>NC_088208.1:40770684-41410684 GCF_037126465.1 Ornithodoros turicata | reverse complement strand
AGGAACTCACCTGCGATAAAACAGACGGGTGCGGAGACGCCGGTGTGTGCGGGTTAGACGGCGGAGTCATCGGATGATGAAAACGCAGTCCCCCGGCACCTGCAGGGTCCTGCGGTCGCTGCGCCGGAGAAGAGGGCTTCAGAGCCGAACCGGAGCTCAGGAAGGATTCCATCGAGTCCAATGTCGGAATGGGTGATGGAGGATTGTCATCTTCAGACTGCGAGCGTCGCCTGAGCTGACAGGCACTCTCGTCCACAAATTTGCTGAGGAAAGCCTGGGAAATGTGTAGCATGCAGCCATCTACCATTATCAATATATACGGACCCTTAGACCCTGAATGGGAGTGAAATCTTCTACAGCCTTGGTCTTATCGAACTTGCTGTAGGCTCCATCACGTACGGCTATGAGGCCTTCTGGGCGACAGTGGATGTCCAACACGTAGCTGCAGCAGCGAATAAGGACCATTTCATTCAAGCATGCTCACCAGACTGATATTAACTACTTATTTCCAATTTCTCGCTTTTATTTCACACAAGTTGCACTGAGTCTTGAACATTTGTTAACTGGAAAATTGACATTAATTTAAGTTCAGTTTCTTTGACTATGGATTTGTTAGTGGATCACAGCTCTTGGCTGAAGAAGAAAGGATACGTATTTCTGTAGGCCAGACGAATGTGCATCGACGACTGAGGTATGATAACAAATGTCTGTACAGGCACTTGAGGCCGCTGAAATATACGACACATAACATATAAATACCCACGAACGACACATTTTTTACGTAAGATACTGAATATATCTAGTCAATCACTGCACAGATTAGACACACACAAGGTCTAAATGAGTAAATAGAGCATTCTAGAAAACTACACTTCTCTTCCATAATCCAGTCAAACAAAGTAGTATATTTTTTACCCCAATACACCCAAAATGTAACCTGTGAGAACGACTTCTGAAGGATGACATCTTTTACGACATTAGGCTCCTACAAATCTCTTTTTGGGTTAGTTGTACGTACCCACAAAAATACTTTTCACATGAAAATAATGACTTCTACGGTATCTATTCACGAATAAGTGAGGCATAGCTTCTTCTAAGGCAGCAATTATGAGCCATTAATGCTCGTGTTGCCAGCAGGTAATGGTGCTTTCCCACTCAGCACAGTGTGGTACAGTAAGTGGCTAAAAACTTACACTGTTGATGACCCCGAGCTGTGGTGCAGAAGGGAGTTTGGTGAGTGACAGTAATGGTGCATAGGTGTCCCTCAGTACCTTGACAGTGACAGGATAATACAGTCATTAGATGGATAAGAAACACGTCAAGCTTGCAGCCGTGGCCAAGACCAAAGGTCAGTAAACCCTCAATGCGAGACTCAGGAAATTCTTCAGTGGTGTCTGCACTACTGTCCTCAACGTTACTCTTTTGTTTTCCTCAATGTTTGTGCTTGCAAACTGTCTGACTAAGAAGGCAGAAAACAAGGCAAAACAAGTTTGAACCCGTGTCATCCTGAAGGACGAGGCCGTTTCAGAACTACAGAAATAGTCAAGCAAACATTACATATTTCAATTGCATCAGACAAATAGAAGACTGGGTTTATATTGCACCAGACTTTACGGATAAATAGCCTCGAGCCTTACTGGAATGTTTTGCAAGCATTACTGTCCTGTATCGCACAAACCATGCAAAATCTCACACCAAGCATTTTCTCTGGCATATCTCACTCAAAATCTGCCATTTTTTCCTATGTGTGCTTCAGTTTCATATCGCCAGTGGTGCCAACATTCAGAAGAAAAGGTTTAGTGCATCATGTCACAGTGGGTGCGTTAAGTAGCGACCCCAGAGTCGAAGGAGTCACAACTCCATCCACTAAACGGCCTCCAGTCAAAATTTCCGACACCTTCTCAAAAGCGGAGTGACGGAGCCAAAGAGATGGGGACAGAAGCAAAATGACATAGTTACGCCAGTTAGCAGCCGTCTTTTGGTGCAGGGATGCCTACCCTGCGCTGCACGGCAAAACCTCCTTTGACCTGCACGAATTTACGACAACCAACGATGCTCAAAAGAATCAATCAAGAATCAGTTGACTATCGGTTGATTAATCCACGAACGGATAAAGGCGGGGTAGTTGGTAAATACTCATTAAACCTGTTTGCTTGAAAGTACGTAGTTGTCTCGTATCCTTGTTTTTGTCCGTGTCTTTTGGGCTGTGCTACAAGGATTAGTGATTGATACACGCCAGCAAATTAACCACCGCAGATCACCTGCGTTAGCGCCTTTCCCAAAATCAATTTATCTTTTAAAAATCACGTGCCTGAAGTGTCTGTCAGAACTGCGAAGAAGAAAAAAGATGTGAACGCAAGCGTAGATCCTCACCAAGCAGGCGAGGCTATGCATCTGCAATGTCTGAGGCACGATGCAACCAAAATGTGTACTAACCCCTTTTGTGAGTACAGTACAAGGCACATACCTCGACCAGGGTGGCTACGGAACGGTGCTGATTGAACTCGTGTTGAAGTTGCGCAGAAACAACAGTGTGCGGATTGCTAGCGGATGCCGTGTGGCCCACCACACCAAATGCCAGGTGGAAACGCTTCTCCGACGGCCTCCAGTATATGGTCACCTTTCAAAAGTCCATTACATGCACAATCTCTATTTATCAAACAGACTTTCTTACTGTGCTTGCTTTGTTCAATCCGTAGCCCAAGACCAGTTTCTTGTACGTGAAAGATTTGATGTCCACTATAGACATTAACGTGTTTTGCTGGTCTGAAAAGCATAAAAATGAATGCTCGTAGGAAGAAATAATACGAGATTGACCAGATTACCCAGGTTGATTGCCTGAGCAAAGCGCAGCACCACACCATACAGGTGCCCAATCGTGTTCCAGTCCTGTAACATCTCTTCCACCACGGATGCCACCTGCGCCGAGGTGCCTGCTGCAAAGTCGTACATGAAGCATACGGGTCTTCTTGGACCCCTCTCCTTAGGTGACAGGCTCGTCAGTGGACAGTTGCAGAAGACAAACTGAAACGTTAATAACAATAAAAACGTTCAAGGGGACACATAGGATAATTTTAAAAGACTCAGACACTGACCTCTGCCAGCCACGCTTTGATACCCTTCACCTGCAGCCGTAGACTGCAGCTCAGAGTGGATGCCTGGAGGGCTGCAGCTGTGTCTTTCATCCAACCTTCACCCGAGCCCATTCTACGCATTAGACGAGGAAAATTATTTCCAAAAGTTCATTTCCTTATAGGAAAGAATAAAAATAAATCAAATAAAATGATACACATACTCAACATTAACCAGCATTAACAAACTGCTCTAAAAGTAAGACAGCATCTTACTGAACAATCTTGACCAAGAAGTTTGTTCCATTGGCTTCGATCTGCATACCCTGGTGGCAGATGTCTCGCTTGTTGAGCTGCGCAAATCCATCTTTAGCTACTAGAGACTACTTAGACTAGAGGTAAGACTACTTGCCTCCACAGTGAGGGTGCAGAAAGGAATCCTGTCATCGCAGAAAGCGACAACGTGCGCCAATTCGCTCATGAAGTAGCCCGTAAAGCGTGGCCTCTTGGACTGGACATGATTTGCAGGCAGGAGCTGTTGCAGACGACAGGACATGTAGCACATCTGTCTATTGCACTCAACTATAATTGATACCACGGAGAGCTTTTTAACCTGCTCGCAAATTAGGACATCCCAGATTACAGACGACGGGACATGTACCTCAACTTTACTGCACTAAACTAACAGCCAACACTGACAATCTAGGGTGTCATGTCAACTATAATTGACACCACAGCTGACTCTTTACCATCTCATGGAAGATGTGTGCCATTTATACCAAGTTGTTTCAGCAAGATTATCAAGAAGAAGGACTAGATTTAGTCTTCCTCAAAGTTATGAAACTACCCAAAGTGGCATAAATTTTCGACTTCAGTAGCCTTCCAACAGTAATAACAGAAGCAGTATAAGGAATAACAGTCTCAATGAAAATCCACAATACTGATTTAACTATTTCTAAACTCTGCAACCATCCAGGTTAACATACCTTTCTCTTTCCACTTCCTGTCAATAAGGATGCTGAAATGTACAAAGGAAGAAACAAAAATATCACAGTGGCTACCCTTTTAGGACTACAACAATAAATACCAACTGAATGTAAAACAATGCGTATGCATTTTTACAGTTACACAGGTAAAGCAATCGAGATCCCTAATAATAATTACAAAATAAAATTGTTGCTGCTGCACTCAAGATTATAATCAGAGCATCTTGTGTAGCACCATTGCACAGTGTGTGTTGTGTCGTCCTTTGATTTGTTTTCCGGGTTCCATTGCCTTTGAAGTATGAAATACCGAAGAGCCCAGTTTTTAACAATTTTTGAACCACTGTGCAACACCAAAATTACCACCTGTTGTTGGCCTAATTAGGTCAGTGCAGGCTTAGTACTGAGAGTGACAATTCCTTATGCAGCCTTTCTGTGCACCTCAAGGTTCTTTATATCACCTTTAAGATCTCACCATCAATCTTTGTGCAGGGCCCATGTACAATAGCGAAGGTATCCAGCTGCAGGAAATTGGCCACCCGCAGGAACGCCTTGGGCAGCTCTGTGTCAAGAGGTGCATCGTCTCTCCCTAGTGTAGCCGGGTCCCCTTCTGGGAGTGGTTGAGGCTCAACTGTCATCAGGTAATAGGTCTGTACAATTTCTTGTGGCTCACTCGAGCTTTGGGACAATTCCACCACCTGGAATGCAATTCCAGTATTTTCCTATCCTCAGATTTATCCCTATCTCAGTTATTTCACAAATGGTACCTCTTCCTAAAGAGAGCGACAGTCCAGCCGGGCCAAAGCTAAAGAAGCACCGTCATTCGCTTTTTTAGGATACTCGGAGCCACCGTACGAAATATTTGAATTAAATTTACAACCAATTATTTATGTCCAAATTTTGAGCAGTCACGGTCAGCAGCTTCTGGTCTCTGCTCCGCTAAACACAAATTCCAGATAAAACTTGCTCATAATGTTTTATCGTATCCCGAAACAATCGGCTTCCTCCGAAGTGTATGCCACCGTAAAACCTAAACTAAGTATGCACATGTCCTTCATTTTTCCTGTTTACCCACACACACACAAAAAGAAAAAGCTATTTTCTACGCGATATCTACACGTAACTTACGAGCAAGTAATTATCTAACCTCCAAACCTTTAAGTGTTTACATAGATATCTTGAAGAGAGTAACACAGACCACGTAGCAGTTGTGGTGCTTGCAGAGCTTGATGTACAGAGTGTGTGGTCCAAGTCTTAATGCTGGATGTCCTTGAGGCACCACCAGGGGAAGGTGGGTACTTGCCACAACTGGCAAGTGTTGCACCGTCTTCTCGCATCTTTTCACTGTCATCCAGAACCTCATTGAAAAAAAGAAACTTTTCTTACTTTACTCTTATACTAATGGGAGGTGTCGACACATGTAGAATTTGGTGACTTGAAAGCCATTATTACGCTTCATACATATATGGATAGCCACTGACTATGCAAAGTTAAAGGGGCCGTAAACAGGAACAAAACATTTCTTTGTGTTATATTATTGAAACATAAGCAGTGAAAACTCCTTGCAATTACTAACGCTCAAAAACAAAAGGCGCTTGCATGCGGATGAAATATTCACTGCACTCTTTCGCATTTTAGCTCCGCCCCGCGCTCTAACTTTACGTCATTTTGACGTAGCACTTTCCTCACCAATTACGATCGAGTGTTCCACGTACGATTTTATTTCAAATGCGGAATTGGACTAGATAAACGTGAATCCTCTTCTATTCAAAATCTAAACAGTTACAGCCTCAAACTGAAAAAGAAATGCGTTTAATTTAGGTATCATACGTGCACTGCGTTTTCTGGGCAGTAGCACGCAGCACACCAGGAGCGCGAATGAATATCCAGGACTACAGTTCCGGAATCTTAGGTAGGTGCGCGATAGAACATCTTCGTCATCTTCGAATGGTTCCGACAACTGGGCTGCCGTAGTTTGGTTTGAGCCACGCGGCATCGCGTCACCAGCTCGCGTGGTACAGTGTATAGCGTGCTGCCCATGTCACGTCGTGACTGGGAGGAACCCGGGTTCGAATCGCGTCATGTGATAGCAGTTCAACTGTTGACGTTTGCGCCAGCCGGAGATCTTGAAGATGTCATGACGTTGAATTTCGGAACCACGGAGCGCAAAACGTCGTTTCACACAAACAAACTGAGCGCTCCGACTCACAGCTCATAACGAAGTATGTTTATTGGCTGGTAATTTGAAACGTCATGTGCGAAGCTCGGCCCCCCGATTGGACGGCAAAACGCTACGTAGCCATGTGACGTATGCGTGGTGGAGAGAGGCTCGCTGGTTACTCATCTTTGAAAGCAGTTATATGGGTCAATGAGCTGGCACGAGCCGAACGAAATGTATATTTGGGTATTATGATCTGCGTTCTTTCATGGAGTATCATTATTTCAGAAATGTTTGGTGGCCTGTTTACGGCCCCTTTAACTAATGAATAACCAACAGCGTCCTCATCCTTCGAGCAAGATGATTATAACAATATAGAGGAACCAGGAGTAACGCTTTTTCAGAACCCTGAACAGCCTGAACAGCGGGCAACATTTCTCTGGACCAATGAGCGAGCGTGTCCCAGGCAAATCACAGGCTAGTACTGCTCTCCACCACCGTTGCGCGCACAGTCGCTTTTTGCGGCGTACTTGAAATTCAATTTCCGCAATAATTACGACTCTGTGATGGGAATTACTTCTCATAGGCCTGCTTAGCAGTTTTATAGGAAGAAAACGGGGTGTTAAAAATGACTCATGCGTTACTTGAGGAAAGTATTATTAGGCAGGGCGAAGACAGGTGACAAAGAGAAGTTATCTCGTGATGTGATAAATCAATTCAGTCTTGCGCATTCCTTTTGTGCCATGTTTCGGGTGGCAAAAAACTGGGAACCATAGATACATGGAAGAAGGATTCCTCATGATCACACGGGACTTTACTTACTTGAGGTCCGTCAGCAGCGAATCCAGTTTTGCACCGTCTTTGTTGAGACAGTCTTGAATGTCATCAATCATTGGCGGCTCTGCATACGCAAATAATGAAAATAAGTTGAGCAAAATAAACTCTCTCGACGTTACCGTGTTGAGGTACAAATGCGAGAAAATATCCCGTGTGCGTGTCAACTGTGATCAGAAGGTTTTCAGATTCCATGCAGGGCTGTAGGAGGGGAACCTGCAGGATGGCTGGGGAACCAGATATGATGCCTGAAAGCATAATTACGCTCCTTATTTTACCTATGCAGCAAAGGGGAGAAAGTGGACAGAATGCCACGATCAAAGTGGGACACATTATAAAAGGATTGTAGTCTAATAAAGGAAAACACTCCATTTAAAGAGAGTAGAGAAATAAACTTACAATGAGTCTGATTGCCAATGGTAGTTTGCAACCGATCCCTGATGTGAGCCAATTTCTCTTTAGTGCGAATGTGGATTGTCTGGATGAGGAGCTTCTCGATGGACAGGAACTCAGACTATAATGATAGATACTCAGGGTTTGGAGGGTTTCATACTCAGGGGTTTGTATAGAGGCCCACCTTTATGGCCTGGTCCGCCCAATTGGCCTCCCTGGCACCCAAGCTTGGCGTATGAGCCACACGTAGAGGTTTCCCAGGATTCCATGTGTCCACGTGGATGTTGAGCTGATATGTTTGTTTCTCCTTCAGTGCTTGATCCCTGAGGGTTGCCACACTAAATTAGCAGCGTTGCCCAAGTACATACACTACAAGCACGGAAACTGAGCTTTGGGGTCATCCATGTCGGGAACATTGTTTGCGCGACATCATTTTAGTGACGCAGAGTTCTGCGGATTAACTGCAAACCATCCACTCTTAACATAACACGCGTGCGAGAAATGTGACGAGAGCAAAAATGTTTTCCACGAGGTTGATGGCACCAACATATTTGGATAAATTTCTCAAAGCCGTAAATCCATACCGATTCGAGATGTCATTGGATGCTGAAAGCTTAGGTAAAAAGAGTATTTTGGCGAGATTGAATTACATCCAGGTACATTATCCTACAATAATTTGTTAAGTATATAACAAAACGGAAGGCGTTAGTTTCCAAAAATAATTACTTGAACTTTAATCTTGGGCTAACCTTAAGTACGACTAACTAAGGCAAATACTTGATCGAAACAATAATTTTTATACCACTATACCCAGCTGTTGTTCGTAATAATGGCTATAAATGCTGCTTGTATTATCCCTTGTAACTAGAAATGCCAAGACGATGTACCTCCAGTACTGCACCGCCAGGTTGTGCCCAGGTGTGTACTCCTGGACGCGGATGAAGTCTCCGAGCCTCTCTCTGCACAATCTCACCAACTAAGATGAATAAAAATGTATATAGTAAACCCACACTGTCACACTGTTGTGCCCTGTTTCCCATACCTGTGAATGTATCACTTCCAGCTGTAAGCTGAGACAAAAGGAATCTGTTGCCAACAACTGTCAAGGACTTCTGCTCTCACGAAAAACACCTAACCTTTCTGACAAACATATGTTTCATCCAGTCTCGTAAATGCCCAAGCTACGTCAACATCCTAAAAAGCATCACTCAATCCTGGACGTTTGCTGGACATTAGTCGGATAATCAAACAAATGTCTTCAATTACTGACTCAATCGTAAAGTGTGCTGTACCCAAAGCAGCAGCAAATAATACGCAAGGAGCTAGTGTGGATACGCAAACAGTTGTATAGCTCGTGCAGGGGTTTGGGATTGTCCACGAGGCGAGACTGGATCAGTTGATGGATGTATTGCACTTGCAGTGGATGCACCAGGGCACGGCAATCTGAAAAAGGATATGGATCAGTGTTTCCTCTGCAGTGGCAGACCTCCAGAGACATACCTCCGGTATCCTTGTCCTCTACCAGTACATCGATGTCAAGTAGACGCCACGGGACATGTGGCCCATCTCCCATCAAGGTCAGAGAGACCTGTTGGAGGAATGCGTGTTAGAATAAAAGTCCAAGTACGTGGCAACGCGCATCTTACCTCAAATTCATGCTCCACGTGGAATATTACGCGACCGTTCTCTTTAAGAAAAGAATCAAATTGTAGAAGCAGTTACACATCCTTACTCACTTAATGACCACTTAAACACCTTCCTTCTTCCAATACCCAATCCTTCTATCGTTTGAGAGAAAAAGGTGTTACCACTTCTTTTTACACTTTGGTATTAGCGGTTCAAAGTCATAAACCGCAATAAGTACAACACGATACTGTTGTCACGTGCGACTTACTACCACGACGGTAGCATTTCGTTGCACTCTCTGTGAATGGCTGCGTAAAAATTTTCCCCCCAAGAAAAGTCACTCGTCATAGATGGCACCAGAGACGGAAGAAAGGAAGGACGTACCTATTCGTAGTGAGCTCATTTGCGAAGGCAGGTCCGATGACACCAGTCGATACTGAATTATCTGGTCCAGGCGGTGCAAAGTGGACCTCCTCTCTGCAGGCGTGATAGGGTCTGGAGGCACAATCTTGTCCTGCAGCATGACATCATCTATTGTGACATGCACGAAGCACTACACAAGCAAGAAACTCACTCGTATGCATGTTGGCAGGCGAGAGTAGGTCCCTAGAGTGAGGACTTCCACGGCACATGGTATGTGAAAGCTTGGCAACCTGTCACCACAAAAGGAGGTCTTCTTATCATCACAAAGTTGCGTAAGAAAAGCAGCCCTTTTTATTTTGCGTGGAAAACCATAAAAAATTACCTCTCAGAAGCCGCGCTTTATCGAGATTTATGGAGAAATGTTTCCATTGAAACAGATACTAGACTTGACATTTTACTTGTTGCGAGAGTGTCTATTGTTTTGCCTCAGAATTGTACACATAAAGGCATATAATTACAGATCCACTCCTTTACTTTGCGTAATTTGGCACACTGTTAACATTGGACCAGAGAGCATATCTTGTGGCGGTAAATCTGGCCATTCTGGTCGCCTCAACATATTTCAGTTGAGAAGATCCGCAAAAACTGAAAGTAGGTGCTCCCCAAGGGCATATCCCACTGTTGGACATAGAGCAGCTTTTTTTGAGCTGGAGAAAGCTCGTTTCACCGATGCACCTGGACCGCATCGTTGCCGGTTGTTTCAAATTAACTCGATAACTCCGTGAGAACTTGCCTCTTGCGAAATCAAGTGTAGCGGCCCCTAGTTGCAGAATGGGCGTGATGAACATTGCGAGGTTGGTGGGACATAAGTTCCGTGACTCGGCGCTAGCTTTCAAAAACGGATTGGACACCTCGTTATAACGACCAATAAACCGCTACATTTTTGTGGGATTTGTCGTCAGTGCTCGAGCAATTCCTTCTACTCGACGCATATTGTGGAGATGGGGACGGATTTTTGGGAGAAGCACGTTTCTGTCTGTGCTGCAGCTAATTCTTAGACCAATGAGCAAAACTTACTACTACTCCCCAGTTACCTTCGAGGACGTGCTCAACGGATTGATGACCATCTCACACTGACACAAAAAGAATCCTACTGTCCGGAGGCAATTCTGCACCTACTGCGTCGGATCAGAACATGGATTCCTCCAACAATGCTTCACACTCGCCCGATTAAACGGGTGTTTCCCCAGATCGCACTGGCACAGTACCCAACGCTCTGTCTGACCGTCAGTCCAGCACCATGCAGTTATGCCGCAGTTGCGACCGCCTCGACGATATCAGGCAAATTCCTCCGCGGTAGCCTTTGTGGGATGCGAACACCTAGTTGCGGAATGGGCTCGATGAACATCGTGAGGACGGTAGGACATGTTTCGTGCTGGCTTCGAGAACGTTTTGGACATCTTGTTCCTACGACGAATAAACCCGTACAATTTTTGGCCCGGTACGCGAGCAATGACTACTTAATTTGTCGGATGATCGAGCAAGCTTCCACATAGACCCTGTTTACAATAAGGTCTAAAAATAGCTGTCTTCCAATCCAAATCCTACCTGGCCTGTACGAGGGTTTCTCTCGCCATCATGGCCAGGATGTCAGCTGTCTCAACAAACAGTAGGTTCTGCTTGTCTAGGAATGCGACGATGGCCTGCACAACAATGTTCAGAGAGTTTCTTCGTGAGATACACAACTAAAAGGAAAGTTGTTTTGATACCTTTGCATATTTTTTTTTTTTTTTGTCCTAGATGGCACCACGGTGCATTTCCCCCCCAAAGATAATTGCCCCAGCATTCCAAAGGGGCGACAGGGTACATACATTTGCACCCTCGTAGCAACACCCTTTCAGAAGAAAAGTCCCTGGATGCTTTTATGATGGCCTTAATGGGATGGGAGTTAGTGGCTCAGCTAAGAATGTTGCTCCCTCGTGCAATTTTTTTAAAATTTTAAGTAAATGCGAATCATATAGGAAATTTATTGCTCGCCAAACTGAGGATTCTAAATTGAAAGAAGCGCAGCAGGCAGAGAGCAACTCACTGCGCATTTTTCTACTTTGGCTGCACTGGATGCCCACTTGACAAGTGCCAGGAGCCGCACAAACAGCTGTCGTGTCGTGCTGGCAAATTGCACTATCTCCATTTTTCTCTCAACATCAGTCTTGCGGGGAAGCCTGCAAACAACAATACCACCATCGAGTGATTTCCTCTGCATTCTGGGTCTCTAGGCAAACGTGCAAAACTCTCGATGATCACTCACAATTCAGCAAGCACAGTGAGCTCGTGGTACGTCCGCTGCAAGATGAAGTCGATGAGTCGACCCAGGGGGATGCTGGGCCCCCCGGTGTTGGCCAGCTGCATGGCCATTCCTGCTTGCTACAGCTAGTAACACATCGCTGTAGAAGAATCCAGAGGGCAACCACCAAATATATACTTCCCTGTGATGTCTTTCCCGTTGCTGAGTTTGGGTGTAGTTCCGTAGACGGGCTTTCAAGAATTAGCCTGCGCGTTTAAAAGCGAAATAATATGTTCGAGTGAAAGAAGGCTATATACCTAATATATATAAAAAGGAGAATTATAAAGATGTGTGTTCTAGATGCTTTTCATACGCATCTGAACACCATCGAAGCCCGGCTAGGGAACTACATCCTTGAGTTGTCTGCAACTCCAGAAAGGTACATGTTTAACTGTAGTGCAAACACAACAATTTGATATATTCTCTGTCAATAAGTACGTCAGCTGAAAAGCTCCGACTGAACTGCGACTGAGCTCCGACTGAACTCCGGCTGAAAAGCTATGCTACGTGCAACGTACTCACCTACGACATGTTTGCAACTAAAGTTTCGAAAGTCAGCGTTTAGACAACCACAAGGGAAAACTGCGTCATATCACAATGCGTGACTGACGGTGAACAGGATGCACGGATGAGGTAATAAATAACGAGGTTAGATATGGTAAAGCAGGTTACATCCCCCCACTACCGCTTTGCCAAACTTTCTGTTACTGCAGCTACACGCCACACTGCCACCACTCACTTTACGGCGCCATTTTCTGCGAGCGCGTACGCCGGCTTGATGGATCGGATGGATACTGGATACTGTGGCTTTACGGCTTTACCCCTTTCCGTTGGATCGGACGGCAGCTAGCGCTACCTAGCCTAGAATTAACAGGCCTGGGACCTGTGAGCATAGCCTGTGAGAAAGACCTGGGCCTTATTGACCTGAGAAAGAAACCCCCCCCCCCAAAAGAAAAAAAAAAAACTCCCCAAGAGGTTACTGAAAACAAGCCACCAACAACGCAGCAATACCCCAACCATCACAACGAAGTGAAACCGAAACCGAAACAAGAAAATAGCCAAGACACCGAAAAGAATTGCCACTAGCAAAGCCCAAAAGCCCAGCAGCGCCCCCTGAACCCGTTTTTTCCCCTTCTTCTTTGCTTTGTACAGGCGCCTACCTGGACTTTGCCTGTGCCAACTTACTTGTTTCCTGCCCTGTTTCAAAAGGAACGAGGCGAACCAGAACCAGGCTTTACGCAGCACAACTAGTCACTGACTAGTCAAAACCTACTCGAGCTGAATTGCTCCTTTTGCCATGTTCCAAGATGGCCTTAAAGTGTTTCCTATGCACCAAATAAGCCACTCCCAAGGACACTCCAAAATTCATTTAAATTTCATTGTCATAAATCTTATCCAAGCTTTGAGCATATGCAAATGAGACATTCACTCATCCACACATAAATTAACATTTGGGACTTATTTTGCAGATGTGGAGCACAGTAGAATGCTCAAGATGATGTGTGCACTCGCACAGTGCAGCGTGTACCAAGAAATGCCACAAGGAGAAAAGAAGCGCAACACATATTTCTGGAAGCCATCTAGAACAGTCATGTAGCTCCTTTTCCATCACTACAATGGCACTTAGACCCATCTGGAGAGTCCATAGTAGTTGAGGGGTCTGAAAGAAAAAAAACAAAACCACATGGGTCACTATTTGAAACTAGAAAATTATTGTCGCATTAAAATGGCGCTTTGATTTCATGGCACAGAATTAATGGAACCGAGGCATTTATCGAGCGCACAATTTTTTATTTTTTTTTTGCTGATGAGGCAAAAATCCAAGTTACTGTGGACATACAACTAACAATGACAAAGTGATTCCTACCAGTGCTTGAGCTCAACAGGAACAAGTGGCATCTTGTCGTCCCCTTCCTGCGGAGACTCGAGTATGTCAGGCAATTCAGCCGTAGGCCGTTGCCACAGGAGGCGAGCTGAGTCAGTAGAATCGCTGCTGGCCACTGCGGATCCCTGTGGAGCCTTCCGCAATTGCCGTCGGTGCAACTGCCCACAGAAAACAAACTATATCATCCCAATATCGAGTAACGATCCCTGATGGCATAGTGCACAATTTTGCTTCATTATATATTGAGCACGTTTGAGCGAAATATACTTGGCCAATTAAAATGATCCTCATGATTGATTGATTGATGTGTTTAATGGCACAAAGGCAACAAAGGCCATAGAGCGCCAAAACCATGGTGAGCGTGTCGGAGATGATTATGGGAAAGATGATGTGAGAGAGAGTGTGTGGTAGTTAAAATCTATCTACAGGTATGAGCGATGAGATTGACGAGGATAAGAGAGAGAAGAGGATGACGACAACAAGCAAGCTAGTGTGACAATGTGTGACAAAAGTGTGACAATGAGATATTTACATGAGTTCAGTGATATTGGATAAAAGCGGAGCAATGCTTATCATCTACATCTGACTAAGAAACCCACATGTGGTCAGAAATTTAATGACGTTATCAAACGGCACAAGAGGAGTGTCACCCAGTAGAAGGGCTGGGTGGAGTGGGACATGGTATCTGTAGAATGCGGTGAAATACTGTTGGCGTTGGTGTTCGAAGTGAGGGCAGGATGCCAGTACGTGCAAGACAGTCAAGCTGTCACCGCAGTGCGCACAAGCTGGCGGATCCTGACCTCTGAGTAGGTGGTGATGCGTAAGCCATGTGTGTCCAATCCTCAATCTCGCGTAAAGAACTTCGGATGATCTGTTGATGTGTTCAGTCCGATGCGGGGGGGAAACGTGTGGCTGTGTGAGGTGTAGCTTGTTATTTTCTTCCATGTCCCACTCCTGCTGCCACTGTGTGCAGACAGCTCTCTTTAACACTGGCAGGATGTCTTGGTAGGGTAGTCCTAGAGCTGACTCCTCTTGTGCCAACGCTCGCCGAGCCTCACGGTCGGCTCGTTCATTCCCCGGGATCCCAGTGTGGCTGGGGACCCAGCAGAGACAGATTGAAAAGCCTCGGGAACAAAGTTGGGTCGCAAGCGCTCGTACTCGCTTGACGAGGTGATTCTTGCTGTCATAGAATGAAAGCAGCGCACGCACAGAGCTTAGCGAATCGGAATAAATTACTGAATTTTGAAGGTCGTTTTGTTGAATGTGCCGCAGAGCCAGGAGAATCGCGTAAAGCTCTGCGGTGAAAACTGTGGCGTTCGTGTTCAGGCGTGCCGTCATAATAGAATCACCTTCAAGGGCAACGGCCGCCACACCATTGCTTACTTTGGTCCCATCAGTGTAGATTGCATGGTGGTTCCCGAAGTTACGGTGAATCTCCAGGAATTCCTGGAGAATGACAGTGTGTGCAGTGGATTGTTTGTCAAACTGTGTCATTTTTAAATTGGATTGTATGAGATGTCTCTGCCAAGGCGCAGCATCGAGGACTGCTTGCTGCAGGGGAACGCCAAAGGGACTGAATCCCAGACGGGAACTCGCCGCCTGCACGCGAAGCGGAAACGAGGGTACAACAGAGGGCTTTGCAAGGAAGAGTCGCTCCAGAGCGGGGTTCACACTACAGTGTACAACTGGGTCATCGCACTGGCATCTGTACTTTAGCGCAGCCTTCACATGTTCAAATTGCCTCCGTCTCTCGAGCGACCATTCGTTGCCCTCAACATACAAACTCTTCACAGGGCACATGATGCACGAAAGCAAGAGCAAACTGTACCTCATGCATATAGAGTGTGCTGAAGCTCATGTTGGCAGCTGTCAGCTCTAGAGACACCACAGCAGACGGAATCACAGAACCGTCCTCATTCTGGACTAGGCTGCAAACATTTCTATATCACCTCGTTGCATTCAATGAGCACCCAAATTTGGGGACAAAACTTTATAGCTATCATTAGCTGCAATGTCAACAACACGTGGAGAGGCAGCTCACTATTGGAACAAGCATGCCCATTGGATTTCAATGACTTTATTATAATATGGTCAGTTTGATTCTGCACATACTGGTAAATTTTGCTGTCCTAATAATTGGGCAGTACATTTAGGGAATGTTCTACACGCAGCTGGTCAGAAGTTGTAAGTCACCAGGATATTGACGGAAACAATCGTTTTTTGATGTCACTAAAGTGTCAAATAAATTGCGCGGTCAGTTAGTTTTCTTGAAACTCACGGGCCGTAAATTAGCTTTTCCAACATTATTATTAATAAGAGCATTTCTTTGACACTGTAAGCATTGATGTTTCATCCCCGCAGGAAAAGTAGCGGAGAGTCGTGTACCTAGTTAAAAGCCCAGGAGAAGTATGCTGCATACTGAGATGGGGACCTTCAGTGAAAGAAATTCCACCACGAATGTTGGCCCCCAAGGGTCGGCTTCCATCGCTGCTCACCATTCTTGCGCAGCTGTCTCTGACAGTGGGGTGCAGGACGCTTGAGACCAATTCAGAGTACTACATTGTTTAAGTAGGAGTCATTAAACAAAAATAATTCCAATAAAGATCCACCGTATATTTAGGGGAAAAACCTTTATTGTACCTAAAATAACGCTAAATTCCTCACCAAGATGCCGTCACTATTTTTCAAACTGGCACGTGCAAACTGTGCCTGGAAAATTCTGGGCAAATGGATTGCAAAGGCTCGCTATGTGGATACTACGGCCCTTTCTCCTCGTAAACAGAATGTACCATCACATGGGTGAATCACGCTTGTCAGGTAATTTTCATTATAAATCGTAGTAGACTCATTTTCATGATACTGGTCTCCTTAGATAGCTTTTCCAAATTTTGCATTCGAGTTATGTGTCAAGTTGATATGAAAATAGGAGAGAAGGCAGACTCTTGAATGACGGGAAAACCCTTTTAGCGGGATCAAACAGGCATGCCAGATATCCTGTCATTCAAGTATACAGTCGTCGACCAATTTTTCGTACCGTCCAAAATTTGGGATGCCGTACAGCCTCGTTGCTCGATTAATCGGACTCAGTTTGCCCACTCAAACGGTGCCCTTCACGCAATGCGTAGGTCAAGGAACAGCACATTAGTCATTTCTTCCTTATAACCCACTTTAACTGGACCTAGAATAAGGAGTGAAACGGGTCACATCGGGTAACGGGCAACTGCTGCACCAATAGCAATCGTGCCCCCACAAATTATCGTCGTCATCAGTAGAATCTTGATCATACGAATCTCTCGGGACACCGGAAAATATTCGTATCATCCGAAATTCGTACGAAAATAATTAAACCAAATATAAAAATTGAGGCCAGAAAACAGGGAGTGACTGTTCCTGACCAAACACAACAGAGAAAGCTCACTTTCAACAACTTTACTGACATGCCAAGTGGAAGGTGCTTATAATTATAGCACTTAGCCTGTCATGGCACATTTGCGTCTTCATTTTGGCCAACGCTGCCGAAATTCGCGAAGGCCCAGCACGTGCTGTCCAGCCGACACTGCCGTAAAGCGAGCTTCACCTACAGCACACAGGCGTCAGGTGAAGCCGACTTGCGGAATGGTGCTTGAGTGGTGGCCTAATGTTGGCAGAAGTATGTTCGCTCCACGTGTTCGGGATGTCGAAGACTTGCCGTTTGCCAGCGCAGCCGTCAAACTCGGAACCAATGAAGGCAATTGCGGTGCTTTCGTCCGTATGCAGTTACGAAATATCGCTTCGAGAAATAGAAGCTGATGTTATCGGGTGAAGGTAGAAGACTGCCTGTGAAGAAAGCATCTACTACTGCTTGGTAAAGTTGAATTTGGAAGCGAAATTCGTTTTTTCGGACTTGTCAATTATTTGTACTTTTCAGAGTCCAAAAAATCGGACGGAGACTGTAGTTGCAAGTAACGCCTGGTGTTTGCCTTCTCGCCTATTTCCATTTCAAATCATGTACCCCAACAGTGTACGTTTCTTAGTTGATATTTCTAGGTGCTGAAGCATAGAAAAATTACCAAAACAGTCTAGAACGGGTGTGCATACAACTGGAGCACAATACTTATCAACCAATGACGGACATGTTTAAAAGGCCTTACCCCAGCACCCAGGGATGACAATGAATGCAGGGAGTAGTACAATGGATTCTCCATCAGGTCAGGCTTGGCTGCATCGCGCTCAACTGGCAAAATAACATTACAACTAATGTTGATTGCTCCATTCACTTTGTTGGCTAGGAATATACTGACCCTGCTCCCTGAGGTTGGACAAAAACGCCGTTGATTCTTGCGGGGGCACCCACTTTGGATTGGTCAACTAGAGAAAAAAATTTCCTGTCGCTTCCACTCGTACTGCGATAGAAGTAATAAAATATTTCCTTACGGTGAAATGCATGAGGGAGAGTTCAGTCTTTCCATGCTCCGCTTGTTCTTCTACATTTTGCACGCTGTCTAGCGCTACAGGATTGTGCCACTAAGGAAATAGGATAGAAAACTTTAGGATCCCGAGGTAATATTGCGTACCGTTTTCTAAATCTAACTGTTAGGGCTACATTCAACATAGGCATTGGGAGAATTGAACAAATTGAGACCGTCTTTCAAAGCCACACTCGTTAAAATTGTAAAAAGTCATTGCGGACATAATTACTTTCATCAAGATTATTCAGTGTTGACAAAAAAATCATGAGAATGACTCATTTCTATTAATTAACGAGACTGGAAAATTATAATTGAAGAACTGAACAGCAAACACGGGACACAAACATTAACGAGACAGCACTCTCCTCGTCTCCTGCGTGCACCCTTGGGTTCTTCAAGTATGTTTCACCAACTAGCCTAAAGAAAATCACTCACTGCCATACGCAATCAATAACCCATTTTCTTGGACTCAAACTTACAAGAGGCGAAATAAAAGTTGTGCGTGTAATGTTTCAAAATTTTAAGAAACTGCGCATACAATGCTTAGCAATGTTTGATTTACATCAAAGGGGGAAGAAGAGAGAATTTGGCCACCAGTGACATAAGAGTACTTGCATCACGCATGTCTCATGTCGGAGGTTGATGCCAAAGTTTTACCTATTGTGCAAACGTTTTCTTCGATACAGTAAAACCTCGTTAATTCGGACCAAAGAAAATGTCCGAACTATCCGAATGTCCAATTATTGAACGGGCAACAAAATAAGAGGTGAACTTGCCATGATCAATGGTTTACAACGAGATTTTGTTTCAAGATGGCGCTGATGACAATGACGATGCGTCCACTGCACTTTGCCGCTTTTTCTACCGTATTGGTGGTAAGCGCTCTGGCGCGCTTCCCTCGAGCCATGATGCCCACGCGACTGCTGCCAAATCAATGACCGTTATTTCCCACAGACTTGCGCAGACGTTTGTCGGAACCGCTCGGGTTGTCCAAATTATCCGAATTAACGGGGGTCGAATTCTCGAGGTTTTACTGCACTCCAATGTGTAGTACAATGCATGCACAAATGCGGATCAAGTGAGAGTACCTGTGGATTGCCATGCTTGCGAACATCCATTTGCGCAAAGGAGCAAACATCGCCCACTCCTACAACTTCGACGGTGAAATTACGCAGGAAGTCCACAATTTCCAGGGCACGGTGCCGCAGGTGAAGGCACAGCACCAGTGGTGTTGCAAGCGGACTCATCAGTTCTCCCAGTAGGTGAACCTGCAGGGAAGTTGTTCTATCATTTTGTCTAATTGACCAATTGAAATTGAAATATTGCAGTTGTCCAAAAAGCCACTGGAGCGATCCGGGTGAGCGCGCTAACCACTAAGCTACGCTGTCAATGCTTTGTTCATGTTCAGCCTCAGAAACGTTTTGGCACATTTTAGAGATGTCGCACCCACATTCTAGGTGGTATGTGAAGCATGAGTGTGAAGCATGAGTGTGAGGTATGACACCTCAGAGAAGACACCGTCTCACCTGAACAAACATCATTTCAGTCCCTCACCAACGAACCCGTGTCAATTTATTTATTTACTGTTGTGGACCGATATTTCAGACTCGAAAAATTTTGACTTTCCAATTTTTCGGACAAAACTATCAGCACCGTCAAACACCCCACAGAGCCAATGTATTTCCGGTTTTTCCTACTAATTTCTTTTCGTGTTCTAAGAGCCAAAACAGATATTTTGGATCGTGCCACGGAGGGACTCGGCGCATGCGTAGAAGGTGGAGCTTAGTTGCACCTGCGTTGCTCCTCCGTTTCAGACATGTTTCAAAACATCAGGATAGCTGATGGAATCTCGTTAAGTGAAGATGATCATTCGTGGACAAATTTGCCCAATTCTGTCAACTTTCTGTTGACAACGTTGTCGTCCAGGTTCTCCATCTGCTACCGGAAGGTTCAGACAAATAGTGGCAGCGACCAAGAGGATGGTGTTGCCATTGCATCACGACGAGGCTACGCTAACAGAAATTCCCCTCAATGCAATATCCCAGTGGCAAAGCAAACGCATGTGGTAAGTCATTTTGATGTTATATGGCTCCTCCAAGTTCCTAAAAATATACTTACTGCCTTGTACTGAAAGAGATGTGCAAACTGGTCTCGCACGTGGTAAGTATGCGCCTGTCCACTCCAGTGGTCAGGGATGTAATGCAGGTGAGCCAGGATGTTCTGCATCAGTCGTTCTGGACACCACACAAGGTGCTGCGTTAAGGAAAACTCTCGTATTTAGTCTGTGGAATACGGAGGCATAAGAACAAACTAGGTCTCTGTGCTTTACCATCGCACATGAAGCACTACCAAAATTTATAAACATCGGGGGAAGCGGTAGATAGTTTGGTATTTCATAGTATTCTGAGCATTGCTATCAGGAAAATCTACAAAAGACTCGCAGTGCAGCAAGGTGCACTTGAAGTAGAATTGAGGTACAACGACAAGGTGTCTACCAAATTGCAGCCTTCAAATTCCCACACTTTTCCCTGACCAATACAACATTTCCATACAGATCACTCATAAAATGGAATGTTGAGTATTACTACTACTTACTACTACTTTCCTGCCTCTGAGCTCGACGTATTAGAAAAGTGCTACTCGCATCAACGTTACTGCGGCGCGGTCGCTCAACCAGTGATCGTCACTCACGACTCCCTGCGCAGCACTTGTCCACGATTTTGCCTGACCTCAACTGCTGTTTGGCAAATTCCCCGATAATTCCGAGTCTGTCCCATTTCAAGTACACACCTCATCTGGAATTAGATTCCTACCCACAGCAACCACCATTCCAAGCACCGTCACGATGGTGAGGACGCTTTCGACGGTGATGACGTCTTCGTCGTAGACTGTCAAGCCCAGTAGTACGGCAAGCACAGATCCCGCAAAGAAAGTCAAGCTCCTGTTTAGAAAGATTAGAAAAATTTATCGCGCTAATTTGTCGTCTGCTTGTATTGCGCCAGACCCCAGGTACTTGTACTGAAGGTAAAATTTTAAGATACTTTCGATACTATTTTGATACTATACTATAAGATACTATGTTGAGATTAGGTGGTTTTGCAGTTTTAGAGATGGGAAATATGACACCCAATAATCCTGTACTGTCCTGTCTAACCCGTAGGTCTAGGAAAGAACTCAGAGTTGCTCAATTTCAGAACAGAAACCTGCGGTCAGGGTCACATTTTAGTGTAGAACGCACACTGTGCCCCCTCCTCCTCCGTGCCGTGAATTTCACTCCGGCTTAACGGAACGACTCAAGTAAAATGGAAGACAATAATGCCAAACATCTTTCAAAAAAGTGTCTCGATGGTGGGCATACCCTGAGAAGGAAAGTTGACGCAAACTCAACTGGGCGGAAAAACTATGCCGAGATTATTGATAGCAACGGAGGAGACATTGTTAGGAATTATGCAGCTTGTCTGAAATGTAAGAAAGTGTATTCGTATACGAGCCACAAGACAGGCACGTCAAATCTGCTGAGACATAAGTGCATAAGTCCTCTGTTCCAATACTTCACCTCGCAACTGTGTGGAAGCGAAGGCTTCCCCAACACTGTCAAATAGTAGCCCAGGAGGACTGAGATATCTTAGACAATAAAGGAGAAATCGAGGAGCCTAATCAAAGGTAATATTGAACTGCATGTCCCCCACAAGGTTGTAACGTTCCTGCACTCCCGACTGAAAGGTTTGGAGGTTCTGTCCAGATGGATGACTAGAGACAGCGTGTAAATGAACAAGTGCGGTAGGCAGAGCAGGCAGATGAAAGGAGCCCCATGCACGGTGAGCAGAACAAAGCTGGACCATCCTGTGAACCACTCAAGAAAAAGCGTTTCTGCGACGACATGGCTACCTTACTCTCACACTTGAGGACTCCAAAAGCATCGACATTAAAGTGAAGACATTCTGGGGAGGTGGGAACAGCACGTAGCGGACTTTTCTCTCTCCGCTTTCGTTTTTCAAGGTCTCCGAGTAACGGAGTAGAGTAACTCCATCATCTGTAGATGATATTTTGTTCTTGCATAGTGGGTCGAATGTGGATCAGATAATTGCAACCTGCTACTAATAATGACAAAACATGGAGAATGCCATGGCACTTTAATCTCGAGTATTTGAGTAAAATTTTGTATCTCAGGGACCTCTTTCTGAATCGCACAATTTGAGGGTGGTGTTTCCATAGATATTGCCATCAACCACGTTTTAGGCTGTTGCTTACTGCTGGTGCTTACTGCTGGTGCTACTGGAACTACAGTCACCGACCGTTAATTCGGACTTCTAATGGTCACGGGATTTGTCCGAGTTATCGAGCTGTCCGAATTAGTTGTTAATCATAAAAATCCACTCTCACACTGGCGTTTATTACAAAAAATTGACACGGAACGGAAGAAAGTGTCGATACGCGTCTGCCTAGCAGCGCGCGCACCAGACAGAACGTCACGCTGCATTTCTGATAATGTCACACTGTCGGAATAAACTTGTCCGAGCGTATCGAAGCCCGCGAGGATCTGCGCAGTACACGGAGGTCAGCCGACGTTCTCGTCGTCGTCCGATCCATCCGCAGGCAGGTTCAGAACTTCGGCGACGATCCCATCATCGGTGAATTGAGCGCAAAATTCTGTGCACTGGTCCACCTCAGAGTAATTGTCAAATGATATGGAAGCGGGAATCGCCATTCCCGAGCCGCGATTGACTGTTCGGAGCTCGTGCTTGCTCTGGCAGCTGATTCCACGTTCCTCCCAAGTCTCCGACGGCGTGCCGTCCACATCGCTGATATCCAAAATGCTAGTGATCGCATTGTCATCACTGTCAGTTGATGGAGACGACGACATTTCCACAGTTTCGATTGTCGCATCCGAATTGCGCGTCTAAAAAGCAACGTCGATCACACGAATGCAAACTTCGCGCACGCTTCTCATCCCCGCAGGCGGCGGCGCTGCGAGGGAGATACTGGAGGGGCAGCCCGGCGGCGAGGCGGGAGTCGGAAGCTCGAGGTTCCGATTTTGAATTTAGGAGCGTGGATTTTCATAAAAAGTAGGGAAAGTCGGCCAAAATCCGTCTGAATTATCGAGCCGTGGCCCCGAAAACAGTCCGAATTATTGGAAGCTGAAATGCATTGGTTCTATGGGGGCTCCTCACGCAAACATACCTGGCAATAACAGTGAGCAGATGAGAAGTAAAGATGTTCATGTACTGCAACGCAGGCCGGTAGCCACGACACAACCTGCCAACATAGATTACAACTTTTATCACAACCAATGGCAGTGAGACAAACACTAAATGCTCCACGTTTCAACCACTCTGTTACATAAAATGTTTATTTAATAATTTAGGAAACAATCAAGATGTACCGCACCATGTTCACTGAAAGACTCAACTGTGCGGAAAAGATGCCGAGTAACTGACCGTTAATTCTGACGGTAATTATTTTGCCACTGTGTCAACATAGTAGAGAGAACCTTCACTTCTTCTAGAACAGTCTTCTCTGCGCAGCAATGCGAAAACAGATGTCTGACAATTAACGGAGCCTCGAGGACAAGGCGCTGAATCTGCTTTCCACATCAACTGAAGAAATACCACCAAGAAATATTACCCTCATTATTTCATTCCCCACATCACTACCAGCCACCATGGGATAGACTATTGCCCCTGGAGATGAAACTCCCCATTCACCGTATCTCACCTAACTAATTAGTGGGCAGAGAAAATTGTACCTGGCATTTAATTCGTGGTCGAGTTCGTTAAAATGACGTAGGTAGAGTCTGCCATAGAGCGACCACATGCGGGAACCGAGAAATCCTGGTTCGCGCTTGACCAGCTCCGCATAGCTGAAGAAAGAATAGAGCAGCTGCCACAAGAAGATGACAGGAAGAAGCAACAGGTTTATTAGGCCAACCCACAAGATGTGCTTGGAGAGCCTGAAACATTCATTAGTTAGGGATGATAAGTACTCAGGGTGGATTCCAAGGACACAATGGATGATAAACATGTATGGAACGGTACCGGAGTCTACCTCCAAGACATGCAAGCGCTTACTCTTTGGCTAGTACTTCTCTGCGTGTCACCCTTTTGTAGTCTTCCTTGAGATGCCAGTTATTTTCAAATGGAGCCCAGGGTCCCCCTGAAACGTGTTCCGTAACGATTAAAAAATATTCACTCTAATTACGCGTCATAAAGAATAATTACAGAACAAGATCAGCTCCAGGTTGTACTTGAGACCTTGACTTAGAAAAACCCTGAAAAGCAAATAAAGTCACTGTTATTATTATTAAGAAATGTCTCTTAAAGTGCTTCACTTAATAGGAAGTGCAACTACCCACCAGAACCTTTTCCATGGGACAAACAACAAAATCCTCATTAATGGAGATGTTATGCCAAACGAATGACAGGTTTTAAGGGGCAATAGACAGAGAGACTCGAGTAGCTCTTATTGGACGTGTTGTCAGGGTCTTCTAAGATAGTAAATACCTTTCCCATCCCATCTTTCTTCTTTCTCATTTAGTTGGGAATACAAATGACACGATAAATGCTACTTACACTTCTCCCAAAAAAGGCACTTGGAACTTGAGAGGAAGTAAGTCTTTATTCACCATGGCAACCATGTAGTTTTTGTAGCGTAGGATGCGATGGTAAATATCTAGCAGATGAAAGATTCATCCTTACTGAGAGCCAAATCATATTCTCCACTTATCGTAACTTAAATTTCCGTTAAAGGGAGACTCCGACACAAAGTTGGGAAATTCTTGAGAAATGAGAAACAAAGTTGAAGAGCAGCAAGAAAGCAGGCGAGCTGGTGACCTGAGACTGGGGGAAAAAACACACTAAACAGGAGTCTCCTGTTTAGTGTGTTTTTGCCCCTAGTCGAAGGAAAATATTTGTTTTCTAATTATCTGTACCTTCTGGGGATGAGAAATTGTGTCCACTGAAACATCATACAGCATGGATTGATGTTGCGCTATTTACTTGAACACGTTTTTGGTACGGAGTCTTCCTTTAAGCAATATTACTTTAAAACCACCTCGACTTTTTCATGCGACACAACTGTAAAGAGCTTTTCTCAAAGCTTTTTTTGAAACATATGTAAAGGATTTTTAAAAATGCCTGACAAAATTCGGGCGCTGTACTTTAGGGTTAAATCCGGTAAACAGTGTTCCCCAACTATTTGCATCATTGTCTCTCGGGGGTAAAACCCGAAAAACCCCAAAAACTAACTTGGTAATGTGCAAATTCAGCCAGCGATACAGGCACCGCATATTCAACACGTCAGATCCGCATCTTGTGTTCATCAAAAATGCGAAAAGCCATCTTTTTTTATTTTCCACCGGAAAATGTACTTTTCCACCCAATATCGTCCGATTTGACCATTTTACGGCTCATGAAATGAAACTCCCCCCCCCCATTAAAAAAAGAAAAAGAGAAAAAGAAACAGAAACACATAGCCCTATGCATAGTGCAACAATGAATTGATTTGCATTACTGTCATTACGAAGTTGTCCAGTACAAGCATTCCTGGTACTCCTAAATGCGCAACAGTCGTTAAAGAACTGCATATTAAATTCCACGCATCATTAGTAATTCCATTACGCATTATATTTGCAGAGAGTCACACACAAGTGAAATTTTTTTAGGTAGACATCAATGAGGTATAGCAATACCTCGCACTTGGTGACATCCACGTTGTCCAACATAATTTGTTTCCGCATATACTACATGATTATTCTTAGCCCCTCCATGCCTCCAGTAATTAAGATGGAGAGAAATTAGTTTCAGGTAACTTAAGAGGACAGACAGCGAGGCATTGCAAGATTTACCGAGCTCCGTGAGTTCCAGTTTATGGATGCACATCTGCTGCTCTTTCTGTACATCCAGCAAACGGCACTGCACCTGGTGCCAGGTCATGTTGTCCAGTTCATTCTAAGCAGGAAAAGAAGAGTATTAAATGTAGTTACGGCAAAGAGCTACGCTAGTGCTCGGACTTACGGACCCCGAGATATCCCATCTCCTGCAGCAAATCGTTCAAGAATATGTAGCCGGGTACATATTTTCACTGTACAGTACATAAATATTCTGGCCTAGTGAGTTTAAAGGGGCCATAATACCCAAATGTACATTTCGTTCGGCTCGTGCTAGCTCAGTGAGCCATATAAATGCCTCTCTCCACCACGCATATGTCACAAGCTACGTAGCCTTTTGCCATCCAATCGGGGGGCCGAGCTCCGAACATGACGTTTCCAATTACCAGCCAATAAACGGGCTTCATTATCAGCTGCGAGGCCAAGTGCCCCGTTTGTTTGTGTGGAACTACATGTTGCGCTCCGTGGCTCCGAAATTCAGCGTCATGACATCTCCAACATCTTCGGCTGGCGCAAACGTCAACAATTGGGCTGCTATCATATGATGAGATTCGAACCCGGGTACCTCCCAGTCACGACGTGACATGACCAGCACGCTAACCACTGTGCCACGCCAGCTGGTGACGCGATGCCACTTGGGTCAAACCTATTCCAAGATGAGGAAGATGACCTGTCGTGCACCTACCTAAGATTCCAGAATTCGCGCTCGCGGCGTGCTACTGCGCGAAAAACGTAGTGCGCGTGTGATATCTCAGTTGAACGCATTTCTTTTCCAGTTTCAGGTTGTAACTGTTTAGATTTTGAATAGAATAAGACTCACATTCATCTAGTCCATTTCCGCGAGTGAAATAAAATCGTACGTGGAACCCTCGATCGTAACTGGTGAGGAAAGCGCCACGTCAAAATGACGTAAAGGTAGAGTGCGAAGTTAAAAAGCGAAAGAGTGCAGTGAACACATATTTCATTCGTATGCAAGCGCCTTTCGGTTTTGAGCACTAGTAATTACTTTCGTTGCCTGCGTGGCAATAATGTAACGCGGAGGAATGCGCACCTTATATACCTGTAATGGCCTGCGCAGGTAACTGCCCGTTCTTATCCACATAAAAAAAAAAAGGAAACTGCGTGTTGCCAAACTGCCACTTTGCAATGTCACGTACAGCATCTGTTCGTGGAAACTGTACGCGATGCTCTTACAGGGATTAAAAAATGCCCCAAAATTTCCTCCACAAGATTAGAATACAAAGAGCTGGAATCAGACCTCTCAATTACCGGTCAAGTGCCAGTCTAAGCACTACTCTACAGTGACCAAGGGGATCCCAAAACAATCAACTTTCTTCACATTCCCTCCTATATGTTTTCATATACATACACAGGATGAAGCATCTGGTGAACGTGATGGGAGTAACTTTTCTCAGGCTGGAACACAAGCAAGAGGCAACACACCTCACCTTGTTTTTGAGGAACACAAAGAGGACAACACACTCAAATCACAGGCACCTCAAGCTGCCTAACAACGTGAAAGATTGAAATTTCAATCTTTCATGTTCTGTCTGTTTGTGGCTTAGAACAGTTACTTCCACCGTGTTACTCCAGCAAATTAAAAAAATCATGCCAAGATCATCGAGTATCCCTAATGGGAGTAAATGCTATATATTTTTTGGTATACACGAAATGAATTTTGGAAACACGAAATGAACCGATTTTCTGCCACTGAAAAATCTGTCCAAGCATTTATATGATAGCTATTTAGGAGATCCGCGTTTATACTGGTTTACACACAGATCACGATGCAGTGAAACAATTCATAGCCAGTGCAATACTTACGGAAGATATTTTCAAAGCATTGATGTAAAATGCTCGAATCTCAACAAACTGAAGCAGGTGAAAGAGAACTTTGACTGCTCGCAGAATCCAGAACAGGAATGCAACCACGAGGCAGAAGACTACCGGTGGGTTCAAGCTGCAGTGTGACAGGAATGACAAGAAATGATAGGAAAAGTGGAAAGAAAGAAAGATGAGGTTACCTGGCCGCACATTCTCCAATGGGAATGACAACGTCTGACAGCGTTACTTTGGTCGAGTTGTGAGAGGCAGGAGGTTTGTCTTTGAAAAGGACAGGGTAGTCGACACACTGGACCAGGAACGTAGTGAACAGGACGACAAACAGGAACTGTCTGTAGAAATCACTTGGAACGTTAACAAAGCCAGCGGAAGCATAAAATAACACCATTCAATAGCATCCACGTTGAGAGGAAATTGGCAACCAATATTATTCTATGAAAAAGTTAGTTCTTTTCAAATTTCTACCGATGGTAAAAATCATTCGAAACAATTATGGCTATCCAAGTTGACATCCATCATCATTATAACTAAGAGAAGCATTCTGGGAATGACTATATGCATCGCAAATTGTTCTACGGTAGTCACAAAAAGGACAACTTACACCAACTCCAAGATCTCTGCAATCATCATGCACGCAAAGCCATGTTTCTGATGGTAGTGGTAGACGTGGCAGAATCATGTTAAGGACCTTGACCAAAACATGTATTTTGTAAGGACCCCAAGGAGCTTCTCCCCTGTTGCACTTGCATCATGGAGTAATTGATTGTGCACTGGACACGACCATGTCATAGGCACTTCTTCCCAGCACCGTATTGGGAAGCTAGCGGTGCCGCTACTCATTGGTCCCATTTTTGCTTCCTCAACAACAACAACTTGATTGTGAGATGATGAGTGGGTGAGGATGAATGAGGATGAAGCTTCATCGCCAGGTTTGCTTCCTCAATTTCTACAATGTACTTTGTACTTCAGCTTACTTACTACTTTTGTACAAGCGGACGGCGGATGTCCCACGGGAGATGTTCTTTCTAAAGTTGATTATCATCATCATTCTATGAGAAGCTGTTGCGTACGTCCGCTTCTGCCCATTCAAAATTGGAATTCCCATCATCGAACGATGAAGTGGATCTTACAAGCCGATGAGTAGCTCCCCTAGCTGATAGTGCGGACGGGCTCATCATAGGGGTTGCTGATTACGCCATGGTTGTTATAATCTAGTAGGCCATGGCCCTGGATATGCACTTGATTAGTTTATAGACCTCACCATTTTGTACCCACATAGCGCAACATCGGCACAATACACATAAAATTTGGTAGAAAAGGATATCCTCGTAAAAAACGTGTCCAGATCTTCTACATGATTCCATCTTGCTATAAAGATAGGAAGTGTCTCTCATTAGAATAAAAAGATGCCCAACTGATTTTAGACAATTGCGCAAAAGTCCACACTTTCAAGTTGGTAAGAGATATAAAGCATGCGCAATCGATACATTGATAAGAATAATAAAAGTTTACCTTCCAAGTGATACATTTTCTTCAAGTCACTTTAATAGCTTCACAAACAGAGAACCATTTACACTCACTTTTACCGCTGTCAGGTACCAGGTGTATGAGGAAACTGCTCTCCTGCGGAGTCTCCGCGGCATCACCGTTGTCCGATGGCAGAGCCTGGTATGCTGTCTGCAATCCACCAGACATAGCTCCTCAACCGTCCTCTTCAATGGTGTTGGCTCTGTCAACGGTTGTTCCTTTAGTTATCCAATGACAGTTCAATTTAAACTTGGTTCAACTCTGAGCAGGAAGCGATGATTGTAACAAAAGCCAACAAGAATTCAATCAGAAGTGATTATGAAGAAGAAAATTTTCGTCCTGATAGAGCTACCATCTGCAGGCCCTGAGGGTGCCTCTTCATCAGGTCCTGCTATCGTCTTCTGGTATCCCAGAAGGACATTGCTCAAAAGAGGCTCATTTTTCTTGCAAAATAACACGCGGTATTAGACTGGCCAAAAAAAACAATATTCTGGGCGGATCTTCTACTGTTCACGTGACTGCATTTCGTCAGGTACATGATGAAATGCAATTCACTGAATGAAATCTTGCATCCATTAAAGGAAACCTTCAGTATTTTGATTGTTTCTTACAAGAAACCATGAATTTACGCTTCTACGTCACACCTACTGTAGTGGACACCAGAGAAGCATTGGACAACGTCATAGTACCCCGTGTTATCCATTAGCAGAATGTTAAGGCTAACATTTGCAAATGAAAACCATGACACTTTATTGTCGCAACTGATAGGAAGTTCGACTTGAGAACGTTATCTCAAGCATTATCACCACAGTGTACGTGATATAAAAATCTTATACGACGACCGCACGCACACACAAGCTGATAGCATATTTTCTGTTTGCCCCGTGACGAAGCAAGATGGGAACATTTTGCGCAACCGACAGCAGTCAATTTTTCTATTGTCAGCTGCATTTGCGGACGTCGCATTCATACCACACAAATTTAACGACGATAACGTGCCACGATGACCAGGCATCAGCAGTTTTTGATTGACGGCAAAAATGAGAGTGAATAAGGTGCTGATTATCCTCACATGCCTAAGATCAGCTGATGCAGATCAACTCATTTTTTCCCAAAGTCTTTCGTTTTCGTTCGCTGCACATGTCCAGCATTCCTCTTGTACTTGTTCGAGCGTCACAAATGTCATTAGGTCGCGAATATCCAACCCGCGCTGTATTTACATCGTTTGGTTGTTGCTGCTTCTGCTATTTCTTGTTTATCGAGATGACAACAACAAAAATTGTTTCGTACGACCTCTATTCCGCAGCAGATATGTCCTTGCTTTTCCATATTGCTAGCGACCTTTTAGGAGAGTATGTTCGTAATAATAATAATGTGTTAGTTTTAACAATGTGCAATTATACTTTACTACTAGGAATTGTAAGAAATGCTAGAAAGAAAATGCAGCAATTTGCCGCCGTACACCTGTCGTCCGCCAAATGGCGACGCTGCGAAAGGTCGCTCGTTGTTCCAGAATTTTGACGGATGTTAGTCGAGTCAGGTATTAAAATACTCATATTATATTATAAATGAACTACTTCGGAGATTATGTGACAAAATAAATCGATGCTATACGACTTGAATTTTCTGTGACCCCGGCAACCTGTAATAGACTCCAGTCTCCTGGTAGCAGACTACACTCTAGTTGCAGCAGAGCACAGCGGGGTACCTTGTAGAGAACGAGAGGTTGGCGTTGTCATACCTGCAAAGAATGTTGGCCGAATACAAATGCACCAACTTTACTTATCTCTAAATGCAAATTGACCTTAAACCATCTTGCGCAATGTCTCATGTCTCTGTTTTTGGTTTTTGTCTAGGACAGTAGGTGTTGGAAACGCTTGCGTCCACCTTGAAGTAGTACCGCAGCCTTCTGGTATATGGGTACGAACCTTGTTTGGCTTCAAACTTCCACTGCCCTCGGGTAAACCAAAGACTTTAGAGTATTCAGAAAAGAAATTACTAGGGTAAGTGTCACGCAGGAAATACCAAAACCATTTGATCTCACTCAATATTAAAATGCAATAAAAGAACAATTACAACCGACAGGCAGTAGCATTTGACAATATGCTAGCTGACCTTATTCTGGTCACCAGTTGACCCAGTTGACATCAGTTGTGCTTATACTGGTACTAATTGAGTTCCCAGCTCATTTTTTCATACATTCAGGGTCCAGTAGTTGCTTGGAATGGGCTAGTCAGATTACAATCAGTGAGAGTTGTCGTGGATTTCTTAATTGTCACCCATCCGATGTGATACTTTAATTAATGTGATAAGCGCAACTATAATTATAGTCTTTTTCTGTTGTGAAATTTTAACTGTTCAATTGTTCCGAAATGCAAAAGGACAGGATTTACTTTTTCCTTCTATCTCGCAGCATAAGTAAATAAAACGATGTCTCAATAGAGGGATGTTCCTTTTGTGTTGGTGCAGTCAAAGTCTTTTCTAAAATTGTTTGTGTAAACCTAATAGTGTATTCTGAAGGTATTCTCAGGATCAGATGTACGACGTGGTGTCTCGTGTTGACCACTACTGCGACTTCTTGCCATGGTGTACAAAATCCGAGGTGGTCGAGAGGAAAGCCAAGTCGCTCCTGGCTAAGATGCAAATTGGTTTCCCTCCCATCATGGAATCTTACACATCCTCTGTGCTACTGGAGAGACCCTCCTTGGTCAAGGTACGACTCAATGCCAAGACGTGCACCTTTGCACCATTACTCCTAGTTTGTACGTACGTTTATACAGGGTGTTTGTTGTCGCCGATTCTTTATAAAAAAAAGCTGTACGGCAGCATAAAAACGGCCATTCTCTCAGAGAGATTATCTCTTTAATTACGGGACATAAGTGACTGTCCTATAATTATCCTAGATAATTATGACGCACTATAAAAACCTTTTCTCTCATGCTGATCGTCTATCCTCAGTTTGTTTCGGTTTTCCTGCCATCTGATTGTTGTGCAACTATCATAGGTGGTACCTCGTAGGCCTTCGCCGGTAATCTATGGAATGCTTGTTTGTTCTGGTGTGAGCTTATCATGCTCTAGTCTCTTGGCCATCTTATCAAGTAGTACTCGAAAAAGATATTTTTTTGCTTTAGCCTTCACTCAAAGTACACAATTGGAAATGTACTTCAACTAAAGCGCAAGTACTCAGAAATGTACCTAAAGTAGTGCTCGAGTACTTGATACTCAAGTACCGCCTATCATTGCTTCCGCCTGATGCGCGCAAGTTTGGTTTCGGTTTGGTTTCTCAGTTATGTAGCAAAATTTGATTGATGTTTAAACGTACATACTCTCTTCAGGCTTTTTAAAAATAGAATGGCGTTGAACGAGGATTCCCCGAAAGCCCCCAATTAATGAGGTCATACTTTCTTCTTCCGTCATATAATTTCCGTCTAGTCCTATAATTGACCCGCAAAAATGGCATCCTCCTTTATGCTGCTCACCCTATGTGTCCTTTATGCAGGCTACGTGTTACGATGGTCGCCTCTTCAACCACTTGGACACAGTGTGGCGTTTTGATCCAGGCCTTCCAGATAGCCCCAAGACTTGTATTCTGCACTTTAAGGTTTTCTCACTTTGCTTACAAATTCAATCAATAGCCTTTTTCATTATGTAATGGAACTGCAGGGTGTGAGCAATGAAAAAGACCTCTAGGAATGTACGAGTGTCTTTGTTTTTTTCTCTCCCTGTTTGCCTCAAGTTTTACAAATCTCATCCACAGGTCTCCTTTGAATTCAAGTCGCGTCTTCACTCAAAATTGGCGCAGATGTTTTTCGACGAGATTGTTCGACAGATGACGCAAGCCTTCATGAAGAGGGCCCTGGCACTGTACGGACCTCCGACACCCGTCGCAACAAAGGTGCTCCCCACCACATCCTAGTCTCTAGCTCCCCTAGGATTCTTGTAGGATTACGCAGTTTTAATGGGTATTGGTTTTCTGCTCTCATTCAGGATATGCTGGAGAAACTGACATTACTCAAAGTGAAATAAATTTTTTTAAGATCTCTAGTTCTCATCCATATGATCACAAATCACACTTGATTTGCAGGACGTTGCGCACGAGGCATCTTCATAACGAACCCTGAGACTCTGGATAAAACACACTACACAGGCACAAGAGCATGCGTGTGCAGGACTACCTGCAGGGCATGCATGCATAAGGCACATCTTCCACTATCTCAAGTACATAAGAGTGAACACTTTGCAGGACAATACAGGAACTCGCAAGTTTCCATATGGATCTATGGCAGCATCCTGAAACTGTGTCATTATATGCTGCTAACATACGCGAGACCTTCCTTTCCTCAGTGCTACCAGTATACCTCAGTATTACCAGAGGTAATCTCTGGTAGATAGCCCTCGTAGCTAGCTGGTATCACTCACTTGTTTTGTTACTTTTTTACATTTACTATATACTACATTGAGGAAATATGAATATATTGTTAGACAATCCTAAAAAAAACAAAAAAACACAAGCATCTATACAACACAGTGTGTTCAGGAGCTTAAACATTTACAAATGCTTGCTCAAATACAGAACTCAAAAATTTACCAGAGCTCTAACACGTAGATCTTGCCCTCCACCAGCTTGCCTGTATCTACGCAGTATTTTCTGCGAGTGTTTCGAAGTATTTACAATATTTCCTTTTAAAAATTATGCATCCACGTACCTCCAAAGAGCCTCAGCTAATTTTCTTGCATAAATACCAGATTGGCTTTGCACGGCGCTCAGGGAGGTCACTCACCCTGACAGGAGGACACCACCTGACCTTCTGACTCCGCTCGCTCAATTGTTGCCTGCCTATGTGCTCCTGACGATGACTCAATAAGGCTGAAATGGCTGTCCAGTGCTGGTATGGAGACTGAGCACTTACAAGTACGAGAGGAATTGTCATTTGGCAACACTGTCTCATCACAAAATCTACACAAAAAAATTACAAAATTGTAGGTAATTTGTACGTCCACCTCACGGGCTACCGAATGCAGGACCCTCATTTCAGAGAGGCCCGCCAGAGGTGCCGCTACGATTCCATCCTACCATCATGGCGCAGGTTTTTTATTGAAGAGTGGATTTTCCACCCAGAAAGACTGGATTAATGCAGTGATAGCATCACACAGTATACCACATCCCAATATACTATTCAGCTCAGCCATAATGGACCTGAATCTGCAACAAAATTCAAAGGGACAGCTATAAAAAAATCGCTCTGGCTGAGCAAGTGGCCTCTATTGCTTGGCTTCACAAAAGTGATAAGGCATTCTTGGTTTGACGAACCAGCAGGGGAATGAGCCACGTTTTCCTTTAGGTCTTAGGCTTCCTTTAGGCCACTTTCTCAAAGGTCACCTAGAGGTCCATTTTTAGCATAACAGAAGGAACTTTCGCTGCTTTTGTATAAACATGAAAATGCTACACTTTTATTTCAAGAGGTGCGTGTATGTATATTTTGATGAATAATGGTCTGCACAAAACTATTAACAACAACGTGACTATGGCAAGTGTACTTTCACATGCCCATTCCACCCATTCCTCCCATTCCACCCATGCCTCCCATTCCTCCAGGTACATCTTTCTCTTCCTTGGGAAGTTCAACCACGACGGCCTCCGCTGTTGTTAGGAGAGAAGCCACACCAGATGCATCCAACAGGGCTGTCCGGACAACCTTCCAAACATTTCACACTAGGTTAATTCTAAAGCCACTCAAACACTTTGAGAAACTTTGCTCGGTCAAAATGTGGGCACTGAGAGATTGTGTAAATTATGTACAGGTGGAGTCACGAGAAACGGACCAATTTTCTTGAATTTGTACATCATTTTTCCTTCGACACAGTCTACGCTTACACCGTACTTATTCCCGATATGGCAGACTTAGTGCAAGTTTAACCCTCTGAAGGGTACAGGCGCGTCTGTACTGACTGTTCCGCTACTGGCGCACTCTTTGTGCTTTGGGAGTGATGTTTGACTGCTTGGTGCTTCTCCAGGGAGCTCAGCTACCAAGTGTGACAAACGTCTCTGCATACAGCCATGCCATACATCAAGCAGTACATTTGCTACACATATTAACTAGTGAAAATAGGTTGATGCCTTAATTGCAGAAGTTGTAGAGCACAACCCTCGCAGTCTCTAATACACAAAAATCAATTGTAGTAAGTTTCTGTTCTCCAGTATAAAAGATGCGAATACGCAAAACCTTGGAGCATCTTGTGTAGTTGTTTTTACTTAGACAAAAAACTCGCTGCAGTTTGCAGATCAGAGATCCCAAGGTTGTGCTGTGCAACTTTTCCATCAACCAATCATTCCGTCAACCTATCCTACCAACTGCAAACCTGTTTTCACTAATTAAGGATATAACTAGCACTAATTAATGACAGCACAATGACTATGCCATACTGAGAATAACTATACGCATCAACTCTGTCAAAGTAAAAATTACTCCCAAGTTTAAGAAAATTGTGGTCAGTTGCTCGCGATGCACCATGTATATTAAAACATCCATAAAGCCCACAAATGCGCACCTTTGACGTTCACCTCTCACATGTGACTATGTGGAAGAAAGTAGTACCTTTGTGGGATCGATGATTCCGGCTTCGAGCATGTTTACATACTCATTGCGCATGGCGTCGTAACCAAAGTCACCTTTCCCTTCAACGACCTTCTGTACAACAACAGCTGCGTCGACGCCAGCATTGAGCGCTATTTGTTTGCAGGGTGTCTTCAGTGCCTTCTTCACAATACCAATGCCTGGAGAGAGATGAGACTAAATGTCATCCTGTTCCACAAAGAAAGGCAGAAACAGTCCAGGCATGTTAAGGGCCCAGGATAACAGATAATACCCGTGTTTTGATCTTCATTGTCAGCCTTGAGTTCTTCGAGGGAAGGAAGGCAACGCAAGAGTGCAGTTCCACCACCAGGCACAATGCCTTCTTCGACTGCAGCCCGTGTGGCATTGAGGGCGTCGTTTACCCTGTCCTTTTTCTCGTTCACTTCCACCTCGCTGGATCCACCCACCTTGAGGACAGCCACTCCACTGGCCAACCTCGCTAACCTCTCTCCCAGCTTCTCCTTCTCATACTCAGAGTTGGTCAGCTCAATCTCGTCCTTGATCTGGGCTATCCTGCGATCCATATCTTCCTTGCGACCCTTGCCCTACAGTAAATGATTTCTTCTATGAGACCCCTGTGTGGGTATCGCACTGCACCCACTGCACCTTGAGAAGCAGCGTGTCATCCTTGGTGATGGTCACCTCTCCAACTTGGCCGAGGTCCTGCTGTTGGACATCTTCCAACTTGACCAGGTTGGCCTCATCCCCAAAGACCACGCCACCCGTCGCAACAGCCATATCATGAAGGGTAGCCTTACGGTTGTCACCAAAACCTGGCGCTTTCACAGCCACTACCTGGAGACCAACCTTTAGCCTAAAATTATCAAAAGGGAATACATTTATGGCATAAATCAATACACATTGAGAAGTAGGGTGCTGGTGTTTTGGTGCTTCGTGCAAAGACTAGAGATTTATATTCCACGCTGAGTTTCCATGCTCGGTGCTGGTTTGAGACAAGTAGGGTCTTACGTGTTATTGATTCAAAAAGAGCGGCAACTGTTTTTGTGAGGAACATTTTGGAAACATTTGGCATTCAGCACGACGATCCACAACGCACCAGTGGCTGGCAGAACAGTAGTTGAAATGATACGCTTGGAGGTGGAGTACGGATGTTACCCCATCTTTTTATCAGCTTCTTCGCTGGTTGTGCGAGGCTTTAATGCAGGCGTCTTGACGCAATGCAATCACCCTGATTGAGAAGAACTCTTATGGCATCTATTCCAAATTTCCTGCATCATCAGTCTGTACAATGCATGAGAGGACGGACAGCGCTGCCAAACTGTCAGCCAACTTAGTACGGGTGAAATGGGTAAAGTGGGCGGAGTGTTCACCTACAGTTATGTCAAAATATAGCCTGTTGAGTATACCTGTTGAGTACCATGGTGCTAAGTGCCTCTCCATCAACGTCCTCAGCCACGATGACCAGGGGCCGGCGCTGGGTATTGGCCAGCTCCAGTGCTGGAATTATGCTCTGTACATTGGATATTTTCTTTTCGCTGAACAGTACCAGCGCGTCCTGGTACTCAACCTTTGCCCCTGCACATTTGTAAGGAGTAAAATAGTTTATGAGAATATATGTATCACATGGGGACTGTGCAATAGTGAGCTCTGCAGAGAATGTAAAGTGACTGCTAAAGATTGGAGGATAGAAGGGAAACCACTTCTTTTCTTCTTGCAATGAGTGCAGACTCCTGTGCTTTCAAAACTATAGTTCAGACTAGGAAAACACAAATTTCTTTGCTTTCTTGCTTCTTTTGAGACTTTGGTTGTTCACACAAATACCTACTTGAACTTGAAGCACAAACAACACTGTCATAGTCAGAGATAATACTATCTGGCCACTTTAAATGGACACCTGTAGCTCAATTTTTGTTCAAAGGTGCTCCCATAAGTGTAACCAAGTGGGTAAAGGTAAGATAAAGGTAAAATAAGGAGGTAAAGTACCTGCATCGGAGCAGAAACCCAATTTAATGCCGCTAGAGGTCTGTCTCTACATACACCCACAGTCACCCAATACGCCTCGGGTCTTCCGAGTATATCAGCAGGCCCACACTATACAGGGGCGTTAGTGTGCTCCAGTGCAAAGTAGTACATCATATGCATGATACGGAATTGTTTAAACGACGTCACCAAATTATCGTTCACATAGCAAAAAAGCATCAACATGGGTACCTCCTTGACCCACAGTTTACTCGCATCAAGTCACATTTCCTATCCGTGATTAGTGCGGGTACACAACCGTGCCTAGGAAGCGCTTTCATGTCAAAACTTTCTAAAAATCCTTTCCAAATAAAAGATACGAGACAGAAAAGACAAATATCTAGAGCAATACCAACCCTTGCTGGTGTTAATGAAGTATGGAGAAATGTAACCCCTGTCGAACTTCATCCCTTCGATCACCTCCAATTCATCGTTCAATGTCTTCCCATCCTACGAGAGACAAACTCAGTCCTCTTTGATGACAATGATGCCAGATGCTACCAACCTTGACTGTGATGACACCATCCCTACCAACGCGTTTCATGGCGTCCGAGATTAGGTCCCCAACCTGTCTGTCCCCGTTAGCAGAAATCGTGGCCACCTGGAATTGGATAAGAGGAATTACTTTCTCCAAAACATTCAAAAATTTTCATTTCAACACTTGGTGGCGATACAAGGGGAGCTAATTACGTTTCTGCTCTTATCTTTTTAGCGAGCATTTTTGCCAGGCGCTAGGTACGAAAAATTGGTAGTTTACAGCTGACCCATAATATGAAGTGAAACAATTGACACGAGCACGGGGAATCAGTTCTGCTAGTGCAGTGTTCTTGTGCTGGTCTCTGGAGGGAAGAGACTCGCTTTGTTGTTCACAAAGTATGGTGGTGTTTTGGTGCTTTATGGCACAAGAGCAAATAAGGCCAAATAGCACATGGTACGGAACAGCCGGCTTCTACATGGGTGGTTTTTCTTTTTACTCACTCACTCTAAGCATTATTCCCAGATATTTCCAAAATCTTGCTGACACACTGTTTTGTTTTAGCGATGGTTTCTGCAAAAGGCAGCATCGCCAAAACCGGGGGTACGACATAAGTCACAGGGTAGTAGAAAATGATGTACCTGCGCAATCTCCTCAGGTGTAGTCACTGGCTTGGAAAGCTTCTTGAGATTCTCCACAACCTTGTCCACTGCAGTCATGACGCCTACGAGCAAAAAGATAAGCGTTAAAAATGTTCTTACAGCATAATGGAAGCGTTGCTCACCCTTTCGTATCTCTATTGGATTTGCACCTTTGCTTATCTTCTCAAAACCTTCTCGGGCGATGGCCCGTGCCAAGACAGTTGCGGTTGTGGTGCCGTCACCAGCTTCCTCGTTGGTGTTATTTGCTACGTCCTGAACCAGCTTGGCCCCAACATTCTGGAATTTGTCCTTGAGCTCGATGCCCTTGGCAACAGTGACGCCGTCTTTGGTAATCTTGGGTGAGCCCCACGATTGCTCCAGGATTACATTGCGACCCTTAGGACCCATGGTGACAGCTACAGCATCAGCGAGCACGTCCACTCCCTGAAGCATAAGGGCACGGACATCTGGCCCAAATCTGATGTCCTTGGCATAGAGCCTGGTGCCCGCTAAGCGGCTCGCACAGCGCAGGGTTTTTGGCAGACGGTACATGTTTTACACTAATACACCTGAAAGAAGCAAAACTTTATTAAAGGCTATATATGTATATATATCAACCTGGAATATACCCAGTAGATGGGTAGAAATCCAGCGAACCGGTAGAGATGTAGGAAGGGAGTTGCCTCAGGACAGAAGCCGCCGATATTTCGAACAGAGACTTCTGCACACCATCCTCATCGTTGGCATGGTATTTAAAGGGTTAGGTGTGACGTGTTTAAAGGTTCATGCGAATTGTGGGTCAACAGCCCGGAGGGAAGAATGGGTCCGTACGGGCTTTTACGGCCGGAGTGAATGGCCGAGTGTGGACGGGACGTTCACATAATCCCCTCCACACTCTAACAAAGCAGCCATTCACTCCGGCCGTAAAAGCCCGTACGGACCCATTCTTCCCTCCGGGCTGTTGACCCACAATTCGCATGAACCTTTAAACACGTCACACCTAACCCTTTAAATAACATGCCAATGATGAGGACGGTGCCCAGAAGAAGAACAGTCTCTGTTCGAAATATCGGCGGCTTCTGTACTGAGGCAACTCCCTTCCTGGAATATACCCAGCATGTTCTGGTCTGCCTTCCTAAAATTCGATGAAATAACTTATATGCAATTGGATAGCCGCAATTAATACTGCCACTATTGTTACATCGTTGAAACGAAGGAATATCAACCAGTACCCTGACTTGCACGGGCGTTTCATCAAACAGGCAGACTGTCGTGCACTTTGATTTTCACGGTAAACAATGTTTGATTTCGCTGTGGTGGTGTTGGTCAAGACCATTCGTTGCATTGCAAACGACGTGATATCTTTGTGGGGTAATGAAAATGGGGAAATGCGAGTCCAGAAGACCTGCAGCACGAGTTCGTGAAACCCCGTAAGTGAATATAAAAAGTGTGGACATCAAGATAGATTGCTCGTGCATAAGTCATCGGCATCACGTGCAACGGAGGTGTGCGCCGGTTACACAAACCAACGTTGGTTCAGACAGACCATCTACACACGTGGGTTTAGGGCTACCCTGGGTAAGGATAATATTTAGCAGCTCCGAAATAATCTAGGTGAATAACGACGGCAGAATATACTGCAGTAAGATGTTCAAAAACACAGGAAAATTACTTACACAAATAGTGCAGCAAAATCAATGTAGTACGGGGAGCTCGCAGCGGCACCTCACACTTCACCGGTTTCAATGCAGAGTTGCCGGTGCCGGTTGATGGTTGGTCATGCGGCCGTCCGTCTAACAAAACGGGCCCCAAACGAGCTTAGCTGATGGCGTCTTTACTTATCGTGTATTATATACGTAAAAACTACTCAGCAACACCACACAAGCATACGAAAAAATAAGTACCCTGAAAACTATAATGACAACAGCATAGGTGTTTACATATTTTTAATTAATTTGTTAGATAACAATTCAAGAAGTGTACAAGAATGAATTATCCTGATTTAGGGCCGTAGTTTCTAGAGCTTTCTGCGAGGTCTTTAAAGTGAAAATTACCAACAAAAATAAAAAATAAAGTGTATGTACGACTTTTTTTTGTCAATTAGATACATTGATATCGTTTGCAAATTTTTGTGTTTCACAAAATTCTCATAGAAAGTACTAGAACTTCATCTTGCGCATGCGCTGTTTCGCCAAGATTTCCATGTGCTCTGCCTCTCTGCTCTCCAGTTATCCCTCAGCTTCACCCTTCCTTGCGCACACCACACCGGCTAGCTGCTCAGTCGTACCAATACGTAATTATTTGTTAAAAACAGCTGTTCAAAGTCATGGTAAGTGATGTGGTCCTGTAGAGGCATTCCATGTCATTTCCACCCTCAAAACAAACATATTTGCACATGGATTCATCAAGTCGTCACTCTGTCCCCACTTTTGTTTCTTATTTTCAGTCTGGCGTTGGCAAACGACTGATTCCACTGCTGGACCGCATTCTGGTGGAACGCTTCGTACCGGAGGCGAAGACTAAGGGCGGTATCATGATTCCTGAGAAAGCACAAGCTAAAGTTCATAGCGCTACCGTTGTGGCTGTTGGTACCGGAGGCAGGAGCGAAGTAAGTAGCTGATTTCGTTTAAGTGATACGTGATCCTGGAAATGAGAATTTAGAGATGGGTGCTGGTGGTCGGAAAAGGTCAGAAAAACATGCAAAGAGAGTGCTTAGAGTGCAAAGAGACATGCTTAGAGAGTTGAATTGCTGCCATTTGTGTATTCCTGAATGAGTATAAGGTATGTATAAGAACATGTCCTTGTCGCAGAAGGGAGACACCATTCCACTGGCTGTGAAACAGGGCGACAAAGTCCTCTTACCAGAATATGGAGGAACCAAAGTAGAAATAGACAACAAGGTAACACTACAACTGTACGAAATTCTTTATTAATCCTCCGTTAATTGACATATTCATCCACAGGAATACTACATCTTCAGGGACAGTGATGTCCTTGGGAAGTGGTCAGACTGATCTGAGTCATCCTAGCTGAGTCTCCATCGTCATTCATGTATTTGCAAGTAGCATGTCGTTGTTGAAATGTTTTGATAAATAAATTTGCACAAATACAACTTTTATTTCCATTGATTGGTAAAAACGGCCCTGTCCTATATGTACAGAATACCAAGGACAGGAGATTAGCTGCCGAACCAGCGAGACTTTTCCAAGCTACAAATGGTACAGACCTGCAAAAATATGTTGGGTTACAAAACACGAAATTCTTCATGCTCTTAACTGCATCAGAAAATACTCAACACTTTTACATTTTTATGCAAAACTCTCTTAGCTAAGAAAGTGTCCAGTATATTTTTTCAATGCAATGGAGAAGGCGTTCTTACACTATTTCCATGAATAGGAAGGCAGTTGCGATGAAAAGTGTGTTTGCAGAAGAACAGGACGATGTCATCTACTGCAAGCAATTTTCATAATTTTAGGCACTTTAGTAATGAATGAAATAGCACCATCAACAGAGAATTCTCCAGATATCTATTGCATGGGCATCCGCATTGGTTCACGGATGAGAATGGACTCTACTCTAGATGCTCCTCGAGGCAGGTTTTGTATCAGTTTTCACAGTGGGAGTGAGGATCAGGTACAAAAAGGAGAAATTGCTGACCCTCTATAGCAGTTGTATGATCTGTTATCTGTAAATCTGTTATTTTTGCCGGAACCGAACCCAAACCAAAATTTTCATGACAAGGTTGAACCAGAAAAACAAAATGGCGGTAATCTGTTCGTAACGAAACTGTTCGAACACAAAAGACGTCAGCATAAGAGTTCAAGTGGTTCAAGGACGTATAGTAAGTATGCTTTCAGCATCTTTTTAACACGTCCAAGTGCCGTTGTCCTTGTTAACACGGCGGCTGAGAACAAGAGTACAGTTCCTCGAGGAGCGCCTTGATGGAGGAATTTGGACCAAGTGGAGCGTCAAGTCTAGTATCGCTCAAGATTAGTCAGCCATAGCCACTTAATTTCTAATTTCATCCCTCGTGCAAAGACTTCCCTATTCCACATGTTATCATAGTATGTAGTTTCCATTGGCTTGCCTGTCAAGAAGAAGTAAGACGGGGGCCATGGCTACAGCATAGATATGCCTATCAAATATGCCACTTTCACTTAGAGGGTTCATAGTATTTAAGCGTGCTTACCTTTACAGAGTAGCTTCCTGTCACAAGCAGGACACATCTGGTTGTCTACGCAAGTAATGTTCACTTAGTTAACACTGTCAATATGCACCAGAGACTTACCATCTACAAAGATGGCGCGACTCTGTTGTCGATTGAGCCGGCTCAGAAGCGTGATGCAGTCAGACACAAGAATTTTCTTGCAGCCTTCCCTTAAGGAGATCTAAGAAGAATTAAGTCCCTTAATTTGGCCCATTCGTAAGGATTGATGCTCTTCTGGTTCACAGTTACGTTCATTTCGTTTAAAATTCACGCGTTAAAGGTTAATGCGAATTGTGGGTCAACAGCCCGGGGGAAGAAAGGGTCTTTTCAGGCTTTTACGGCCAAAGCGAATTTCCGCTTTGTTAGAGTGTGGTGGGATTGTGTGAATGAAGTCATCTTGGCTCCAGACTGGTTACAGAAATGCAAAGTTCACAAACAATTGAACGAAACGGGACAACAGACAGGAATGGGCAAGCATTCCAAAAGACAAGAAGGTTAGTGGTAATATGGGGAAATTTTTCTGTAGCCGGTCTGGAGCAAAGATGACTTCATTCACATAATCCCCTCCACACTCTAGTTTCCATTCTAATGGCCATTCACTTCGGCCGTAAAAGCCTCAACGGACCCTTTCTTCCCCCGGGATGTTGACCCATAATTCGCATTAAGCTTTAACACGTCGTACCCGACCCTTTAAATACAATGCCAATGATGAGGATGGTGCCCAGAAGAAGAAGAACAGTCTCTATTCAAAATATCGGCGGCTCTCATCCTGAGGTGGTTCCCTACCCATCTATCAACTAGCATAGTACATTTAACCGTAATGAAAAGCAATGCATGTACGCAATTTTGTACATTTAACCGGTAAACAGCCAATGAGTAGTTAGTAGTCAAAATAGCTGCATCGTGTATCTTTGCCATAAAGCATATACAGGGTGTTTCACCTAACGTGTCGTAATATGCTATTTAAAAATCTACTTGTCTGAACATTATGGGATCAACGCTATTATCTCAGGGGGACTTTGCCATTATGTCTGAGCACTTTTATCGAATTCCATTTGCGAGAAATTTAATCTTCCCAACTGAACGCCGAAATTTGACGAATCAACCTCACGTTTATTTGACAGAGAGAGAAAGGGCATGCAGGATTTACCCCAATATAGTACAAAACACATTCACTATGAAGGTAATCACTGAAGAAAAAATTGCAAAAACTGTCAGTTGAAAGAGCGCAAATTGGCGTCCAACCTCAATTTTGCATCAAGGCAATGCAAAATGTGGTGGAAAGAAATCAGTCACCCACCACTTCCTGTTTCCTTCTCTCTCTTCTTTCAGATAAGTTTGCATCGCAAATGTGCTGCCGTTATCAGAAGAAGGTTGGAAGATGAATAGTGAAAGGAATAGTACATGTCTTCCTCATATCGCTCCTTGCAGAAATCTGAGTAAGCGTCCGCCAATTTGCGCTCTTTGAAAGGATGGTGTTCTTTCTCTTTTTTTTTTGTCTAGTACATCGTAGTAGTGAATGTACTTTGCACTAGAATGGGGTAAATCCTGCATACCCTTTCTCTTTCTGTCAAAAAAACGTGAGGGTGACTCGACAAATTTCGGGGTTCAATTGGGAAAATTCAATTTTTTTTACAGCTATTGACGCGTGTTTGAAAGTGAAATAACAATGCCCCTTTTGTGCGCAGAAACAACTCGTGAAAGAGACGCGCACCTGGAGATTATAATCCCGAAGGATCTTGACCAAGGCATCCCTTAGCTGTGGGATTTGCAGCCCTTTCGGAATGCACTTTATCAGTAGGATGGGATCCACATGTGTTCCGATGCTGTGCAGCAACGTGGTGATGAAATCTGTAGAGAACACCTAAAACATGTCATACTGTCTGATGGCTGCACAAAAAAGATACTTGACCAACCAAGAAATTTTGTTTGAGTATGTACACCACACGCTTGATGGGTCGTCAGTCGCTGTTAAAACTTAAACTTTAAAAAATCAGGAGTACCTGCAGCTGTAAATTAAAGTGGTTATACAGAGCCATATTTGGCAACCCTGGCCAGCTGGGCTCAGCCGCTCATCGTTAAAGGGGCAGTGAAATGAGACCCTGCTTAACTAATAAGTTATACAGTACTGAATTCGATTTACAAAATCGGATCTGCTGCTTCGCAAAATTGGTAGCAAGATCTGCTGGGATGCAGTCTGCAAAATATTTAAAAAAATCACAAACATGTAAGAAATAGTACCTTTGATGGATTAAAAATAAAAACTGGTCTTTTGGCATATCATTGGATGGAGAATCATTCTGTGCCATAAATCTTTGCGTGTAAACTTTGACCCCACAGAGACGGGTTACTGTGGGGATCTCAACTGCCAGGGGTCGGACCATTGGATTTGGCATAGAATGATCCCCACTACCATCGGGTGAGCGTGTAACACGGCCAAAAAATTCAGGAAAGGTGCTTTCACTGGCCCTTTAAATGGTGTGGCTCATTTAGTCTAGGTAACAAAGAAGCAATCACGTGGCTTGTCCAGTGAGTAGGCAATAAGATCTTTCCAGAGGTCAATGTCATTGTTTTCCTTGCAAAAGGTGATGGCTTGCTGCACATCTGATAGCTTTTCCATAATATGCTGCAGGGCTTGTTTTGTATTGCCCATTCTGCCTGAAAAAGAGAAATATATTGGTGGGGTGTATGGTGTCTGTGTTGATGTCAGAACTGGATCCAACTGGAACAATCCGTTATATTTATACTCCAGAACTTAACCATTTTTCTTGAACCAGTTCGTAAACTGAAGAAAACTTGACTAGAACTAACCAAGAAGAAAAATGACCTCCGGAATTAGGTCATTTTTTTCACAAAGATGGAGCGCTTCCTCGAGCGGGTAATTGTTGGAGCTCCGGAGCAGAGGAAGGAGCTTGGGTGGATCAAACTCAGCATACAGGGTGGCCAGTTCCATGTGGTAGCTGTCGCATGTGGCTGGATTCTTTGTCAACACTGCATCCAGGTACTGTGACAATGGGGGGAGAAACATGCAAGCTCAGTCGTTGTATTTCAATGTATTTCAATTACATCTCAGTCACAACACGTCAAGCACACGTCAAGCACACAATGATGCCAAGTAATAACGTGCATTCGTCTCGGATCATGTAGTATATCAGTCAAGAAATAACACCAGGGACGTCTGCTAATTTGTACTGAAAGGGTTATGTAGCAGCTAGGTCGTTTGCGCAACAAACAGTACTCTCGAGAAACTCTCAAGAAAAAATAGACTATCGAATAAAATTGCAGCTCTTACGCACGCAGCTATATTACTTTTGAGTCAAACTTTTGAGTTGAACGGCACAAGACAGCAAAAAAGGTTGAGTACGTAATTTGACAGACTAAATTGCCCACGTAACACTGACATCCACAAAGTCTGCGGTCAAATATGGTATATATATATATTTTTGTGATACATCGTTAACTGTTAGAGAATGTATTTAAAACGCAGTGCAGAATGAAATGTAGGATAAAGAATGTGACTTACAGAGTAGAGAAGTTTTGATTGCTCTCGCAGCCTCTCGACTACGTGCGATATGGGGAAATTGTCCTGGTCCAGAAGCAGAGCGATGGCCTTGTCCGTATCCAACTCCATCAGTGTCAGGAGCTTCTCTTGAACTGCGTCAAACAGTCCGTAACTCTCCACCAGTTGAAACACTTCCTGCGATGCCCCGATCCTGGAACATGTGGCATGATTTGCGTCACTTAGGAAAAAAGCCACTAAATGTCCTTCTCTCGAGTTGCCAGATCAGTTTCAACGGCCTAAGGGGCTTACTTATCCCGAGGGTGACGGTTCCCGCGGATACCAATTTGGTGGCATTGTACAAATTTCTGAGCAACGTCGGAGAGTGATGTTGAAAAGTTGTCACTCAACTTCGTTGACGTCACTTTCCTATAGGTGTCACCAGTTTGGCATAACAGAAAGTGTTGGAGGCCATTTCAGCGTTGTATCAATGTTCCCTTTTTTGCACTACAATGGCACCTTTCTCGAGCGAATTTAGGCCTCTTCAATTTGCCTGCACTAGAAAATGTGGAAATTTGTGCAACGGTGCCATGACGTTCAAGTTGAGACAGTTCAAGTGCAGCTCCACAAATAACTCTCTTTCCAAAACGAATGACAAGCACAAGGTCTCCATAGTGTCCTCGCCGTTCTTCTGCTCGTGCTGTTAGGTTTCATTTTAAGTGCCTCGTCTTTCCTTTAACGTACTGTTTAACGTACAAAAATTATGTCCTCTTCCACGGCACCGATGCAGAGCCACGTTGCTCAAATAGTTTTCACTCTTGCTCTACTTTCTATCCAGCAAATCGAGTCTTTTACAATACGAACAGGAAAGTGCATCAACATGTGCAGTGCTGAGTGCAGCCAAAGCAGAGAGACCTATTGCGTCCCGTTTTGCACGATAACTACACTTTTCACGCCTGAAATATCTCCCCATTCTGAAGTCATCCAGTTGGAGGGGAAGAAAGGGGGAACAAACATGCGGATGAAGGAGTTGATCACTAGGTCAAGTGCTGCTGAATGGTTTAGCGAATACACTGAGCCTAACACGAGGTGTAAGGTCTGACCCACAGCACATGAGTGGAGAAGTTCTGCCACATAAATGTGTAAGGGAGTTACTCGCATTGTGTGATGTGAAGTGCTATTCTAAGTTCTATTCTATGGAAAGAGTGTAATCTCTGCTCGTGGGCAGCACGAGTGAAGTCACCAATGGAATATTTATGGCGACAATATACCGTCCTCACTTGAGATAGATGCTCATGGCCAAATCAAACTTGGCTTGATAGGTGTACAATTTGGCGAGAGCTTGCAACAATGGGACGCAGGTGGGTTCATACGACAGACGGTCCAGTACTGCATTCACCACCGTCTGTACGCTGTACAGGTCAGAGTTCCATCTTGACACAAGATCCAGGAATCCCTGGAACACCACAAAAGGATAACTTTCAGGTCCTACTGGTAACAAAAAGATTCACATCGGCAACAAAGGCGTACTTACAGGAGCAGTCTAAGACCCAGAAAACGAAATTCGTTTTTGATCATTTTGGAATGTCCAATCACTAAATAATGTTTTCGCGAAAGAAATACGAGCGTAGCAGAAAAATATTGTGTGCAGTAGTCGATTGATACTCACGAGTGCGGAGACGCGTGAGAAATGACGGGCACGATGTGACCTTGTACATTGCGTCCACTCCCAGGGTTCGCAAGTGACCTCGGCTGCGATCTGACACAGGCAACTGTCAAGATGACTCCGGGCACCTTTCGTGCGTGCTGTTCTGCCGTTGAGACGCATGCGCATCGCAAACAGCTGCCTTTTTTTCTTTTTTACAGAACACGGCGTTGGAAGCATTGGTCGTCTGATCAGTCTGCCACCAGTGAACCTTCTTGGATTCTTTTCAGTTGCACGGCAGGGATACGTAGTGCAACGAAATTGGGAACTCGCGTGGGGATGGAGGTCAGCACTCCTCCAAAAGGGAATGGGGACAACGTACAGGTGCAAGTGGAAGTTACAATCGTTGAACTAGTTGAATAAGTTGCAGACAGAAAGAACGCACTTTGTGTTCGTCACGTTGCATCGCTTTGCGAACAGCCACCCCGCGTATCGCCTCATGTGGCACTCTTCGTTAGTTGGAGACGTATATAACAAACAAAAACACTCAGCGTAATGTTTTATTGTTCGTTTGCACTTCTGTTTTATGCCTCAAACGAACAGAACATAATGAATCGCCGTCAACAAGGAGTATGCCGCTTCGGACAAATTTTCCGTAGCGAATGAGAGCACTTTTAACGTTTCACTTCACAGTCAATGGGAGTGGCTTGTGTGCCTCCCACCACGGGAGCGATTTTATAAATTGAATTGCGCTGTAACGAAACATTGTTCAGTCGAAATACTGTACGAGAAAAATGGTTTTCAGCCATTCAAATCTCCTTTCCACGCTCCTTTAATGAGAAGAAGGGGTTCTTGCACTTACTGGTGGTATAAAATACTGGAGGTGCACCAACCTGTGGGTCCAACTGCAGAAACTCATTGAGGGCAATCTCGTAGGCAGTGGGGTCGAGGCGGGGTTCATCCTTGGGCAAGTACGCTGCGAGGGCTCTTAACTGCCGGTGCTGAGCAAAGCGATAGACGTTGGCTTCCCAAAGCGCCTTGTCTTGGCTCAAGGCTAATGCGCACACCTCAGCTGCACGCACGTAGGCTTTTTGCGACAGTAGATGGACTATATACTCCTCCCCTATGCCCTGTACAATGAATGAAATCAGCACGGTCAGTTTTAGGTGGAAAGTGATTAGCTGCCTTTCAACTTTCATGGAATCTTTAGACATCTGGGCAGACAAAGGGCAGTTGTGAGTACCCGTAGTGTATGGCGCATCAAAGCTCGGCTAGACGCAGCTGCTGCGAGTGCCTCCTGAAAACGAAAAAAGAAATATATGTGGAGGCAAACTATAGGTCCTATGGCCAGGACACATTTCTCTGCATCATTCGTCAAGATCATCAACATGCTCGTTTCGCGCAGGGGGGACACGATAGAAAAACAACCCATAAATTTGATTGGCTTTTTGAGCCAAGCAATGCTCTCTCACTCCTTTTGCATCCGTAGCCTAGCCAGGGTAACGATCCATGTTAGAAGTTGCTATGTGAGTCGTGCCATAGAAAACATAGAAAAAACAAGGAACACAGCAGCAGTAATGTATGAGGTGTGAACATGTACAAGGATAGTACTACGATCGATGAAATTCGTCACGACAAGTTGTTGCACATTCTCGCTGCCAAGCAGAAACATATACAGTCAACCCTCGATTTATGAACACCCTCGGTTTCCCGAAAAATCGTTCATAAATCGAACATTCCGTTAGGTGAGTACTATCGAGCAGATGGAACAGTATTTGAGAGTTGGGATTGCATTTATAATGCGACATATAATTCGCACAATAGCTGGCATGGACGGGGACCACGTCACTAGTATGCTCTGAAATCCTTCTGACCCCATAGTTTCCCTGCGGCCACCTTATTTTGTAAATTGGGATCAGGAACACTTGGTCCCCCTAATGCGTCCCTGGAAAACCCGTTCCTTGTCCGGATTTCGAGAGTTTAAAAACCCAGGGTGCAATACCTGGAAAAAGATTTGTCCGTTCCGGGGTCATTCGTAAGACCATGGAATAATCCCTTTGAAGGTTTCTGTTGACCTCGGAATGATCCGTTCATAAATTGAGAGCAAAAGCACTGGGCAACTCCTAGTTTGTTCCCAGAAATAAAATTCATTATCCGGATATCGAGGTTCATAAAACGAGGGAAAAACCCAAGTAAAAAGTTTGGTTCCTCGTGCTCCTGTTCATAAAACGAGGGAATTCATAAATCCAAGGTTTATAAATCGAGGGTTGACTGTAGCAGATTGAATGGTCTCGGAGAAGGCTTTTGAAATAAAGATTATTTATGGATTTTATTTAATTAATAAGCATATACAAAGCCACTCACTGGTCAGCTATTGACCGGCGTCTCAAGGATGTTGGATAGCGTCAACCATTTCAGAGTTATTCAGCTGGGGGATTATCGCGAAACACCCAGTATATTTGCACTTGGACAAGTGCAACAGGAGCTTTTGCAGTACCAACTGGTGTTAAAAATCCCAGCCCAAAACCTCACCTCATACTTGTTGTGCTCGAGCAACCAAGCCACATGGTCGTCTTCATCCCGAGGTTTGGCTACAATGACGTCCCTCGGACTGACAATGAAGAACAAGCCCTCCTCCGGCAGACACTCTGCCCGAGAGGAAATAAAAAAATAAAACACCACCCAGACAACTACCGTAATTATTCGTGTATAACACATCGTGAGTTATACGTGAAAAAAGTTGGAAAAATAGGTCGTGTGTGTTATCTATGAGTGTGTACATCGATTCATTTCCGCATGGGACTGCCAGTGGCCTTCTACAGTAGAATCTCGCTAATTCCATCTCGCTTAATTCGAAGGATTGCTGTGGTCCCACAATTTGACTGCATACTTTGAAGAAAACTGGCCCGTATCCCCGCTTAATTCGTAAGTTTCCTACTGAATTTCATCATTTTCCATCGGCTTTCCACCCACGCAAAGACGACCTACCATAAAAACCACGTGCTTGCTCCCTTGCCTACTACCCTTTCCCGAGATGTCAAAATGTGTATGGTGTATGTGTGGTGGCTTCGATTATTCAGTTAGTAAGTGTCTAACACTAATGCTGCATGAGAATATGAACAATCTGTAAGGTCCGTGTTATGTGCAAAAAATTACGGTACATGCAGCTCACCCAGATGATAATCAGCGCAGTGATACGATGCAAAGCCCCGAACTGTGAGAATATCACTCGACTGGTCAGTGTAGTCGTCCACGAGCGGTTCCAGCACCCGCAGTTCCGGACGATTTCCTCCCGTATGTTCCTAGACAATCAACAAAGAGTCACCGTATGAAACCTATATGAGGCAGTCATGAGGATGTTACAGCTAGCTTATGAATGGACCCAAAACAACAGCTCCATTATAATGCTCTCAAGCAGGACTGACAGTCTGTCTGTTGATGCCCTTCATCACCTTATGTACCAATTACCCCGACTTATTCCTACATTCAAGGAAACTGTAAGACGACACTGAAGGTGAGTTATAGCTACAAGTTACTTGTAACATCCTAGGGGTCATTATAAGCCTCTCTACAATTCATCTTGGTTTGCCCAATTGAGATAAAGTTGAGGTAACCATTAATTGTCATACATCTTACTCCATTATCGAATATGAAAAGTAAGGAAAAGTGATTGTTTTCAACTTTGAACCAATGCTGTTACTCCCAGTGCAGTGTTTTGCAGTGAAAGAAAATAAAGGACTTATATTTGAGACCTCTTGATCCTTACGAAGGGTGAGGGCTGCCATCGTATCCGTGCCCAATGGTGCCAGACCAGCGATGAAGAAGTCCGTGGTAAACATGGAAACTGCAGAGAGACATTACTCTAAATCACTGTCGCATCACCAGGTGTCCTTCTAGATGACGATAGGAGGTTATCATGAAATGCTACAGAGGCATTTTTTATATTTCTTTACTCAAAACTACGGTGGAATATTTGGAATGCAGCCAAGTACGCAATATTTTCAGATCATAAAAAGAGCAGCTTTACTGTGGAAATCCTCCATCCAGTATTGGCCAGCTCCAGGGGGAGATTACTTCCCTCCCAAATCATTAGCTTAAAACATTAGGTTTTGCCCTCCCCCACTACATGCTTGGAGAAATAAATGACATCTCTGTCTGCCCATGTTTATGTCACCCTGAAACTAGAATTGAACGAGCGGCTCTACTGGATGAAATGGAATTCAAATCGCCTTGCAAGGGAAGAGACAGACCTACCTATTTCAACGTAGTAGTCGGACAAGCATCCGGGTGGCGGTGGTGCAGTACCTTTGTATGGCTTCACCTTACACACCTGCCAGTCAAAAGGCATAACACACAGACTAAATAACCGCAACACTTTAAAACCCCTTAGTTTTTTGTCAGTTCTCTACTGTAAATTTATAAGAGTGGCATTCAAAGTAGTTGAAATGAGTACAGCGGGACAATAAGCTGCGAAAAAGTTTCACCCAAAGTATTCTCAGGCAGTTTCACATGGGAGTGTCCACTGATGAGCAACAGAATAAAGGTTTTATTGAGGATCTCACCTTGACTGTGTCAGCCCACCCGACCAGAAGGGTTTCATAGTCTTGCCAAGAGAGACTACAGCGATACAGATCGGAGCTCAGCCTGGTGGTACACGCGAGTCATTTATCAATGCACATGTACAACTGCTATTCTCGTTATATATCTCCATATTATGAGTAATTAAAGGCAATAATTTTACTAGCAGTAAAGTTTCTTTTTTTAAATAGGTGTTTTTTAACCCTTCGTTTCACGATCAACGTTGACATTTTACAACTGCTACACATAAAAATGTGCAAACAGTGCGTAGCGTCATAACATAAATGCAACATTTTTCAAATGTGACACGTTGGCCCAGTTTCATTAACGTAGATTAACATTTGAACCGAGATGAACGCTTAACTCTGCTTCACTAAAGAGAGTTATTGTCGCACACGTCACATTCAGTAAACATTCACCACGTCACAAACTAACGTTTCTAAAAAAGAGTCGAGTATTAACTTGAAGTTTCAGCAACTCTTGATCTTTGTTCAAAGTTGACCAGCATTGGTGAAACTGGGCTGTAATGGCGCATAAAAGCATCATGATAGCACATATACACTGCAGCACATAAGTAACAAGTAAAAATAATGTTGTCAGAACGGCAATAGTGAAAAGTAACATCGTAGATTGTAACAAGTAACACACAAGAGTGACACTTTACAATTTTATTGATTCGATAGGAATATAAATCACTCACTTGGGATCGTGACTCCTCTTGATCTTGGAAGTTATGTCACGCTGGTACATGTCGTAAACCACAGTGGTCTGCACGAGACAAAGGAAGGCAAATTACTGTTAAAGTCATAATAATTTGCAAATTTGGAAAGGTACATTACAAGGTATGAGTTGGTTGCACCACAAATCACTGGTAGGAATCAAATACGTTGGTTTTTGCTCAGGCTGCCCGTGCCCTTTAATGCAATAGTATCTGTATGCTGCTGGCTATGTCTTTACTGCCATCCAATTTGGGAATCTTATTTTTTGCAAGTTCTAACGCCTGCATTCTGTCAACAATATCTCGAGAGACGAAAAACGCTACTTTTACGGTGCGCAGAACAGGCCGTACCATATCCGTTGCAAATGCCACAAAGCGTCCATTCCAGGAGACACAGTGAACAGTGCCCTCGCCTTGGTAGATGGTAGTGTTCTTGTAGCGGGGCAGAAAAGTTCTTTCATACAGGATAACCTAAATTAAAAAGGAACATTGGGGTGAGTCCGCTGTCTCCTCTGACGCACAATCAAGAAAGGTGTTGACACCGAGCGGGACTCCCCAAAAAGAATAAATAAACCCAATGAATAAAGGGGGCTGTACATGAGATTCCATTCTTGCGTGGTAATCGTCTCCTCAGGCAAATCCAGACAAAAACCAGCTTCGAGCAGCTGCGAATGTCTCAGAATTCCTTCCTTACTTCCACGAGGACAAAGATGTGTCTACTGCCAAAAAGGGGGCCAATGTTCGTAAGCTGGCCTACGATTAAATTGAGGAAGAAACCAACCCCGAGTGGACAAAATAAAGTTAATCTCTGTTCCCTCTTGCACCAGGAACTTTGTGCCAAACTCATTCAAAGTTGACATGTACGTAATCCATGGTAAACAAGCCCGAGCATGGACACACAAGACCCGTGCTCAGACTTGTTTACCATGGAGACCACCCACCAGCTAACCTGCATTTACGTTATTTTATACATATGTAATCTCACCTTATCAGTGCAGATGATAAAACGCCTGCTACTCAAGCGATGGAAACTTGGGTCCAGAGCCACAGCTCTCACTGGGCAATCCAAAGTCAGTGTCTGAATGTTTTCATGCGAGTAAAGTCCCTGCACTATTACCTGGGAGACCAATCAAAAAAATGTCTTTTTTACACCGTGAAGGAATTTTTTTTTCTGCTTCGACGCACCTTTCCATCATTTGAACAAGACGCGAGGTACTCTCCCGAATTATCGATGCTGATCTGTGTCAGAGACTTTGTATGCTGAAAAAGAAGCACATACAAGTATTAGCAAATATATGCGTATACACGGTGCTGATTTTGATCCCTTATAGGTTTTTTATAAAAAAAGCTATCAGGGCAGCACAAATGTCATTTTTGCAGTTGAGTTATATGGCCAGGAGGACATACTCTCGAAGAAGGTATACAACTACAAGATGACTAATTACCTAAAATTAATTAATTTACTCTTTAATTACGGGATTTCAGTCAAAAGCGATATAGCAGAGTGACAGACTGTCCTCGTTGGAAGCTATTTCGTTGCATTGCGTTGAAAGCGTTGAATGCTGAAATCGTGCACACACATTAAATATCCATCACCGAAACTTGATACAAAAATGAGCGGAAACTAAATCCGCGGAGTCCACACCCTCTTCTGAATGTTTTAAAAGATAGAATAGATTTCAACGAGTATTGTCTCCCATTCTGCTATCTCGCTTTTGCCCGATAGAGTCAATTTTTGGGGCATAAAATGTAAACGAGCGGTAAATTAATAATTTACCATTACAGAGTTAATTACTAATGAAGTTTAGGTAATTAGTCATCTTGTAGTTACATACTCTCTTCCAGAGGCCGCATGGCCATAGAACTCAACGGCAAAAACGATATCTGTGCTGCTCTCGTAACTTTTTTATAAAAATTCTGTAAACGATAAAAATAAACACCCTGTATGGCGCAATATATTTTGGGTTCGCTCGTAATGTGTGCTGCTTTTCTAACTTAGATGGGAGGAAAAGCTTAATCAAGCCGAAGATGGTATTAAAATGACAAAAACTACCAATTACGCATTTAAAAAAAAAATCTTTTCTGTGCAGACTCTGTTTGAAAGCTCATTAAATGCTTTTAAAATGTGACATCAGAGCTGTCGTCTGCATAGAAATCTATGGTCATCTGCTGCATCACAGAGGACACCTGGAAATTCCAGTGCGGATTTTGTGAGCAGATGTTTTCTTTAGAGCAGCATGCGTGCTCTTGCATGTGAAGGTCGAAATCTGCTTCTCCATGTTTCCGAGCCGGCATTTCTCGCGTTAAGTACCCCTCATACTCATGGCGTGAATGCTTTGCGAACTCACGCAGATGACCCCAGACAGAAGTTAAACGGTTCTGATGTCCTGGGGCTCAAATGTCACTCACTGTCGTCTGCTGATAGTACTCGAGAATCGCCTACTACCCTCTTGGTCACATGGCACAACTCTGCCACGTGACCCACGTCCCGGATTTAAAGTCAAATGACTGAGCATTGTAATGTGTACACTGTAAAACTCATAGACTTACTCACCGGTTTGAGTTGATCATTTCGACTATTATTTCCTTGATGGTCCAGGATGTAAATAACCCCAGAATGCATTCCCAAGGCGAGAAGCTATTAATGAGAATAATCGATACAAAACAGCTGCATATACGTATATATGGAAATGTTATGTCTACCTTAGGATGAACTGCAATGCAACTGGCAGCGTCATTTCGTAAGATTCCAGGAAGATCGCCCGTGAGCCGTTCGTACTGCAGCTTTGGTTCCGGTTCCTAACGTGCACATATTTTTCGCACTTATGTGATTGCATTTCATGTACTGTTGCTATTTCTGTGAATGCTGCCGTATTGCACTTGATTAATTTCACTATCAACTTCAAAATGAAGCATGTTTAGTACCTCTTCATCCTCTGACAAATCTTCATCCTGGAACAGAAGAATCGGTCAATTCCTCGGGTTTGAAACTAACCCACGAAGCAATCGAAGGACGCGAATCTGTCTGCTTAGTTACCTGTTCGTCGTTGCTGTAATTGTCATCATCCATAATTACTTAATGTATATGGTGTCTTCGCATTTCAGCAAAACTTTGGAAAAAGCTGATAACAAACTAGTCAACACACCCACAACACGTAAACACATGATTCAACGACAGCTGATACCTCAGGCGCGACCGACGCACGCTCAGCAGTTGACAGATGGCGCTAGATTTCTTTCTTTCTTTACTTCATATAAATGTGGTAATATGTAGTTACATAATTGTAAGCCTTCCTTTTTTTTTTGTAACATGGTGTCGATAACGTGTGAATGTGAGACGAGCTTATTACAATAATATAAGGTCAAAGCCAAACATGGGCGATGAGGACAACGTGTTTATGATAATAAACGAGCTGCGAAGCCTTTGTTTTGATTAATATTTCACAACGCTAATTATTCGGTCTCGGGACATAACTGAACAATCTTCACTTGACATTACGCATAAAAGGGGGTTATGAATACCAAACCTGCTCGGTATTTGAATTTTTCGTATGTGACGGTCCGAACTGCTTCTTACGGCGCAGTAAAAGGTAAAGGCGCAGGAGTGATGGAGGGGTCGTATATTATACGATTAAATTATTTCGTCACCTAATAAACATTTTTGCTGCTAAATTTAGATATATAGGCACTCTACGGATGGCCTGCCACACAAACATACCATCTGCGATGTGAAATACCTTAGCATCGTCAAACCCAGTCAAACCTCTTTGCGTCCCACCCTCGGTGGTGCCACCTTCTCGTGTGAGCGTGGGGATAGCCGCGAACTGCTGGTCACTACGAAATATTTTTCCTGAATTACGCCAGGAAATAAGTCTCAGTGTGCACGAGTGCAGCTTCCTAGAATCTGTTGCAATGTCCTCAGTAGCATCTTAATCCGTCACATGTGGATAGCTCCGCGCGCGAAAATGCATCCGGTATGTATTTATTATCATAATTTATAAATGGGAGGCATGCACTATCACAGCACTTTACTCGCATATGATTCGCGAGTGCCCTTATATTTGTAACCACTATGAATGGTTAGCTATGCACAAATGCCTTCATCCTATTTACGAAAAGCAGAAAAGATGTTTCTGTGGATGCTTTGGAGACGTGGTGGTGGTGGGAAATGGAGCCGGTTGGCTGTTATCATAATTTATCGCTACGATCAATTCATTGAATGTGACGGCATTGTTTAGTTCGATCCATGATTTATTTGCGCACATTGACCAGAATGCCATGCTTGTAATTGTGCCATGGAGCCTTTTATACATGATCTACGCACATGTTAGCGCGGTATGTTTGTGAGCTCTCGGAAGCATCTGTTCCGCCGACATTTGTCAACAACACAAATGTCGGCGTGCATGCTGCAGTATTTGCATAATTTATTTTGACAACTGCCAATTACCCGCACGTCAGACGAGTTCTGTTCCGACGCATAAACAATTCAAGTGTTGTGCTTTGCAAGTATTTGTGTAGAAAATTGAGTATCATGGCTGTCGTTCAGGTTCAGGCTCGCCTCTTCTCTGAGCAACAAGAAAGGGTAGATATATATGGTAAAGGTGCAGACTCAGATCGCTGTCTGGGAGTAATCGTGAGAAATATGTAACAGCATTTGTGTGCTATTCCGTATTTGGCGAAAAAAAAAAAAGAAAACTCACTAACAATCAGATGGCGAGATGCCTCTACTGCTCAGGGTTCAATGTACGAAAGGACAGATTTGAAAATAAACAGTCTTAGTTGAAGTTTCTGGGGTTTTTATCAAATGCAGTTGAGCTGTCGCCTGCAGGGAGTTGATCTTGCTCAGGCTCAACACTCCTCCCCCACCCCCTTTTATGTATAGAGATCTGTCAGGGTGTCTGAAATTCCCTGCTTTTACAGGATTTGCATATTCGCTATTCACTGTCAGCTGGGAATGTTCAGGGGGGCTCAGAGCTCACCACTATGCCTTGGACAGGATCTGCTAGACGACAGAACAGAAATCGAGGGGGAAGCCCATAAATTCCTTCCCTTCAAACATTAGCCTTGTGCTACAAGACATACAAAACAAAAATGCGTCATTATTCAAACGTCCTCAGTTGGACAAACATTACAGAAGACCACACTTGACACCCTGTTGGGAGCATTGTATAGTGCCGCTCATTGCAAAAGCACGGATTGCGCAACGATGGGTGCTCACACGCTTTCAGGAACGGTCACAGAAGGCGCGGCTAATTCCACAGGGATGGGAAGGACCCCCACCGCCATGCGATCCTCCCTTTGATTAACCCTTTCCTTTTGTGTATTTTTGTAGGGTTCCCCTCTTGGTGCAATTTACGGAGCTCTTGTGTTAAGCGAAGTACGAAATGAATAAATAGTATCGGGCACCTGGCATTGAACAAGTAATACTCACATCATATACCCGAATTTTTTTTTAATTAATTACCAAGTACCAGACTAAAAAGTAACTCATTACTTTCAAGATACCGTACGTTGAGTTACAATTTGTAAAATATTTGTCAAAGAAATACCAACAAAGTGAAGATAACAACGGATTTTCGCAAAGCGTATCAAGATGGGCTAGTTGGTACAGGACCATGATGAGAGCAAGCAAAAGAACACTCCTTGCTATCCTCATCATGAGCGAATTGTCGTTCAGATACTCCCGCGATATCCTCGCCCCGGTGCAGTGCTCAGAGGAAGAGTCAACGTAAGCTCCATGCCTTTCATATCCTTGCTAACAAGGCTACATGAAACCCCTCCCCTGGTTTCCAGAGACCCCGATCATTTACCAACATACACTTGAGGCCACACAATGTTAACAGATATCTACAAAACCTAAGACACCGCCCACTTGTGCAGGCCATGCCAGAGACGGTACCTCGGAATATCTGAGATGAAATCTATGCATATTTAAGTGGCAGCAGCCAACCAAAACAGACCCTGCCTCCCGTACTTAAGATAGAGTAGTATGCTTTTAAGAGATAAAAACGCCAGTACTCAACTTAAAATTCACAATGTAACAGACAAGACTGCAGCTGGTGATGACGGACATCCATAATAAAACCCTGAAATTGAGAGACGCACGTGTCGTTTGTGTCCCTCACTCTCAGGGTTTTCATTATGGATATCACTTTGTACACTGGACAATTCCCGATTTTTTTCTTTTTTTGTCTGTCTTCATCTTTTTTATTATTTTTTTTTTTGCAGAATTTTGCGATGTTCTTGAAAGAAAGCACAACATTGGGATTAATCAATTAAACTTCGCCGAGGTAGTTTCGCTGCGGTTACGTTATATATATGTGGTACAAATATGTAGCGATATTCACACGAAAGAAACTAAACAACAAAAAGCGACAAATATTTCCAACAAAAAGGCTGCTGGCTGAAAATAATGGGATATGTTTGGAGAACGGTGACCCGTTGTGTCAAACTGAAATTGTATCTCAAGATAGGTGGTTTTTCGAGCGAATGCTAATTAGAAAGTGAGTGGCAATTAACATAATATGTTGTGCGCCGGCGGCGGTAGCGATAAGTAGGTGTTTGAGTAGGTGGTGCGCATTATGCCAAATGGCATGGCCAGATCAGCAGAGGTCTCTCTCCGTCGTCTGCATCCATCTCGTCTGCTTCGATTTATGCGCTGACGTCATCGCAAACCCTGGCATTGCCCAATCGTAAAGCGGTGTATTCGATCTCGCTAAAGCTGGGGGAGGCAATTGAAGATGCAAGGATGATTCTCTTTCTGTCGTCTGCTCTCACGCAGACGGAAATTAGCCGCTCTCGAACAGTCGAAGAGGATTGGGCTTATTGGTATTCCATAGTCAAGCACAACACGAGACAAGCGCTTGTCTCGTGTCGTCCCTGTAGTCCCGCTTTTGACTCGGACTCGCTAGCACCGTGGATCTCGCATAGAGACGCTGTTTGTGCGGATCCCGAAGCGTGTCATTCCCTTGCGCTGTTCTGAAGAGACCCCTCAGGACGAAATGGATGTCGCAGCTTTCCGCAGTTTTGGACTGTTGCTTGGCGAGTTGGTATTCAGCCACAGTTGTGGTTTAGTCCACTGGAAATGTTAGAGGGAGTCAGACCGTGCGACGCAGAGATTTTATATGTTCGTAGGTACATGTTTATGGGTATGGGTCGTATGGGTACTGCAAACCAAGCTGTGTTGGGCAATCACAGAAATTTCAGGGTCCCATGGGGTAAGTGTAAAGAAATCCCTCGTGTGACCACTTTGATGCCATTACAGACAACTGGGATACTGGCACGCTCGATAACACAAATACAGCCCAAATTTCCAGCGGGAGTCCACCGCCCATTTATCGACTCATGTTTTCGTCGCAGGTGCATGGTGCTTCTTTCTTTTTTTTTTTTTTTTCTTGTGTGTGTGTGTGTTTGAAGTTTGAACCAAAGAACTGCGCTTGTTCCTATCGGCTGCAACAGCAAGACACGTCACTCTATACGTCGCAACAAATACTGAAAATAAAATCTGCTGGTGTCAGGGGCGGCGTAAAAATTCGAGGCATACTTTATTGTTTTCGTCTTGTATGGATATGCTTTCAACATCCTACTCTTTCTTGGGTGTATTCTGTGGCGGCTTTTCCGACGGCTGTCACCGCGGAGGAGAACCAGAGAGCTTTCGTGTTCTATACAGCTCATGGCATACATGAGACTGGGAGTTGTGTAAAACATCCCCGTGGACACTTTCAGGTCATGTCGTCGTGAGTTCTACCACACCAATCGACAAAGCCTCGACTATGCAGCGATTTGATCGATTCAGGAAAAAGGGTTTATGGCATTTTTATTCGCATATGACACCTGACATAACATAAGTTCGACTTTCGATTGAGTAGGTGAAAGTCTCAAACCAAAAGCAGTAAGAAACAGAGACGTTATCTTCATAGTGAGTTAATTGTGAGACATGGTGTGTCTCACCATGGTGAGAAACATGGTGAGACAAGCAATTCATCATTTCAGTGTTGTTTCTGCACGCATCGAATTAAACTTCGACCCATCACGTAGCCTTCATTTTGACAAACAGGACTCCTCGCGAGACAACCTATATATGTGGTCTCGGGCTGTGGTCTGTGAGCTTTTATGTTAGTTGAGTATAAAATATGACCGATGTCGCAGGAATGCTTTGGTGTGTATAATAACGAATAAAATTTTAGTCCATTGGGAATATATATGCCTTGACTTTTGAAATGTTTAGGTGGCTGCAGCATGAATGCTCAGCAGCAGATACTGATGGCCGTCCAAAACGACACAGGACACTGTAAGGCCAGACCCACACAGAACCATGCAGGTAAGTGAGGCGCATCTCTAACTCTCTGGTTGAAGGTGTTTTCTTGTGCAGTCAAAGGACAGCCATATGCAGCTCACTTGGTGTCACCACAACAGTTGGTGCTCCCGCTCAATAACTCACAACAACAGCAGACCAATGGTATGATGGCAACGCAACAGCAAGTCTTTGTACAACAACTGCAGCACCAACATGCACTACAGGCACATGGCCATTATCTGCTGCCTTCCACCGCAAACAGTGAGTAGACAATCTCCTGGGTAGAGATCCACATGCACTCATACATTGGAACTTGGTGTGAATCAGTAGAAAAAAGTCAGCATTTCTGCGGCTCCCTCTAGTTCCAACTCCACCTCATTCGAACAAATCTTCGGTTGCCTTCGAGTTCGAATTAACGGGACCGCACTTTTATTAGACTAGACCAGCTATTCTCTGCAACTAATGGAAGCTGCTTTCGCAAAACAACCCCGTTATTCCCATTGTATCATTCTGTTGCGCGTCCCAACTCACTCTTCTTCAGTAGGAATGCCCAATCCCAATGCACCATTTCTGATACGTTGGGAAGATGTTTCGGCAAAGAGCGCTTTCCAGAGTGACCGCAAGTGGTGTCGCGGTCGCTTTTAAAAATGGCGGCGCCCGTTTGCTAGCAGAAGATTTTGAGGCCAAACCGGTAAGCCCTTTCGTTCTGTTGCTCACAGCGGTGCGTTTCCAGTTACATAAGGTGTTACTTGTTGGAATGTAATAGTTATATGTCGGAAAGCACTCCTATGTGCTTTGTGATATTGAATTGAGCGTATTCCATATGTGATGCCGTGGGCAGGCATTCCCGATCCTACTGTATCACATAGGATACGGCGCGTGGTTTTTGTAAATCTGACGCAGGTTCTCTGTTATTTTTTGCGCCACGTAGGTCCCCCTGTACAGGATATCCTGGAAACAGTGACGATCTCTCAGACGACAGTGATGAGCAACGACGATGCGCTTTCCTCATCATGTCCAGGGCATAGAGGAAGAACAACAAGATACTAGCTCAGAGGGAGCTAATATTCAGGAAAGAGCTGCTCAGTAGCTGTTGGAAATGTTCTTGGAGCCACACTCAATGTATTCATAACATGTGATTGTTGGCAGTAAAAGACACGTGAAACTTACTCAACTCACCAGTCATTACTTTCGCCGTTTCGTGGCACTAGACATGATAGTACAAGTATCATAAAAGCCAAGCCTGTACAGCACCCAGAAAAGTGGTGTGTGCCTTGGAACACGAAAGAGAATTGCACAGCATGCTATTCCACTACCACGGTCAATTAAACTGTATGTAACAGAAATTGTGGGGGTAGGGGGGGGTCAGACACATCCAGATACCCCTAAATCTGCCCCTGCCTGCCTGAATATGCTGCTATTGGGAGGGTACAGTGCTGCAGCAGATGTGAAGATATCGATTTGGTGCTGAAAAACTGATTAGTGGCCACACATTGGACAATTTAGACATAATTGATACCGACACGATTGGCCGGTTCCATGGTGGTTGCTCATTCAGGAAAAACTGTCCAAATGGAGGGACTGAATGTGGTGCATATTAAATTATGGTTTCTTTTCTGGGATGACTATAGTAATGCCTCATGTATCGTATGTGATGCGCTTTGTCAAATATTTGTGCCCTATTTTTGTCAAATGAGAGCAAAGTGTGGGGAAATCATTTTTCCATGCCCTGCTGAATGCACTCATTTCTGTGTTTGGGCATTACAGGACATTAAGAATGAAACATTTTCGTTTTTACCTTTGTCTGATGTTGATCCTGTCCATGTTAGGCAGTATGTATGTATGTGAGCACTTCGTTTGGCTCAACAGCAGCATATGGTCATAACAACCAATTCTTGGAGCGCAGCTACAAATGCTCCTGTTATTAAACTACCACAGGGGTAACATCTCCAGGTGTTATCTGCACAAAATTTCAAAGGAACAGTTATGTACAAGGGCCATTGTTGCTCAGTAAAGAATTGTATATACACCACTCTTCTTGTTAACATATATTTTTATGATAACTCCAGTCGTTTGTTAACAGGCATCTCTCCTTCCTGCATCACATCGTAACCTGTCATTTGATCTCAGTTTTCAAGCCCATTGCTGGAATTTGTTCTTAGTTGAGATGTCATCCAGGGGGAAGTGAGTCGATACTATGGTACTTGTATCATGTGCAGCAGCAGCAGCAGCCCCTGCCGCAGTACAGAGTCCTGTAGTGCAAGTGGTGGCAGCCAACGGTGCCATCTTGACAACTACTTTGTCACAGTTGCCAGCCCTATCTCAGCAGTTGGCGCTGGCTTCTGCCCTGGCTCCTGCACTCGCTCCCACTATGACATCCACAATTGTGCCATCACATCAACAGCAACTACAGGTGCAACAGCAGCAGGCAGCAGTCCAACAGCAGCACCAGACACAACATCAACAGATACAACAGCAGCAACTTGAGCAATTCCAGCAGCATCACATGCAACAGCAACAGGTGCAAACACAGCAGCAGCTTCTACAGCAGCAAGCTCAAGGTAGGTGGGTCTTTAACTACAATTTGTGGAACATCTGCAAGCACAGCAGCCAGTTGAGTTGTCCAGTTGAAATCCAGGGTAAAATGTTGCCCAAAGTGTGCTCTACAATAAATTGCATTCAGTAAGTTGAATCTACTTAGTGAAAATCAGTCTTAAATTAATTTTTTAAAAAATACTTTCCCGTCATCGTTAACAAGATTATGCGAGACACTCAATTCGTGGAAAACTGACCACGGTGAAATTTGCAAAAGAAACTACATACTTTTACGGTGTACCTCTCCCATCTCAATGGGGTTGAAATGGTGAATCACTTTAGTGAACAATACCAACACTGATGATTACGAACATCCTTCAACCAGTTCTCCGTAGCAGAGGGTGTGAGAGTTGATCAAATAGATTTGAAGAAGCATCGTTTTATTTCCAGTGAACACATTACAGCAAGCACCAATGCAGCCGTTATTTGCGAGCAACTATGCCGCTGCGCTTGCGGGACAGATGACGATGCCGCAACTCTACGCCAACATCCATGGACAGCTGGTTGCCATTTCTCCTCAGGTTAGTGCTCCACTGCTTTGTCTGATGCATTGTGATACATTTTGCCTAAGAAGCTGGAAGCTACTGAAACTCACGCCAGCAATTTCAGGAATGATGTTTACATGGAATCAAGTGGCAATGTCTGTGTTTGTTCGGGGGTTGTAATCTGGACACTAATGGATACGCAAGTATGTTGCACAAATGTATTCTCTGACACGTAATTTTGTCCATTTTGTTAGATAATAGCGCAACCCCTGTTGCAAACGGCAGCCACTTCCAACTTGCTGCAGATGATTCCACAACTCAGTGGGGCAATGCAGCAGCAATCCACTCTTCAATCGGAAGCAGGGATGAGGCCTCACCAACACCTGCCCGACCAAGCATCAACTGCTCCCTCTATGGTGCACCAAGATGGGCAAGATGAAGATGATGAAGAAGAAGAAGACGATGATGATAGACACCAAGAGACAGAAGATAACCGTCAATCACTTGACCGCAGTCAAGACTCGCACGATGCCATTACTACAAAGGAGGAAGAGCAGGTGAGGTTCTGCCCTCGAAAGGTCCAATATTCAGTCTCACACAATCACCAGTAAGATTTAGGTGTTCTATAATCGACTACTAAAAAAAAAAAACAATTTCTAATGGGCTTAACTTTTCTCAGACGTAAGAGGGACACCGATTGAGATGATTACAGAATGTGGGACACATTTTCCTGTACGTCTTTTGTCAATGAATGCATTCCTGTTCACAAAAGGTGATCCCTTCCACAACACACCTGTGGTTAAGTTCAATAGAGCATCGAAAGAGTTTTTTTTTTTCTCTACAGGAGGAGCTGTCATCAGACCAAGCTAATTGCTGCAGCCCTCAACTGCATGAACCAAGCAGCAACAATGATGAGCTGGTCATAACAAACACAGATATTATAGACGCTGCTCAGGTAGGAGTGAGCCCTTGAAGCCTTGAAAATGTTAATTGCTTTCCCCTCTCAGCAGTCGCTTCTCAGCAGAGGTTGTAACGAGACTGTGTCCATGTTGACACAGACAGAAGTACAGAAAGTGCTTCCTCTGGAAGGTAATGGCGACGAAAACAACTGTCGAGTTATTCCTATTGGTTCTTGCAAGCACATGACTGTTTGCCACAGAATGTTGCTAAACACAAGACACGATTTGCATAATACTTATTTGTTTGCATATGACAGCTCCCGTGATGCCGGTTCCTCAGGGTTCCTGTTCCAAGGAGCACATCCTGCCCTTAGTATCGGCAACAGACGTTGGCTGTAGCAGTGAGTATCATTTCCAGGTTCAACTGGATATGCTACACTGTTCATATCCTTGCAGAACTTGTGCCTGCAGAGTCTAGCTCACAGTTTAGCAACCCACCCTCTCCTGGTAAGGCATTGTGTTTTGTTCCCTCACAATCTTCTATCTTTATATATTTTGTGTCTTACGGAATTACGTGAGGATTTCAATCAATCTGCGACACTTTCGCGGGTTAAACCAGATCAGTCACGTGTGCAATGCGTGAGACCACCGACAGTGCTGTTACATAAACGGCTGAATGTTCCGCGACAAAAGGAAATGTAACGACAGCAACGCCCGAAGAGAGATTGACAGTGTTGAGTCTAGTTTTCCTCGCGCACCGAAAAATTACAAAAGCCTGGAAAAGGGCTTGGGAGAATGGTGCACTTTTTTCTCTTACCCGCAGAATCCCACTTTGTGGAAAAGTGGGGCCTTTACACGACAGTAACTAGTTACAAGGAAAGCGTTGTATCTCAAATGGAGGCACGTTTTGTGATCGGCTGAGAGGCAGCAACATAAGATGGAGCCACATCAGTGTAAACATTGGTAGGACAGAAAAATTAAGCGGATATTTTTTGCAGCGACAACAATCAGTCACACAGACGCCAACACCGTAGATGGCATCAATTTGGAGGAAATAAAAAATTTTGCCAAGGCATTCAAACTGCGTCGTCTCTCCCTGGGACTGACACAGACTCAGGTGGGGCAAGCACTCAGTTCCAGTGAAGGTCCCTCTTACAGCCAAAGTGCCATCTGCAGGTATGTCATATGACATACCCATCCTGACACACGTTGTATACGTAACACATTTTCTACAGGTTTGAGAAATTGGACATCACACCCAAGAGCGCCCAGAAAATCAAACCCGTACTTGAGAGGTGGATGCAGGAAGCGGAAGAACGCTACAATGGTAGCCACGACCTCAGCTTCCTGACGGGGAGTGCGGAGCCGGCGAGGAAGCGAAAGCATCGAACTTCCTTCACGCCTGCTGCTCTCCAAGTGCTTAACAAGTTCTTTGAGACAAGCACACATCCATCTGGTAAGAGGGGTTATTTATGCTTCATAGTGGAAGGTACTCAGATATGAAGGTATAGCACAAATGAGCGTTGTCCACCATGGAAACTTGGCTTAAGTACAACAGCACGATTGGCAAATTAGTCTGCAACTGTAGTCCTGAGGCAGTCCTGTATTATATTAACTAATTTTTGTATTGCTTCCTTCTAAGACCTTGTGAGGAGGGGCACGAGAGAGGGACGTTGGAGACGACGACCTCAGCAGAGAGGAGGAGGCACGGGACTTCAGTAGAGAAAGGGAAACGGAAAAGGGCACGACTGGGGAATGGGTGACGGTAGATGCACGTGGGGAAGATGAACTAACAGATACCGGGATGTGCGTGGCTGCGGTGTTGTAAGTTATTAAGTACGCGCAACAGACAGTGTAAATAAAGAGCGTGTCGTGACAACCTTCTACCCAGAACATGGATGCTTTGTATACCACCTATTGATGGGACATTAGACTCAATATATCAAAAGATATTTGACTCTCCGTGCATAAATACGGCGGGCCCTCATTATAACGAAATGACTGCTTTTTAAGCTTTTCCGTGTCCTGATCGAGACACGCGCATTTTAAACCAAATTATTCCGAGTTTACCGAGAGTCGTCTTCGCATAGTATGAAGAGCAAACTGGCGGAAGCCCATGCGGACAGCGACGCGCGTACATTTACTGCACTGCTATTCCTCTTCAAAAAGAGGGTGACAAAGAGGCCTCATTGCCACCGCTCGCAGTCGGTTGCGCTTTTATTTTTGTACTGTCCAAACAGATATGCTTGACTGTGGAGTAGAAAGTCATTAGAGAGGTGGATATCAATATTCTCACGCAAGAATAAGCAGGGTGTAGTGTTTCAAAACACCTTCACGAGCTGTCCATCCAAGGACCCACACTGACAGCAAAATTTCAAGTGCTGGCTTTGCAACTTACCGAGCGAGACTTTGAGTGCAGCATAGGTAGCATCACGGTTTGTCGTCATGGAAGACACTCGGTTAAGAAATAGGCTATTCCATCTTTTCGAGTAATATGCAGTCAAAGACACGTATAACGTCTATGAAGGCAGAGCCGAAAAGCCGAAAGATTGCGTCTACAGAAGTGACTGTTTTGAAAACTACGTGCAGCTTCTGGGCAAGATGAATTCCGCGCGCGTGTTTCCTGGGGCTACACGACTCAAGGAAGCGAAGCTAGTGCCTGGTAAAACTGCTCAGCAACACAAGATTACGGTGCTTTTTGCGCAGAAATAAAAACTTTGCAAAAGTCCCGTCAATCAACATTTATTTTGAAGAGTTTCAAGGCCCATTGACACGGTTATAACGAGGGTCTGCTGTGACTGAAAGCTGATGTACCCTTTATTTGAGGACAAGCACGTGTCTCCATTCTTTTTGACTCCACACACGTGTCCTAACCCAGGGCCCGAGATGACCAGCCTGGCGGAGAAGCTCAACTATGACAGAGAGGTTGTTCGTGTCTGGTTCTGCAACAAGCGGCAGGCGCTCAAGAACACAATTAAAAAGCTCAAGACGAGCGAAGACGTCACGTGACAGTCCTCATCGTAGTACTCTCCCACACCCAAAGTGTATTAACTTGCATGGTCTGACTCATGGCATACCATGTATCTCTTCCACCACACTTTAAAGCCATCAGGAGGGACAATGTGTAGACAGTTGCAAAACCCCACAAAAATGTTTTTCTCTTTATCGTGAACGATTTACGAGATGTACCTACAGTCATAGAATATGTTCCAGTTATCGATTCCAGAGTGTCTGCATCATAGCACGATGTAACACATTACGGGGAATGCACTCTTGTGTAGCGTCGTCTTTGACTGAAAACAAACAAGAACTACGTGAATGCTACTGTTGTCCCTCTGATAAAGCACATAATCTGCGAATGATTTCGTCACCCATCAATTCGATACAGTTCATTTGTGTTGAAGGTCATGTAGGGAGAGAGTGTGGCTCGTCAGTGGTGCCCTTTTCTGCTACTTCAATAAATTAAATAGGACAAAATAAAACAGCCTAACGCAAGCTATTTGCTATAGTAGTGTCCTCAAAAGCATTCCATAGATTCCCTAGTGTATCAAGTGTAGCAGAAGGCGAGACCAGTACGTAGCTCCCAGATTTTTTGTAATCCCCACGACCCATCATACATTTTGTTGATGCTCTTTCTGATACCAAAGGCAACGTTTGATGATGCTACTGACCTCTCTGAGGCAGGGACTCATTACCAATGCGCCGCATGTCCTCACCACTCGACACAGCGAGTGACATATTTATTATCTATATTCAGAAATAAGCCACTGGGACACTGTAATTGACTGTGCCATATGACCTCGGCCACCGACAAAGTAGTCTGAAATAGTAGACGCAGTATCTCTAGATTCTGGTACATAGTAGTCGGAGCAAAAATGCGCACACAAAATCAAGCTCTTAACGAACTGTCCAAAAAATCAGTCGTCGACTGTATGTGCCAGAGGATGGCTCTCAGCTTTGCCCTTTTCTACCATTTTGGGAACATCTTCTGGTCACTTACAATCCACGGCTGGTTGTGCTCAACCAGAAAACCACTGAAAAGGCACATACGAGTAACGCATGCAGGTATTTTTTTCTGTTGGGAGAGCGCCATCGGAGAAGACGAAACATCGTACGAGGCTCAACTGAAGATAGGACGATAGAGAGTCTTTTCGCGTTACGTGCTGTCTATTTCCTCAGGAATGCGTTTGTGCAGGTTTGAAAGGAAAATGGGAGATTGGAGGGTGCGTCCATACAATCGGGAGACTGAACGAAATTCGAGAGCCTCCGGGATAATCCGGGAGGGTTGGCTGGTATGCCATTGGTATGTGTTCTACTCCATCAGTATTATGGTCGATGCAGGCTGCTTAAAGTATTACCTCATTTGAAAGAACAGCTATTTAATTTTTAGTGCCCCACACTCTCAATTTCATTTCAATGCTCCATTTGTACGAAACCAACATGGCGCACATTACTACATCTCGGACGTAGATGCATTTGACCCAACACATTGCAAATTGTGGAACAGTGATAATGAAATTAACAAAGTGGCATCAATCACTTGTGAGACGAAACATTTTGCTCATGCTCAAGCAGTGTGTACACTGCATGTAATTAACATTACCCACTGTACACTATGTAAATAAAGCATAATCATTTTTTACACGCACTTGGATGTAGTATTTATTATGAAAGATGCACCGCAGCTTGAAGAAAACAAAAAGGCCAACAAATTCCATGTACATAGAAGAATTTCATTCCGATTGTTCAGCCTCTTTGTGCTTGTCTTTCTTTTTCTTCTTCTTCTTTTCGTGACTGGTAGGCAACTGAAAAGGCACATATTGCTGACTGGAGTCGCACATCACGTGCATAGCTAGGAAATCAGAAAGAAGGCTCGAAGGAGAAACTTGAACCACAACCAGACAGCGCCACCTGTTGCGCGAGAACGCAAATCGTACGAATCTTGTGGTCACATTATGGGGTTGCCCGCCCAGTGGCCGTCAGCGTGCCTTGCTCGTCTAGATTGTGTAGGGCTTTGGAGATGATCGAAAAACGCGCATTCCTCGCAGATAGGTACGCGGCACGGTTGACAGCGAAACATAAAACGCTTCTGGCGTCGTCTGCTCAACATACCCGAGAGCCAACAAAACGCAACTGTTTCTCGTGGATTGCGCTGAACAAGAAGCGCTATGTAATTGGCACATGTGATGTTTGTTATCTGAATAAACATCATTTACGTTCCTCAGTAAGTTAAAGGGGCACTAAAATGCAAAAACACCTTGCTCTCAAATGAAAGTCCATGTTTCAATTGGTGCAATTCAAACAAAATTAGATCACACAACGAAAACTGAGCCGTGTTTGGCAGCAACGAATGCGATCTCCAGGAGGCAAACATTGACGGCATCCAATGAGACAGCAGGAGAAGCGCGCGCATACCTATCACGCGTGTATGGATTTGGAACAGGGCTGATGGTAGTGTTCCGTATATCCGCGGCATGATGCGCACAGCTGCATTTTTCAATACCGATTCACTGAATTGTAGCCCACAACAGTTCTCGCGAATGTTCCGGAGACAACACTTATCTTCACATCCTTCGGACATCGACGCCAGTCCGACATGTAACGCGCACTATGTTTTTAACCGGGACTGCTCCATGCCGTGGCACGTGCATTTTGGGCTAAAAACACCAGTGCACGAACTGAAGTGCTGTTCACTGCTTAGCGCCGAAGCAAGAGAGAGTCCGGTATAATTCTGACGGTAGCTTCCTAACGGTGTCAAAGTATTTCATTATGATAACAAGTATGAAATTAACGTAGCGTGTAACGTAATTTGAAGTGAACTTGTTTTTGCATTTTAGTGCCCCTTTAACATTCCCATTGCATTCCAGCAAAAGCACAGCCTTCTTTCTCCATGCTCATCAGGCACAAAGTGGATCATTATAATATCCATTATTATATATCACTTCGGTGCCAGCGATATACACGTTTCAATGGGGGAATGCGCACAATTTTATGGCTTTTGTATTTTGCCACTTGTGAACTTGTGCTCAGGAGTGCAGTGATGATTCATACTAACAGATATTGCAGCTTCAGCTTCGGTGGTGCAGTTGCACAACAGCATTGCTTGTACTATAACTAAGACAACACTTTAGCTTAACTTAAACCAGGGCCATTATAGTGTGCAATGAAAACAGCAGAGCCTCGAGAGAACGATTTGTAATGTCAATAAACACTCCAAAATGTTTGACCAGTATAAAACTCCATGGTGTTGAAAAGCGTATGAAAATGAGCTGCTCAGCTCTTGACTGATGTGAGGAATGTGGGGGATTTTCGTGACATTCGTAGTATGACTGAGGGTTGTGTGTGCTATACATGTTGAAAGCTGTGTCTGTATTGTCACATCCTCGGGTCTTATATCTCCCAGACCTCACTCACCTCTTCCTCCTCCTTCTTTTTCTTCTTCTTTTCATGCTTGCTGGGCAACTAAAAAAAGTGCTCCCTCTTAGGCGTTTTTAATTCCTTCCACCCAGACCTTACCCACCTCTTCCTCCTCCTCCCTCTCTTCCTTTTTCTTCTTCTTCTTCTTTTCATGCTTGACGGGCAACTGAAAGGAGATGTTTTGTCCCCTTAGGTCTTTCATATCCTTCCACCCAGACCTTACTCACCTCCACAGATCCTTCCCCCTCCTCCTCTTCAACAACTTCGATCAAAGGCTTCTGCCAAGCAAAAGGAAATTGACCAGAGATACGTAGTAATTAGTACCATTTTATGCTACACGAAATCCACACATATCTGGTGGACTGAGCATACGAGGACGTCATATTCATGATCCTCTTCTACTACTTATACTACTTGGAGCTAAGGCCCATAACTTCAGTTTGAGCAATGTAACCGGTCCCATGGCACAGCAGAAATCTCCTGCTGCTGTGCTGCCAGTCTCCCAAACCAACCAGGAATGTTGTTTTCGTTCGATAGTGTTCAGAGTTAGCAAGGACGGTGACAGCTTAAATGCACCGTTATTTCTCAACGTTTCTGGCGTTTACGTTACAAGTCGAGGTATGCCAATATGCCAAACTTTGCTTACGAACAGAATATTTGCTATATTCGATTCGTATTCAAAAATTTGATATCGAACTTTCTGCGTATTTGCAAAAGTTTTGAATGTTCAATTTTTTCCAAAATACGTACAGTTATACCAGCTTACTGCCAAGCTGTTGCTGGTTGCGCGCGCTATAAGTGACGCACGGAGCTTTAGAGTTTATTACGCTCATCTGCAAATGCGTCGCTACACGTTCACCAACCAAAACTAGCACACAGTTGTGCGCAGCCTCCACTAAAGTCTGCCCCAGCGAAAATGCTGTACAACAAGACCACGAACTCTGTGTGGCCTACAGCTGGGTTAAATTCTGGTTCACTCTCCAAATTTTGTTGGCGTTGAGCACAGTACCGTTGTTCATTGTTTGACTGTATACATATTCAATTTGTGTTAAAAAATTTCACTATTTGCACCCCCTAATTAGTAGACATGGTTAGACTTGTGATTTGCTGTACATTGTCTATGTTCGGAGTGAGTGTTCGATCATCGGTACCACATAAAGAGCGCTCTCTGGGCACAGCTTACATCTTGAACTATCTGGAGCTTACCTTCTTGCCACTCTCTGCTTCTGGCCTAAAAAACGAAAAAGTAGAAGGAAAGGGAAATTATTATCTCATTCCCACTCAACATCATCTATCCACCTTTTTTTTACCCCTTGCCCATGACAGATGGTCAAAGATCTCTGAGCAATTTCTAATGTATTCGAGGACACAATAAAGCGACGAGCATCAGTTGAAATTAAAAGATTTCAAATTACATTTGCATTGTACCTTATTTTCTCAACACAAATGAAGGTAAGATTTCTTCTCCAAAATTGCTTGCCCAGAAGCAATGTCTCCAAAAGGTAAGAAAAAGTTTAGGCCCAGAACCTGACTGACCTTTCTGTCGCTCCCTCTTGGTACCACTGTGGGGTATTTTCGTTTGGACGACCATGTTTGTCCAGTTTGCCCTCCTTGATTAAAGCTTTCTTCTTTATTGCATTTGGCCCCAGACCCCACTTTCTAGGGTACGTGTCCCTTTCCATGACGACACGTTTGATCTTGGCAACCACTCCGTGGTCACAGGTCGCTATTGTCGCTGTCGTCATCAGTGCAATACCTGCGACGATTAAAAGGAACTCTCTCACGAACCAGCCTCGGCATTGCATGGCTCGTACACCACATTCTCACCTAAACAGATTGCTTCCCCTTTGGCCGTCATGATGACTATCTCCTCGTTGAGTTCTATACCATCCTCAAAGCGTAAAACACCCGGAAGCATCACCTTGGCTCCATAGCAGACGGCATTCACCTGCAAACCATTCACCGTGTAGCACCTCAAAATAACCTACAAGCAAAATACGCACCGCAGAGTCTTTCATAACAATGCGCTTATGCGACACCAGAAGGCACTCTAGAGGTCGGATGACCCTCCGCAGGTATGACTCATTCCTGTGGTTTTCCCACATCCACTGCGCATCTAGGACGTCGTGCAACGTTACCATTCCCTTCTGAAAACAGAAAGTGACAGAAAACATGGTCAAAGGGGCACACCACAAATCCAGGCTACTGCCCTGGAGAGCTTCAATGGACCATTTTGTAACTGCCTATGCGCACGCGTATAAAACCATCTCTACACACCTCTCTCCGACAGGAGAAAGGACAGTTTGTTTCACTGTGTGCTTTTCAGCTACTAACCACTCCCATTCTTGCCTTTTACTCGAGTAGTTCCAAAATAGTTGGTGCCATTAGATAAGGGCTTATTTTCATTATTCGAAATTTCTTTGGGAGAATGACCCTTCAAGCTTAATGTAGCTGATAGTACTAAATTGTCCGATAGAAAAAAACTCTTGAGGACTAACCTTCTCACTCTGGATGCCAGAGCGAACCCTTCGTAGTTCCTGCATGATGCCTCCAGTACCGATGAGGAGCCCAAAATGAACGCACAATGTCCGCACGTAGGTCCCGGCCTCGCAACTCACCCACACGATTCCTGTTGAAGCAATTTCCATATCAATGTGCCACACTTTTTTTTATCATGCACGGTGCAAAATATTTCTGTTTCGGATAGGTCACGCACAAATAAGCTCCGCCACATCAGGAATGGCCACGATCTCGCGGAAGACGGAAGTCCCAAAAATGCAGGTTTCAAGCGAGAATAATAGTCTTCCCAAGAGTTATTGGACGAGGAAATACATTGGTTCTGTGGGGTGTTTGACAGCGCCAACAGTTTTGTCCAAAAAAATTAGACAGTCAGAATGCGACTGGTAAAACAAAATAATGTCATTCTGTGGCACCTGCTGGTGAGATTTATAAATAATTCGCTGCATCTGAACATTTCTCGTTAATGTATTCAATGGCACTTAAGCGAGTCGTTTTTAAAATACAGTGTATGTGTACAAGACCACTGGTGGACTATGTTCGAAACGCACAGGTACAGGACAGGATCGCGAGCGCGTGTTATTTTACCCAATTGGCTGCCGCCGTACCTGCGTCTCGAGGATCCGATGGGACACCGCTAACGTCGGTACAGTCGAGCCCGTTTATAACGATATTGATGGGGACGTGAAATCCGATCCTTATATCTGCGTTATCGTTAAAAACGAGCTTTCCCAAAATTGCCGGTCGGGATCATATTGACGAAGTAGAACGCAGCTAAACAAGCGTGTGTTTGTTGCAAGCGCAAAAGCATTTTATCTATGTAGCTCGACTAGACGCAGCTTTGTGTCAAAGGCTTTTCCCAAGGACAATATATCTGCCATTACCACATGAGGCTCCACACATTTTGAGATCAACAACTTGGTCCATTGCTCATCATTCACTGCCATATCATCATCATCCTCACTATCGGAAGTGCATTGTCCATAATGACATGCCTCGCCCACTGGTAATTCGTCGACGCGTGTTTGGGTGGCAACACGCAACTGTCTGCCAACTCATGTTTTCGAAGCCACGGTACTTTGCAACGACATTCTGCATCAGTACAAAATCCGTCGAGTTGCAACTACAGGTCGAGTCACGTATCTTTCCTGGTCAAAACGCATCCCGGAACTGCAGACACCATTGTAGCACGCAACAAACCAGAAAAAACTTGAGGGCAAGAGAACGATGTGGAGAGGGAGCCTCCTCCTATACTTCTTGCAAGTCCCTTTTAAGCTGCGCACCTTGCAATGCGTGCATCTAATAAAGCGTAGTCATGCGCGGATAAAGGCACCGCGTTCTCACTTTAATTTTCACAAAGGCTAAGGCTCTCGAAAATGCCATCGTAATTTGTTTTCAATGAAAATGCGCAATCTTGCTCTTCGATTTTCACTATGTTCTACCGACCCCCGGGTGAATTCAGATTGCTATACGCGAGCAAACGCTTTCGCAGAGGTAGTTATATCGGTGTCTCCTTTACATGTACTTCAATGTGAGAGCTAATGGGAACCAGGTATTTGATCGTAATATCGGAGTTATCGTTATATCGAAGATTGTAATAAACGGGCTGGACTGTATATTTTCGTGCATGTTTCGACAGGGTTTTCGTGACAAATAGTAGCTCTAAGTAAAATAATCTACGTTGCATAGTGATTGCTGAAACTCGAGCTTTCATCTGAGAACACGTTGTTCTTGCATTTTAGTGCCCCTTTAATGACCATTATCCACATTATGACATCCGTCGAACAGTGGTAGCATCACCATAAAAACGATGCACTTCTTTTTTCTCGCCTTCTCTTTACAGTGTGCTCTACCGATTTTCATCTCAAAATGCTAAGAACGCATAAATAAAAAGAATGCATGCTCTTACCCATGTTGGTTTTCTTGTTGAACTCTAACAGCTTGGACTCATACACAGTCCGCACTCGTAACTGACGCTTGACGGCCGAGATGAGGGGAGGTCGTTGGAACTGAGCACCAGTTAGTCGCTCCACTGCCTACAAAAGAAAATTTGAATGGTGTGACTCAGTAGTACACCCTCTAACCCATATGACAAATTGGATGGCCTTCCTACCTAAAGAGCGTAAAGGGAGGAACCCTATACAGGGTGATCAACTCTACGGTACTTACACTTCGTACAGGAGTGAATCATACAAAAAAAAGCGTTCCATCGTTCATTAATCACCAGGTTGGTGATAAGTAGCTCGTTCTTTTTTTTTTCTGATAAACACTGGGATACAAAAAAGATACAAACAAGTGCTAATTATTTGGAAAGTTCAGCACAGATAGTCCTAGTACCATAACTAGTTCTGCTGAACAGAAAACCAGAGATACGGATTTCACAGAGAGTATTCGCATCTTTGAAGTTGAAAGTGGGATGGTATCCATCATTTATGAGTCTTTGTGTTGTGTCTGTCCCTTCACGTTCCATAGTCTCTGGGTTTTACATTACGCATAGTATTCAGTATTTCTGTCAAGCGCCTCTAATACCCGAATGAAACTTGGTATATAATCCGAGCTTTAATGCGGATGATATAATACCCCTACCTGATAGACAGCCTTTTCGGAGGGTGGGTTGGAATGCAGCTTAAAGATGCCGACATACTCTTTGCCTGCACTCTGTTGGGACTTGACCAGGCGAGTGGAACGCTCAATGCATACGATGAGGCAGCCGGACACCTTGGGGTCCAACGTCCCACTGTGGCCAGTCTTTTCTACCTAAGGATAGTGAGACCATAGTACCCAGAAGGACATTCCACCTTGGTTGAATGGGCTTATAGAGGATACCTTGAGGATGCGTTTGATCCACGCCACGACTTCATGCGAGGATGGATTGCATGGCTTGTCCAGGTTGATGAAGCCTGAACGTATGTACTCCCGCAGTTCTCTCTTAAGTGGAGAACTTCCATGGGGCAGAGGGACATAGTGGTTGGTGCGAATGTTGAGTCGGTCAAAATTCTGGAAAACATGCAACGCAACCTTAAACGCATACTAGAAATATGGTGCACAAGATGCGCTTAGACTATTTTGCGGAGTACGCCTTACCTTGAGAAGAATTGGCCAGTCGCAAGTATTTAACTTTCCTTCTTTTTCGGAAGGTTCAATTCTGAAGTCCCCTTCTTCTTGGATATCCTGCGCATAACGTTGGCTGTTTAAAAATATCCCCCGAAAATCTAACTGCAAAACTTACTCCAAGAGTCTTCTTCTTCTTCTTTTTCTCCTTTCTTGCAGATGGCAATACTGCACGAAGGACAATTATGTAAGTCCGGTTATTACTTCGGTCAAGAAGACCCACTACACTGGGGATTGAGTATGAAACTCTCAAGTTGGATCACGGAGCACAGTCACACATCGTCTGCTACAGTTGCGACTAGACTGTTTCCGGTAAAGGGCATTAATCGCTTTTTGCAAAATAACGATTTCTGTGACAGAGCCTCGTGCAGTGTACACCAGGGGTAGTCCCAGGATTTTCATGACACCATACATGCAGTGTTCACCACTTGCGGTTTGGTGCCAAAACGACATCTGGTTTCACAGCAAACACGCTCTGTGCCAACCACTCTGCCAACTGATAGAGTCATCGCTTCTGATTTGAGGAGAGGGAGGGTATGCCTCCAGTGTTCAACAAATCAGGAAAGCAAAAGATATAATTCTGCATGGCAGTTGGTTCCAAGCGTCCTCAGTGGTGGAAGGACCAGAAGTTGTGACTGGGGCTTGTTTATGTTTACCCGAGAATGTCATTTATAGTTGCTACTTTTCTCTCTTTCTTCCTTTTTTGGGGGGTGCATTGGAGGGATGTGGAGGTGCTGGCAAAGTCCCTGGTGCAGATCGACAACGTTTCTGCTTAAATTGCAGTAGCACATTCCTTTGTAGGTATTTTCATTTTCAAAGCCAGGGTGAGAGTATTGATGTTTTCTGAAGGAAGGTGTAGTCAGGGAGAGCATACAATACTATACACTGCGTAAGGATTAATTGGAGAAACACGTGGTGCCCACAGAAATCGGGTCAGGACATGTGGACCCCCGTTAGATCCTTCACTGATCAAAGCTTATTAGCTTACGCTCTTGCTTCCGACAGTGAGAAGAATAAAATCGTCTACCACGAAAGAGTCAAGCAGTTTGTGCTTCAAAATAACGTACATTCGCCCACATTACAATTTTTGTACACATCTTTCAAGTACGTAAAAAACAGAAAAAAACACTATCGAACTTAGTTTGACAACGGAACTTGACGAACTTTTCGGATGCCTGACTTTGTTTACAGTTTACTGCGCCACCGTGTACGAATTCATTCTGATGCAGACAGACTCAAAGGTATCGCTCAGATTCCGCTATTGCACTAAGCTCATCATCTCCGTGACATATTCGTTGTTAAAATCACCTTGAGCCGAGTGTATTTCTTCCATGCTCCTAAAAACGTTGTTTCATGCCGACCACGTGCGACAATCAAACATACTAAAAAACCGTTTGAGACCGTTTGATGGCGCGGGAAGCGTCAGCACAACGTTGCTAGACGGCTAGACTTTTTTTTGCCTTTTCCCCAAGCTCAGGGGCACTCAGGGGACATGTTGCCAACGTCACGAAAGAATTCATATTTGCGTGCGTCAGTGCTCAGGGTTTCATAATTTTTCATTTTTGTTTTACACTACCGAGGCTGGGCAAGCTATGTTAGTCCACAGACATCGCATTCATCGTAGATTTGGTGTTTCAAAGTTATTGTACTGTGTGAATATTATTTATACATTGCTACCATGTCCGGAACCAAGCCCACCAAAACTCAAGGGACCTAGAGCGCGGGTATGAAAATTCGTACCCGCACGTCTGCCCGGAACTGCCACTTGCCTCATCCGCCTCATCTCTACACATTTTGTAGTCACACCGCCATCGACACGTCGCGCATCATGGCGCTCGCGAAAATCGAAATAAAATATACACGGAATTCGAAATTTTTAGTGATATTAATATGGAACGAATAATGCATTGAAATTGAGTGATCAATCGAATATTCGATATAGTCTGAAGACCAGTCCTGTCAAACGGTACTGTGTTCCTTGGGTATCCACGTTACTGTTTGTGCGATGCAGCATGCGTTGTTTGCCAAACTCAGTCAAAGGCTAACGCATTCGGTAATTTGCAGACAATGGTTAAGGAACTGGTGGGACGTTACGGGAAATTGGCGCCGAGCTACAAGAGTCTGCGATCTAAAGCTATCAGCGATGGCGAGCTTTTCCAGGACCCGACTTTTCCAGCAGACAACACCTCACTTTTTTTAAAGCCACAAGACCCGTCACATCCGCAGAATATCGTATGGAAGAGACCTAAGGTAAGTAAGCCTCTAGTGGGTCAACTCTATACTGAAGGTGCTATGGGCGGAAAACACAACACCAAGTCGGCATTCCTTTGGTAGGCGTTGAAAGGTAGGCGTTGGTAGGCGTTGGTAGGCGTTGATTCCATTTGAAAGTTGGCTACACTTAACGCTTCCGGGTATTGCGGTCAAGCCCACTTGAACGAACGCGTATTGTTGCTTAGTTTATACAGAAACCGACACTGAAGACTTTTGTTTAAGTTTAATTTATACAAGCTTTCGCGTGCAAGTCCACGCTTCTTTAGGTACAAAGTGGAGTGGTGACACGCAACTATTAAATTTACATAAGCTGGTATAACGAGCCAGGACTACACACCAAATGGTCTGAACCTTAGTCCTGGCTCGTCATACCAGCTTATGTAAATTTAATAGTCGTGTATATATATTTATTTGTGCATAATTCTTGAATCTTCGCTTCAGTCATCGTCTGATACATAATCTGTAACCTTCTCTTTTGTCCACTCGTTTCCGACACTCTTGGACCCCCCCCCCCCCCCCCCCCCTTTTCGCGAAACTAGGTTGGCGAGTCTTTTTGTTCACAATAACACCCTTTACTGTTCTTAAACTGTTAGAGGTCACTTATCCTTCTGCCCAACAATTCATTGTACACAGACATGTGGCACCATATCTCCTTTCCGTTTCTTTGTACAGCATTGTGTTTAGTTGTGTATATGTCTATACTATATGTACATACTTATGTATGTCACCACTCTATTTGTTTCTGTATTTTGTTTCTCTGATCTACAGGACTTGACTCCCCTCTTTGTATACGCTTATTTGTCCGTTTGTAAATTTTGCGGAACTTTTCGATTCATTTATTTGTGTTGCTGGAAAGCCAACTTTAGCCTGACATCATAGAATTTGTTTAGTGATAAATTAGGTTAGATTAGTGCGGCTGTGGCAGCTTGCCTCGCCCTCCCAACTTCATTATCGAAGCGGATTTGGGGACGAGGCAAGCTGCCATAACCCTATTAATCTAACCTAACTTCACTAAACTAACCCAAGACATAATCAACTTGGTTAGTTAGTGATAAGTTGGATTAATGGGGCCATATGACAGCTTCCCTTGTCTTCCCCAAAATCCGTTTTAATAATGAGGTGAAGCCCCTTGCAGAATGGCACAGCCAACCAAAAGAATACGCTGGTTTCGTACCAAAAATGGTGAAAAAAAAACAGCAAAAATCACGCTGAACAGCGAAGAAACGAAGAGTTGAGCAACGCGCTGCGTTCCCGCAATACACGGAAGTGTTAGGTGAAGCCAACTTTCAAATGGTGACACCTATCAAAGGAATGCCCCAAGTTCGGCAATAGGCTGAATTAGCCTAAGCGTATCGAAGAATCTAAGCAGGCGGACATGAATCCTCTTAAAAAATGTCTTCACCACTAGCATGTGGGTCTAAGGATGTAAATTTCAGGAGCTGACCAAGGACCCACGTCTGTACATTGACGGAGCGGTGGCTTGCGATGTGTGCCATGACAATGTTGCCAACGCATGGTTCGTCGCTGCATGTACTGCGCTAGCTAGTGAGAAAACTCTTTGGGCTAAGGTAAGTGGGTAGCCAACTGTACCTGTCAGATTCGCCGTGGTTGACGACTAAGATCTTCTGCTTCCGTTGTTAAAGGTTGTTCCCAAACACCTTGACCAGGAGTGGAACAAAAATACGGCAGGTATCTTCCGTTTCTGTCTCTGGTTATCTGGAGCTTGGGTGGACATCATCATTGATGACAGGCTTCCCACCGTCGATGGAAAATTGCTTCACAGCTACTCACGATCTAAGAATGAGTTCTGGGGTCCACTTCTGGAAAAGGCTTATGCAAAGTAAGAACGTGATGGTAGAGCTTTATGCACTATGCTTCATGACTTTATGCACAAAATATGCACGCAAATATGTGGCATGAAACATCTACATATGCAGGTGCCCCAGAAGCTTTTTCGTAGCTTGGAACTGTATAAATATGTAGGTTGCCTAACATAACTTTCTACAAATGAGAATGCCTTTTGGAAGTTGGAATGTACGTTCACGTGTGCACACTCAGGTATTCCTCATTGGTCACTGCAGTATGCCCATACACAGGTTTTCAAAAGTGCACATTTTTACGCGCAATGATTAAAAACATGTTGTTCTGCCAGGTAAGAAAGCCAGTACCGCAAAAATAGGCGCTCTATGTCACTCTATGTTAGTCCAGTGAATTCCCTAGCTCATCCATGCTATGTGCAGACAATTCATTCCCTTCGACTGTAATACTTCTCCTATTTTTATGGAGCATCTTCGAGACTCCATGCAGCAGTCCTGGTGAGAAACATAGTGGCGTCGCTGACCGAAGGACATGAAGAGAAATGTTGTCAGTTCCAATTGAGTGAGTTGCGTGCGTTGAGTGAAATGCAGCAATGTGTATCGTGCCACGCATATAGGGAACACTACGATCAGAGCCGTTCTCCTGCTGCCTCATTGGATGCTGCCAATCATTGCCGCCAAAGATGGCTCTGTTTACGTCAACTAATTTTGCTTGAATTGTTCTAATTGAAACACGGACTTTCATTTGAGAGAAAGTTTTTTTTGCGCTTTAGTGTCCCTTTAATTACCAAAGGTAACCGCAGGTTACACGAGGTAATCTTGAATTTAATATAATTCCCTTTATTTTTGTTTACTCGCTTTAATTACTCTCAATTCCCCTTTATTTTATGTTAACTACTTTTAGTTACATTTAATCAACTCACGTAACCTGCAGTTACCTTAAGTAATCTTTAATTTAATCTCTTAATTACATATATCGACATTGAATTACCTCAATTAGTCTTACCTCTTACTACGTTCACTATTTCAATTTCAAATCATTTACTTGCATTTACATTTCCATGTCCATTTATACCACTGCCTCGGTGAGGCTTCACCATCTCACACATACATACAGCTTTTTCCACTTTGACACTCCTAATGCTCACGCATTAATATGCAATTATATGACACATGAAGCGTTGTAGATTCGTGTTGTTGTCATATAGTAATGTGTAGAGAAACATTGGGATATACACCTTGCATCAGCTCCTGAGCCTTACTCAACAGTGATTGCCTTATTTTGTTTTTACTCATACCACTGACAAATATGCAAAGGAATGCACTAGCTTATGTGATTTCTAATGTGTATTCATTTTTGTGGTTCACACCATATTGTTTTACAATATTGACAACGCAGTTACATTACAATAATATCGTAGTAGTTATATATAATTCTAATTTGGTGCCAACGTACACCTGAAAATACAAATAGTACAGAATCGATTAATTATAATAAAAAAAATGATGAATATATTTGCGATATATAGTGTGAATGAACATAATGTATAATTGTAATTTTGTAGGAATGGTTATACCATTGATATACAGTATGATATTGTGAAGAACACCCGCAATGTTTCTCTCTTGTTTTAATATTTACCAAATGTTGGGCAACCATTGAAAGGTAAATTAGTGTGTAAAGGATGTTTTCCTTGTTGCTGTCAGATACTTTGGGTGCTACGAGCTCCTAGAGTTGGGCACCCTCTCTGACTCCCTGGTGGACTTGACGGGCGGCCTCTCAGAAACGACAGAGCTTTGGGGCTACCCTAAGGACGGACACGAGGAGCTTTACCAGAGGATTAAGGGAGCACTAGATGCACACTCTTTGCTCTGTTGCGCCATTTCTGTGAGCATTTTTTTGTAGGCCAACTCACTGGCTCTTTGTTTATGGTAGTTGAATTAACCACTTGCTGTAAAACTTGACGAAATGACAAGCCCTCTATGTGGCGGCACGTGAATCAATTGAATACAGAACTCTCGTCCAAGGGGTTGGGTTAAAGTCTGTAGCTTTCTTGGTGGAAAATTTACTTTTCCGTTCATCAGCCTCACTGTCAACAGGAAACCATGCCTTATTGGCCAGTCAGATCATCTGATCCATCAAAAATGGACTCGAGAATCCTACAAAGTTTCTCGTATTGTATTGTTTCTCTATGTGCCGTGGAAGCATCGTAAAAGCCCATCTGGCACAACAGGCAACTTGTTGCTAGGCACATCCATCACATCGTCCACCCTCTGAGAACCATCAAGTTTCGCAGGTTCAATTTTGTATACTGAGTGTGAGAGAAGTTGATTTATCGTAAGAAATTTCTTTTTCGTTCCAAAAATGGGCACGCATGCAGGTGGAGAAATTAGAAGAAATGGGTGAACGGACAGCCCAGGGTCTGGTGAAGGGTCACACGTACGTCATCATAGGTGCGGCCATCATCCCGACACCCAATAAGCTGTCCCTGCTACGTCTGAGGAGCCCCTGGTCAGGACCCAGCTGGAGCGGTCCCTATGGCCGAGGGTACGTCCTTGTTGCAGGATAACTTGGATGTGTTGGATTTGGAATACATATTATATAAACATTAGTTAATCAGTCCTTACAGGGACTGATGGTGTGTTGCGAGTACTTATGAGCAAAAGAAGAGCCAATCTGGTACGAAATTAACCGAGACATTCTACGTATGTGGTGGCAACATTGCTCGTTGCTTCACGTTAATACTACTAAGTAACCAGGCTGTGGGAACTACAAAATACTAAGTGGGACACATTTTTGCACCTTGAGGGCATTACAGAAGGCTACATTCTGCAATGAATATTTCGACACACTCGCTCGCTTCGGGGATTTTAGAAGGTGGAATGACTTTCATTGAGGATTGTCTCTCGCTTTTACACCGAGTCCCCTAATTAAAGAGTTAATTAGCGAATCTTAGGTAATTGCATACTATCTTCGAGAGGACGTCTGCCTCGATGTGTAACTCAATTGCAAAAACAGCATCTGTGCCGATCTCGTAGCTTTTTTATTAAAAATCTAACGAATAAAAAAAGCACCCTGTATATAAATATATAGTTGAAAAAAAAAAAGAAAATGAAATGAAGGTGTAGGAAGTAAGGAAAAGGCGTGATGTTATTTATTTACAGGTGGAAAGTTAAGGGGTTACGTTGACGTTGCGGCGGAAGCTCCACCTTTGTCAGGACTGACGACTCTGGAGTCTGCCTTCGCCAGTCCTGACGAAGGTGGTGTTTCCGCCGCAACGTCAACGTAACCCCCTTAACTTTCCACCTGTAAATAAATAACATCACGCCTTTTCCTTACTTCCTACATCTTCGTTGTCTGCCTCTCATTTTTTTCAACTACCCGTTTAATTTTGCGGTCGCCCGAACACATTTCTTTCAGTGTATATATATATATATATATATATAGTTGAAATAAATGGGAGACAGAAGACAAAAGTAGGGGAAGTAACAAAAAAGGGTTTATTAAAACTTAAAAATCATGAAAGTTAGGGAGAATGTCTACGTTACGGCGGAAGCTCCGCCTTCTTCGGGACAAAAGAGCTAAATGTGGCCACGAGGCTGATAAGGGGCTTGAGAAAGCCTCGTGGCCACATTTAGCTCTTTTGTCCCGAAGAAGGCGGAGCTTCCGCCGTAACGTAGACATTCTCCCTAACTTTCATGATTTTTAAGTTTTAATAAACCCTTTTTTGTTACTTCCCCTACTTTTGTCTTCTGTCTCCCATTTATTTCAACTATAATTACGTAGCCGTCCGATCCAACTCCAACTTTTCAAGATATATATATATATATATATAGAAGTAAAAAAAGTAATGACAGAGCTTACAGGAAAGCACGAAGGGAAGAATAATACGACGACAATGATTTCACTCAATGCCTTTTTCCTCCTCAGCCAGTCTTTTGTTTTTTGTCCCACCCTTTTATTTCAGGGGCACGTGGTGTTACAGCGAGTCCAAACTGACACAAATATTTTCCAGTTCGACCGAATGGTCCAGACTGTCGTCCACGGATCGCGACCGTCTAGGCCTTACGTGCCAGGAAGACGCAGAATTTTGGTGAGTCCATAACTGAGTCCATCCGTGCTGTGTTGTGCAACATTTTGGGTTGCAGGATACCCTTTGAAGATTTTGTGCAAAGTTTTACGGACTTGTGCATATGCCACGTGGTGAGGAGTGGTTGGTTTGCCCTGGGGAAGGTGTGGAATGAAGCCTCCTTCCAGGGGGAGTGGACAGTAGGAGATAAGGGGACAGCAAAGGATCGCTCAGGGGGATGCATCAACAACCGTGACACATTTCTGCAAAACCCACAGGTGTGTTGAGTCCAAAGTTGCTCTTAAGAAAAAGATTTCTCTTAAAAAAGTACTATGCACTAAGATCATTACAGCAGCTGATGCAATTTCATGGTTTTCATGTCAAGTAAAAAAAGGTTGTTGCAATTCTTCGGACACCTTGGTATGAAACCACAGTGTAAAGCAAATTGTGCAAACTGTCAGAGCTGCCACATTTGAATACATCTTTGAGTGATCAGATCATGAGACTAGCCACTGAGTGACAGTTGCCTGGTACAGTTGCGTACGATTTCCAGTAAGTAAAAACTCTATTGTGTAAGAGAGAATTTGTGTTGCATTCCTCACTGCTCGGGGGATCAATTAATGGGATTTAATCTATGAGACCTAATCCATATGATGTGGCCTTACATCAGCAAAAAAGTTTCTGTAAAGGGATCATCCAAAGTTGCACTGTTTTTGCAGTACCGCTTTGATATAGCAGAAGAGGACAGTACTATCATGTTGTACCTCCAGCAGTGTGTCACGGACAGTGTGGCACCAACCACGCCTCTCCTAGTCATCGGTTTCCACGTCATGCAGGTTTGTATGTATTCCTGGAAACCTAGCATCTTGGAGGCCAGATACTCAAATACAATAGATAAGGCTGGGACGATAGGGTGCAGAGAAGAAAAAGTTATTGAAGCTGGTTTGGTTCAGTGAACATACACGTTATTAGCCTGAGGTCTGCCCAGGATGCAACTGTTGTCTACCAACTCTGCAGGTGGAAATGAATCGTGCCTTCAGGGTCCACAGCATCCAGAGACGCGCTTGCAGCTCAGAATATGTCCGCGCTCGCGGAGTGTTTCTGCGTTGGACATTCAAGAGGGGACGCTACGTCATCGTGCCCACAACGTATGATCCGGGAAGTTCCGGAAAATTTATCCTGCGTGTCTTGACGGAGAAAGACGCCGATGCAAAGCGAGTGGCTTCTTTGTACCTCTCTCGCAACATTTGCACTGTAGGAATTTGCTGAGCATTTAAGAACCCCGTTATTGCTTTGGTGCAGGGAACTGCAGAAGGACCTGCCAACAGCAAAGATGTTGCCATGCAACAGCGCGCCGTGTCTGGTCACTGTCATTAAGGTGGTTGGTGCAAAAGGCCTAGAGAAGCAAGACTCGCTCGGCAGTGAGTGCTCATTGCCTCTTCTAGTGTCTAGGCATTTTGTACGTAGTTTTCGGGCACATTTAATTAGTAACAGTGGACTCCTCTTAAATGGAACTCTGAGGGAATGGAAAAATTGTTCAGTTTATCCCAGATTTCACAGTACACAGATTACATGAAATGCAGCTTTATTTCGAGATGATCTAATTTCCAATACTGCGGGTAGCAGGGAAAAAAACAGTTAATTGCTGTTCTTTTTGCATTTTACGATTGTTTTTTCTGTTTACAAAATATGCGTGTACGCAAGACGCTTGCAAAAAATTTCACGCACACCTCAATAGTCTGCAATGAGCTCATCTTTGTTCTGCCTGGCAAACTACGCATCCTCTTCCCGCAGCTAGGTTGCCGATGTTACCTGTCAGTATCACGTGGCATCGTCCACATCCTCACTCAAGTCTGCGGCCTTCTATGACAACAGCATCGACGTTGGCGTATCAAAGTTCGCGGTTTCTATTTTTGATTTGTCTATATTTGATTTGATCATGTCTCCAAATTATCCGCAACACTGACACAAGCCAAACCACTTTGTGACTGTTTCTTGGCAGACTTCACGAAGACACATGAGGATGCAAGCTAAGCCTAACATTGTACGAGTGAATTATGGATTGGATTGCCGAGGTTGTGAGACGTGCGAGACGTGAATGGTAGTGTTCCCTGTTCTCCGGCATCTTAGTACCTCCACTTTGTTCCGCTTACCCGAAGTACACAGAACAGGTTGTTTCAATTATCTGAAGATTTTGATTATTGCATATATAGGAAACCAACGAAAGGTGACCCTATTGTTCTGTTTATCCGTAATTTCTATTTAGCCAAGTTTCGCTTAGTGTGAGTCAACTGTACGTAATAGAACTATATTCTAGCATTTAGCATTATTACGATCTTTGATCGTAATAAATGGGCTTGACTGTACTACACTTTGAATGTAATCAGTTGTCTATAAAAAAAAAATATGTATATATATATATATATACAATGGTGAATCTTTGCAGTGGCAGACCCTTACTGCGTAATAATATGCGAGGGCCAATCAGTGAGATCTTCTGTCTGCATGGAGACACTGGATCCTGTCTGGAACACGACGGCCATCTTCTACCGTAAAGACGTGGATGCCCCGATCAAGATACAGGTAAGATAAGTAAAGATGTCCATCCGCCACGGTGATGTCCGCCACGGTAAAGATGTCCGCCATGGTGCTATCCCACGTGGGATAGCACCATGCTTGATTAGCAAGCGGAAAGAGATGATACTATCACAGGAAATTGAACACAGGGGGGAAGTCATTCACAAATGTACTGCTGCGCAAAATTTGGATTTTAATGTACACAGAAAGCGAATTACCGTCGGTATTGTCATATTTCATGCTGTAGTCCATCCGCTTATTGTTGGGTATTCTGTCTGCAAGTGCTGCTTGCCCTGGGAGTTCACGCAGTTGTACATGAACGAGCACGGTGCGGCCATGCTCGTTCCTTTCTGTAACCTCTTCTACGCGCCCCAATAAACCTGGATATAGGACCTGTTGTCTGAAATACTATCAATCTTGCACAACTTGCGAAAAAGAAAGGTATAAAGTTAAAGAAGCCCACCAGAAAGTTTGTGCAGTCCGTCCTCCACTGAGCATGCCCATAGGTCATAATACAGCTTGCAAATACAATAGAAAACACACACAATTCGTTATAGCCATTACATAACATATAATTCGTTATTGATGTTGCAGATCTGGAACAGCAATATCCTGATGGATTCATACATGGCCAAGGCCCATATACAGGCCCCACTGATGCTCGAGAAACAGATACTGGAAGTGGAACTGACTGGACACAAGAAGCGACAGTCATTGACAGGAGAGGCTCCGGTGCTTGGCACGGTCTGTGTGGAGCTCTTCACCACAGACGACATGCTCTCTGTTTAGTTCACACCCTTTTATAAAGCTTAATTTGTTCCAATATGAGATGTCTCATGTTGGATGTCATTTAGATAACCACGAGGCCATAAACAAAAGCAGCGATATGCACACTTCTTTTCGCTGCAAAATTCGACTTTCCTGCGCGCAATTTAGCAGTCAGCTAAAAAATTTAACAAACTGGAAAGAAATGCATATACTGAAGCGGAGGCTAGAGTGTTTACAAGTATATTGGAAGGAAAGATCAGGTATTATGGATATCAAAAGCACTATGGTCCTATGTACCAGCAGATTGATGGTGTATTGCAAACGTTGGAGTTGAAAAAATGAAGCAGACTGTGCAGGAACAGATGGAAAACAGACTAATCCAGCAAGTAGCACCATGATCATAATTGGCCTTAGAAACTTGCAGCCTTCACTTGGCCTTTCGTTACAACCATAATGTTAATGCTTTAAGTTGTGCTAGCTGACTAGGCTGTTATTTTGAATGGCCATTTTGTGATACTCAAGATGGAACTTTTATTGCTAAATATGGCGAGGAACAAGAATGATAGATCTGCAAGAAGAAACAAAAGTAGTGTTCACCAAAGATCCGTCCACCCACAACGTGCCATTTTACAAATATACAATCTCATTTACAACGTCTTTTAGTGCCGAGTACCAAAGTCATTTGTTTTTTAATGAAGAGCATGGACACGCTTGTGAGTGGCGTTATTTTACAAACGCACAAGTGTTGGCAGATTACTGCTTAGGTTTTACGCTATTGTAAGCAAACGATAGAGACTGTGTGCTTTGAGGTTAGTCGTGTGTAGAGACGAGAAAAATTTTATTTTTCTGCTTTTCTATGTACACGTACATGAGTGACAAAATAAAGTTTGACTGTTTAGACAGCAATGGCCTTATTTACAAATACACAACATTTCTGTATGTATCGAGATGTTCATCAGATGCCAGATTCTCATTGTAAGAAAAAAGGTCCAGGAAGAGGAGTATTATGAGGACACGATTATTACAAAACTATACTCTTACATGCTCACTCACAAGTGACATTGATGCTGGCGTGCAGTTTAATAAAAATGGACTTTCTGGACACGGGGGTGTTCAATGACAAACAGTTGTCTCCTGCACTTCAACATTTGGTCTCATTTCATACTTTAATTTGAGCACAACTAGGGCTTTCTAGTGGCGTCCAAAACATGGCATGAAAGTGGTTGCAAATGAAGTCTCAGAAAGTGCATCTGGGAATGCAGGCTAGAGCCCTGCACGGGCCGACTGTTCAGGGCGCGTTGAAAAACGGCCCGACCCGGGCCGTCCTTTTTTTTATGCAGCCTTTTTTGGGGCCGCCCTGGTGACTCAGTGAGTAAATCCAGGCCTAGTACTTGCAGCCACGACTTACGCATCTCTAGATCTTCTCAAACAAATTTATAAGAAGAGAAGACAAGGCCATAAACATACGAAAGCAACAGCGCGAGACCAAATTAAATCCAGAACACACGCGGGCAAGCGCGTTATCGTTACACTACCAAGTTTTTGTGGAGGTAGAGGACATTGTTGACAAACTCCTTCTCCCGATCCCTACCCTTCTCACCAAGCTTAAAGGAAGTGATTGTGAAATATGCGAGGAGTCAGGAGCAATGTCAAGTGGCTTTCAGAATGTTCATACGCATAATGCAGTGTCCGTTGCTTGTTTTTGCAAATACTATGCGCAGGAATGATGCAAGCACGTGATGATATCAACTAATAGCCCTCCATTGTGTGGAATTAGCTGCGTGATCTGGCCGAGCCAGACTCTCGGAAGCATATTTGTTCCCAAGTCGGGCTCAGGCTGGGTTGGGGGCAGGGCTCTAATGCAGGCCTTTCGTACTGCAAGCATGTAGCACATCTTCTAGTTGTTTTATCAGGTAATTATGTACGTGCATGTTTATACAACAACTGTTCTTTATTGTTTTGTTACACTGGCTTCCACAACAAAAAGGACGTTCTGATGCCTATGCAGGTGTCGTCATCAGCTTGAAATGCGTAATAAAAACTGTTCACGAGAAAGGAAAACCTTTTAAACCCTCGTAGCATTCTGGTAGAGGCCCCTTCTGGCTGTTACAGGCATTCTTATCACTATGAATGTGTTTTGTTGTGGAAGCCAGTGTAACAAAACAATAAAGATCATGACTTGGGCCCGGAGGCACTAACAGGTAGCGCTCTTCGTTGGATAAACCATTCTAGGCCAACCAACTTTCAGAACCGTATTGTTTCATCTTCCGTTTGGAAGGAATGTTGATACATAAAACGGTGCGCACCCCCTTTCTCAGCTTATCGGGAGACAGCGATACCATCCGCGATGATGATTGGCATACTGCATGCTATGCGGTCAAGAGTGCCCCCGGTTAGTGCCTAAAAATCATGACTCCTGGCTTTTGGTCTATTTTCAACAACAACTGTTTGTCTGGACACCCTGTGCTTTTCATAAGATATGCGTCGATTGAGGAATGCAGAGAAACGTGTTAATGCGAGTTAAAAATTTGATAAAAAATAGTGAGGTATCGCAAGGGTTGGCACATCGAATGATAAAATCGCAGGAAAAACTGTGCCAGGTATTTTCTTTTTCTTTTCTTCTAGAGGCTTAACGAAAGAAAAAATTTACCACAATGCTGTGAAACCCTCGTCAATTGGAATTCTCTCAATTTGGCGTAATTTCAAGTATGCTACTTACTTCAGTACTACTTTGTTCCGAATCCTGGTTAATTCAGACTTTCTGCTCAAGAAGAAGCTTCCACTGTATCGCAAACTAATTGAGTTTACATTGACAAGGCATCAAAAAATCACCAAGTTTGGACTAGCAACGTTTCTATTTCATCTCGAGTTAAGTGGATTACAATAAGTGGGGTGTCACCATATCATGCCAAGGTAACAGAATCGAAAAACGTTATGGACGGACAGCAACAACTTGTGAATGGAGTTAGTTTATCTATTCCGTACAAAGTCTGTCTTGCTAGTCCGAACTCCGGCAGGCTTAAGGCAAAGAAAGTGCATGCAAGAGATCCTCATTTAAGTAAGTACCTTCATCTGTGCCTGTGGGTACACTGCATTACAGAACAGAACAGATTGCATTAAGTAGGCACCCCGTAGCGAGAGTGTTTCATACTCCACTCGCTTAACGTGACACATCCGGAGTGTCAGACACCAGCGAGTTTTTCACGCACCCATCTCAAATGGGTGCACCAAAGCATTTGGAACATGAAACGTTTGGCGTGACATATTTGATATTTCCTATTGAGCACGCGATCTACTGGGTGCCGGCAGAAAAGTACTTCTAATTAGCACCGTAGATCTATGGGGTACTTGGTAACATGATGGTGTAGACATATCGCAGCAATTTAACGAGGTACCATGTTTTGGTCATGCAGGGCTTTAATGCAGCCGTGTTCATGCCAAGCAGCCACCTTAACTGAAAATTATTCCCATGGTGTCTATTACAAATTTCCGTCGTGGTACATCCTATTTGCTATTGAGAGCGGTTTTGAGGACATTTTGTCCTCAAAACTGCCGCTGTCCAAACAAAGCCGCTGCACCCTCAGTCTGTGCACTGCATGAGCAGACGACAGGAAGCCACATCACTGTTAAGTGGCTGCACCGGGTGTCTCATACTCTGCCAAAAGAGGGTTGCCTACTTAATGCACCTTCTAAATCCAGTGACCCCTCTCATAAGACTAGTTTTTAAAATATGTCTTATGAAAATCAAACATGATAAGAGTGCTCAGCTCTCTAATGCGACCTTGACACTATTCACATGGCTAATTAAGTACATGTTTATCACCATCACTCTGTGACAATGCCACATGCGATCCCATCTGCTTGAAATAAGGCCCCGGTGTCATCTGTTAAAGCAATAAGCAAGGGATGGCAAGTTTCTCAAAAGTGCATTTAGCCGAGAGCAGCAACGTCTCATTTATTTGAAAATAACTGGTGCAAGGATGTCCTCACTGTCATCTGCTTCACCATTTACATACTTTTGATGATGACATCACTTGGCAGTTCTTTCATACAGCATGTGGCATTGTTCATGCTGTCTGGTAGTAGATGAAAAATGCGCAAAAATTTGTAAGGTGAAAAAAAAAAAAAAAAATCTCCCTTCGAAAGCACTGTGGTCATAAAATATTTTAAAAATACGTACAACACCAAAAACTCTGTCACATATTGTCTGTTAACATTTAAGAAAGATTTAAGAAACTGTACATTTACAAGGTACGGGCTTAAAAGCACACCCAAAATGTTCTTTGACAAATAATTTGTGAGAGTTCTCTTTTTGTGAGTCATATAGAACAGAAATAGCGAAAAGGATTACCCACTTTGCACAAAGATGGCCACGCTTGATGGCCCCTATTGCTACTGTTACGCTGGATGACTATAAGGATGGTTATTTGTTATAACTAGGGCCCAGATCTTAAGGCATTTGCCTATAAATGGCCAAAAGTGCATAAATGTGACATATTCCAGCTTGCCTGCTTTTTTCTTGATCTCATTCCATATTGCCCTTTTCGAATCTTGCCAGGCCCCCTTTGTCCACCCACGGTGGTAACTAGGCTCCACGGTATGCTCCGCGGTAGAGCATGGCAGAGGTGCTAGGCAATGGTATAATTTCTTTTTATTCACGACCATGCGTTGCTTTCATTCCAGTAACTGGAGGCACTTTGGTTAGCTAGAAGATATTCAGATAGTAGAAGACCTTGAAGGGTGGCTGGGATAGATACTGAAAACATGATTCATTATATAGTGTACTTTCAGGACAATGAGTGGCTAAAATATCAGTGTAAATATCAGTGCTACCATGCTGGGATGGACCCCATGCATACAAGTATTTTTGTACGAGCAGTTGTATACGTAGTATCATATAATTTAAACAAACGCAAGTACAGCATCACATATTGTGAGAAGCCTTACAAGAGAGTCAATGTATATCCTGAAGAGAATGTGCCTATTTTCTCTTTTTATTGTCTATCTTGAGACTTTTTAGTACCTAAAAATCCGTGCCCTAGTTATAACAGATCCAGCTCCGATACAGCTTGACGTGGGACATGCAGGAAAATAATTTATGTCCTTAATCAAGCAGACAGCACGAACCTCTACACAGATAACGAGAGTAGGGAGATAGAAGATGCCCCTCCCAAGCATAGGGTGAGTCAATCATTGACTGTGTTTGGGGACCACCATGTTTAGTCTTTGTACAAAGCAGTACCACCCTCCTCGCTACATGCGTCCTCATGAATATGTACCCTGTAATATATGTTATACAGGAAGACTCGACTCTCAACAGAGTATTATTTGAGAATCCCACGATAACACGTAAATGCAGTTGACAACCATTCAAACTGCAACTGAACCAAAATTTTGATATCTTCCATCAGAGAAAATGGTGACATTTTCTCTGATGCCTTACAAAGTAGTCTCTGATCAGTGCTGATGCACACTATGATGTACAAAGCCTACAGGGCTAGACTTGTGCAAACAAAACAACCAAGGATGGATTCTGGTGAAATAGCTTATCTACGATACGACCAAACTACTCCTGTTGTTGACATTAAAGTGCCACGAAACTGTGCGAGACATTTTCTCATATGAGTGTCTCACCCTTAAATTAAAATATTTATTTTACACTGCGCCACAATTTTTGAAGAATTGGGCACACATTTGTAATTTTTTAATTTGGGCACACACTAAATTTTGCAAATTCTGGATGCTAAAATTTGCGACTTAATTGGCTCGCTTCGATATAAGCCCAAGGTCGCATTTAATAAAAGTGAAATCTCACGTGCTTGTACTGAAAACAAGTTCACATGCTCGCTAGTAACTTGTACAAGTAAGTGCAAACATAAAACTTTTCTATTGCAGCCTCGATTGTCAAGCACAAATTCTTGTCTGAAATTTTCGCACGCCGTTAAAATACGCAAAAATTGGGGACTCGCAAACATCTTATGAGTTTATCATATGAGTTTGATTCTAAGATGTTTTCACCTGACCTATTATGCAACCAAAATGCGGAAGTAGATGCACTATTTGGATGTTGTTCATCTTATAATAAATATGACATGCCTCGACCTTAGTGGGTGGGTTACGGCCTGTGTTGCACAAGTGCTGAGACAACTGTAGAGAAAACATTTCCGTTCAAGTAAGATGTTGTCCAAAGCATAATAATTTGTTCTCTTACTCCACGGGGACCAGACGTCGTTCCAAGACTAGAATAGAAGCAGGGTTGTATTTTGCCACCGTCAATGTTTGCGGCCACGAGTTCCCATCTTGAAGATTTCTTCCACTGTGATTGCAACACGCACAAGGCCTTTGCCCTCCAGGATGTCTTGAGCAGAACAGGTCACTTCCTGCAAGTAACACATTTCTATGCTGTAGGTAGCACTACAGGTAGACACCATAAGTGCTTAATCATGGGCAGTAATTATGCCCACCTGAGGGTTGTTTACCATCGCTACACACCCTATTTAATGTCCCTCGCAGAAGACACTAAGCAATGTGTACCCCGTCACCACGTCTTCAGCCCAGGTTCCAACTCGCAACCTTGGAATACCGAGGCCGCATATTTGACACTGTCATACGCTGTCCATATCCTTAGTGTTATTCATAATTGGCACAACGCAGCAAACCTGATTGTGGATCAGGTTTCAAACTCATGGATCATGGAAAGCAGACAGTGGCTTTGTTTGGCTCCAGTAGGTGAAATTTGTTATTTTATTTCAGAAAAAAGAGCCACCCTGTAACGCATAACCTAGAGGGTGATTGAGAGGTGTTCCAACATAATATCACAAAGCAAGGAAAAAAATCTCTGTCACAAATCTCTGTGGAGTTGACGCAGCATTGAAATAATCAACTAGCAGAACTACAGAAATGAAAAGGTTTCTTCAGAGAGCTTCCGAATGCAGGTGGTGACACGCCAAAACAATAAGTTTGTAGGTGTAAACTTGCCCTTGAAGGTGTTCAAGAACACCTTCTCATTGAAAGACAAGAGAATGTGTGATCACCAAATAATCATTTTATTTCACCTATCGATTTTCCTCCGTACCAGTTCTGCATTGAACATTTCCAAGCATCTAAAGAAATGCCACTCAATATAAGCTCGTATTCTAAAAGTGTGCAAAGGTATCATCACATCCATTTCAACACAAAAATTGGCAGGAAAAAAAAATCCGAGATAGAAAAATTTTTTTTTCTTCGAAGGCTACAAAAGACGAAGAGCTTATTTAACACACTGACTATACAACTATAAAATGACTATAAAAATAAATTTTATTTTTATGTCCACGCACATTGGGCCAGGAGAGAGAAACGCTGACGGATTGCATGCCATGCATTGAGAAATGTACATGTTGTAGAGAATGATAAATCTCAAAGGCAGAAGATTGCATCAGGGCGAGCAATACCATGGCGAAACAAACCTCAAACATCTGTAGGAATGACACACATACACACTTTCATCTCAGAGACTTTCCAAAAGCACACTCATGCATTTGCATGAACAAGCCAAGCATGACTGGCTTAATTATGGCAACCTATCACATTTTCATGATTGAGAGAGGCTGTTTAACATGGAGGCACAAATAGCAAGGCCACATACTCGACTCACTCCTCAAGAAAGTATTTAGTTATTTGTAGTATTTGTTCTAGTACTGAGGTATATTTGATTATAACACACATTTTGGGCAACCAAGTGCATGTACATGGCACAGCAAACATGTTGAGTTTTCCACTGTACACGCTCAATTTCAAAGCATGTAAAACGCATCACATTTCTTACATACATGGTCATTATAGTAACAAAATAATACAGAGCCTTTGCACATTAAGTGTACATAAGTGTAAATAAATTAAATGCAGTGGACAGAGACAAGACCATACGGGTCATCCAAAAATGAAAAATGTTAAATACTTGTGCTTTGGCAATGTAACAAATAGACGTAATAGAAAAGATAATACATACAATTGGAAGAGCCTGACAGTACATTCCCATTGACTACAACTCTAAATCACACCCTATGAGCAATGCAACATGGTTTCGAACAAGATTTCGAATGACACACTTAGACGACTAGACTAGACTAGAAGAAATATAAAGAAACACTTTTATGACCATTTTGAACTTGTCTTGGCTTGGATGAATCGAAGTATGCCAGTCAACAATGAGAGCAACTTTGTTTGAACATGAATTGTGTGCCTGACAATGTTTGCCTTTTATGTTTTCAGTTGTTCTGAACAGTTCAACCTCCAACTCGAATTAGCACTAATATAGGATAAACCTGCGCTACATCATGATTCTAAAATAAATTTGTTTGCTAATCACAGCAATCTAGCTACCTCCACTGAAACACCTATGCTTATATTACATAATAGGTCATACAATGAGCAGGCAACGTATGAATAAATTTTCGTACGCCTATAGCCTTTGCAACACAAGGGGCATTTTTGCATGTGGCAGACCATAGCATGTCACAACCAAAGTTAGATATTTGCTCGTTAAAAGCCATCACATGCAGGCATACAATATCATGTACATAACTCACAAAATGCAATTTTTTTTTAAATTCCACCCAAGAGGAAAATGCTTAGCAGTCAGGGAAGATTCCTCCTACATTGGAGTATGGCTACAGTCAACTTTTTATGAAATATCATTCTCGATACTACCCCCATCATTGAGAGAAGCTTTACTAAAAATGCTCTTAGGGTTATTTAACTATCCACCCTTCACTAGCCACACCATGCAGCTCCTGGAAAGTCAATTTTTTCAATTTTTTTCCGCAAAGGTGATTTCGCAGACCGTATCAATGACATTATTTGCTTTTCACTAGGCTTTTGATATGATACCACACATAAGTTAATTATTGAGCTTATCTGCGCTGGCATGGATGAGTGATTGTTCCTGTTACTCTGGTGAGCCCTGGGGATCTTACTCTGACCTTTATTATTTCTAGTACATATTAATGATTGGAGGCAACTCCAATTATTGTACGACAGTGTGCTGATGACTGTCTCATTTATTCGTTAGCTGAAATGATTTCTCATCAAGAAAAATTGAGAAACAAGACTCGACAAGATAACCCAGTGGTGCTCAGACCGACAGATGATAATTGTCATAAAACTGTGTATTACCACACATGAAACAAAAATAACATTTTGGAGGTAATCTTAAGTTCTTAGGTGTCATTATGAGGAGCTATCTAAAATCCCCATGCCAACAATATGTGTGCAAAAGCTCCTAAACAGTTTTGGGTGCTAAGAAGGAAATTTCTCTACGCAGTGACGAAAGAAATTAAATTAACTGCTTCTAAATCTTAGTTAGGCCCTGTTTAGAGTATGCATCTGCAGTCCGGGATCCCTACACTTGTACACTATCCGAAAAGGTAGAGAAAATACAAAGGGCAGCTGCTCAGTCCATAATGTCTAGACTTACATCTAAGTTGCAAGAACATAGGTGCATGCATAATGTACATAAACTAAAGCTGTTCTTTCTTTTATACAATGATAAGTTAAATTTAATCACCAATAAATTTGCTTAAAATTGGTATCGACAAGTAATAAATTATCCTAATATAGACCAGCACCACATAGTCTCGCAAAATAATTTGGTGTACTATCTCTTCCGCAATGGTCCCTTTGATGGGGTCGACAGTATGTCAAATAAATCACGTGCTATACCTATTCAATGCACGCATTTTTCTACAAGACGGTTAAGTAGCGTGCGAGCCGGTGATAAGTTGCAATCAAACTTGTGTCCCATCAATCCCTGGTGGGATATCTTGCTAAGGCAGATGTGATTGAGAGTTGTAAAAAGAAGAAAAAAAAAGAAACAAACTGTTTCTATATAGTCAATCCTCGTTTATCGTTGCTCTCGCGCATAATAAAAGTGCCACTAAGACAGCGAGTGGACATTGCTGGAATAGTACTTAATAATGGAGAAAAATGTGAAAAATGGCAAAATACTGGAATGAGGAAATGCTAGCAGCATCCCAAGCAGCAAGAAAACGGTGAGGCGAAGGCAAGAATACATGAGACGAAGAGCACGCAGATAAGCACGTTGGCCAAGAGAAAATCCCCCCTTGAAGGGCAGAGCAACTCTTGCGTGGCTGCAGCTGCTTCGGTGCAGAGCTCAGAGATCCATTCCAGTTCGCACTGAAAGAGGAAGGTTTGCACTGTTCCCGGCACTGTTTGCACTGTCATTCCTACAATGCGTGTGCACCCCAGTCATTCGGCATTACCCAATGATCATAACTGGGAAATATAACATTACAAAAGAGGGGGAAAGGTACCCGGCTATATCTGTGCTCATAATGTGGTCGCCATTTTGAGACTCTGTAAAGAAGCAAATTTCTCCTTGAAAGCAGTTGAGTCGTGTCACATCTTAGCTGTCCACGCGTAACCCAAGATCCCGTGTGCTTCATTCTGCTCACAGCCTGCAGGCCAGGCAGGTTATATTCTGTGCGTAGGTGAACGAGCAAATTTTTTAAATTTTAAGCGATTCAAACTAAGTATCGTAACCCCATCCAAACCTCTCCAGATTTAGAATGCATCGACACATAACACAGGGTCGTTAATAATCTTGCACCAAGCCTCAGTTTCACAACTGCGAATACATGCACCTAATATTTGACCTTAATGCAACATAATACAGAAATCAAAAGGTAGTGGATATCCTAAATATACCAAGTATGTAAAGCATGCTTCCAACTCCAAGCACACACAAAATTTAGGAATAAACCCAAGAAATGCCTCGCCAAAAGTTAAGCCACCAGCACTGTTACTACCCATACACTTTTAGTGATGTTTTGTGGTAACTCTAGTGTGCAAAAACATGCTTCAAAATCGTGCAAACTAATCTATAACCCTACATGCGTAATAGAAGGCAGACTTGACTAAGCAAAAGGGGCAATGTTCAAATAAGGCTTACAGCAGTGTCAGATCTAGGGGGATTGCTCCCCCCCCCCCCCACACACACACACAAAAAAAAAAAAAAGGTCAGTGGATTTTATTGCCTCCCCTCCCTAACTACATGCTCTGACAAAGGAGCTGCCCCCGCCCCTAAAACCTGAGGGTTTGGATCTGCACCTGTCTCACAGGAGCACTAAAGGGTGTTTGTGGGTCTTATAGGTCAATGCCTAGGATGATGGAATAGGAAGAAGTAAAATTATGACTCTGTATGAATGAGAAGATTATGTATAGATTTGTACCATAAATTGTTCGACGTGAAACCATATTTTTATCAGGAACAGCTTTGTGGAACATACGGTACATTTGACAATCCCAGCACTGCTCTAGCTTCTTTTGTGATCGGTACTGCTCCGCTCGCAGTAACGTCCCATGAAGCAGTAACGTCCCATGAAGCACCATTTGGAAGCCAACGTCAGGGTGGGTGTCCAGTGTTGCATCATTTTTTTCCCAAATTCATTTAGTTCCCATTATGAGACCATGGGATAAAAAGCTAGTGATAAGAAGATTTGACTAATCAGCGAATCGTTAGAGATCTGCTTTGCACAAAACTGTTCCGCCAAAGTGTATCTCTGCGCGTCGCAGCCAAGCCAAAGCTCCTCTCAGAGGGCGTTCACTGAATGAAGAAATGGGGTCGTTCCAACGATTTCCCACAATGATTAGGGATGATATCACACAAGAGAAGGAGAGTCCTTTTGCTCTCAAGGATAAATTTTTGCACTTTTAATACTACCGTGTTTTTGTTTTAACTCTGAAGCGCTACAAAAGATAGTTTACAATCGTGCAGACTTTATTACTGACATTGTTGTCATTAACAACATTATACGTAGCTGGAAAAATTCACTATGTCATCAAGGAGGGCAGACAAGGAAAGTTATTATTGAGCATTTGCACAAAAAGGATCCGGTACTCCCCTTTTCCTACTTTTTTTAGATATTAACTCGCACTAGCCATGTGCTCTGTCGTACAAATACAAATCCTGTGAATCCTTGTTGGCAACATGTGAGTGGACTAAATACCCCTCCATGTTCATCGCATTCATCATTCATTACTCTGTCACCAAGCGCTCAATCTCGTTGATGAGCAGCTGCGTGAGCGCAATACACTGGCTAGTACTGTGCGAGATGATCTGGCTGTGCTACTAAAGTGAGGCGTTTCATATGTGGGGAACAAACAAAGTACCAGCATTTCAGCACCCAATTTGGGGGTGCGTCCAATATGCGAGTAAATACGGTAGTAATTTCTTTTACTCAATGCGTACCAATATATTGAGCTGAACAAAATAAGATACCGCGTAGCATGAAATGTGACAACTCCCACAGCGCAACATGCTGGATATCTAGAATGGGCCAAACATGCATGCAAATGTGCTCACATGCAACATGCTGCAATACACCAGTACAGCACTTATTCGAACATATGGCAAGCAGTCTTTTTGCAACGCAACCCCCCCCATCCATTCAAATATGCTATTACCCCCGTTTGTGAAGAACTCATTGATCATGAACAATGGCACAGTGGTCAGCATGAGGATTTACTTTGCTCATCTCAGGGTTATTTAACGTATGCCCAAATTTCAACCCATGGGACTCATGTCCTTGGATGGGTCAGCCAAGGGACCAGTAGGAGGGCCAATTTCAAAAAAGGGACAAAAGTAGCATCAGACACCCGTCTTACGGATTGCAGAAAAGTGCCGTGCCATAGTCAGATAGGTAAATATGGTAACGATGAAAACAAAAAGGCTGTTATGTAACAAAAAGCATGATGTGACAGCGTAAATGTTAAAACTGAGTTAGCCACACATGCCCAGGTAAAACCAGATGTCAGACAACATCATAGCTTCCAGCACCTTCTTCAGCAACGAGTGCCACTATTTTTCCGTACATGCCTAACGTAGATCTTTCCTAGTGCAGCAAGCATCTTTACTTTACCCACCCAAAGACTTCCCCCCTCACAATGCATTCAAAATAAAGGACCCAAGATAACACAGAGATAGGTCCCTGTAGCTGTTAAGTTTCCAAGAAAACTTGGTATAGATGTACAAGGTTTTCCGCTGCTGTCACTCGCAAGGTGAAACATGCTTTAGACTTTGATGCAATGGCTACCTTCACCCGCATAGTACCGTATTTGCAAAAAACGTGAAATATAGCATTCACATACAAAGAGAAACTACCAAAGCTCGCATAAACGACCATACATGATCTTACTGGGTGTGATGTCAGCAAAAGCAATGAGAGGAGCAGTGACTGCCACATATTCCCTGCTCTGTCCCCCTCACCATATTCTGTTTTCCCCTGCTCAGTTTTCGTCATTTTCTAAGAAATCTTCCTTCGTCTCTTCCGGTGTTATCATTGCTTCCACGATATCTTCCTGGACCGCTGACAAACATTTATCCCGAATAAGGTCACAGGTGCAGATTCAGAACACGAGTGTACGTCTGCCAAAAAGCTAATGTGTAAACATATCAGCAGGGAAGAGTGCTGCAGGAAATAAAATAGCCATGGACACGGAAGATACGGCTGAGACAGTTGCGCCCCAAATGCCAAAATTTGCATAAGATCAACAAAGAGAACTCTTTACCAGTGAGATAAAGTCATAGCAATGCCATAGCAATGAGATAACGGTTGAGATTCCCAAAATATATAACAGTGTATGTTTGAAGCACACTGAAGCACTGCAATGGCACATCTAGTGCCTCATAAGTGCCATATTGTCACTTGGCTCATACAAAATGTCATAAATACACAGCAAATTCTGCTTTTTCTAAAATAATGTCACGTTTCACATTGACAGATGACTAAGAGATGTCAATGCTGCCTGGACAGATATTGTGCATCAATAACGGATGACATCCAACACATTGTGTACCGTGGAAAACACAGCCAGCATAATGTAGCTTGAAACATCACAGGGCATGTGCATAATGTACATGTGTATCAAGTGGCACCTAAAAAGCACATGCATTGCCAGCCTGTGTGACACATGAGAAGCGTACAACATGCAACACACAGTGATGACCATCAAGTTTGTGTATAATATTAGAGAGCACAGCAACTTTTTTGTCTCACAACAAAAAACCAATAGCTACTGTACAGCCATATCGCCCCAACAAAGAAATGCCGCATTTTGCTCTTGCTGCTTCCCATGCTTCTTTTACTCAGCAGAAAGAAGCAGAATCTAATGCAAATAATGACAGCTAATTATCCTAGAGGACAGCAATAGTGCATTTCCATACGTTGTAACCACGTTGCAGTAACAGTGCAAAACCACTGGTAACCCTCATACAACCAAGGATCCGTCATTTTTTACGTCAGCACCCAAGAATTGCTAATTGCTAGAGCATTGGGCTGGAAGCACTTTTAAAAAAACACTGAGGCTCGCTGCAAAAGCACCTACCTCAGGAACGCCCAGTTGCCGGCAAGCACCCAGGAAGTTGTCAACGTTGCGCCTGCGTTTGGCCATCGTCAGTGTGGGCTGAAGAACAAAAAAATAATCCGATCCCAAATTGCAACTCGAATGACTGTGCAATGAGACTTGGCACTCGCTCCCGTTTGCAGAGTTCTGGTCTAAGTTTTATGGAGGCAGACAGACAATGTTGAGGAAAGATAACAGGAGGAAGCAGAACGGCTGCTGTCCATCGAGAGGGATGTTCATAATGAGTCGTATTTAAGTCTCGCGAGACATACGGATCAACTCGTAATAGAGTTAAACTTTGTTACGGCGAAATAATCAAATAATTGACTCTCCCATGGGGCCGTCATAGGGCACATTTAGGCCTGCAGTGAATGCAACTGGTTGGCCTTGCGTTGCCCATGATACGTGTCGTCGGCGACCGAGTACCGGGAAAGGGAGCACAGCTAATTCATGGAGTTCGATTTCTGCAGCAAGTACAAGTGATGCGCGCCACCTGCACGGCAGCTTGCCCGTTCGTCTCATTTATAGCGACCAAGAAACGAACACGTAACGCATTAAGGACACTCTGGCACTGACTTTCCAAGAGTTGAGTGATCCTATAATCGAGATTCTACCGCAACAAAATACTCGATAAAACAAAAGGAATTGCGATCCCCGTGAATTTCATTATATTGAAGAATCAGTGGACAGTTTAAGTTAACGCGTATCTACCATATAAGCCATATTGCTCGCTCGCGTGTGTGCAAGATTTTGATTGGACGTCAATCGAATCTCAGGCCAACCACGAGTCACGTAAAAGACTTCTGAAGGAGATAATATAGAATAAAGGGAAGGGAAAAACACAAGCGGGTGCTTACCACAGAAGGGGAAGGCACATGGACGCTTGCGACAGACCGTGCACGCACTTGATTGGCCAGATGGCAAAGCACCACACCATCGGTTAATGAAGCTGCCAGGTCCTCCGGCAAGCTCACCTTCAACCGACTCTCGATGACCTGAAAGCCAAATATTTGCCATTGCACGAGTCAATCCCCAAACGGCACTAGCTAATGCAGCGCAACTAGCATCACAATATTAGTGCCTCATCGTATAAACAAACAGTTTCATAAATGCCTCACAAACTGCCTCATAAGTGACTCGTTCGGACAGCATTCCACACCCACAGTGGTGTCATCTGCAAAAGGGACGTCCTTGTGGGCTTCATTCTTTGTTTTACGGCTTCAACGAGACAAATTCTTCGCAGTTTCCGATGCATTTATGAAAGGATCAAACAGCTAAAAGCCAATGCAACGAAAGATTACTGTGACTACTGCAATGAAACTGAAGCACCAAAGTCTACAGTCACACGCAACATTCAAAGTATACAAACCCATCGCAGTCTCTCCACCAGCTCCTGTTCTTCTCGGGCTTTCTCCAAGCCTCGCCGAATGGTGAAGCCAGCTGTTTGCCGTGGAGGTGTCATCCGAGGAGGTGTCTTGTAAGGACTACTACAAGGGCTGCACCTCAGCTTCTCTACGTGTAGTGAACTTGCTTCAGATTTGGGCAGCCGCTGTGGAGACTGCTGTGGACTAGTGGAATTCTGCGCACAATTTAAGCTTAGCTGTACTTAGTGTAGTGTTACGTTTTGCTTCAATTAAATGAAATATTTGGGTTTTACATCCAAAAGGGAAAGCATGGTCACGAGCAATACCACGGTCGTCATTTTGCCCACCCGATAGTTCTTAGGAAGGAGAATATGTTGAGGCCACTTGCGCTGTACCACCAACCTGCCAGCATTTTTGACCGAGCTTGAACCCCAATATTAGGACCAGTAAGCAGACTGAAAACGCCCACTCAGGGGGGTCTCTTCCATTATCACGCGAGGGAAGAATATTCGGCAAGTGATAAGGCATACCTCTCCCCTTATCGCAAAAGGACTAATATTTAGGCAAGAGATAAGGCTTATCTCATCCATCCACACACCTGTTGGGTAGCACAGTCTGGTCTCTCCCCTTGATTCATTAGGGTCTCGTTCCGCTGGTGGTTGACGATCGCATCGTGTTTCGCTCTGAACTCTTCTTCCTGCAATACCGTTTAGTGGATTACATTACAACTTAGAGGACAAAACCTTTTGTGATATCCGTATGTGGGGTCCGAATATTGAAACACAGTGGAGGGGCTAGTCAAAGCGGACTGCTGCATTCTTCGAATGAAGGATTTCGGAGAGCGGTAATTTCACCAGGAATTTACTGTAATGGAGAGGCATAAGACACAGCCAGTTGCACTGTTTTTAGTGCCACACATTGTCTTCCATATGTTGCATGTTTATTGGTTCATGTGTTGGAAGCCAAGCTGTAGTGGGCAATGTCAGAAATTTCAGAAGGGGAGAATCCTTCCAGACAAGTGCGTCACAAGCAGTACATCCAATAAGACACTCAAATATATATATTAGTAATGTGCAGTACAAACAGAGCAGACGATAAAATTGATCCCTGAGGCACTCCCAATAATATGTCTAAAACTTGACAGTCACTACTGCTGGGATGAACAGATAACTCGCTATCCAAGACATAAGCCATACAGGAAATTTATGTGAGGGACCGAATGTAATGTCATGTTTTTTGGGGACTCACTGGAGGTATTGCGATGACAGGGGGTGCAGCCCTTTGCAAATACGGGCTCCGATCTGCACCTAGGCGCTGCCTCTGCTTCAGGGCTTCCTTGAACTCTCTGTACGTCTGCACATGCGACGTCTGCAAGTTGTGGGGTGGCCCTCCGTTAGTCGAATGCCTCCTCACGATGTGATTGGCCCTGAAAATGTGTCAGGTTGACCTCACTAATAGAGAGACGAGAAAATTTTTACCTATTTTCTGGACTTTCTCGTTTTTCTTCCGGCGGAGACTCGGCGACTTCTTCCTCTTCCAACGATGTTGCCATTTCCTATGGTGAGCAATTACCTTCTTAGATAACAACATTATTTCCACGTAGCGAGTGGAATTGAATCAACTTGAGTGTACCTTGGCAAAGGTGTCGTCTATGCACACTTCCGAGCCTGGGCTTAGGGTGCTGGGGGTTCCACCAGCTGGGATGCACAATGGGGAAGTGTTCTCTGGGAGATCAGTGGGTCGCCACCGCCACCGTTCATGCCGTTGTTCTTTCGTTGCTTCCGCAGCTCGCACAGCTAACTGGCGCCCCTCTTCTACGTCCGAACTCAGCTGAAGACGATGCGTGTTCGTTACGATAAGATCTATTCACTTACGGAACACTAAGGACCCCTTCTGATGGGTCTTACGTAACGGGAATGACATGAAAGGAATATTGAACCCAAACAGACACAGTCATGCGTGAACGTTAATTTTATGTTTCACCACAAAGGGGCTACTAGGGAAGATTAAGGAGGGTGACTAGCTCAGGCAAAAGGACAATGCTGGGGAATCCTCCTTAATCTGGCTCCGGTTTCCAGCATGTCGTCCACTGCAATAAACCTGTCATTTGCTGGTTCAAGTCTTCCGTGTCTGTGTCATCCCTACTTGCCGTCCTCTTACTCAAGGTCATGCTCCCATCTTGATTTTCCAAATTGCGTCTCATATTGTTTTACCTTCAAGATAGAAATATACTGGGACATAATTTGGAAAATCCCAACAAGTGCATGCGAGAGATAAGTGACAATTAGATTCTAAAAACGCGCACCTGCGCAAGAAGTAATTAAATCGCAAAAAATGTAGTAAGGCTACGCAGATATTTAACATATAGAATATGAATGGCATATTTTCAGTACTATACGTATTCGATACGACGATTTTATATTCGAGATTTCCCGAATTCACGCGCCTTATGAGCTCATTTTTTCCTTTTAACTCACTCAGTGTTTCTCCCGAAGGGAAAGCACTGCAGCGGCGTGTTCCGTGCTCGTGATGTCGGCGTAACGCAAAATCACCAAGCGCGTCCGCAAAGGATTTCTCGACAGCCTGGCAGGATGCACATTGCCCGGATCCGCTCTTGGTAACAAGCCTCCACTAGCGCAATGGATGGCCGAAATTTTACGCGGGAAATCCATATAGAACGCATAGGTGCATGAGTAAAAGTTGGATACAGAACTATGCAACAGTGATGCACACGGGAAGCACACAGGGTGCATCATTATCAAAATGTGGTAAACAGGATTGCTTCAAGTTGTTATCCGAGTCAAATATTTGCATTATTTGTATTCGATTCATATTCGACATTTTTACTATTCGCACAGCCTTAATGAAAGCATAGGAGATAATAGAGCTCACCTCTTGGCTGCCCTGCGACCACCGCTTGTCTCCACCCTCTGAGGTATTGTAACCCGAGTCGACAGTGTACCTCTTTTGCCGACCGTCCATCAGGTGCCCATTCTGGTAGTGCAATTCTGGCCTGGATGACACAAGGGTAAGGTTCTTGGCCAACAGGGTTCCCCTCTGTCTGTCCTCTTTGATTGCTTGGATTTCCAAGTACTTGAAGACGTGTACCTTCCCTCGACTGCACAGCTGTAGCGAGCAGTCCATAGGCATCAGACACGTTAAACCAGTAAGAATGATTCTCTCGAGGGAAACCAGCAACCTAGCTCTTGCACTTGTAGCAAATATCGTATCTCGTAGCTTAAAGTAAATGTCACGCTTTTCGAGTAAGGCAAAATAATGTGGAACAGAATAAATGGTGTCTTACAAATGCAGGAGGACTGGTGAGAGGATTCTGGTCCAGGTGCAATCCCTGCAAGGAGGTCATGAGTCGCAATGCAGGAGGGAGGAAGGTTATACGATTGGCTGCCACATCCAGAGTGACCAGCTTGAGAGAACAGAGCTCTTGGGGTAGTTCAACCAGGAGGTTGTGTCGCACGCTCAGGGAACGCAAGCTGACAACCTCTCCAATTTGGACCGGCACAAGCGTCAGCTCATTGCAGCTGGCATCCTGGTAATAGGAAATAGGACTTTTATTTTCACTTTTCAGATGTCCTTTGCAAGTCATTATGTAAACTCTTTCCTTGCGCTTTGCGAGACGCACTACTCGAATGGATACTATAAACACTACAGGATCAGCTTCGTTTTCACGCTAATTTATGAAACTGGCTCTGCGCCAAGGAGGCAGGTTTTATCGTAGTCGCGTGGCCTTCGCAAATGTGCGATACTCACGTTTGAAGCATACTTGGGTTCGATTACATTTATTACAACGCAAGTAACGACTCTGAAGGTGTTAGGCTTTCAGACTTTTGTCAAGAATGTGCGAATATGTATAACTTGCACTATTGCTGTTCTTCCTGTTCCCTAAACTAACCGGGAGGAATAGAAAAGCCGTGAAATAGCAAAATGTGGTAAGAGAAAAGGAAAGTTGAGCGTAAAATTAATGTTTTCTGCAAAAATTATGACATTCATTTCTGTTTTACTCCTTCAATGAACTCTGTCACTCAGTTACATGAACAACGATGGTGTTTATATTATTTTGCGCAACTCACCAACTTCTTGATACTGTGTGCTGATGTTTGCAGATAGGATTTCTGACAAAATTTGCCACATTTTGTATATTTTGGAACTTGTAGATTGATATTTTAGTTCAGATACAGGCATTAGGTTCCTGCTGTTTGCGCAGATTTTTTTTTGTGTTCCAACATTAATTTTGGAAACAGATAGATTTGTTTCTGAAACTTAAATCATTTGATAGGGCATTCATTTGGCTTCATTTTCCTATATATATAGCAACATATTTTGAAGTGATACTGGCAGCCACAAAAAATATATTTGTCAAACGACCCAAAAATGGCTGTTTTGTGGCGGTAAGTAAAGAGTTAAATAATAATACGTATCAGCATACACCTCGGCATCACTCAAGATGTCAGGTTCCCAATTGAAGCAGATTTCGAGAGGAATTTAAAAAAAAGACATACAACATCAAAATAAGCACATGACACTCGACTGCAATGGTCATTTACAGATTACACAGATAAGATTGGATGCTCGAAGAGGATACCGTTCTGGACGTGACAATGCTCATTCCATTCTTTAATAATTTGTACAAAATAAGAATACTTAAAGCAATCATTGCCATAACTCATGGGTGGGTAACTCATGCCTGGAATGTTGGTTTCTTTGAATTCTTCTCCAATGATATGACACGTATCTGTGCGCATTAAGTTGAGTATTTCCTCCCCAGAACACGAAAAATAACTTTTTTCTACCAAGTTTTTCTCTGTCCAACAGAAGGGGAAGTTGCGAGTGCTTTAAAATTTCTGTTGTACTCTGTTCTCTGTTAAAAGTTGCGTTATAGTTAACATGGATAAACCTAATAGCACGGTTCTATGCCTGTTGTAACCTGGAACACAGTTCATGAGCCAACGGAAACACCTTGAGGGTCCCTCCCTTGCCTACATATTCCACTGGATTTCCTAATGTCATCTACAGTAATAGGTAATGAATAGTAATAAAGAAATACCAGCTCCATGAGACATTTCATCTGGCCAATTTCCTCAGGTAGAGAGACGAGCCTGTTGTTGGACAAGAGCAACACCTCAAGAGGAAGTTGACAGAGGGCAGCAGGTATCGTCCTCAACTGATTGCGGCTGAAAAGATCATTCCTTTCAGGATCTCCAGGGATGGCGTCCTCATCTTACCTGAGGTTGAGGAAAGAGAGTGACTGGAGGGTCGAGACGGAGCTAGGGATGACACGAAGGAGGTTGTGATAGCAGTCGAGCTTCTCCAAAAGGAACAGCATGCAGATCTCCAGTGGAAGCTCATGGAATCGGTTCTTGGACAAATCTGTCAGCACAGTGCACAAGTACAATGCAGTAGCTCTCACCACACAGAGGAAATGTTTTCATCTAGCACAGTTTCTTGGGGGAAACGTCAATATTACCGTAGCCATTAGAAATAGTTAGAGCTCTGTCAACAAAAGTACAAGATGTTACAGCAAAAAACAAATGGCAGCGCCAACAGTGACAGCAACGCTACACAAAGTACACATAGTCAAAATTATTCTCAGTAAATATTTAATTATGTTGAATTTGTAAAGACTATAAGGACGCCCTGAAATAATGTTCAAATTGGAAGTAGCAAATGCGCATGGATCAAGTAGGAAATGTAACCTGAGCTTCGAGACAGACCCTGCACTTATTCTTGTCGCTAATCTGCCAACAAGGTCCAATTTATGTTGCCCACTTTGTACAAAATAATGTTCAGCTAATGCTGAAAGTGGCCCCGGTGCTTTCATTTCATCTGCAATGTCTATCTCGTAGTTGGTCTGACAATAATTTAAGGAATCCTAGCTTTTCAAGTCCCCATTTACGCGTGCATTCGTGGATGTAATAAATATAGAAATGAATGTCATAAACAGAAATTAATTAATGGCTACTCATCGTGACATAGTGTGCTATTTGTTGATAGCACTGTGGGACCCTCACAGGAAAGAGGTCACATCCTAATACTCAGGAATAACTATCTAGAGTTATCTTGAAACAATACAATTTGTTGCATTTCTTTCTCTAACTTATTTGTGTCGCTCTCGTACGTTCACAATTTCTCACTGCCTCTTGCAACAGGTAACACAGCACCTGTGCATTCAATGGGCAGTCAGGCAAACAAGACATCACATGTAGTCATCATATCTGCACATAGCTCTCGTCCCCGATAAAGTTCCAAGCTACCCACACATGTCCCTCATACACGGAATGCTATTTCCGTTACATGTACGGCATCAGATATACCGGAAACAGGCAAAGAAAGAGATGGCCTCGATTTATCTCAACCTGATAAAGTTTAGGAACTCTGACACAGCCTAAAGGCATAAACCCGATCCGAAAATGTTATCGCGGGTCCTGATAACGCGACGCGGTAGACCAACACCAGCTTTTCAAACAATGGGCTCCCAACTGGGAGGGCGCGGGTATCGGGCAATAGATACGTTAATCACAATATGTAACAGCTCCAGTGGAAAGAAGAAACAACGCCTTTCTCGACACACTTTCTTCTGCAGCAAAACACGTTAGCTGCCATCTAGGCCAATCTGACGCTTTCAAAGATACATGAGTCCTACCTGCCAATACGGTGTCGGCGAGATCATACTTGGAAATGAACTTTGGAAAGTCCTTCAACTTTCTCCCGTTCAGTCGGAGTTCACCCGTGACTTGCGCCTCTTCGAAGACCCGCTCCAGCGTCCTCGTTAGCTGTTGATTACTATTTTGACAGGTTCCCAAAGCGGTTGTCGCCATTGGGGCGTCCGCCGCCCGCTTTACCGCATGTTTCTCCGTAAGAATCAAAAATACATATAAAAAGAAATCGAGAATATAACCAAGTAAGTAGTGATAATGATTTATTTGTCCACAATTATAATTTATAAATATAATAAAATTATTATGAAATGTTGTTTGAACAGAGACTACAATGCTGCGGCTACCGCTTCACGGCTTCACCGCTTACCGTCTGCTTCGTCTGTATTGTTTACGAATGGCAGCGAAAGAGCCAGCTAGCGAACCTTCCGGCGATGATGGGGAATCTCATGTGTTGCGGAAGAGCTATGAATATCAGCTGAAAGAAGAACAAGACAACGAAGAGGAGCCTCATGCTGAGACGGACGCTGAAACTGCCACACATTTGCAAGACAAGAGTCACAAGCAGGGCTACGTGCCTAGCAACGGTTGCCAAGAGACTCTGTCAACTCAAAAGGCGGCCTGGAAGAAAGTTCGACACAAACTCGCGCGTCACAAACGACGTAAAAGGAGAAAAGATGAAGCAACAGTGCAAGAAACAGTTGAAGAGATGGAAGTACATAAGACGTCGACAACCGTGGACATCGATGTTCTCAATTCGGGACCTGAAGCAGACGATAATCAAGAAGCAGAAATAATTCTTACACCCGAGAAACTCGAACAGAAAAGCGTATCAAGCGGAAAACTTTATGTTGAAGAAGGATGTACGTTTATTCCCTTCGCTCTTTTAGTACATATACAGGATGTTTCGCCATAGGTACCACAAAAGTATATTTAAAAGTCTACTTTTCTGAAAAATTTGGAGCCAATGGTACTTATCATCGGCAAACCGCTGCCATGACATACGAGCACGCTGCTAAATTTTCAGTAGCCAGAAATTGAGTTTTCTGAATTGAACTCGGAATTTTGCCAAGCATATGTGTCACATTCTTTTGCACGAACAGAAAGCACATGTTGGATTGATCCCAAATTCCATCAGAAAATGCTATCGTAATAGTTGGACAAATTGTCGTTTATAGGCCGCGCTCAGTTCTCTGTCAGATTAATGCGAGAGTATCATTTTCCATGGTTGTTGCACTCAACTTTGCGGAGGAGTCAATTAAACACCGTGGGAAGGCAGAAATTGAGGAGAGTGTATGGTTATCCCATGTCAGGAGGAATGTCAGGATGAGAGCCTCACTAATGGAAAGCCCCAGTGCAAAGTTACTATACAGTCAAACTCCTTTACAACGAAACTCAGGGGACAGCAAAAAAAATTCGCAGTAAAGGTATTTTCGTTAAAAAGGATGTCCATTATTGGACCTATAGGCTCCAGCGGGACCTCAAAAAAATTCGCTGTAGTGGTATTTTCGTTAAAAAGGTGTTCGCTATAAAGGAGTTTGACTGTATATGAGGAAAAAAGAAGCTCTTTTGCTGCATCAGACGTCAGTGATGGTACGATGATGACCATTGACCAGATACCATACAGTATGTCTGGCATTCATTGTACCAGTAAAAGAGAGGAGCACTCGCCACTGTTACATGACCAATTTTTGGTGGATAAGAGATTACAGGGTAACAATATCGCTCAACTTGCATCTCTGAAAGCTTTTCGAAATGGACTGCGAACAGATCAATCTCATTTCTACCTCGCTGTATTTTTCTTTTAAAAAAAAGTTTTCAGAGATAGGTCTTCTTCTTTCTGTTCTAGACCGGTTCCGAGCGATAGACTATACAAGAAATGAAGATCTGGTGCTACGCAAAAGAGAACACACCCCACTGGAAACTGCACTGACACTGCAGAGAGCATTTTGCAGATTAGCCACCTTTTGCCAGGGAATTCTCGCAGGGGTGGCCCTCTGGCAATGCTTAGTGCCTTTTCAACTTGACAGAGTGTACGACGCTCTGCTCTACTTGCTAACGGTGGTGTGCCTCATACAAGCACTTGACAGGTGAGCACAATTAGCGCGAGCCACTCATAGACGCGAGCTTTCTTCGTTGGAAATTGTCCCAGAGTTATTTAACTTAAAGTACGATGATCCACAGTAACCAATAAGTTGTACAAACACAATTAGCTCACGCTTTGGCTCGTGCCTCGATGGATCAGTTGGCAGCTTTTGTGCCTACTCATCCCGAGGCATTCAAACGCAAGTTGTTTCCACAAGGTGTACCGAGCCACAAAATTAATCCGTAGACGCTTCTAATCAGAGTTGTCTCGCGACGTACATAATGCTCCTCACTTTTGATGTGCGCATGCACAAAATACATTTGCTCTTCCAGTATGGACATAGCCAGTTGGAGAGTCAGAAAACGTGCCAATATTTCACCACTGGTGGTTGTCCTCATCTATGTAGTGCTGCTGCTGCTGCATTTGGGTACATCCACATACACGGATAAGTCGTGCACCGTGAGTACATCCCATTCTAAGACACACATGATGGCATGTGAGTAGCTCACTTGGCAACGATAGCAATGTGCGTGAGGTAAACGTCGCTTCCAGCACATCAAAAGAACCCCAGGTTGTCCAAATTATCACCAGTCCTACCTCGCGAGACATGTAGCATGTAGCCATCGCATTTCATCTCTGTTCTTTTCAGAGGATTACGTGATTCACCATGCTGAGACGCATGAGCCTTACAAATCCATATACTATAATATGATTTCCAAAATAATAAGATTCTTAATGGCATTCCAACAGAACTGAGACAGGATTTTGAGTATGCTGGAATGTAGCATGGTTTGAGAGAGAGACAGGTATTGGGATCTTTTTGCTGCCCATAAGGGCCTCACTGCTATGGAGTCGTCCAATACGGAAGACGACCAGCCAGGCAAAGCTGGCGGAGAGTAAATGGTGCTTTGATTGAGCTAGAGAACACATTTAGATTCCACCAATTACGAAAACCTTGCCATATCTGTGAATTTCTCATTATCTACCTGCCTTGGTGGGGTCACTTACTTTCTCTTTTGTTCTTGGTCTCTATTTAGTTTTGCATCATATTGGTGGCAAAATTGTGCCATTTCTTAACAGGCACAACCCTTGGCCAAAGTGAAGCATTCTCAGTGGGTGAACATTGGCCATTGCATTGGAGCTCTTCTCGGATGGGGGTTGGTGGCTTTCTCTTCACCAGAGCAACACATGCTCAGACATCTACAAGAAGTCAATTACTGATGGACTGGTGCTGTTCTGCTGTTATGTGCAGCAGTGATGCTTACACCAACATTTTTAGCACATCCAATGTTCATGTACAATCCTATGTTGGCTCAATGCAGCTCCTCCAAAGATGAAAAAACAATAAGGACAGAATGTGAATTATAACGTTTTTGTCTTTTTTTTCCCTTCCTCTCAATTTCTCATACACAATTCGCCTCCTTTGCTATCTTGTTCAATAGTTTCAATGAAAAAAAAAAAGAAAGATTGCCTTTAAGAGTATAGTACATATCCATTAGACACAACAGTATAAGTTTGTCAAAGTACTCGGAAGAGATGTCCGAAATGACCACCAAAGATTTGTCCCAGTTGATGCAAAACTCATCCTTCCGAGTAGCAGATTTCTCTTTGTTGGCTAGGACGTGCATTTGTTAAAACAACCTATAGGAAGTCGGGTATCGTACATAGGTGCTTCGTTCCAGGTGCTTAGTGCAGTGTTCCCAGCCCAGAAGGTTGAACACCTGCAACAACATGACAATCATGTTGAGTTATAATCGTGACCCTCCTAGATTATAATGGGCAAGTCATAATCGGCAACCCCAATGTGTAGCCCATTCGCACGATCTGCTAGGAGCGCTACACGCCGGCCCGCAAGGTCTTCATCGGGACTGGACAATGGAAATTAGAATTTTGAATGTGCAACCACAATCGTTGCACACGACAGCAACAGTTCATATGAATGATGATGATAATCAACTTTAGAAAGAAGCATCTCCCGTGGGACAAAGGTACTAAGGTAAGCTGAAGTACAAAGTACATTGTAGAAATTGAGGAAGCAATAACCGGGCCGATGTGCAGCACCACCACTAACCTCCAAATGCGGCGCTGGGAAGAGGTCTATTTGACATGGTCGTTACAATCTAGTAGGTCGTGGTCATAATACACACTTAAAAACTGGCTACCTTACAAGACCCTCCCAAAAAACAGCATAGAAATAGGAGGAGGAGGAAAAGGGCATATTTTATTTGCCTCGCGGTCTGTTAATGCCGAACGGGTCATGAGCGTTCAACTTGTATATGAGATAAAACTCACTGTCACCTGTGAATCTGAATCCAGTTTCTAGTATATATAGTTCAATGTTGTCAAAACTGTGACCAGGAACATTAAAGTGTTCGGCAACTGCTTTGGGGAATTCGTGGAACGTGTCGGTTCTGTGACCGGTAAGGAGGTTGTTCATTTGTTGTTGTTATTGCATAGAGCAGTCGCCACATTCAATGCAGTATATGACATTGGAGCTCGTGCATGTGAATGCGTGATTAACAGAGTGGGTGTAATCGCCTGCTGCGTTTTTGATGGAATTCACACGTTGAACGTGATTGCATGTTTGTATACGTGCGTGCGTGTTCCATTGCACTGGGTGTGTTGACCAAGGAGTTTGTTAGGTTTTTTGCGTGTCTGTCTGTTACCTCTATGGGATGGGTGAATATACTCCCAAGTCGGTCATTGCTTTGGAGGAGAGGTCCGTGTTTCCATAGAATGGCTTTGACGTTTGGAAGTGCGTTAGAATATGTAGTGATCAAGTTTATTTTAATGAAAAAATGGCTAGGAAGCAAGTGAGCTGGTGAAGATGATGCATGATGCAAAACCCCGAGACTAGGGAACACGAAGGGACAGACACAAACACCAAGTCTGAGTCGTGGGACTTTGTGTTTGTGTCTGTCCCTTCGTAATCTCTGGGTTTTACATCGTGCAAGTTTATTTTGCCTGTGTCAGGATCTTTGCGGTGTTCCACAACCTCATTTCGATTTAGTGTGAGTGTCTTGCGACGGAATTTGGTTAGAAGGGAGTCTGGGAAGTCTCTTTGGGCAAGTGTGCCGCAGAGTTGGTCAAGCTTCTCAGCATAATCTTTGCCCATTACAGTGGTGCACCCAGGTAATATTGGGAAATTTATCCTGGATGGAATGATCGGGTCCTTGCTGTACAACATTGTAAGGCCTCACCTTAGCCATGCGCTTTTCAATCTCTGTGGATGGCTTGTCTTCTAGCAGCTTCAAGAGGACTCGTAATGCCCGGCCATAGTGCTGCAGGGCCATGGCATGCTTCTCCACAAATGGCGCAGCCTGGAAGTGACGTAATTTTATTTTTGTGGGACTGCACAAAAAGAATGCTGCTACATTATCACAAACGACGACATTAGATGTACCTTGGCAATAAGCATAGTACTTTCGTGTATAAGATGTCTGATAACAAGATAATATGTCTTTCAAAGGGCCGCAGGCTATGACGGATAAATGAAGAGGACAGTTATTTGTATTCAAACTTTTGCAGCAAAGGGGCTAAAATTGGCACCCCATGAATACCCCATGTAACTCCTCCGGCTGTGACTTAGGTACTTTATTACTGCTATTACAAGAGCAGCATTATTAGCAAGCACCTGATTTCAGCCCGGATTATTTCCCTGCTGCATCAAACATTATCGAAGAATAATGACCTTGACATCAATGGGGTCACACCACTTGACAAGTTCCTGGTACACTGCATTGATGTGAGCAATTGTGGGGACATCGACGGCATCGTCTCCTTCCCCATCTGCGTGTCCTTCGGGCAGCAGGTCACACATGGCCGCTCCTTTCTTCACCAAGGCTTCAATGACCTGCAACTTTTGCTTCTCCTGACTGCAAAGGTAAAATGTTTTCAATATTCCCATTCTGGCTGAGCAATAGAATGTTGACAGATACTTCTTATTATTTTGTTGGTCTTTCTTGTCTGTTCGTGCACCAATAGAAGCCAGCAGGTCTTGGGTTCCGATAGAGGAGAGGACTTGATCTGCCAGGCTCACAATTTCACGCAGGTGCTGGTTGCGTTCCTAGAAGGATCATATTCATTATTCTACTGGACCTTCCCATTGGACCACCGCCACTAGCAATTTCCAAGGTTTCAATTTTGCCCCCGTCTGGCATTTCCAATGACTCTTAGCTGTTGGAGGTTTTGTTTATCCGCTTCTTTAGTCTAAATGGTGGCGGTTAAAAGAGATAGTGATAATGAAGAGTACCTTGTCCGAGTCTAAAGACTGTGCCCGTGCCAGGAGTAGAGGCACATGCTGAGTAGAACAACTGGATTTCAGTTCTTCGTACAGATCAGAAGATGGTTTTCCTTGGAGCCTGAAAACAATTATTTACACGAATGACCCAGAGGCCTTCAAGACAGGTATGCACTGCTGTGCATCAAGGAAATCACCGAAGGTAGTCTAGAACGTGGAAACGGGTCAGATGAAAGTGGTATAAGTGGATACTAGCTTTCATTGTTGCGTCAACAAGCTGCACTTACTCCAATACTACGGATAATAATGTAATGCTACGTTAAACATCGGTATAGGATAGTCTTAATGATTGGTAGGTGACCCGATATCCAATTTTGGAGACAGTTGGATGCGAAAGAAGTTAGTCAGCGGCATCTTGACACATCTTTCAGAGGCGAATGAAACGGGTCATCTCGCAACTCACTTTGCAACCCACGATATCCTCAAGTCACGAACGGCTTCTTCCATCTCTTGCTGGGGCGTTTTTTCTTCTCCGTTGCTGGGGCTTTTGGAGTTTTTCTTGGGAAGTTCTCCAACGTGATACTGGATCGGGTAGGTGGCCTAATTCCAGAAACAAATGTTTTATGCCATCCATTTTCCAGCAATAAGCGAGATTCTCGGTAAGGTACGAGAAAAATTGCTCTAAATAATTATTTATTTAAATTTAGGCAATCAGCGTTCTTCAAGCTGCGATTAGGATGGTGTACTTTACAAAAGCGGGCCACAAAGCCTCGCCGATCTGTCTGTTACCACTTACCACTTTCTTGCCCTGTTCATCCTTGCAGACTGTTATGGTGCCCGTTAAAAAATGACCCACGTTGCATCCCTTGGGAAGCCTACGAGAGCAAAAATGCAATCGTACCCGTTTCAAATTGAAACTCGTTTAAAACGTACTTCTCGCATGGGGAGGGTGTGACGTATACCGGCACACAGGCCCCAGGATGCGCCGTGGTGGAAGCAAATTTCTTTCCTCCGATGAGCGCCTGTGCATGGCTGCCATACACGTCCAGGTTGATAGCGGATGATAACTTCTGTGACACGTGCAATGGCATCTCAGAGAGACGTTCCAGAAGCGCCCTCTGTTCATGGCGAACATGGAGCCTGATGGTGTAGTCACCTTTCTCCAGTTTGGCATTGTACTGCATGGGCACACAATACCAGATGCTATACATATACTCCGAGGCTATTACGGATAGTGTTGAGATCCGGGATATCCCGAATCGTGGCTGTCTTTTTCAAGTCCGGGATCAAAATAATAAATAAATAAACGCAGTACTTCGGGATCTTAACCTACTGTTGGAGCACTAGTGACGTAGAAAGTGTAGGCAGGCTTTCATTGTTGATGCCTGTGACATATGCACAGGAGCTTCTGTGCGTTGCTTTACATCGTTTGAGAGGTATCGGCGGTGGCGAACATTATAGCGGGGTTATAGGGGCGCACATGTGAACAACGGCACAAAGAAAGAAGAACAAAGTGTTTTCAGAAACCAGCCTTTTCCTCAACATTAAGCAACCAGGGGTATTCGCATACTGTTGCTCGGCTACTTTTCATACTTGATAGATTCAGGTATTCGACGAGAGCGTGAAATAAATTTGTGGTTGTTACGCGAGACAACCGCTAATAAAAAAGAGCTTTTTATTAGAGGAGAACATAAAACGAGTCTTATCAGTTTTTGGATAAAAAGTGCCGCATATTAAAAACAAACGTTTCGATTAACACGCAGTGGCAGAACGCCGAGGAGACATCGGAGTTACTACACAAAGGCTGCTCAAGCGTGCCATTTCAGTTATAAATCAATCCCGGCTTTCCTGGGATAGGTCGGAAAAAATCCTGAAATCCCGGGACTGTAAAAGTGACCCGGGATGTACATGGACCAATTTTCTGTACCTCCGGAAATTGAAATAAAGAAAATTATGGATTATTGCAGTGCACAGGTAATTTATACACATCCATGATTTATACGCGGTTACGGGGTGTTGCACCAAATCAGACGCACAGATTCGTGGAGAGGAGGACATGCTCCTGCCCCCATGAAAGATAGAAGGTCGAAAAAACACAGGGCGGGAAAAAAGAGGTGGAATCATTTTTGTTTGCCGCTTATCAACGTATGGTGGAATGCCACCTGCCTTGTTATCAGCGCGTCTTGTGCTGCACGCCGGTCCGGCGATAAACTGTTCTAGCTTCGTGTGGGCAGGAGCATGTCCTGCCCTCCGCACATTTTTCCGACTGATTTGGTGCGCTGTTGAATACCCGAAACTCTGAAGCCTCAACTTCGGGACTTTTTTTGGGCAGTTCCATTTGCAGTATCGAACGGACTTCTTGGTGGATCTGACTAAGTTCGCTACGGGCTCTCTAATTCGGTAAAAAAAAAACGTTAGGTTGACTTGGGAAATTTTGAAGTTCAATTAAAGAAATTCAATTTATTTTAATTAAAATCAAATGAAAATATTTTTTCAAGGTGGCAAATTCAAAGTGCCCTTTACCCCGTATTTTTCCGTCGCCCTGTTTTTTTATAATGTCCGAATGACACGTTTTTTGAAACACCCTGTATATAGATACATATACACATACCCTGCTCGGATAAGCATCCCCCGAAGCTAGGAGGCGCTTGTTGTTGTCAAACAGCATCCACAGCTGGGATTCATACTCAGACTCGTAAAGTAGTTCCGACAGAAGTGGGCAGCTTGGTGTGACTTCGGCAGCCTTAGCCTGAAGAGAGAGAAAGACATTTACTCAGATATATATTTCACCTCAAGAGATCGGCACCAACTCACCAGAGTGAACGTGTAAGTGAACTGGTTTTCATATACAGGTCGCCCTTTTGGAAGGATGTCTCGCTCCCCCAGCGGACGGATCTTGGATTCGGTTGGTCTACACGTGTCAAAGACAAAATGCGTCCTCTAAGGTACATCACATTTGGATGCACTCGTTCTGGAATGTTCCACGGTGGTGCTCCGAGGGTGTAGTACATGTTCAGACGTTCCCGTATTTCCTTTAATATACTCGTAAATGTATATAATTTAACATCCTTTTTCGTGTGGACCCGCATTACAGTCTGTTGAATGTTAGCTGCACTCTCGTTGCACCTTCCAACGAGCACGTGGCATCGGCTGGCTGCGAACTTGTCCAGAACTATTCGTACGAAACGAAAGGAAAAATGAATATCAACTCCTGCAGCTCTACCTGAGTACCATAACATGATGTTTTAGCGAGACAGCAGGCAGCACATCTTCTGACCGCAAGTGTGATCGCACCTCGAACTGGTACACGCCATCCGATGCATTCTGCGGGCACCTATTATAGCTCACTGTCCATTACAGAAACCAAACTACTCACCATACTAAATGTCTGCGAGTCTGGTTTTAATCCGTAGAAGGTGATGCGGTAGTCCACGAGGACTTCACCCAAGTTGGACCACCATTTTGAGAGGCACACCTCGAGCGTTCCATCTTCCTGAGGGGCAATTTTAGAGACTTTATTATCATTATTCTACACGAACCTCTCATATGGAGTGAATACTTGCAAAGTGTCATTTTGGAAAACATTCAGGTGGAGCGACGTAACGAGAACAAATTTATTCCAAAAATTTATTACGCAGTTTTCTGTTTTATTTGACGCAGATTTTTATAAAAAGGCCGCGAGAGCAGTGGTGTCACAATCATGGCAGCCAGGTTATGCGGCAAAGGCATCGATTTTGAACTTTCACATAGCGATCGTTATCTTTAAATTTAAATTCTGCACGCTCCAGAGCAGTTTTTGTAGGCTCGCGCAAGAGCTTGCGGCGATTCGCGGGCCAAAGTGATACATTTAATGCGCGTCAGCTAAAATTCACTTATTACCCTTATTAATTAGATTTTTTCCAGAAAATGCGACATAGCAGAATTTGAGCCAGTCATCATTAAAATCCAGAACTACGCACTACCCGAGTGCAGAAAGAGTGAAAGGCAATCCACGTAGGAGGGCCACAAGCAATGGGGCTGATTGGAGTGTGCGCTACTCTGTTGGCCAGATAAGCTCTGCTGGCTCTCTGACCCAGATAAGGCGAAGGTCACGTCATTTCTGCGCTAGAGCAGAGCGTAGTTCTGGTTTCTGCTCAGTCAGCTCAGGAGGATAATTCAAATAACGACGGGCTCCAATTCAGCTCTCTCGCATTTCCCAGAAAACGTCTAATTTATAAGTTCATTAATTAATTTTATCAAATGAGATGTTCAGTGGTTGTGTACACTGTACTACAGGTTGTCTGTCTGGCCACATAACCCACCTGTCCAGATGGCATCTCATCTACAGAGCATGAATATTTTCAGAGCTGACAGACTAGACTTCTTTTCCTTCTCAAGTTGAACATGACTATAAGAGCCATCCCACTGGTACAGCTAACAACATCCTTATTTTGTAACATATTTTCTGCAGTCCTCAATCTTCATTTCACTTTTATTCAGCCATAACGACCATAAGATAGTTTAATTATAGCCACATTATTCGTAATACCTAATGAGTCACATACTAATGTGTGGGATGTAGAAGTAGAAACCTACTTACCACAACCACAAAGGCGTACGTAACTTCAGCTTGTGGTGCCACCTGGAAGCCTTTGAAAGTCTCGTAGTTGCGACAAGAGAGAGAGTTTCTAAGTTGTAGTGCGTGCAACACCAAGTGGGCACTCTGCTGCACATCGCATGACTTGATAGTGATAGCTGCAAGTGCAAGCGCAGTTAACTCATGTGTATAGTCAACAGTAATATATTTCCGCGCAGATATTATCGACCCCCTATGCAGGGTTTTTGTCTGCATGGTCCGCTTGGTGTTCTACATATTTGCCTACAGGATGTCCATTGTCATTGGACAGTTCATATTTCAATTTTTCTTCCAATTAAAAAACAAAACAAAAAACAGAAGAAACAAATGTGCCGAAAACTTGAGGCTCTAAGTATGATCTTTCCTTCCATAATGACGTTGCTAATCAGGTGTCAACAAGCAGCAGATCTGGATGGGAGATGATACATACATGTTGGCACACAGTATTGGCATTAATTGCCTCGCCACCGAGCTAAAATATAAATTATGCGGAGTTTCGAGCAATTTAATTCTGCTTTACACTGAAGGAATGAAAACTCACATGCCCATGTTGCACCCCGAGGAACGGCCAAGAATTCCCGGTTAATAATTCCAGGCTTCAGGGTCACGCTCTTGGCTACAAACTCGTAACAAGTTTCAGCTGACACACTGAAAGTGGTACAAACATTGTGTTGCATGTATTGTCACTGGGCACAATGTACATAGTACCTACGTCTTTGGCTTGATCACTGTGATGGGGATCTCAAAAACTGGACCCTTTTCTGGCTTTTCAACATCCAATGCCTTCACCTGGAGATGTTAAGTCAGCAGTGATTAGATCCAACCTTACTGCTACAACCACTACCGTCTATAATGAGAGTACTATATTAACTAATATGTAGGATTCCTGGTTTTCGGTGATTATAATTTTGGAGACATCCCAAAATGCAGCAAAAATGAATGCAAGACCAAATTACAGTTGTACAAGATTGAAGTGGCATATAACATAATGAGATAATGTCTCTTTGTCACTTATCTTCGCCCTACCTCGTAATACCTCGGAAAATATAATCACCGAAAACCAGAAACCCTACTAATATGCAAAGTTATGTGACTTTAGCTGCATTTACGTGAATACGACACAAGCATATCAAATCCGACCACGTAAACGGGTGGGCGCACATTCAGATAGTACATGTAAACAGAAGAGGAAGAAGAAAGGATTATGGGAAGGTGTATGCTCAGGTTGGTTCTGCTACTGCCAGTCAGGCTGACAAAATAGAAACACAAGCGCTCCTCGCGATAATAAGTAAAGAGTAAAGGTACAACAGAAAATGCAAGCTCTGGGCTAAAAGTACGGTACACATCAACTTGGGACACACACGAACACAGGGCACCGTGCAATCTTGGTCCTAGACCAGATGAGTATCTGTGAAGAGGGCAGCGGATTGATTTCGTATGCTCGCGTCGTACGAATGAGTAGACAGGTAAGCAATATGCTTACAGCCGTGTAGTGTACACCGTGAGGCAATCCAGTTGGGTCAACACGTATGGAGACATTGCGTGCCACGTGCATGAGGCTCAGGAGAGACGAATGCGTCACCCAGGGAGCGTCACAGACGAGACTCAAGTTCTGCTGGTAGTTGATCAGACACTCGGGCTCTAAACCACAAAACATTGCGGCCAGTTAGCATAATAATGAGCAGCTATTCAACAAACTCTTTATAATCTAAAGGCTCAAAGACTACAAATGACACGTTCAAGGATGGCAGACGTCCCCTGGATGTTGATCAGAGCACAATAATAAACATGCACTGCAACTTACCGAGGTCCTCCTCGTTTGCAAAAATGGGCTCCACTGTGACAGCACAGTTGGTAGATCGACTCATCAGGTGAGGCTCCTTGATGCAGATCCCTCGCTTGTTGTTGTTGTAGCTCATCTGGAAACGCACGTCCCGCTCTGGTGCCTGGGCATTGCTTAACAAGTGCTCAAAAGCCTTGTCTACCTGAAAGTCATCACAGGGAAATATAAGCCATCTCTTTGCATAGAAGCTAATGCGCAGATATCGTACCATAAGGTTAAAAACGGTTTTCATCGCGGCTTTCGAGACATACTCAGTCATTAACTGTGCAAGTTTCCGTAAGACGCAGTATATTTCAACTACAAGGCGAAGAGCTAGACACGAGACAGCTAACATTTGCGCGCAATTTCGTGTTGTACAAAAATGCTTTTATTCGACAAAGCATGGTCCAATCTTTATAAGCGTGACACAAAGTATTGCCGGAATGACCTGACTGTCCCATCCCACGGGTAGCCTTACCTGTACTAAGCCATGTCCCATACTAAAAGGCTCCCACGTGGACACTTTGAGTGCTGTGTTTTCCATGGCCCTCCTTACGCTATAGGGAGAATAAGGAACCTCCTTCTGTTTCAGGCCAGATACCAGCAATGCTGCAAATGAACACATTATAAATAACATGACGCGTCGAAGCTGTAACCAAGTTTATGCTGCTACAAAACATGCAAGATTGGAGCTGAAAAAATTTAAATTTTCATCGTAGCATTCTTGACATAACTTGATTGCAGATGTATGTCTGAGGAAACCCTGTACTTATCAGTAGGAAAAGACAAACAGTAATGGAAAAGTATCACCCACCAACACATCCAGCAACATGGGGAGAGCTCATGGAGGTGCCATTGAGCAGCTGACTGCCTCGAAGCGTCCAGTTGGCCACCGATGTTATGGCTCCGCCTGGAGCACACACGCTCACACCGAGAGCTCCATCAATACTGTGTAGCATCATCACAAAAATAGATTACATACCGGTCAAATATGTGACACAGCTCGCGGGATGTCAACATTTGTAACTATGGCACGTTAAAAATCATTTGTCACGGCTTAAGGTGAATGCGGATAACACTGACAGTATTAACGAGTACAAAGCAGTGAAGAGATGCAAGCCTCTGGTTTCTATTTGTCAGCTATGTACCAACTAGCCCAAAAAGCTTAGTTACTGACAGTATTCGCATCCACACTGTACCTATGTATGATCCGCAAGCACATCTACGCTGGTTACGAATGAGACGCACCATTTTTTATTCATCGAGGGGCCTCTTTAGTGGTACTCAAGGGGGAGTCAGCAGACACACCTGTAGTGACACAGCCGGCTGAATGAATATAACGGCTGTTATAACAGCGCACACCTCTAGTCATGCCTATGACTTTGCAGTTTATTACAATTTTCCATCTCTCTCCCGCTTCATACGTGCTCCCTACAGTAACAATATCTAATCAATTTGCTTCCCGGTGCGTCTCGTCCGCAAATTATAAATCCTTCACGTTCCACGTGAGATTTGGGAGCAAAGAAAACGCTAGACTCACTAAAAAAACTCACCAGGGTCCCCGTGACGACCAAGTATATGGGAGGCCAGGCAACTTTTCCCGCAAGGAATACTCTGCAACCATCATGTCAGGCGACACGTATGCACCTACACCTGGGAAACAATTCCAGATTGAAAATGTCAAACTCTGCCATCCCATGGCACACATCAAAAGGCAACTTGCCTATGAGGGATCCTGTGGGCATGGTAGGTGGAGTGCCCACGGTGAAGAGGGCAGGACCGTGGTTGCTAGCACTGACGACCATGATAGCTCCGTGTTTGTCCACCACCTCGTGGAGAAGCTCCATCACACGACTGTGTTGCGGTGGACAAAAAAAAACTATTCTTGGGATCCAGAAAGCTGCTATTCAAGTGAATCTCTAACGTTATGGAAGACAGTAGTCCATAGCAGCCTCAACCAGGGTTTAGTTTATTGAAAGAAACAGTGTCTCTTGGTCATCTTAAGACCTCTTGCACTATCTGAAATATTCAACTACAGTGTATCTACCACGAGCAAAAGGGTCTCTTCTTCCGACGCTGCCATTTTGACGAGAAAGCGCATAACTGCGAGAATGGTCATTACTGGTACAATAACGAAACGTTCCCAAACCGTATTGATAGTGTAAACCCTCGAGGACAGTCGTCAACCTCTCGGGCACAATTCCACCGTATTTTCATAATCTCTTACTCGTGATATGAGTGTAGATATAAATGAATGCGTCGAATTTTTTTACTCTCGTATCTACCGTACGTAATAAATGGAATACGTTGCCCTTCCAAGGCACCATCTCAATCGCTGAATGCAGAGTTATCTTGCCTTGCCCTAATTATAGCATTTTGAAGCAGCCATGACAGTTTTTCTATGTTATGAAGAACGGTTGGCATCATTGAGCAGCCTATGGAGCACTAGTCAATGGAGAACATAGTCCCCGATACTTTTAGGACAGTGCGCAATCTCACGAGAAATTCGCAGGTTCCTTTGTAGCTGGACAAGCTTTAACGGACTTGTATTCGGAGCTAGATGAAACATGTTCAGTGCCATTCTATGTATATGCGATTCAAACGACAATCCAAATGGCACCAATGCTCGTATGTACCGAAAATTAGATACAGTGCAATCCCGTTAATTCGTACTTGAAGGGGACCAAAGATTTGTTCGAATAAAGTGGAGTTTGAACTAAAGGGAACCATTCTGAATTACGTCCAAAGGGTCTCGTGCTTATTTGTTGACTGCGCAAGCTAGCTGCGTCGGAGACTTGTCACGACTCACTAGCACTCGCTCACACGTTCGCGGTCACGCGATGGCGGAAGTATAAGAGGCTTATTCTTTCCAGAATAGTTATTTACGGACGAGCATTAAAACAGCTCAGGGCAGAAAATAATCTTACATGCGCTTGGAATCATTTCCTGAGCCGCAACGTCATTTGCATTGTTAAGCCCAACCCAATCGTGAACCCCGCAAACGCGAACATCGCCAACAAAATTCAAGAAAATATCGAATCTCCGCATTTTCTTGAATGTGTAGTCAACAGGAAGTGTCTTGACCCCTTAAAACAGCGAGACTCGCGTGTTTTACTGACGACGAGTAAGCGGCATCATTCCATGCCAGTCACGTTTGCGCACACCATTAACGGTCTTTCCTCTGGCAGAAGTATCGTAATTACGAGAAATGGACTGATAAGTAATAAGTAAAGTAAAGGTGTCCCCGACACAGCAGCTGCGTGCCAGCCGGCGCACGGTTAGCGCTTCTAAGCTGATGCATAGTCGAGAGTCGGGCGCAGCTGGGCAATCGTGTACAAACAAACCATCGAGCACGTTCATATGTTCCAATTACCAGGTGGTTTCCACCATTGAAATACGCGTGGCTTTTCCGAGAGTCAGTTCGAATTATCCAGAAGTTCCAATTAAGAGATTTCAAATTAAAGGGATTGCACCGTCTAACCATCAAATTCCCATCAATATCATTATAAATGGACTCAATCTCAACAAATAGCCATTTTTTTGTCAACGTACCCTCCAGCCCAGTGCGAGTGCTCGCCATAACTCATGTTGATGACTTGGCAGCCAGTTTCCACAACTCTAGTGACCGCACGTGATAGGGCTGTCCCAGTCTCGATACTGTCGATGCGCATGTCGCCAATGACGATGCTCACCAGCTGCGCCCCCGGAGCAACTCCGTTCAAGTCAGGATGATCGGGGAAGTGCGCAGCTGCTATGCTTGCTACGTGGGTACCGTGAGTCGCTGTGGGACAAATTATGGTCAAGACATAAGCAGATGCTACAAGTGTGTCCAGCCAACACCATCTAGACTCTTTCGCGATGCCATTTTGTGTTGCCCAACCAATCACGGAAAGCCTTTGTCTACAAGCGTGGCTGTCGTTTCCATGGTTACAGCCACTGCAAGCGTCGCTGTGATTGGAGGAACTCCAAAAGATTACATCATATTTGAGTAGTAATTGGGCATTTTTGAGTCTACACGGTGCAAATGAGGCAAAAAAAAAAGAGAGAGCTCTAGGATACGGTCCTTTACAAAGCGAGGACCAGAAGATAGAGATGATGAAATTGCGGGAGAGAGAGATTAGCAGCAATAAAATTCAATACCATATCGCTGGCTGTAAATTTTATTACGACGCATTGTACTACTGTCTAGCACAGCAAAACTTGTGCCACGACACGGGAGTTTTTTAAGGTTCACCTTGGATTAAGACTGTTAAGCTAGTACGATGTCCCGCTATATGTTATAAATCTTGTCTAAACATTTCAGACACGGTTCGTTATTAAAGAAGACTTAAAATACAACCAAGATGGCATCATACTCACAAACCATGCTCACGATCTCCAACAGGTTCCCATCTGAATAAATGTTCACTGTGTAATGCAAGCAGTCTGAAAGAGACAAAATGAAATTCAACAAAAGCGCCGTTGAGAGAAAAGCACCTATTTACCACTTTTGGAAAGGGTGCCGTACTTGAACGTTTGTCTGTATGGTCCGAGGAGCGTGCACTGTTCCAAGTCACCCCTCTCTGAGGTATCTAGTGCAGCTCTGTAAGCAATATCGCATCGCATACTTTGCTTTCTTCTCAAAGCACATATATTTTACCTCCACATCTCTCCATCATGGAAGACAATGCAGTCGTACACAGGTCCCAAGTCTTCAAACTTCTTTTCCATGTTACCCAGGATTTCCACTTGGGCCTCACAGCTCTCCTTCTCCAATTTCTCGGGGAGAAAAACACGTTATTCAACAGTAGCGGCGGGACAGCTGTTTTTCACAACATAAGCCACGGCTAATGAGCTAGAGATAAGTTACGTCGAAAACCAAGTATATATCGACCTAAACTGCGAGCGAATGAACATTTTCAGTAAGAATTGACGCGTGATTCTGGTGTGGAAAAATGAGAGTGACAGGAAAACGTATCTTTATCGACGAAAGTTAACGTCGGGAACAGATTACAATCATTTTTTAGGTTAATTCGATCAAATTCGAAGGTCCCGTCAAATGCCCACGTTTCTATTCAGAAATGAGTTTGTCATTTCGAACGTGAAAGCAGTCCACATCATATAATTGGACCGCTGCATCCGTGAACCAGGCACCCACGTCGCCTGCGTTGCACCACGCATAGCAACAGAAAACTTTGCCCATAATCTCAGGTGAGAGATAGAGACTGAACAGTACCGACCAGTACCAATAACCGCGAGTTTTTGTGCATCGACGCTATCGTCTTTGCGTTCGTAAGCGATAGCGTTGGTGGATACCGCAACAACTTGTGTGCCTTACGGTGTGAGTACCCTGCGCTTCTTACCAAGTTATTACTGCCAGGCGGTTCAGAATTGTGACGGTCAAGCTGACGTGTCGCTTCAGCCAGAGTGATGTTATGATGAGGCAACCATTCCTTTTCCTTATAAGATTTCTGAAACATTGAAAATGTGAGCAATACCATATTTACTCGCTTATAGAACGCAAAAACAAAAATGGAGCATCCTAATTTTGGTACTTTTCCCCCTCATGTATAGAACACACGGTTGGCCCGTATTGCACAACATGAGGCACGAAGTAGAGAATGAGAAGCAAAGCCACAGTTCACAACCAGCGAAAACAACGCGTTGAACACGAGGAAAAGAGGGAGAGCAATCGTTAACCACGTCATTGAATTTTGTCAACAAACACGCTTGGAGTTGCCAGTTTAGGTTTTAAGCAGTGATGGTCGGACAGGTGAAAACTAGACACGCAAGTTCAAGCTCGAGTGAATCAGCCATGCTGAGCAACATGAAAACTGTGACGCTGCTCCGCGTTTTTCAGTGAATGAAGCGCAGGTGCGCTACCGGAGAAAACAGAAAGCGGGACTTGTGTCTGCAAAGAAGACCCGCATGGCATTCCGGGGATCCCCCTAAGAGCACTACGTTTCCAGAAAACAAAAATGCCTCCGAACAAAACGCAACCCCTAGGTAGCACTTATGTTTTTTTAGAAAAAAAGTGGGGTCTATACGGGAGTAAATACGGTAATAATGCATAAAGTAAAGTTGCTAGAGTGATAGCGAGGCTCATGCAGAACAATTTACTCGTGATAAAGACCTATTATCAGAAAGAAACACGATCAACTGACTATGCTTACAGTGGGTATTTTTAAATAATTACCTGCATACGATCCCTTACAGACTTGGGATAGAGCTCGTAGGCACACTTCACACCTATGTGGTACTTGGCTGTAGGATTGGTCCAGGATGAAGGAATCTTGAAAAAATGCATAAAATGAAACGTTTCTATACACATTTCAAGTGGCTGCAGCAGATGAAAGAACGCACTGTCAATTGTCAGACATGCTTCACTTAATAAATGCAATACATTTAACAAACGGTGCCTGTCGTATTCTCTTAGCACAACTTTGTGAATGCTTCGAGCCATCAAGAATGCAAGAACAGTTACAGTGATAGTTACAAATCAATGTTCAGATTATTATTTGGCAGGCTAATTTAGACTCATTTTAGAATGGGTTCAAAATACCTTCTACCGGCCCTGGAAGAAAGTCAACGACAAGCGATGACATGTGAGGCTAAAGCATACTGACAGCTATATGGGACAAAATATCTTTGAACTGGCACCAAGACACCTTATGTCCTAATCTGTTGTGAAGAGGACTGCATGAAATGTTTACAAGATGGCAGGAAGATTCTCCCTTGTCAACTGAGAGGTTTGACTGGCCAAGGTGCATGCTTCCTGTAACAACTTGCTCTGAAGTAACAATCTGGGCAATACCTGTATCATTCATTGCCAACACGCATTTATGACGAAACACTTCATACAACACAGAGCCAACATGTCGAATGCGACTGTTCATTCAGATTCTTTTCTTCGTTTAGGCCTCGTGTAAAAGAAAGCTCAATATCCAGAATTTAAGGACACCGGGGACGTAGAGATTTATGAGGCTGCAAAGTAAATGTGTTTTTAAATGAGAAATGCAACAACAATTGACACAAGTCGAGGTTTTTTCTATTTTTCACGCAAGTATTTAACTAAACATGATATTCCATCGTGACTTAGGGTGCTCTTGTTGGCTAGTTGACCCGACAGATCTGTCAAAAAGCTGCTCCAGTTTTGATCACCCAAATGTTGCAATTTTTGGAGGACGGACTATTACATTCTACTGACTCACAACTGAGGAATGATTCCTCTAACAAAGACATACCTTCAGCTTCCTTCCAGTTAACCCCATAATCTCCCCGTTCTGAGTCTCGACGACCGTCGAAGTGTCCACATCGCCAGCGCCTGATGCGTCCATGAAGTCGATCAGCTTGGGTTTCCCATCTGTTGTCACCTTCAGGAGATAGATTATGTTTTTATGCAAAAAAAAAAGAAAAAAATGTCATTGGGTGTTAAAGTGTAACGCCGCTTCCTGTTAGGATGCTCATTGGGTAGTGACAGAATATGGCTTTTGTCCCGATACTGCAGGTCAGTTGTTCCCAAACTTTTCCAGTACGTGACCCCTTTGAGTAGTACCGAAACGACCGTGAACCCCCACCTTTACCTTCACCCCGCCTTCCAAAAATTTACTGTTTTCAATGACGCAGATACATTTACATCGTAATTTATTTAAAAGACCACGGAGAGAGCTATCAAAAATGCTTACTGATGTTTTGCAATTTGACTTGATTCGGGTTTTACTGGCGCATCAGCTACCAAGGCCATTAATGTTTTCTACGAAGGATCGATTTAATAACGTATTTTAATGAGAAGGATGTATTTGCTTTCTTGATATAAGGAAATCAATACACAATATGTTGGCCTGTGTGGCTCAAGGCATATCGCATGTCTGCTTGAACCCTCCATGACTCCCAGGAAAAGGCTCATGACTAGCAGTTTGAGAAACACGTGTGTGGGTGGTGCCAGTCCTCCATGGATTCACCTTTTTTTCTTTTGCTGTTTCTAGTCTTCTGTACCGTGTCAATATTATTTTAAAGATATCCTCCGGACCTACACATCGAGGTGACAGTGTCCTCTTTGTGAATGAAGACAAGTTTTGTGCCACACTAGATGATGTTCTTCCAAGAGATGCATCTGCTTTCTTTTTTTTTTTTTTTCTTCAAATGTAAATGTGACAATCAATTTTGATTTATTTGATATTATTGACATTCGTTTGTATCCTACTTCTTTCTACATAGTTTTTCTCTAACTTCTCGCCAACTTGATTAGATTCCAAACGGTCCCTAGCAGCACAATGTACTGAAAGTCGAGTGCAATAGGGGTGGACAGGTAGGTGGAAGGCCTTGAACAGGCTCGTGCAACTAAAGAACATTGATAACACACATACCGTTCACCCCTATTGCACTCGACTTTCAGTACATTGTGCTGCTTGGGGTGGTCCTACGAGTGCACTGATAAGTGAAAAGACTGATAAGAAAAAAGCCGACAGTTGCGATGACGAGCAGCGAATTTTCTTTAGTAACTCATTGGTGGCGCCCATTGGCGTAATTTTAGAGGCAGAATAAGTGGACAATCTCAAGCACCTAGGAAGGGTGTCTGCCACAAATGTCCAACTTTTCTCGTCAACTGCACTTCCATTTGAAGAGCGCAGGCACGTCACTGGTGGTACTGGAAAGTCTATTAGTATGCTGCCATTGACCAACATCAGATACAACTACACAGCTGTTATAAAATAACTCGGGGGAAATGTCAATGTCATCGTGCTCATGCATGTGCTTACTTGCAGACCAGCTGCTCCTGGATCGATACCGGAGTCGAAGATTGCTATCTTGACTCCTCTGCCATCATATTCGGGGTATTTTCCTAAAAATGCGGGGATACAGGTTTCTTTTTTGGGCAAAAGGGCCCAAGTTGGAAAGTCCAAGCAGCTATCGGTCGCCATCTTGCCCAACACCTGTGATGAGTAGGAAGAGGAAGTGACGTAAGTGAAACGCATTGCAACCCTTTTAACTTTTTAAAGCTAAAATATGTGAGAGGAATTATTTGAATTTTCAAAATACACCAAAAATGACAAAAGTTAAAAATGAAGTATTTGTTTTTTCACGTTTTGTTGATGCATCCAGCATCAAGGCAGCGGGCAGAGTAAGTGGTGATTACGAAGGTGTAAGCAGTGTAAGCTGTTGTTTTGGATTGATTCAGAGTGATGATTTCAAGGGACTAAGGAAATGTCCACACTTCTGCCAGAGACGGATAGCGAAGACGAACTTCCACCCGGCTGGGAAGAACGTGTTACCGGCGACGGCTCGGTTTACTACGCTGAGCACGGCTCAAAAAGCACTCAGTGGACTCATCCTCGGACAGGCAAGCGAAAACGGGTCTCTCCCAATCTACCGTTCGGCTGGAAAAAGACTGTGAACCCAGATGGAACGGTTATGTACGAGGAATTCTCTGGGCGTACCACTTCAACAGACCCTCGGCTTGCCTTCCCCGTCGAGCAAAGTGGTGCTATACGACAACGCTTTGACGGAAGCTCCACTGCAATGCACGTTCTACACGGCCTGGACTTAAGCGGTCGCATCGCTGTCATCACCGGCGCAAACACCGGCATCGGGTACGAAACCGCAAAATCCCTCGCATTCCACGGTTGCTCCGTTATACTCGCTTGTCGCAATCCAAATAAGGGATCCCAAGCTGTGCTTGCTATAAAATCTGAACGTGCATCTGCACAAGTTGCATTTCTCCCACTGGATCTAACTTGCTTAAAAAGCGTCCGCGAATTCGTTACAGCTTTCACAGAAACGCATCAAAAGTTGCACATCCTTATTCTAAATGCTGCAGTTTTTGGCATCGCCCACAGTGTGACAGTCGATGGTTTCGAGAGTATGTTTCAAACTAATCACCTAGGGCATTTCTATCTCGTGAAACTGCTTCAACCCACCTTGATGTCATCAACTTCCGCACGTGTGGTCGTCTTGTCTTCCGAAAGTCACCGTTTCAGTTACCTGTCCCTGAGCAACATATCCGAAGACAGACTGTCCTGTCCATCTGCGTCCAGCTACGTATCCATGTTGGCCTACAACGATACCAAACTGTGCAGTATCCTGTTCTCGAATGAGCTCAACCGTCGCCTGGGGGAGAAAGGTGTTAGGAGTAATGCGGTGCATCCGGGGAACATGGTGTCCAGTAGTTTGCCCCGTTACTATTGGTTTTACCGGTTGTTGTTCATGTTGGTGAGACCCTTTACAAAGTCGTTACAGCAGGCTGCGGCAACCACAGTTCTCTGCGCCGTTGCGCCAGAACTGGAGAACGTCGGAGGTCTTTACTTCAATAACTGTTGTCCCTGTAAGACATCGGCAGCTGCGCAGGACGAACGTCTAGCTGCCAAACTCTGGAACTTAAGCGAAGCTATGTTGGAGAAAGGACTCAACAGAGAAGCCCAACGGAACAGCTCGGGATAAGGCAGACTCAAACGATGCACGTTTTGTACATCGTGTTAAAGTTGATGTTACGTAATAAATAAACCACTAAATGCCAATAATCTGCATTTGAAGAAGAAAGTGAAACGCTCGAGAACAATAATGACCAAACTATATATTGTTATACAATTCCAATTCTATCTACAATTCCTTACACGCTATTACCACATTTACTCAAATATACACGCGATGCATCAGACGTCCTACGGATGTCAGAACGTCCTGCACATTCCAGTGGTGGAACGTATTTTGTTATTACTCCCTAGTTCTTTCCCCTTTTCTTCTGGCTACTCTCTGCAGCGTTTTCTTGCGCATATCTGTCCAGCAGCTCTTGCTGCAATGCAGCCGGTGCAGGTGAGTATCGTGTGTATTCCATGCTGAATTCCCCTTTGCCTTGAGTCATTGACCGTAGCTCCGTTGCGTATCCAAACATGCTGTTCAGCGGAATCTGAAATTGCAACGAGCCACCATTATTGGGGGTGCTGCGCTCAACGTACGAGGTAGAGGAGAAACTACATCCCTATTTTTTGCTAATCTACGTTGCCGATACAATAAAAGTGTAGATCTTTGTCCTGTACTTGGCTGCAACTGGACAGTTCAAAACCAGCGAGAAAAAAAGAAACCTCAGAAGGAAAATCCAACAGACTCGGACTTCCTTTTGTAGGCACCAGATTCCTCCCGACCCTAATCTAGCGTGCAGTCCTTTCCTGCAGGAACAGGACGCTGGTTGCACCCTCTGTTTTCGTGACCCCGAAGTCCACTTTGGGGTCATAAACCTTACCTCGTTCTTTCGCTGCATCGAGACGGCGTCCAAAAAGTGTCTCGTTGTGGCGGGAATTAAAATACATTGATCTCTATGGCAGGGGAATCCCAATTATTTTGCTCTATCGCGTTTTGAGGTACGTAGTACAAACATCCTGTGGGTCGTTATGAATCGTAGAAACGGGCAAGCTGCCGTGTGGGTTGTGCGCCCCACGTCTCCCTCTACGGGTACACCGTCGCAGTCATGCCATCTCCACGCAGCATAAGCAACGGACCATTTGGGACCACTGGAGGTGATGATCCTTTGCCATGTAGACAAAGCACGGTTGAGGAGAGAGACAAAACTGTTTCCTTCGACATTTAGGGATGGAGTGAGATGGCATCCTTTAAATGTGTAGCAGCCTGACGAGGGCACATAAATCATTTGGTTGTATCGCACCTCGCTGTAACAACGTTTGACTCTATTTCGTTTTATACGTCGAAAATTACAGCTTCAAACTTTTGCGGTTGTAATACGAGGTACCTACCTCAGCAACGACAGTGAACCATCCTTCCGCAGTGTCTGTGCTTATGATGATCCCAGATTTTTTGCTGACACTAGCGATGACCGAACCGTGAAATTCGACGGGTGCCGTGATTTCCACGTTCATGATTGGCTCCAGAATGTGCCAGCTGCCATATTCGTATACTGTAACAGTCCCGTCCTGCTTAGCCAGAGTAGGAGAAAGCTGGAAGAGAATACCTTGCTTAACTGCCCCTTGCGCAGCCAGAATGAAAGACAGTTCTTGAGAGTCCACGATGTGGTGATCACCGTCCACCAATCGGAAGCGAACACCCGCTATTCGGTGTCCCGTCAGGCATCCCTTTTCGCACATCATTCGAAAGCCCTGCACGAGAGGAAGTTGTAGTTCCAAGCAAACCTAGTCGAAATATATAACGCTCACCTTTTCGATGGCCGGTACAAATTGCTTTGGGACGTTTGTGCCAACAGTGTCATCCTGGAAGAGCAACTGCGTGTTTTGCTCCGGCGGAAGGGGCTGTGCAAGAATGGTAAAAATATAGTGGAGTCTGGGGCATGACGTCATTAAGAGAATAAGCTGCCGCTGCAAACACGTCACCAAAGTCAGGGGTAAAAACTGGGTAAAAGTGAGGAGTAAAAAGCTACAAGACGGGAAATACATTAAAATCTGTTTATATCACGCGGAGGGAAGAACGTGCAAGATGTACCCGTCTTTTTTCCCTAATATAGGAGGCTCCGAGTTCTCAGACACTCACCTCCATGTATCCGATGACTCTTCCATACTGACCGGAGCCACCATGCTGTTTCTTGTGGAGGTAGTCAAACTCGCAGGGAGCCAGAAGAGACTCTCGGAAGGCAACCTTGGGCTTTCCCAGGATTACGGGGCAGTTGTACTCCCGCTCCATTCTCTGAAAGGGAGTCGCTCCGAATGAGGGCTTCATGCGCTGGCAGCACAAGCTATCCACTATCAACCCAGCAATCGCCAAGCTATCAACCCAGTAGTTGCCAACCCTGCAAACGCAAATATCGCCAACCGAAGAAATATCGGCCATCATCCATATTAGCCGTGTAGTGAACAGAAAGGCCCTTGATCCCCCTAGAACAGCGAGGCTCACTTGCTTTGTTGAGTAAGCGGCATCATTCCGTCATGTGCAGCATTATGGTGAATTGACGAAAACGCTCGCATAGGTGTCGAAACGTTACGAGTAAATTTTGTTGCCTGTTGTGTCAAGCCGGTGTTGCACCTTTAGCGTCATGACCTCTCCTGGCTCTTGGTCTATCGTCAATTATGGTCAACTGGTCCTCACGCCTCTTTCCTGTGACACAAGTATCCTCTCTATACAGGGTGTTGCATCGAAAGTGACGTACTCGCTGGAGGATTGTGGGGCTTTCGGCAATTAGTATCTTCTGGAAACTTTTGCCGCCATTTAGGAAGGCTTTGGACAATTTTTAATCGGGGAATTTATCGTTTTCAATCGAATTTTGGAAATTTCCAGACCAACTTCACTATTTTTTACAGAAATATCGAGTCTTCCGTGGATAACCGCTGACCCAACTATGCGCAGTATAGCGATAGAAATAGTCGAAAAAAAAAATTGATAAGCGTGCTGCTTTAGCCCTGTCTGCTTGATTGTTGCAAAAAAGCGTGCGCGATAGGTGCGGCGAATATGGAAGCTTTTTTATTGGCGACAGCGCACGAACGTTCAACAGCAATGTGTTTTTCCTTCAATGGCTACCCCAACAGGTGATCTTGGCCTGCCCCTTCAAGACCTTTCAAGGCCTTTTGCCTCACGAAGGTTAACATTTTGTGTCTTACACCTAGACTAGTCTTTGCGATTGCCTCACTGTGAATGCGCTACAGCACTTGACCTATGATCAACAGCTTCCCTATACCTGAGCGTAGATTTCCAGATGAAGCTCTCCCATTCCTGAAGCAATCATCTGAAAGAAATGGATTTTAGTCGTGGGTGAGTTTCAGTTACAGCTGGCTCGTGGAAGTTAGCTAGCTTTTTGTAAATGCAACCAGTTGTACTTTCTCGCCCTTTAAAAACCGTGACCTGTTTTCTATCAATAAATCCTCATTGGTGGTGTCTTCCTCGTGTTCTTCTTGTCCGCGTGGTTTTGCTCCATCATACGTCAGTTTAAGAAGCTATCTCTGGGAATGTAATTATAACTAGTAGTTAATTTTAAACTACATTTTTCTGTAGTTTAACAGTTTTCTTGGTAGTTGCGTTACTGCTGGCTACAAGTACTTTGCATCTTATGACTGTACACGTTGAATCAAAGCAAAAGGGCCTGAGTCCCCTTCCCTTTCAGCAGTGTTACCTGGCATGTTCCGACGATGCTCGCTAACGAAACCCCCCGAATGTTGATAGATTTCCCAATAGATGACCCAGCCTTCATTATTTGGCTCCGGTGCACGCTTTCTACACGAGCCGACCATTGTACAAGGGATCATTATGTGCAAGTTTGGCTGTCATTAGTTACAATTATGTTCGTTCCCAAGGCTGCTAAAAACCATCTCAAAATCCTGAAACATACCTCCTTGTTGTCATTGTCATACTCGACATGAAATGTAGGATCTTCACGTGAGAACCTGCTAATAGCCTTGGAGAAGTTGTCAGAGTCCTTGCTCTCCTTGGTGCGAATTGACATTGAGATAACCGATTCGGGAACATAGATAGATTCCTGCGAGAGCACATTGACGGTCGTTAATAACAGATTTCTCACGGAAGAAGCATAGAAATATGTGGGGCTATAGCGTGGCCTTATGTGAGATGCGAAAATTATATTAGGTATCAGGAATTAGGATCTGCGCTGAACATTACTGTCTTTTGGAATACGCTACCGGACTAGATTAGGGTGCTCAGACTGGGTGCTAGACTGGGTGCTCAGGGTCTTAGGGAATATGTTAGTGATGGGTTATGCCTAGGCAGGGGTGCCGCTAGGCAATTTTTCAGGGAGGGGCAAGATCTCAGACCCGGGTGCCACTGCAAAGTCCCACATTATTTAGGACAGACCGTGTGCTGTTTGCGGGCGACGGAACGAAACAGAAAAGTATAAGAAGTACGGGGGGAACTTTCAGAGATATGCAGCTTCGACTGCAGCTGCAGGGCTCTGGCAAAGTCACGAAAAAAAAAAAAAGGTCTGAGCAGAGGCCTTCCCTCAACGGCGCCCATGTGCCTAGGGTAATTTTTGCGAGGGCAAAATTAAATTCCCGCAAAGTAAGTAACACCTCTTGGAGATCTGTGATGCAGGACCAACATATCGTGAAATTAAAGTAGAGCGCTGCACAGGCTGCATTCTTAAGCCCAGGCCCAGCCCGAGCCCTGCCTTCCATTGATTTACCTGCTACCCGGCCCAGTCTGGCCTAGTGGAGCGGGCTGTAAAAGTTGACTGTGGCTAACTAACAGTGTGGTAACATAATCTTGAGCCCAACCTAGGCCCAGCAATGTACGGGCCCATAATGGTCACACCCGAGCCCAGCGCAGGTCCGCAAAAACAGGGCAGAGTCGGGCTTTCGGCTAAGCCCGAGCCCTTGCTGCGCTAAATTAAAATATCCCACGAAATATTTCCCAAACGTCCCTCGAACCGAACACTGGAATTATGAAGAGCGCGAAATTAACCGCTTATACAATGTACATTTTCCGAGGTACTACGAGACAGGGCGAAGATAGGTGAGAAGGCGCCCTCTTATCTCACGATCACCTGTAATCTGCTTATCTGCTCATTTGTTGCCCTGCTTCTGGAGGTCTCAAAAATTATAATCGGCGAAAACGCCCTAGTTATACCCTACCTAAGCATATAGCTGCTAATTAGATAAATGGACATCCTCGTTATATGCTTTTGTTGCGAGTGCTGTATCGGCATAATAAGGCAAAACTTAATAAAAAGACACAATACCATTGACAGCTGGAGTTCCTTCTCTGCAACAAAGGTGTCACCACTCGCGCAGTCGACACCAAAGACGGCGCATATGTCACCCGCATATGCCTCTCCGATGTCTTCCATCTCTGCTGCGTGCATGCGTACTAGGCGTGGAATGCGTACACGACGCCCAGTACGAGTGTTGAACAAGGTGTCCCCTTTCTTCACCATTCCCTGGTACACTCTCAAATACGTCAGCTGACCGTAGCGGCCTGCCTGTGATGGAGAAATCGTCCCATTATTTTTATCGTTATTATCATCTTTAATTGTCCTATCTTTCCGTTAAAAAGCGCGATAACGTAACGAAAATTGATCTTTTTTATAGGAATAAAAAGTGACGTAACTCAGTTGACCAGAAATCTGTCTCTGTGATCGGGAACCAACTTGCTAAGATTGACTTTTTATCGAGTACTGGGAAGATTGTTCCCAGAAGAGATGTCGCACCAATTTGCTTGTACAGAAATGTCTCAATGGCCACCGTCATTGGCATTTCCTTGAGTCTTTGACCATCATGTGGCTTTTCGGGCAAAGTGCAACAGTGCTATCCAAACCAGCCTTGGTCAAACAAGCAATGGGTTATTACGTCCACAATCTTAAACGCGGTGCGCCAATAAACTCTACCTCGCTGGGACGTGAGCGGGACGTTCGCCCGAGAGGGAGGTGCTCTCTCGCAAGCACCCCGTTTTCGTCCCGTCAGGTGCATGCGACAGTGGGACTGAAGCCACAATAAATCGTAGCCCATTTTTCGAGATGGTTTATGTTGTTGCTCCTCGTGTTTCTTTCTTCAACACACAGCAGTGTGATCATACAAGATAAAAACAGCTTAAAGCACTACAGGTGTGCTTACCTCCAACTTGAAAGCCAAAGCTACAAAAGGATGGCTGGAGTCTCTCAGGGGACTCATAGCAACCTTCTTAGTCTCCCCACTGTAAGTAACAATTAAAAAACAGTTAACGAGAACTCGTATAAAACTGCCCTTTAGTTAAGTTCCTCCTACTTTGTGTACACAAGAGCGCACCAAAGTAGAGTTTTACGAGTTAATGTTTTACGAGTAAGTGTGCAGCCTCTGAGCAGAGGTTAATCTCCAAGAACGGAGGTACCTACCAATTTCTCTCGTCCAGGGCATAGTTAGTAACCTCGCTGGGGTTGGGCAAGTAGGAGATGACAGCGTCCAGCAATGGCTGCACGCCTTTGTTTTTCAATGCTGATCCTACCAGGACAGGACAGAACTTCCGTTTCAGGCAAGATCTTCGAATAGCGGCCTGAAAAGCAGCCCGAGTCAGGGCTGGCTCTGCCAATAATGCCTAACCTTGTACACCCTCACAATACACACCGACGGGAAAACTAAAAGTACTTACCATCAGCTCCTCTTCTGTCGGAACCTTCTCTTCCAGGTACATCTCGCCCAATGCCTCGTCAGCGTTAGAAACATGCTCTGCGAGACACGGGGCTCTGTTGTTTAATTATGCGAGCTGTATGCCACGATTTACTTACACGATTAACACACTTTTTAACCCACCATAGAAGAGGGGACAAACTCATTGTATGCAAGGTGAAACAGAACTGTAGAAAGTAGAGAGCGTTAATTGTGCGAGTAAATACGGTAATCTGGGGCAACTAGGTTCATGATCCTGCGGATTAACTGTTTCAATTTCAATGTTTATTTTCGGTGCCCACGAATAGCCAAAGTCTTCGTAATGGCGCACTTGTAATCAACTAGTATAATAGCAGTTGTCAAGTACTTTATGTATGCAAGCAGAATCTGTGACAAAGGTGGTTAATGAGAATGGAAATGGACAACAGAAAGCGCACAACTATGGACGGACTTAAAAGGAACACACATTGTTAATAACTCAGCGCAGTCAAAGATAACATGAACAAACAAAACAAAGTACGTAATATCGGGTTTGCCTAAACATTTTCTGGTGACGCAGAACTACTTTTTACCTCAAAATACTTGTACAACAACAGCCAAAGATTGTACTAAGGGGTCATCTCTACGTGACCTCTCTCTCTGAAATCTCTACGGTCTTTGTGAAAAATTCTAAAAATGCTCGATTTTGTACAGTTTTCTCCGGGCATAATTGCTCAGAAAAAGAGTCGAGCAAACTGTATTGGGTCTCGGTACAAAAATAGTACTTGGCCTTCAGATCACCATGAAGAGGTCAATTTCTGGAATTTTTTTGTCACGGTAGGTGGGTGGACTGCCAAGTTCAAGAGGTGGCAACATAGCAAAGATGTACATACTGAGAGAGGGTCTCTGACAACCAAATTATCCGCTACAATTTTTTTGTTTCAATTTCTAAATTTTTTTTAATGGGCTGGCCGAGCACAACATCTGGGACGTTTGACGTGGAATCACCCTAAACTGACGACGCGTAGGATAAGAGAAATAAAAACAAAATGCACCTACCGATAAGCTCGCGTCTTCGGTCTTCCATTTCGTGCCTCATTTCTGCTGGAACATCCTCGTACTGCATGTCTTCCCTGAGAAGTAAAAGAAAACAAGATATGTAAGTACCGTGCATGTATGTACGAAATATGCTTCGTACAGTTAGTACCTCTAGGGTCGCCAATGTTGGGCACGATGATGCTATCGTCTCATGAGGCACATTGTTACAAATATTCACTCGTGCAAATTTTGCTTACTGCACGTTAACATTTTTTTGAGTGCTTTTTGTGTTGCTTCACATAAACATATTTGTCCCATTTCCTAATTAGTGAAATTTAATTTAACGATCTATTTAGCAAATGTGTAGACAGTCCGCACTGTGCGTAGTATGCGTCGTTCTAGTGAATTTGTGAATAAACAAATACTCCAAATCTTAGTCCTTCCCCCCTTTTGCCTCTCAACAACCCCAATTAACTTATTCTTCTTACCCATGGTCCCCTCGGAAGTAGATGGCTCGTTGGTGGATCAAATCGACGATGCCTAGATGCTTGCCCTCTAGACCAATAGGCAACTGTAGGAAGGCTGCATTGTATTGAAGCTTGGATCTGAAAAGTTACAAAATTTTACCTCTGCAGAAATGGACCGTCCGAAGACACATTTCTTGTGCACTTTAAAAAGGTGGCGGACATCGACGCTTAATCAACAATATACGGAGTGCTATAAAATTATTTTTTAATATCCGAGGTTTCATCCCTAAAATCAACAAAAATTCAAAACTGCTCACTCCTGCATCCACCATTTCCTAGAGAACTGAAATTATATCGCCAAAGTCTCGCAAAATTGTAAAACTGCAGTAAAAACAGCGCGGAACATTTATATCACTGTAGCTGACACTTTCATCACCTTAAAAACCAAAGTGAATCTTTTTTTTTTACCTCAAAAAGTACAATGACTCTGGTGGGTTTTGCATTTGGCATACGACTCAAAACAAACTGCAGACAGGCAAAGACGCAAATACCAGTATGCATACCTCATCTGCTGTAGGACTCTGGAAGGATTTGCTGACATCCTGTCCAGTTTATTGATAAAAGCCACGCAGGGTACAGAATAACGCTTCATTTGACGACAGACAGTGAGTGTCTGCGACTGCACACCGCCCACAGCACACAGAACGAGAACTGCTCCGTCAAGAACACGCAGGGCACGTTCCACCTCCACCGTAAAGTCCACATGGCCAGGGGTGTCAATAATGTTGATGGCTGTGTTGTCCCAATGGACTTGAGTGGCTGCAGACTGAATTGTGATGCCCCGCTGTCGCTCCAGCTCCATCGAGTCCATGACGGCTCCGACATGGTCCTTCCCCCTCACCTGAATGAGTATGGAGATACATGAGGAGGAAATTCATGGAAATAGGTCAGGGTTTTCGATGCTGCTTAGCCTTCCTTTGTGCTGCAAAGGCACAAGACAAGGCAATAATCACTGAGCTTTTTCTAAGGGGGTTAGCGTACTCTCTCGTCGATCCAGGTCGTTAACCCGACTTCTGTTGAGGCCTGCACTGCAGCAAAGCTCTCGAGAAAGTGTCCTATGGCCTGTACTGCAACAACCAGGTGAAAGCGTGTGGAACAAACACTCGAGGAAAAGAAACAACTCTTGGAGAGACGGGAGGAACAAGTCTGCTGCTGCATGATGGGGGTGAAACTGAAGCCTCTGATAAGGACTTTCTCACTTTTGTCCAAAATTCCCTAACTAAAGAGTTCATTAATGAATTTTAGGTAATTACTTCTCTTGTAGTTACGTACGGTCTTCGAGAAAATGTCAGCCTGGCCGTATAACTCAACCGCAAAAACGACATCTATGTCGTTCTCCTAGCTTTTTTATATATAAAAAAATATGTAAAGGACAGAAAAAAAAAAAGCACCCTGCACAAGCGAGGAAACTCACTCAACTTGCCTCGTGCATCTTGTTGATTCTTCCAGTGTAGAACAGCAAGCGTTCGGTGAGCGTTGTTTTGCCCGAGTCGATATGTGCGGAGATTCCGATGTTTCTAATATTCTCCACGTCCTTGTGTTCCTGAACGGTAGGATAAGACATGCATTGGAATCTTTCTTGCTTTGCTGTTCCAATCTTTCAAGGGCGACTTAGTTTTGATATTTTGCTGCAGGAGTCACAGCTTTCCACTGTGTGCCCTGAACAGTGGAACTTGCCAAAAGCTTGTTCCATAAGCACTGCATATAGCAACGACGATTGTTTTGGACAAGGACAGCACTTGATAGTCAATATAGCCCACGTTCATTTCAAGTCTATCAAACATTTGCTCGTGTAGAAGAAAATATGTGAATATCTAATGAAAAGCAGAACTTGTTGCAGCCCAAGTACGAGTAAAGAAAGTCTTCAAAAGGCCTTTTTACTGCCTTTACTGGCGCAGTGTTCGGCTGAACTGAAAAGAAGACTGCGTTGCTTTTCTGATGAACCGGTTTTGAACTGAATCAACATTGCCGCTATTATTGCTAACCCAGGTGTTGGATGCTGCGTGAAAACGATAAGTTTGATTGGGAATTATAAGTCATTTCTATCACTTAGTATAGGTGACCCACAGTTTGCTAAAACCAAGTAGGTACGCACCAAGCCAGGTTTAAGTTTTTCATTCTGTTAGACTCTTTCCTTCATACTATGTTGTGCGCAATATATGCTGTGCCTCTTCTGGAAGATGAGGGCAAAGTTTGGAGAGACAGAGTGTCTGTTGACTCCAAAGAAACACCATACGTGCTCTATGCACACCCACTTATGTGGGACAATAGGAGAGAGTGGGAAACGAGTGAGCTGCGCAGACAGTGTTTGTCAACTGTTGTGGTCATTCGTTTCACTTTCTCTTCCTCTTTTGAATTGTACAGAGAGCAGTTTGAAATTATGGTTCGACACACTGGTTCACAAAACGCTAACCTGCCGGTCTGGCTGTCATCTACTGCTGTCTATCATGTTCCCCAATGGAGACATTCAAACTAATGAAATCAACAGCGTGTCCAAAGCTGCACCATCGTTCTTGCTTTTTCTGTTGCAAACAGCGGCTCGGAGAGACTTCATTTTTATAGGTCGCTACATTTCTGTCGTGTAGGTACAGAGAATCGCTTTCGATTCGCCAGGTGGATATCGAAAGTTAGGCTCATATCAACTCGAAACTTACAGTTTTGGATGGTGTTGCATATCCAGATCTCGATATCTGCAAAGAATTATTGGCGTTTCAATCACCACTTAAAATAAAACATCGATCTAAAGCATTTGTGTTACGAGACACAACACATGCAAAGTGCACCGGTAAGCCAAGCCTAAAACTGACCCGGATAATTTCACGTCTGTACTTCTCCGTCGGGTTTCTTAAAAGCGACTTTAAATAAGCCACGCTTGGAACTCGTAGAATGATCATTTTGAGCTATCTTTTGACAAACAAGGAAGCGAAATCACGTATTAAAGCTGTTATTTACGAATGAACAAACACGTTTCGGACACACTACATGGGCTATGCATGTGCAGACGAACATGCCAGCCGTTGGCTTGATTGGCTGGACGTGTCACGTGGCCCATCCGTAGTTTTGCAAAAATTACAAAAATGTTGGGGCACCGACGAAAACAAAGCAATGCGAAAACCGCATGGTGTGGACGCCGTGGATAACATTGATTATGACGGGGCTTTCATTGTTTGTGTAGGTCTACCGCACATGAAATAGATGGCACGAGTTTGCTTTTAGTGAACGCAAACATGACAGTTTGTATGGCGACGAGGACTGTGTTGTTACATACAACTACAACTAGGATGATTACCTGAACGCTCGCGAAGCAATGACATGTTTTCTTCAGTATGATTACCGTATTTGTAACGCTCTTGGCACTTCATTCAGGTAGGCATCGTGAAAATGAATAAAGAATTCCGCTGATCAAATGACAACTTAATTCATTTTGTAGTACTTGGAGTGGAGCGCTGTTTGCTGAAGGAGCTGAGAACCGCATGTTCCATCCCGGTCAACAACGATACTGTCGCAACTGAGGTTATTGTCAACATCTGTCATCTGCCAGTTGACGTCACGTTCAACATTATGGTATGCCACTGTTTACAAGAAGAGATTTGGTGCTTTCTTTCTTTCTTTCTTTTTTTTTTGTGTGTGTCGTTTGTCTAGGGGTTCAGTTGCAGATCGGGGGGAGGAGGGGTTCCCAATCCCAAGGGGGTCCCAAATCATCATGTTAAACATTAGGTTTCTTCCCCCTCCTCCAAAGTGAGGATCTGGATCCGCTCACTTCGATCTTACCAACCCTCTTAAAAAAAGTAACAAAGGTTGAGGATAGCAAAAGGAGTGCCAGAGACTATAGCTGGCAGATATTTTGCAAATTGCAAAAGGGATGAAAGAAATGCATTGTTGTTGGTCTTACCCTCCTTTAGTATGTGGATAAATAAATAAATAATATTTCTCTCTTGACAGATCATAGAGAGAAACATCACGTGGGCTCACACATTTGCTTCGACAAATTCCGCAGAGACTCGGAGCATTACTACTCCTGACAATGGACGTCCGTTCCTGCTACAGGTTTTAATGATGCGGCAGAATGGAACACTGGAGATGGCTGCTGGGTACACCACGTCCCCATCCTACAGTACCTATTGGTTCCTCAACGGTTCCGTGGCCGAGTCACCTGGCAACGAGAACTGTCAGGGTAAAATCACAACTCCATGTCCTTCAAGTGCTTCTGCAAAAACGGTTTAGAGTGATGAAAGATGGAGGTCACTGAAAAGGTTAGCCAGCTGTAAGACTTGAACCCACATCTTCTGGCACTTGAAGCTTTGTATGTATTTGTCCTTTCTATGTGTTCCAGCCTCAGAACATGAATTGTCTCAGGTTTAGAGGGTTGAGAGAAGTTAATGTAGTGTCAGAGTTCCGGCAGTTGGTTCAAACAGTAACAATGTGTTTCCATTTTGTAGCAGTGGCAACAGGTGATACAACGGCCTCAGCCTTAGTGACGGTTGCACTCCTGGTTGCCGTTGCAAGCATGGCCACCTTTGTCTGGAAACAACACAGGAGACAGAAGCTCTTGGAACAGAAGACGACCCTGGATGATGCCAACGCTTACTTGAGGGTCGTTGGGACGCAAGACACAGAAGAGCCTCTTCCACGCTTCTTCGTGGACAATTTGGTTGCGATCAATCCTTTCGCCCAATCTGAGACGTCAGTCTGAAGGGGCAGCTCAAAGTCGTTAATGTAGGTTGTGGCGGAAAAACTGTAATTGTCACTGCTTGTACGCAAGATGGGAAAATATGTACACAAACATTTCATTTTTGTTGAATGCAACCTCTTTCCCTCTCACCTCCCATTTAACGATGTATTCTACGAGAGCGTGCTGGAAAGTTGCGGGCCCGATATACTTCCATACATACGAACGCTGTCTCATCATCGTAGACACAAAGTGCGAGACGAAGAAGGAGAGAAATTGTAGACTCGTAACTCGAAGCCTTCATTCTTGCTCGAGCTGTCAGCAGTGCCGTATGCCTACTAAAAAATGACTACTAAATTTTCTAGGGTTGAACTTGGGGCTCTCATCAAGTTCCTGTTCATATAGAAGAAAACTCAGAGGGAAATCTATGAGTGCATGATGCAAACATTGTGACTAGAACCCGTCATACTCAGCCGTGAAGAAGTGGTGTGCCAACTTTCAGTGCGGGGATTTTGACACCAAACATAATGCTGGAAGATCAGGGAGACCTCCAACAGTGTCATCACCCGAAATTGTTCATTTTGTCCGTGGCGACCTTAGGCACATCCAGAGAATACATTCGGTTTGTAATGCATGAGGAGTTGCGTATATGTAGAAGCTGTCAGCGAAGTGGGTGCCAAGGATGTTTGAATGTCAATGAGAAACAATGCAGAATGGATGCCTTCAAGTTGATTCTGCAGCTTTCACTGTTGTCCCGTATCTTATGTGCCGACCACGTGGTGCCGACGCCATCTACAACGAGTGTGCTACAAGCGCTACTTTGTGTACTTAGCCCGGCCTATAAATCAACGTTTTGGGCTTCAGTGAACCGGTCTGGACTGGTTCAAAATGGTTCGAACCTTTATTTTTTCTGCTCTGGACCCAAACTTGAACCGAACCGAACCACAAAAAAATAACGGTTCCTATCCCCGATGTGAGCTATAACATTGTGACCTCAAACTGTCGTCAACCCTTCAGGTTTTACACGTGCTGCGTGTCGTGTACACATTGTTAGGACACCACCGTGATTTTTCAATTTATTTTTAAACAGGTTCTGAGCCCAGTTGTTGTTGACTAAAAACTATTACGTTTTGAGGATTTTTAGTGTATTTGAATTTTATGATTGCCTGAAGCAGTTACAATTAAGCTCCGAAAGATGTTCTTTTCCTCTATGAAAATGATACGAAAATTAATTTTAGTCGAAATATTATTGTGGTCGATATTAAAGGACCTGATTGTGACCAACATTGAGGCTTTGAACCAGTGGAGGGAGAAACGAGGGTGAAATCCTCGTGTAAAGTCTCCATGCATCCCCTCCCGAAATAAGTCACTGATTCGAGCACTTTAGTTATAGACACCAAAGTGGTTGGTTAGATTGCAGCATCATTTTGGTGATAATGTAATCAATTACTCTTCTATAATTAGATGCTGGATTTAAATTACATCGCTGTCGAGGGCACAGGAACAACGCTTTCTTGCTTTTTGGAGAATGGTTACAAAAACAACACATGAGGCAAAAAGGAAATCAAAACATTGACAAAGTAGTAGAAGTAGATGCGTTTTGGAGCTTGGTGACGCCTGAATATGGGGTTTGCTGCTCCATTTCTTTCAGTTGAGGTTATGCTCCTCTTCTTCACTTGAATGTCGGCTGGGGGCGGGGTGTGACGAAACATCAACAGACGTCGTAAGCAGTTTCGGTTTTTGAATAATCTCGCGCGCCAACCGCACCCACTCGCATGGCGCTGCGATCGTTTGTCTCCCATTGGTCAAAAGACTCAGGTTACTCCGAACTCTCGTAGCCAATGAAAAGGGAGAAACAAAGCGCGAGGGCCATGCCCGCTAGCGTCGGATTTTATCCCCGTCTGCTTCTGTTGTGTTTGCGACTCACTAAAACCGTTGTATTTTGTGAAACGAGGCCATAATACAAGGTTGCTTGGGCATGGTTTGGAAATTTCAACCGTTTGTATCTCGACTCAACATGTTTTCTTGCACGTGAGTGTTCAAGCAGCAGCGAGCGAGCTTCAACATTGATTGCTTCGGTCGGTTAGGCTTACCTGAGTCACAGAAGCCAGGTGTGCCGAATGTGTTTTTGTGTCCAAATTCGAAGTTATGGATTACACATTACAACCAAGTGCCAACAAGCCGGCTGTAACCTGAGTTGTGTGTCATCTGAACGGCGATGTGGGCTGTAAACAGCGGGAAAGTAGGTCTGATCGCTGTTTTTTCGTCCGTGCGCCGATCTCCAAGATGAAACGGCGTCGCTTGGCTCCGCGACCCTGTGGGTGACAGCATCGTGCTCGTTTTGTTCGAGCTGTAAAGTGATTGTGCGGGTGCGTTGGGATTACTTTCTGGATAACCTTCACCAGTATGAAAGTGACAGTGAACTTTGGCTCCGTACGTGTAATTGTTCCGTGCGGGAACGGTGACATCCTAGTTAGAGATCTTATCGAATTAGCTGTGACCAGGTACAAGAAGGCTTCGGGGAAGGTAAGGATGCTTTTGCCACGATTCTCGGCATGCTTGTGACAAATCTGCATGACGACGACAACCGAAGCAATTAAAATAATGCCTCATTTAAGGATTTTCCCCCTCTCTCTCTCGGCTTCCTTTTTGTGAGGGACGGAAGTTGTATAAAATCGCGACTGGTAATGTCCGCATCTCTTAAAATCCAATTCGCAGGCGTGTATCAGCTTTGCATTGTAGCTTCACATCTATGCGCGGCAATTCTCTAACACTGTGTTTGCTCGTCTCCGTTTGTAACGTAAATTTTGCGTCACTGCCACTAAACTTTTTCGATACGAAATAGCGTGACCCTAGACATGTTGATCCGCTGCGTTATAATAATATAGGAGGTTGGTCTGCATTGTTTTAAGAAGTGACCCCCCGGAAAGAATGGAGTGGCTTCGAAAGAGTAGAGAAATATATAAGATACAAGAAAACGCTAGTTGGTTGAATGCGTGAAGCGGCATTCTTGAACGGTAGAAAACGGTACTATACGAGGGGCAACTCGTCCGAGGCATTGAACTCTCGCAAAGTATTCACCTCCGTTCTGCTAACATTTGCATATGCTTGCTACACAAATGCATAGTAGAGACATTTTTACATCGACCGGCTCAAGTATTTAGGAGATGGTTGCGTTCTAATATCCGATTGCCCGAAACTGGTTTTCCTCAGGATGTATCACTCCGAGTCCTCACTGAGGTTGCGCAACTGACATTCCTTCGCGTGACGTTGCAAAAAGGGAGCCACCTATTGTTCCACCTCTTCTTAGTGTTGAGCTGTTTTGATGACTCACTTCCGTCCTTACTATGCTTTTGCACGCCCACGCTTTGGGTGAACATGGGTTGCGCCAAGTGGGTGTCGTCCAAAACACCACATTAGGGTCTATTCGCGTCATTCGTGCAAATAAGAATAACGACGAATAAATACAAATTGTGCTAGCGAGAACGAGGTCCTTCCGATGCAGTCAAAGGCACGCAGAAGATGAAATCTTTCTTTTGTACTTGTTTCGCGTGTGTCTCACAGTTATCCGATGCTGTCCGAGTCGGTTTCTGCATCTTTCCGCCTTCATTTTAACTGCTTCCTTCGTGAGCCATGCCAGAGTCTCACATCGTCTCGTGTGTTCCTCAAACTGGAGGAAGTGTTAGCCCTCTTCCTGAAGAACAACGATATGGAAGGAGGGCTCGTTGCTCTTGTTTGGATATTGACCAATCCCTTTTTTTACGCACGTGTTTCTTTGTTCGTGACGATTGGGTTTTTCTTTTTGAAAGCAGACTAACATCTGTGATGCCCCTCGACAGCGTAACCCTGCTCTTGGCCTACACAGCTGTATTCGCTCTCCCCCATTTTTGACTGCTTTCACGTAGGCATGACTGGTTGGTTTCTACTTTCCCGCCCTATGTAATCAGCGATAGCTTTTTTTTTTCTTGACTTTTGTGTGTTGTTGCGTAACACGCATTTGTAAATTTTGCGTTCCAAATCGCTATTTTATTACACATTTTCGCCACCTATCTGCATGCGTGGGGACCATATGGGGACAGCGGGCGAAACGATGGCGCAATCCTCCTTTCCCGTGTAATGTCCCCGTTGAACCCCTCCCGAAATATTTTTCTGGATACGCCACTGATGGCAGTGCTTCCCAAACTGTGGGTCAAGACACGCTTTTTATTTATTTATTTATATATTACCTTTTTTGTGTGTGATTTCTTGTCCCTCACTTTGACTAGAATGAAATTTCCGCATCAATTTTATGTGTTACTGTAGATGTGAAAAGCCGTCTATTTTTGAGGGGTCGCTCGGGAGCAGAGTTTGGGGTTTTCAGTCTCTCTCATACACAGAGGTCGTGAATTTCGTGTTGACGCGCATGAAACACCCTGGGAAGACAGACAGCGCCTATGCGTTGGTCCCACGTTGGACAGGATTTCTAGCGCGGATGAAGCGAAAAAGACGTCGGGGATTGATACGGCGCCCCATGTTCAACTTGTCGTTATCCCATAACGAGCGACATCACTGCGGTCCGCGGAAATCGGCACTACAAACATACGTGAAAGGGAAAAACGAAATCAACACCGAGAAGATCTACAACTCCATTGGGCTCACTATTGTTTGAAGCACGCGCAGGAGTACTGCGAACACAAGAATGGTCACGGATGGGAAACCACGCAGCCAGAGCCGCTGGAGAAATCCGAGGAACAATATCACACATCGTACCTACGATAGAAGCGCTTGGATTCGCCACAGGAAAATACGTTGATGCAGTCAAATGTGGTGGGAGAAAAACCCACAGGAATGAGGAACTGTGGCTAGGACGCCCCCGCAGAACGCTGTCCGCCCGATATAAAGGGAACGGCCAACACGATCATCATCATCATCATCGACGTCACGACTGACGGGGAATGTGCGTCCTGGGCCGACTTCTAAGGGAACTGTGCCGACAGCCAGCACTTTCGGGTCACGGCACGGTCACTTCGGCCCGTGATTCGCCACGATCTCTTGCGCGAGCTTTCAATATAACGATAACGCTCGTTATGTGACAGTTGAAGATCCGGAAGTTGGAAAGTCGCGGAGAAAAATCCAGTTTAGCATGATCGAGACAAAGCGGAAGGATTTCCCCGAAAAGTTTGACACTACTGTATAATTGGCATGTAGCGTTTGTTCTGGAAGTGAACGAGCAATCGGAAGAGAGCACGAAACAGAGGAAACGACCGTTTGCCACTGTCGTATCTGTCATCTTCAAATAAGGGTTCATAAAAAATATTACAAAAATATAGTTGAAATTGGCGTCCGTGCACACACACATAGGGTGAGAATGTGATTGTGGCCACCTTCAAACGAAAGCTACGGAATATGCAGGTGCTAAACCACAAGTTCTTCGTCAAGAATAGGCACGCAGAATCCGCTTTTATTATTTAATGCGGAACAATGAATGAAAAAGAAAAGTACCTCCATTAATTACTGGTTTTATTATACCTGAGTGTTACAACGACGTAACGTAATTTTGAGGCTAGAAAGGAAAACGGCAGTAATGTCCGCGAGGCTTTCAGATTTTAGGAATAATTAGCTCTGTAGCGTAACCAGAACAGGGACTTTTTTTTGCTACACCCCCGCTGTTGATCATTCGCTGTAGTGCGGTGGATATAATGTTTATAGAGGGTTAACTTTGCCCCAAAGTTATTATTTGCATTACACGTTCTATTTGCAAAATGTATATATAGAGATTCAATTGAAGTGTCTATGGGCGTTGTGTTTGTCCCTTTATGTTTGATTCCTCTACAAACTTGCGTTATATAGAAGAGGTTACTTTAACGAATCAAGTTTTCTGAGATCCTTTCAATCTTTGTCGCTGTTCGGAGTCCGCAGCTAACTGCCCGGCAAACTATACACACAAGTTTTGGTAAGCAACGCGGAAAATACAACTATGAAAAACCTTATATACGCGAGGTAGCGAGCATTTTCATGCCCATATCACAAAATTGTGATAAGTTGATACGAGCCTTTTTTCGTTGGTTCCGTCGGTCGGCGAACTGTCTTCCAACGGAGGGCATTATAAAAGAAATCAAATCACGAGGTGTCCTGACCTCAACTACTAACAACAATCACAGTTTCTGATGCTGTTTACCACACGTGCTTAATCGTTGTGTTCACTGTAACAGTAATCAATGGCTGGAATATTCGGGTATTCTAGACTACGACTTTTGTTGACTGTCTCACTTTCACCTAGATCATATATTTCCATTTTTTCTCCTTCATAAAGAAAAGACGTTACCTGTATTGACTTGGTAGCGTATCAGATGGAATTCTTGCGGCATTGTCCTATGAGAAAAACAACCTTGGGACAGGTTTCACACTTGGACGAGAGTTCCATTAACCCGGTTTCTTCCTTGTCCATGTCTCCCGGTTTGAAAGAAATGCCTGGTCGTCGACCTCTGCGACTCTCATTGTGACTTTTATTTGTTTCGTTTTTAAATACGAGGAGGCTGTTTGCGCAGCTCTCGGAATGCTTCTTGGCCAGCTTTTAGATAAAGGACTCAGGTGCGGTGCTTATCAGATTTATGGATCATACGATTTCGTAACGTGTTGCTCGTGAAGGATACTACAAGATTTCAATGCAAGTGCAAGCATTCATTTCTATTTGATTTGGTCAACGATCCTTCGAATGCAAACTTTATTCGGGTTGACGCGTTGTGTGCTAACCTTCTGAGACCTCATTCCAGAAACTTTTTTCCTGCGGGTAGTAAATAAGGTTCCTTCGATTACTTTCGAGGAAGTGGCTGGAACGAAATGTTGGTTTTGCTGTCACGGCTTCTTGATCATGGTCGTAATCATGAATTACGTGAAATACATCGTATTAATCGCCAACTGCAATCAACAGGCCCATATTGGTGACTTTTGCCGGTTTTTCAGAATTCTAACGGCGGGAGACACTTCTAATTCCACGTGTCCTTTTATTCCGTGTGCATACTTATATTGACGAAATAAAGTCCACTTCCGCGAAACCTTTTTCAAAATGTTTCTACGTTCGTCTATCCGAGAGATCTTTTGAGCGCCATAGCGTACGCGGTGTGGCGTCCCGAGCGCTCGCAACGCCAAGGACGCTAGCAACGCTAGCAAAGTAGGGCAGGTGTTCTCCCTGACTGATACAGAGGTCCCTCTGTGTCTGGCTTGTACTATGACGCCGAATTGGACTTCCAACTCGGGCCGCTCTTCGTGGGAGCTGTGTACATGATCTGGATATGTGACGGCTGGGATCGAGAGAGTGTTTGTTATGTGAGCGAGGGGAAACCATGTCGGAGGTGTTGTCACGGTGGGGGAGTTTCTTGGGACGTTCCAAGAAATACCGTGTTGCCAAGTTACAGTCTGCCATCAGGAAGGTAGGACATGCTTTAGTTTTCATTTCTAAAAAAATAATCAATGTTTTCAGTTGTTGTACATACTCCGAAGCAACGCGAAAGTTTGTGGCTGAGCTGTTTGAGGCAGACGGTCATGGCCACAGCTGCTCCGCGGTGTACGTCTGTTGCGATCGTCGCAGCCATGTGGTGGATTGAGTTCATTGGGGCATCAGCCAAAGTCAATTTAGTCCGCTGGATGATACGTAGGTCCCTTTCGTCGGTTCGCTATATAGTTTTTCCAGAAGCGGATGTGACCGTGATGGAAAAGAAGGTCCCGATACTCATTGTTCTCCAGATAAAGAATATCATTCCACGTCTTATCAGTGTTTCAGCTGTGACTTGCTCTATGACGTCATTGTTTTTAGTTGTTGATCCCCATTTCATTTGGGTTGTATGTATAAAAGATTCTCGATGCCCTCACAGCCGGGCTCTGGATGCCCTTTGCCTCGCATTTGATATCTGCTCTTGATTCGTTCCGCGTTCGTTGTCCCCTGGTTACGTATGCGCATTTTTCTATTGCATCTATTGCATTTATTTTATCGTCGGGAACGATTCTGTGGGCGGTTGTCACGTCCCGCTCGAGTGGACAGCAGACGACGCCGTTGTAGCTTGTAACCGCGCCGCAGACGAGAAATTTTATACCCTCCCCATTGTTGCTGTTACACCGTGCAGTCCGCTTACATTACTTTAGTACGTGTATAGTGTTGAATAGTACGCGCATGAGTGCTTTCTACGAAGTATTACCAAATATGTTGCCTTCTGCTATGGCATTATGCTTGGAAGAGCGCTATAACGGAGAGAGTGCGGACAACTTTTGTAACGAGAAGCGCGTGTGCTTCCGATTGTTTCGTCTTCATAAAAGTTCAACTCGGAATTTTATCTGGGCATTTTACAGGATGAAGACATATTTGTACAGAATTTTTGAAATTCCAAGATCTCGAGGGATTGCACCAAAAAGAAAGTTGCGTTGTGTGTGCCATATGAAACACCACTTAGGCAAAAGGGGTTGCTGTTAGTCATAGTCTAATGGTATCTTCGACTGGCACTGCTGGCACTACCAGTGCTCTAAATCAGAGCGCTCCGAGCGGGAGGAAGAAAAAAACAACTGCCGAAGCTGTTGTCTGAGCGATTGGTGGCTGTCAGCCTAAGATGCCATAAGTATTCCTCGTTTATATGGTTACGTATGTCCAGACATGTCCATTACAGTAAACCACATGTATCGGACTAGTCTCTGGTGCTAGCAACTGTCGGGCCTTGGGTTGGGCGAACCCATGAAGAGGCCCGGACCCTTGGGCTCCATCTTCAGCTGCCCCTTCTCACTGGCCCTGCTGATACGGCTTCTACTCATTGTGCCATAACACCTGTTACCAGAACAAGTGACTGTAATGAGATTGAAAGCTTGGTATCAGATACAGAAGACAGAAATATTTTCAGTAACAAAAATTTGCCTTTCCCTGTTGTAAACGTGGTGTAAGACCTATGAGTGTATCGCTTGTAACCTTGCTTCTCGCAACTTTTCAAGAATACGTACGAAAAGGGTGCTCCAGGGGACTCTTTTTTTGTTTCAGTCTGGAATGCGCGCACGATATATGATAAAGAGACAGGTGTGCTCGGTGTGTTTCAGCCTCAAGATGCCTGGGTGACTGTACATAATGTAAAAAGCTACAATGACGGGGGAATCTTGGACCCCGATGACCACCTCAACGATGTGGTTGACGACAGGGAACAGGTAAGGTTCGAGAGGTGTTTACAGTGGATTGATTTCATAGCTCAATTACTTTATTCCTTTCGTGTTGCGAGATTTAACGATCAAACTCTTTTTGTGAAATTAAGGTTCCGCGAAATACAGGAAGCGGGGATGAAAAAGTATGAGCACTGGAATTCGAGACGATAGAAACTCCACAAAGACGAATCGACTTATTTGACGGCCTTTATTCTCAGAAATTTGTTCTTGTCAAATGTGTCTATAATTGAAACGTTACTTCAACATCGACAGTTTATTCGCATAGTGTATCACTTGGCATTGCAGATACCTGCTTTCACAAAACTAGCACGTATGCCACTGTTACTGGATTGGAGTTCACAGTAAGCTTCTGTAAGCCAGCCAGCATGTAAAGGCCGGCTAATTCGTGTTGTTTGCTGTCGGCAGTGTCATGAACCCCCGATCCCACGATTTCCGCTTCCACGCGAATTCCCGAAATATTCCCGAAACGCCCACGCGCACAAATTATTAAGACCGCAAAATTAACCACTTTTACAGTATTACACCAGCTTCATGATGCTCCCATAGAAAAGTTACTTACTGCAGTGGCGCTCGCTACAGAGCCCAGATGTCGTTGGATGGCAATAAGTGTAAACTGTGATAAGAGTAATAAGATAGTGCTTTATAGCGTACATTTTGAAGAATTAAATTCTAGCAATAACTGGAACACATGTGCGTATGATGGAAAAAATGTGACGACGACGGTAGCATCATATGCCATGATCATCCGGGGTAGCATTTAAATGACTTGAAATAGATGGCAACTTACGCATGAGTGGTGCATAGGGAGAACCAGGGTGAAGGGAGGTACACTATAACTGTTTTCCATAGTGGCCTTTCATGTGTGGTGTAATACATGGATGCCTATGTATTCTAATAGTCAATAATTGTCATTTCACGCAATTTAATCTGCGTAGCCTGAGCTGTAAAAGAGTCGTGGTGCGTTCCACAACTAACTCTCGAGTAGGAGTTGGGCACGTGACAGAGTTGTACCACGTGACCATGAGGGTAGGGGAATCCTCGGGTAGGTTGTGGAATGGGTACGAATATGATTCTCAACACGGCGACTGCAGACGACAGTGACATTTGGTCTCCGCGACATGAGAACCGCTGTCCGTTGCTTCGCTTTAGTGTAATGGTGTTGACTTCGGTATGGGCATTCACGCCACGAATTGGGGGTATTTACCGCAGATTCTGAGAAAGAGTTGCGCTGTTCTTGTCCGCAGCTAGATGTAAAACGCATATAAGCAGCTTTCGACCTTCACAAACAACGCGCTGATGTGTGTTGTATGTATGGTTCCGCGTATGCTGCTCTGGAGGAGACATCAGGTCGCACAATCCGCACTGGAACTTTCCTGCATCCTCTATTGGCAGCCGAGACGAGTAGCAGCAACAGCAGACGACCATAGATTTCAATGCAGACGACAGCTCTAACGTCACTACTCTTAGCTACCCCCATATGATAGGGAGTAGGCGACCCGCTTTTGGAACGAGGGTTGTGATGTCATCGAGTAGGTTTTGGAACGGGGAAAGTAACTACTCCCTACTCTCGGGTCGACCCGAGTAAGTTCTGGAACGCAGCCGATCCTTGGAATTGATTGGTTGATACGATCATTAGTGACACCACAGTGGTCTGTGTGTGGTTTAATTTTGCCCACCTGAGGGTTTGATTAATGTGAACCTAAATCTCAGCGCCGTATTTAACGTATCTCATGGAAGATGGGCATTGAAGATGTTTGAAGGACTAACAATAGTAGGAAATTACTTTAGCAGTCCCTTTATTTGATGTGCTACGAGTAAGTGCTGGAGAAGGAAAGCGAGTCTTAAAACTTAACGTTGTTGTTCACAGATCATAGCCGTTTATGAAGAACAGATCTCACCGTATCCAGCGCACAATGCTGGTGACGGTACCAGCGCCAGTTCCGTGGGGACAGAGAGCCCAGACATCTTTCGGTGTAGTGACCTCAACCATAATGGCACTAAGGATAGCTACGTTGACGTGGAAATCTCGGGCGACAGGCTTCCATTGGGTAAATATTGAAGGCTGCTTCTTTGTTGTACGAACAGTTTGGAAGCAGAATTTGTTACTGTATCTTGAGAGTTTTGTTTTGTCCGCAGGGGTGGCTCCTCTTCAGGTGCGAAGGGGCAGCGAGCCGACCCTGAACCGGCTGTCGCCCGTCTGCCCCGAGCCCGACCCGACCAAAAGGTGGTCGGCCGCCGTGGTGGTTGATGACCTTTCCTTGCCACCAAAACAGGTAGAGATGGCACTTCCTTCCTTGGCAGGTTCTAACTGAGACCACGATCTCAAGTTCCACAGAGCTATGTGTCGGCACTTTTTCAGAAATTCGCCGCATTTTGCCCATCATTTGACGTGAACATCATAGTTAGGGCCTGGACTTCTGGGCATTTGCCTATAGATGCCTAAAAACGCCTAGATATGACGTTTTTGGGGTTGCCTGCCCTTTTATCGGCGCTATTGAATTCTAGCTGTTTTCAAAATTTTTGGGTGCCATAACAGCCTTTTCTTTTTTTTAGAGGTGTTAGCGCGAGTGGGCTTTCAGGCTCGTGCTGAGTGCTGCATTTTCCTTTTCGTTTCTGCGTGTTTACGATATAGCGTGGTTGCTGGCTGCCTCAGCATTTGTCTACCAGATGTCACAGCTTGTATGGTACCGTAGCAAGTTTTCCTCGATGGAACATTCTGAAACACCAACAAAGCCAAAGAGCGTACCAGATTAACGTGCCTATTTTTGCATTTTGTTGCCTATTTTGGTTTCTTTTTTTTTTGGCCTACATGCCTGCCTATTCCCATAGTTTTTAGTGCCTAAACTTTCAGGCCCTAATCATAACCTATAATTAGACATGAACATTCTGTCCTTCTTGGCGATGTGACGTTGACTATGATTGACACGATGAGTGAATTTGTCGATCTATGAACGGAATTAACCTACGGAGAGTTTTGGGTGCTCTAAAGCAACACCTTCTTGACGAAACAAGTCCTGATGGCTACTTGTGAGCCCATATAGTCACCTTTTGCCTCGTAGGAACCCCCATTTGTAGCCACAGACTGCAACCATTGGCTGACGACAGTCTAGATGGCATTAGCTAAGACAAACTGTGCATTTCATTTTAGTACGAACATGCTTTGGATGGTGATTCCTCATTTCCCTGCGGAGAAAGGGGAGAGGGCAGCGGGGAAGAGAAGCGAGGGACGCTGACAAGGATAGCCAGGGGATCTGGCCGGCTCTCCATCCTGGGAAATAATGCCAACATGCTCAGGTGGGCTGAGGCAGCCGACCGACAGCTTTTCAAGGTAATACTCTTTCCTATCCTACGGGGTGTCTCAGAAAACGTGGAGTTGAATTTTAATATAAAAAAACTACGCCACGTAGAATAATGCGGTCAACGGCATTTGTTCTTACTAAATATAAAATTACTAAATACATAATTAAACTTAGGTTCTCACCGTGCTCATCAGGAGGTGGCAAAAACCTAGTAAGAACAAATGCCATTGACCGCATCATTCTAGGTGGCATAGTTTTTTTTATTAGAATTCAGTGACACGTTTTCTGGGACACCCTGTGTATTTAAATAATGCCCGAGTGATGCCAATGGCAGGTGTTCATGCACGAATGTTAGCACAGTTCCCCCTGAAGTCGGCCCAGGACACATACTGACCCCCCCACTCCTTCCTGCTGCCCTCTCTCCATGTGTCCGCATCCGTACGCTGCTCATAGCCACAGTTGTTTCGTGGCGCTAGCGCAGAAATAAATAAAAGAAAAGCAGATGTTCATGCTTGATGTCTATGTAGAAAGCAGATATTATGCTGGCCTAGGCACATTTTATATTGATGGGCTAAATTTTCAGGGTGACAACTCCTAATAATGTACTAAGCCACCATTTACAAAGTGAAAAACAGTTAGTCAGTATGTCCTCATTAATTGTTATGCTTTCCAGGTGGAAGACGCTAGGAAAGAGCCCCTCGGCGGAACAGGAACATCCCCTGAAGTATCTGCTGAAGATAGGTATGTCCACCTTATGAAAATACAGTTTGATAATGTGTTACGTACAACTGCGTATGTATTTGCACGAAGAAGCCATTTTCTATGACTCATATTAAAAAAAAAGATGGCATCAATGGCATGGAATGGGTGGAATGGAAAAGTAACAACTCTGGAAAACGATGAATCACTCTGCTCTCTTTAGGGATACCGTGATTATTCTCAAGAACGAGGCAGGTCCTCTGGGAATTCACGTTGTTCCACGACCTGGCAGCGGCGGCAGGTATGTCGATGCAGATGCTTGTAGTTTAATTACACCGAGAGGGAGAAACCCAGATGATGTGGAAACGTATCAGTGCACTATCCGTGACTCTAGTGGCAAAACATTGTACTGCGTTATAATCTAAAGTGATATTGTCAGGGTTGTATTGTCATGCCAGTGCAGGTATCACCTGTAAGTTGCGGTTACAATGCAACTGCTTAGGAACAGCCTGGACATGTTGACCAATTTTGAGGTTGGAGTAGTGTTGACGTGCAGTTTTAGTGTCATCTATTTATGGGGTGTTGCTGCATATGCAGGGATATGGGCCTTGTGATCCAGGGCATTGAACCAGGTGGTCGAATTCATAGGGATGGAAGGATCCAAGTCGGTGACACTGTGGTTGAGGTGAATGGACAAAGCCTGCTGCATGTCAGCTTTGAGGTAAGTTGTTGACTCACTCTCTGGCTTTATTTTCTCAAATAGGAGCCACATGTCATGTCATACAGGGATGTACGGTACTAACGCATGATCCTCACATGCAATTATTCCAATGTTGCCTACATGTCATTACATCTGCTTTTGTCTATTACACCAGCGGAGCAACCATGCAATCATTTGGACGTTGATCAGATGTCTGCCACGTGTGAGCAGCCACAATCAGCCAAGCTCGATCTGGTGTAGGCGACTCTGTGCATTTGGAGTGGTTTCTATAAGATTATGTCTTTCATAAGTAGGGTCTGAGGTTTTCGGGAAATATTTTTTCCCATAATTGGGGGGTGAAAATCGGGTGGAAAACAGCAGTATCAAATTCGGGCGTAAAATTTCAGGAATTATACGATACAGGTAAAAATCGAGTTTATCGGACTCGTTAAACGTATCACAAATGTAAGATGAAAACAGCTTCCAAACTAAGTAACAACACTGATTGCGATGAAATTAGGCCGGTGTTAAAGGTCTATGGCAATTCATACCTTCATTGAATGGAATGGTAATTCAAATCTGCATGGTAATGCAATCTGCACCTGGATTAAAGTACTACTTCAGTTAACATGGTGCTGTTAGTTACAAGTTTTCATTGTTTTCATTTCATTCACAAGAAATTTTTTCATTTTCACGTCTGAGTTCCGTTATGTTCGGCGATTCATCGGCAGTTCTGGTTACTTTTGCTCCCGACTCCCTTCTTTTAAGAACTCCTTTCTTTTAGAACTATCTAAGTTGCTACTAAGATGCTTGGTGTTGGGTGTTGTTTCGGACGAGGGGCGGTACAGTTATCCCGAACTGGCACGAGTGGTGGGGAACTGCCGGAAGCCACGCGTGCCGCATCGTTTTCCTGATGATTTCACAATGCGTGTGATCTCGGAAAACCAAATTTTTTTTAATATGTGTGTGTGTTGAGACTGCACAGCGGAATCTATCGACTACTGATATTCGCGCAGGAACGCTTGTGGTCAACGAATGTGGCAACATTGGTACACGTCGCTCGCTCTGTCCGTGTCCCATGCACATCGGATGGTTGTCCACAGGCATTTCTTCGCCACCCATACCAGGTCACTGCGTGCACGCGACGTTTTGATACTGGGGAAATGTCCCATGCGCCCTCACGGCTGAGACGTCCCCTCCCCCACTACCGCAGTTGTGCGCCGTGATTCTGCCAAAGTACCCTGGGTTCTGGAAGAACTCGGGTTTTATCCGAAGCACTAAACGCGCGATTTGGGGGGTAAATTTGGGGAAGAATCGGGGGCAGCGAAAGTGTTCTATGTCGTGTCTCGCCTTAGGGTGCCGCTATTATGAATAGTATTGATTAGCCAATCAGTCATGCCGTACGCATCAGACTCAGTCTGTCTGACGTGTTTCCTGGTACACCCGAAGATCCCTCGCGGGGGATGCGCAGGAAAAAATAGTGAGGGTGGTTGTAGGGAGGATCTGTGCCCTTGTGTGGACTACTAATCGCGACAATTCTTTTGGTTCTTCTCTTCCGTGCTCGCAACAATAAATTACTTCCTTCTCTGTCAGGAAGCGCAGAAAGTGTTCAAGAATGCCCTGCGTTCCCCGGAGCTTGCCCTGAGGTTATCTGGCAGCCCGGCACCTCAAGATAATCCACCCGCGGTGCAGGAATCTCCCAAACGTCTTATGCTGCCCAAGCCAATAGATGGAGGAGATACCGTAAATGGTTTGGTCGAGGGTGAGGAACGAGGTAAGTGTGTCAACAGAATTGCTATCAAATAGAATGGGGGCAGCTCAAAAAACCGTTTGACATAAGGTGTCACCCGATTGGAAATAGAAATTGCAACTAGAACCAACCAGTGGCTAATGGAGGTGAATGTGTCAAAAAGTTATACACATAGTTATACTGTGCATGTTCTGGCAGTGAAAGTAAAAAGTAAAAACTTTTTTTTTCACCTCAGCGGGACTCCATAGCAAAGTGGCTACGGTAACACCAACAAAGAAGGTTCCCCAGACAACCCCTCGGCCCACCGGTCTAAATGTGGCCAACACTCGTAAGCTCGGACGCAGGGTACCCATCAAGCTTGTCAAGGGTCCAGAGGGTCTCGGTTTCAGCGTAACAACACGAGACAACCCGGCCGGGGGAAATTGTCCAATCTACATCAAGAACATCCTCCCTCACGGAGCAGCCATCGATGATGGAAGGCTTAGGCCAGGTGACCGACTACTTCAGGTGAGCTCACTTTTTATTATTTATCTTTGCACGTTGACTCGTGCGAGGTTATCGTGTACACCTCCCACAAACTAGTTTGCTCAATTTTTAAACTAAACAGTGCCTATAATCGAGCATTTAAAGTAAGGCACATTAAATGAGCTTATTTCGTTTTGAAAGGAAATCGACTTGAGTCGAGAAAAATTAATGAACCTTGCGGTATCCATCGGGTGCAGTTTACAAACACGGTAGTTTGAATGCACATAGGTCAGCTTTAATGTCTCCTGCGGAGTGATTTATTTATTTGCGCATAAAAACACCCGCAGGGGCGTTAAACGAGCAAGGGGCAGCACACTTAAAGCCGCAAGATTTATCGAATGATTGGTTCTCGAAGCACCCTCCATGCAAGTAGCGTAACTAGAGCTTCAAGTTTTCGGGACATATATTTTCCCCAATTCGGGGGTAAAAATCGGGGAAATCAACGGTGGCTCTAAATTCGTGCAAGTTTGGGTGGAAAAACTACTAGTACACTAAATTCGGGGAGAAATCGGGCTCTACTACTCAAACGAACTGTACAGGTTTGGTGCAAATGGTAATGTAGTTGCGTTTGATGTCAAATGAGCTAGTGTGCATTCCTATAGACATTTCAGTGTGCTCAATTTGCTGGGTAAAAATCGGGTTTCACCCTAAATGGGCGACCTTCAATTCGGGGTGCAAATTCGGGGAAGAAATAGGTTAAACCCTAAAACTTCAGGCTCTAAGCAGAACGTGCACACAGAGTAGCATCCAGTGAATACATGTATATTTGAAAGCCCTCGTGTTAATAATAATACATGTTGTAAATGCTGTTCCCAGCAGATTTCAACGTTGTTCATTGAGAAAATGCTTCTGTCCTTTCTATTTAATCTTTCATGAACTGTCGAATATTATGCTGGTCGTAATGGATGTTGAAGGGTGCATAGTATTCTTGGAACTAAATAGTATTTCTGTCTGCTTTCTAATGAATGCACCCTCCTGCAATTAGGTGAATGGTGTTGAGATGACAGGCAAGTCCCAGACTGATGCCGTGGCCATCCTGCGGAATGCCCCTACGGGCAGTACGGTGGACTTGGTCGTCTCCAGGCAGGAACTGGAACCCACGCCGAGTCTACCCAGGGAAATGGTCAGGGTTGCTCCTTATTGCCTCTCACATTGACCTTTATTAGGGCCTCGTGTTTTCGTCACTTAGGGTAAAACCCAAAAAAACTAACTTGGCAAAATGCAAATTCAACCACAGATATGGGCACTGGAGACGATATGTTCGGCATCTCGTGTTCATGTAAAATGTGAGAAGCGCCCTTTTCTGTTTTTTTATTTTCCACCCGAAAATTTGCTTTTCCACCCGATCTGACCCCGTTTTACGGCCCCCGAAATACCTAACACCCGATTTTCAAAAACAACATAAAACCCGAAAACACGGGGCCCTACCGCTTTATCTTTAATTCAGTTTATTGTCCTTACTTCAATGACATTCTTTTCCATGTTAGCCGTCGGAAAAGGCGGAGGAGGAAGTGGGAATCTTCCCGTGGCGGAACAAAGAAGTGCTAACGTTTGACATTCCCCTCAACGACACGGGCTCCGCAGGTCTCGGGGTCAGCGTCAAGGGGAAGACATCCACGGGTCCCAACGGCCCAGTTGACCTTGGCATCTTTGTCAAGTCCGTCATCCATGGAGGTGCTGCGTCAAAGGTATCGTGCCTTAACCCTCTGCATGGTACGGGTGCATCACGCTCTCTCTTTATGGCAGTTTGGCTGCGTGAGGCTTCTCCGGGGGAACTGTGGTGCCATCTGTTTGCTATTTTGACGAATATACTGGTAATCTCGCTGGGGGGTTGGCATTGCCCGTGTCCAAGACAGCAGTACAGGGAAGCCAAACGTGCGGGAGGCACTTTGCTAACAAGTAACGCAGAATGCTCAGCTACGGGAGGATGCCGAGTTGATATGTGTCGAGTACAACAAAGGCCTCTGCATACAGCCATGCCTTCATGTAGTACCACACTCTCTTGAACATTTGCAGGCACGTAGAAAAACGCAAAACATTTTCTAGTATACATGACCAAAGTAACCAAGCTTGGTGATTATACTATCAATGGCAGTATCACTATGAATGGCTTACAGACTATTCGTAGGAATACTCAATAAATAACTTTCCACAATTCATCGGGTGTGTACGTTGCTTATGAGGCCTTACTTATTTTTGCACACCCTACTTTCGTTATGAGGCTAGAAATGTACATTTATTGTCATCAATTGACAGACTATTTGTCCGATTTTATCTCTTATAACGAGTAGTAAACTCATATTTTTTCAGTTGATCAATTTTTTATCTTTTTATCCTCGTCAGTCAATTTGCACCGCTCTATCGATGCAGCAACAGAAACGATGTCCCATACGGATCTAGGTCCAGCTCACATAAATGCGCCATCCGATAAATAGGCAACAAGCGCCACTGATGTGAACCATATTGTTCCATGCACAGGACCGTCGATTGCGGACAAACGATCAGCTGCTTGATGTAAACGGAATCTCTCTCCTGGGAAGGACCAACACCCAAGCCATGGAGACCCTTCGACGTGCCATGACACAAGCTGAAGGGCCCAACCCCAACGCTATCACGCTCACTGTGGCTCGGAGGGTTCCCTCTCAGGATACTGCGGAGAATGTGAGCTTTGAAGAAGGCTTCCTCTCCAGTGGGGACTCTTGTTCCATGCACCTCCGGTCAGACTCCATCGTCAGTTCGGACTCGTCGGCAGCTGCATCTTCCTCGTGCGAGAATCTCTCTTTGCCCGGAAGCAGAACACCCGATCATTCCACCAGCGGCAATTCGGAGAACACGGTCGTCTATGTTCCCAAGCAAGGACACGATTGTGAGTTGCTGCTGATTATTAGGGCAACCTAACTTTTTGAGGCTAAACTATTTTTTGAAACTTGCGTAGGAACTAGTTACATTTTCGTGTGACTTGAGCAAAGCTATGGGTTACTTTCTTTTTTTGCTTCTCATCCACGAAGGGCTCGTTTTTTTTCTTTTTTTCTTTTCGCTTATTTTTTTTCATAATGCGCCTAATAAACCAGATTTTTACCCGTATCATATAATTCCAGAAACTTTACACCGGAATTTACTTTTACGACCCCAATTTTACAACCCCATTTACACCCAATTTTTACGCCTCAAATTTTACGAACAATAGTTCCAAAACCCTGAGACCCTAATTATACGATAGTTTATCCTTAATTGATGAGAGTGTGAGATGCCTCTTACATTGATGCTGTTATCTGAGATAGTACTTGGCATGGCAATGTTTCAGAGAGCCAACTTTGTGGATGCGTAACAAATTTGACAAATCTAGATTCAAAATGATTTGATTCGCCGACACAAGTTGAAATGGAAGCACGATTTGGAACCTATTGGCAAATGGGGTATCTGTACGATGAAATCCACATCTCTGAACTGAGCTGTATTTTCACGTTCCGATTTCAACAGACAACTATGGCAGAAATCCTGTGCTGGACCGTCTGATGGGACAAGGACCTGGAAGCCTACCCAATGAATCCTACCTGCAAGCGAGCCATGAGAGCTGGAGTGCGGTCCCACCACCAGGGGGTAGCCTCTATGGGAGACGGAGACCACCACCATTCTCTCCAAATTCGAGTGCCAACTCTGGTGAAGCAGTGCTCATAGATGAAGACTATCCATCCATAGCGAGGGTTGATGTGCCACCCATGACACCAGTCCAGGAAGAGCCACCCGCAATGGATGGAAATAACCTCAACATCAGCGAGTAAGTCATCTTTTTGATACATTCACAGTTTGGATTATCTTCTCTATGTCTGGTACACAGAACCTCTTTGCTACTCACAACATCGCATCGTACCGTCAGTTTTTAGAGAGATAACTCGTTAGATTGACCTTAACTTATGGTGCATTATCGAGTAATTTTTCCGTTGTGTTTCTACTGCACCTCAATGGAAACATGTCTACCTACAGCCTATCGCTAGCAGACGGTGGCAACTTCTGCCGGGATGGTTTTGGGAGACAGAGCATTTCGGAGAAGCGGCACGCGCAGCTGGACGCTCGAAATACAGACACGTACAAGCGCAACAAGAAATCTCGTGAGGCAGCTAAGCAAACACAAGTGAAAGTGCCTCACACAAGTCCTGCTGCTCTGGTGAACGCAGAAAATGACAAGAGGACAGGTACGTTACGTGTATCTTAAATATATTTATGAGTTGTAATGGATCCCCATGCTGAACTCGGCTCTACAGTGCCGATAGCATCAAAATTCTCTCTCTAACTGATGTTCCGTTTCCTTGGATCGTATGGTAGCAGAATTCAAAAGCTCTTTTCTAGAGTCGATCGCTGAATGAAAAATCTGAGCATTTTTCTAATCCAGTTCTCTGTTCCTTAGTCCAAAATATGAACGTAGTTTCTACGTAAATATAGCAACATCTGCCAGTTATTTTGTACCAATTTAGAAAAACTCTTTGAACAGAGAAGAATAATTTTTGGCTGACGGATTGTTTCTGGTTTCAGCTACGAAAGAAGTCTCCAACCTGGTCAGGTCTAGCTCTGCAGACTCTCTTCTTAGTCATTCCAAATGTGGTGGGCCACCAGCACCACCATGCAGTTGTAAGTGGTCTCATACACTACTATGCTTATCCTCGAGAGAGATGTACTCTAGATGGAGGGCATAGGTTTTATACTTGTTTCACCAATTTCTAGTTGTGGAAGAAACATTGAGAAATGGCTATGGAAGTACATTACTTGTGTGAGGCTTTCTAGTTACGTGTTGGTGTTTTGCCTTGAGTGTGCATCTGGTGGTGTTCTTTCCTCCTCACCGTGTGGGGTTGGCTTGGATTGGCTAATTGGAATTGTCCTTATCTCTCACCAGATCTAGTCAAATCCCACCAACTGAGCAAGGTGCATAGGACCCCATTGTTCTTCTATCCAGCTTGTTGCTGTAGGTAGCTCAGTTACGATACACACTTACAGCACTGCACATTCTTGTCTCGCACGCACCTGCAAATCTTTTTCTGGTTTCACCATCTCATGCTGAGTCCGCTCTCTTCTGTGTGCATGGGTGATGGCACTTCTTGTACACTGGTGGAATATGCTCATAGGGTGCTCCTATAATGCTCCTGCAGTGTATTTTAGCTTTAGATTCTAGCTATCACAGTGGTGAGTTCTCAAGTCAGTGATGGATTTTAAAGATGACAAGGTCAAAACTGATCATGGGGCCTTCAACTTGAAAGCTATCACAATAGAGAACTGATGTTCTGAGGCTGGAACAACATAGAAAGGACAAATACATACAAAGCCTAAAATTGCCTAAGAAATTAACGATGAAAGACGGAAGTAGAGCAATTGGGACCCTGGGGACCGGCAATCCAGAAGATGTGGGTTCGAGTCCTAGAGCTGGCTAACCTTTGCAGTGACTTCCTTCTTTCGTTGTTGACTGCAACGTCACATCACATCACGTTACATCATAGCCCTTCATTCAACATCAAAGCATTCTCAGCGAGGTGATGGTGAGTGAGGTCAGTGAATGCCTATCATCAATGAATCAGGATAATTTGACAGTTTGACAGACTGATGTGAGTGAAAGTGCCTTTTACAATGCAATACTGTACCTGTTTCAATATCAAATGCCCTGTTTTTCCGATCAGCACCAGTGTAGCCACGGGACATTGGTCAACCAGTGGACTGTATGACATATTCTCGCTTTTTGATGTCTGTCTCAAATGTTATTAACTTTTAAAGTTTCAACAACTTTTGCATGTAATAAGAAATAGAACCCAGCATAAAAATGATGGGTGCATCATAGTCATGTCCTGCCTGGAATATGGAAATAGTCATGAAAATGCTGCTGTATTCTAAAAATTAGCAATTAGCTCCTGCGATGAAATCATTAACTGTGTCATTGTCGTGGCAGTCCTAGCAAACGGGGATTCTCCGGGAACAGACTCGAGCTGTGTAACCACAAACACGACGGTCACCAAGAGCAACAACAGCAGCGGAGCACACAGCAGTGTCACAACGCAGCATCAACAGTTGGGCCCAGCATTAGGAATGCGCAAGTCCAGCAGCCTGGAGAGCCTGCAGACTATGGTGCAGGAAACGCACAAGGGACCAGAGAATGGAAATCCTGCAGGACGGGGCAGTCGAGGCTGCAACGAGAGCTTCCGTGCCGCTGTGGACCGGTCTTACGAAGGTCCGACTTGCATTGCTTGTGCACCAGAGCTCATGGAGACACGTAAGACATTGAATGTTACAAACGAACCACCAAAAATACACTGTATTAACCCTTTTAACCCGCTTGTATTAACCTCTCTGGAAACCTCTGGGGTTGATCCTTCGGATGTGCTTTTTTTTTCACGACGCTGTGGAGCTGGTCCTTGTCTGCTTTGCGCTGTTTCTTCCAGTTACGCCTTTTTTTTTTTTCATATTTCTGGGTTTAGGTGGATGTCATTTTAGCTCTGCCACTTTGGCTCTTTCAAATATGCGGGGCAGGTATACACTGACAACTTGTTGCGCTCGACAATCATAAACGAACGTTCAGGAATAACACTGGGATTACCTCATTTACCTGTAGGCCTGTTGAATGTGATCATCATACAGTCGAGCCCCGGTTATCCAGACGAGGTAAAAACTGGTTTTACCCGAAAACACACCGGAGTCCTTCCTTAGACATTGTCATATGCGTCAACAAGTCCTTAAGGGCATGAACCATGTTCAGCGTTGCCGAGCTTCATTGCGACGGGCTTCTCCGCGTCTTTTTCATCTTCCCCAGCGTCATCGTGATCCCTCGCCGACAATGTTCCGCGTGTCTAACCCAGATATGGTTTCCACGTCAATCAATTCGGGTGCCACAACAACGACATCACTGTCTGACTGATACAAAATCGTGAAACATAACGTCCCCACGTCCAAGCGTATCCAAACGTCTCGTTGGAGTTGCTCCAGTTGGTCCTACAATTAATTGGTTACTTCGCGGCGACGTTCTTATTTGGTATACCGCCGTCGACGTCCCATAGAGTATCCATTTTCGTGTCCAAGCGTAGAGCCTTTTGAGATGTTGCTGCGTAGATCTGACGGTAAACCAAAAGCAAGTGGACACACAGGGTGGACGTTACGGGAAGTTGCGTAGTAAGCGAGTTCGCTGGAATTAGGTTTCACTGTATACATCTTACAATGGTAGGTTGTACATGGGAGGAGTGCCTGTAGGGGAAATGTTATAGTTTGAGCAATACTCTCAAGAAGAATAATAAATTACAATTTAGAGAGGTACCTACACAAAAAATAGCCACAGATGGAATTGGGTACTTGCAAAGAAAACAAAAAAGGCCTCGGTAGGTGGGATACTTGCAGGTAAAATAACTCACATTACTGAGATTGCTCATTCTCAAGTTACTCTCATGGATAATGTGCATTAGGTATTTCATTCTTCTTACATGTAGGAGGAGCTTATGTGCTGCTACACAGAACGCAACAAACAATGGGGCACTTTTTTTATGAGCATTCTCGAAACACTTACACCTGTTCTGCGAGTTGAATTGTAATCTCAAATGTGTTAAAGGGTTAATACGGCCATTTACAATAGGGAAATGTAACATAGTGGTTGGTGATTGGCTCTTGCATGTTTGGAAAGCACAATGGAATTGCATTGTGTGATGAACGCTGTCTGTCTAAATTTCTAGGCTCGTTTGGCTGTTCTTTGTAACATCCCTGTCCCGTATGTCTTGTTTGCCTTGTCTTAGGGTCACCCAGGGCATTCTGAGTGGTGGCAGCTGCTTGAAAATGCTAGACACTAGTAGCGTCTTCTTTGCTGTTTCATTGACGCGAAAATAAAACTGTAAAGCGACGTATCTAAAATAAGTGACATTCCAGTAACTTTGTTGAGATAACTTGCTGGGGATCATTCACTTATCAATCATTTGTAGTGACACCAACGACTGACACGATTTATAACATTTGATGGTTGCAGTAAAATGGGTTTGACAAGGTTACAAAATAGTAGGTTTGACTGAATGTGATATCAGCAGGATGTTGCATAGAAACATTGGTAAGGAAAAATCCGCCATCAAATTGCGACGTTGCTAATCTTTAAACTCCATTAGTTCCCACGTTTCCAAATCAGCTAAATCATTGTGGATCACAATCTTTTGAAAGCTTGCATCTATGGACACAGTGGTCCTCAAACTGGCTTCCACAGCAAGTCATCCAGCTGAGTTACAGAATGTGCATAAGGGTATACGAGTAATGTCCTTATCCTTAATGTCCTTAAAGTATGTCTGAATGTCCTTATCACCAGGCTCATGATGTTCAACTGCATGATGCTTCCAGTCAATGTGTGTACTTAAACTGCCTGTGGTTGTTTGTAAGGTTGATGTTCAAGAGCATCGGGCAGTGTCTAGCACTGTGTGGAGAAAGCGATCCGCTATGAAATCGTTCAGTTAAATGGTTCCTATGAAGTAGTTCAGAGGATCAATCCTGCTATTTATGAACGCTACATTACCACATTCTTGCTGCGATTGCTGCGAATTATGGCACCATCGGTAATCCCTTTTGTAGCCAACACATCGTTGAAGACTCGAAAAATGACTGCTGTATAACGTTTACCATTTATACTGCAAATAATCCACGAAGGTTTTAGCAAGTTGTTTTTTGAATGTGTGCGGAACCATCCATTTTGATCGTGTTGTACTCCATGGACAGGTTGAGGGCTCGCTACCAGTAAGAAATGACGTGACGAATGGTAGAATCTGAGGCATTTATTTCTTCTTCAGTGGAAGAAGAGAAAGAGAGTGAGAGTGGTGGTAGCTCTGGTGGCATTGACCACCGCATTCCATGTCCAGTCCACTCCAACACGGATGACCAGCAGGAAAAGAAAGGGGTCAAAGGGCAGCAGAGGAAAAAAGGGTTGCTCAAGGGTCTGGGCAGTGTCTTCAGGTAAGAACTATGCTTATTAGGGCCGTGGAAAAAGGTGAAACTCCCCATAGAAGCAAGCATGGGTGCACGATAGAGCCCTGTTAGGATGAGAGTTTTGGCATCTGCATCCGACCCACGTCCGCGCACACATTATCCGCAACCATTTATCTACTGCCCTTTATCTAACACAATGCTAGGCCTGAGAAGTTATTGCCGCTTGAATTAGGTTCGCCATGAACAAACTTGGACGCAGAAATAGGCAAAGCACAGCAAATGGTTAATCTGACTAGACTGCGATGAAGAATGAAGGAATGTGATATCATAATAACACCGCAGCAGTTGATGACTACAAAGGTTTAAGACGAAGTAGATGGGACCTGTACCAACTCGGTTGATTGAATGCTGATGCGCAATCAGAGAGATGATGATGATGATGCGGAAATATTTTATACCAGTTCCCGTAATGTAAGGAGTGTCTCGCTACAAAAGAGAGAGAATTTTTAGTGAAACCCAAGAATGTCCCATTTACTACGTGTTGTGGTTTTCTGCTCTCCCTGCACGTATAGTAGGTTTGGCAAAAACCGCAAGACCATTCCAGAGCCGGGCTCCAAAATGTCCAGAGAAGAACTGGAGGCAGAGCAGGCGAGACGTGCGGCTCAAGATGAACAGGGAAGGATACAGGAACAGTACCGCAGGCTCATCGAGCAGCAGAATACTCAACAAGCAGTAAGCTCACTTCTCCATTGGTAAAACAATGATTGTTTTTAGTGATTAGAACGAGACTCCTTTTTCTCCAATGCGCATCGCTGTTGCTTTGGGTAAAACCTGAAAAAGCAAACTCAACAAAACTCACGCGGGGAGAAACATGAATACAAAACCTTTATTATCTTGCACGACATAGAAGCAAAGTATCTACAAATCCAAAGTACAGTAGCCATCTCACGCTTCACCATGAGGAACACGCTAGATGGGATATTGCGGACATCATCGAAACAGAAGTAGTAAAGGCAAGATGGATATGAGCTAAACCGGTGTTACCAAGTGGTAACACGTTTGCGTGGTACACATTTAGTTTCCTCTCAGTTAGGTGGTGCAGGAAAGGGCGTTATGAGTATGGGCGTACATCCATCTCCAGCACTAAAGCTTTGTTCCTCGGTGAAGATTCGTAGTTACACAAAATTCTGTACGAAACCTCCAAGTCTGCGATACATCCTAAATTCCGCGCATTTTCGCGGATTTGTGGAAAGGTCGGGGCCTTGGTCACGAGCATCTCAGAAAAATGCGTTTGATCAGCATAGAAGCAATGTGATTGAATAAAGAAACGATTCTTAACAGCAGAGGCAGAATCCCCAGCAGACATCATCGACGGGGACATCTGCTAACAACAACAACAACAACAACCAGTCAACCACACCATCTCGACAGGAACGCATGCAGCAGCTTCGAGCGCAGCACCAAAAGCGACACGTGGAGCGGCAGTGCCACTACCCTCGTGACGACCTCGAAGAATGGTACGAACAGGATCTTCAGAAGAAGATGCATTCTTCCCAGACTCCGGTGAGTTTCAACGTTGTACTGTCTCTCGCTGCTGGGTTTCTCCGCGCTGACCTGAGCAAAGGGTCAAGAATTTCCATCACCATCATCATTGTTTGTGTGGTTATGGGGCACTAACCATGCTGCCGTCTGCTAACAGTGTGTGCTCTTGTGTGTCTTCTGCTTCCAGCAATGCCGTCCTCTGCCACCCGTGCCCCAGCCTATTACTTATGCCACATATGGATACTCGCGCAGGGTCCTTCCGAAGGTATAACGTGTTTCACCATCTAATCTTGTTTCTCTCATTGGCTACTAATCCCCTACAATCCCCTCAGCTTTCAACACTTCCTCCAGAGGTAGTTTTTCTCAAATTCCTCAAATTGCTTTTAAAAGGCACTGTGAGGCCTGTCATTATATTTTCAGTGCTAGGGGTGTGCAAATATTTGAGTTGTCGAATTCCAATCGAATACCACTCACTCCAAGTATTCGATTCACGAATCGAATGTCTAATAATCGGTTTTTCGAATATTCGACTATTTGAGGAGTGTGAACGACCCCCGCCCTGAAAGTGGGCTCCACCTGATGCTTTCCTGCATAAGGTGAAGCCTGCTTTACAAAATCGCTAGTGTTGCAGGACCGTTGTTGTTTAGCGTGAGATAACGTTAGCCCAGTTAATTTGTATACTTGGCCTGAGGAAGGGGCAGTGTCCCTTCCACATGCGCTTTAGGGGTGACCGTGGGGAATTTTGATTTGATGCCTGGGAGGTTGCCTCGAAAAAGTTAAGACTCTTAGATTATGCCTGCAGCCCGGGGATAAAAGGATGCATTAAAGACAAACCTTACGTTCAAAATTTCAGCAATGAAACATCCCCAGGTGAGACATACAGCAAAGAAGCTAAAGAAGCTAAAGAATGTTCATGGCGAAGCAGTTTGTTTGCTTCACGAGTGACCTGTGGATGTTGAGAAACTATTACAGCCTGTGTAATATGCCATTGCGTGGCATCAATTTTGAAATCTAGATAATTGCTCCAGTAAGTGTAGACTCAGCTAAAATGCCAGAAACACTGTCACGTAATATTAAAAAGTAGGGGCTTAATTTCCAGAGAAGACTTAGATGTCTGACTTGAGACATTTAGTGACAGAAAAATTACGCTAAAGCCATGGGCTACAAACTGCAAACCTTTAGGCACATATTGTAAAATTTGCACGAATATTCGATATTTGATTAGGTATTTGGCTTTTTTTTCCCCCATTTGAGTCGATATCTGATTCGATTTCAAATATTCGGATTCGCACACCCCTAACTTTCACCAAATTACTGAACGATGAAACACCCAAAATAATTTGTTGTTCTAAAAGGTGCATTGTTTGAAACTGAAATCGTGTTTTATCGAAATATGCTCTGCCGTTATGACGTGCAAGTGAACTTTGCCAATTGAGTAAAAGTCATTAAAAAGCACACTAAACTGCCTCACTCGCTGCGCTTGCAAAAAATTGACGTTCCCAAATTTTTAGTTTAGCCAGTAATGAAATGTTTACAAAAATTCACTGTAATTGTGTTCCATAACTTATTCCTTGTGTAGCTGTGGTGGTGTATCTGTGTTGTTTCTTTGTCGTTTGCATGCACATATCACATTCTTTCTACAGCCCTGTTGACTGACTCACATTTCATTTAGTGGATCGCCCCTCATAACAGTCATTGTCCAAGCACATTAACTTTACCTTTTTTAAAACTCATTTCACATCACAATGTAGTCATACGTATGTTAGTCTGGGGTTGCTGTAAAGTACCATATTTACTCGCATACAGAACGCAGGAATGAAGTGCTGCGCCAAACTATGCCAATCACAGGGTCCTGCGCGGTGATGTTTTTGCTGCATTTGCGCCAAAGATGCGCCAAAGCACGGAGTAGGTGATGACTTCGCAGCTCACAGAGATCGCACATGTTGTGAGAAAACGAATCCCGAAGTGAGCGAGAAGTCAGTGACTTACTAGCCAGCTAATCGGTCGAAGCCGATGCCAACTAAGCCTAGCCCAGCCTAGCCCTAGCCCTCGAGTGACCACAACCCGTGACTATATGTGATGCACGTGTGCACAGTCATCTTCATGCATTCTGTGCTCAGGGACATGTTGCATACATCAAGTATACACCAACTCGCTTTCCTTTAACGTCTATGTGTAAAGCTATCCAAGCTGAGTGATCTCTACACTTTCAGACCACTTTTCGATTCCTAAGGGTAGCTCGGTGTGTCTGTCAAGTGGTCTGTGCCTATTGATTGTTAACGGTTGCTTTAACATGCTACTTTTTAAGATCGCTAAGGCTCTTGGACAACGAAACACAATACGTATGTGGAGAGTTCACGACCGCTCTGCACGGACCCCTTGGATGCGGCTACGCTAGGTTAGCCTCGTGGCTCCACGATCTCTTGTCTCTAGCTTGAGTGGAAAATCATCCCAGATTCGATGGAACTGGACATGAAAAGCATTCATTCCACATCGTAAATGAGTAACCATACTGATGCGAGTCCCGTTGATGGCTGATCGGAGAGCTCCGCGAAAACTAGTTTTTTCTCGCGCCAGAACGTTTTCAGGCACTCCCATCACTGAGAACGCACATTTTTTACCCAAAAACATTGCGCCATTGAGGGGGGAGCGATCGATACACTGGGAAAATTTTGAGCCCAACACTCAAGGTACACTTAACAGCAGTTTTTATTCTGAGATATCAGAGTCTATCTCTATGGGATAAACCAACTTCTCCTCACTGTCGCAATCCTTCCACACCAAATCGTCTTCCATTCCTTGAAAAGTAAGAAACATACCTGGTCACCTCGAGACTTTTCGTGCGATATTGGAAGGTTTCATGTCCCAAGACTGAACAATACTCTCACAAACTGTCTGTGTTGTCAGCAGCCTCACCTTCCCACCTTTCGTCAGTTCATGATCTACTGTTGTCATCCGTAAGACCCCTGGTTTTCTGCTGCGGCAAATTCAAACTTCTGCGGCACCAACTTATAACTTCCGCAATTTTCTGTGGCAAGGAGTCAATGACTGCTTGAAACAGGAAACAGTTTATTTTCTCGGATAATGTGGGAACAAAAAATATTATATAAAATTACAGATTCAAAGCACTGCTGTGGCTCAGCATTACATGATATCTTGCGTTGTTCTCTGACAGCGAATGCTATCTGTCGCCAACAGTCCTTTTATACCTGCTGAAAGACTTTTCAGCATTTACAGAGTTTATAGCAATTGACAAATACTTATCACAATAGACACTAATTTCGAGCAAGCACCCTCATTTGCGCACTTTTTCTCCCTAAAAGAGTCTGAAATGTTAGGATGCGAAAATTGCATGGGAACGTTAGTTACGATACTCAAATGATGCAAAATCGCAAAGTTTTAGTATGCCGGTCATGTAACGTTATCGCTGCGTTGTGCAAGCAGTACTCAAATACCGCACAACTGCCGACGGTCGGGAGGCAAAATGCCAGCCCACTACCGTTTGTACACCGGTGAAACATGTCGAGACGCTGCTGGAAGACACCGCTAGTCGCACTTGACTACTGAAAGCATGCTGTGCTCGCCAAATCTGTCATGTCATACTGTAAGGTTTGTCACATCATGTTTGTCCAGCGTTTCTTTCCCCATTTTGTAGTTCGAATGACGGTATCATCCATCGCGTCTGTGGACCATCACCCGAAAGTGTGCGCAAATCAAAGAAAAACACCGCAATAACTTTGGTAGTTCAGGTGCGCAAATTACACGATTTTTTGTGTTCTTGTCATTTTTAGTGCTAAACTAGGGGTCCGCAAATTATGCGATGGCATAAAATATGCAAGTACATATGTCGAAGGGTGATGTATACTCGAGAGCGTGCGCTTTTATCTGATGCTCTTTTGCGTGATCGTGCAATACTTCTCCTGGGACGCTGCACATCTTAGTAATCGTCCACTTCACTCCAGTCGTGTCCTTCAACCCAATCTGACTTCCGCGGAATTCCATGCAAAACGAATTATTCCACGATGAACTCCGGATTCCGCGAAATTTCACGGAATCGCGGTAAACTCTGGGCCTTAATTGTGAGCGACGTCATGGTGGTCGGTTTGTTCACCCAGCTGAGGGTTCTTTAATGTGCGTGTCACGTTGCGAAAGCTGCTAGAAATGCAGATCATGGAAGGATCATTGGTTTGTTTTGCAGAATGCAATCACCGCACCGATGTGCAGCGTGCGTTTCTATCATATGTTTTGCTTAAAGGAGAACTCTGCTCATAATTTCAGTAATTCTCTAGCTCTTTTTAAATTTTTTTCATTGTGTTTATACGGACCAATCAGTCCTTGGGTAAAGTCTACTGACACGTGCATCATAGTTCTCTGCTGTATTAAAACTAGGAACCGTTATTCTCGTAATTAGCAAATAAGAGACTAGCGTTAGCTCTTTTCTCTCGAGGCAAACATGGCATCCCTTTTATCCCGGTCGTCCACTGGGCGTACTTTAGAAAATGGTAACTTATTAGACAGTTTTCACGTTAAACATATCAATCTGTTTGCGGGGACACTGAAAATTGACTCCTATGCTAGAGGGAGGTATGCCTTTTTACCCGACAATGAACCAGTCAACAGGGCTGTGACCTAGACCCGTGTGTTGTGTTTTGACCCAGAAAATCCTCACAGGTGTGCAGCCCTCAGAGAAACGGCTCGTTTGGTCGCTCTTTTAGTCTGAGAACTCCTCGTTCCATACAGGTATCCTATCTCACACAATCACCCGTTTTATCATTTGTCCAAAGATAAGCGGTTGTTCCCCTTTTTGATGTGCTTGGCGAACTGTCATTATCTACTCGAGTGAAGGAGTCTAGATTTTGAGCTTCATGGATTTCCAAGGGAGATACGCCTTTGCGAGCTCAAATTAGGTATGCAGCCAACTTGATGCAGTTGCGAATTGAAACCGCATTAAAGATCATGGGACACCGAATATTAAGGTCTCATGCATCGCATAGAGATACACTGAGCTCAGAAACTAAATTTGTCACTTTATCAGATAATCGAGTCCTTCCAAATTAAGCTGACAACGAGGACGTGTACCAACTTTGAAAAGGGAACAGCTGTTTATCTTTGGGTATACCGCATGTTGCTTTTTAAAACCATGTTATCTGTTTGAGTGACATATTTCCAGAAATGTTTCTAGTAACTGTTTCAATAAGTTTGCATGTCTCGAGTGTTTTTTTTTTAATTATTGTTTTTAACATTAGTCAAAGTTTGAACTGATATCGTAAGGCCTGTACAGTGAAAATGAAATGTTGTTGTGCCGCCATAGCAACATACTATGTTGTTGGCAACAGACAATACGTTTGCCATACAACATTACGGGGGTTGCGACGCTTTGTCACGAGTTATCGCGGATAGTCGTAAAAAATGGTTGCTTGCATCACTGTGAACAGCAAAGGGGATAATAGTCCGACATCGCAACAGGGAGGGGTCACATGCTTTCAACTTCCAATGCCTCTCATGTACAGAGCATGACGCGAGTTCAACGGTTGATATCTCTCCAAATACAACGAGTAGAAAAATAATTTTATCCTCAGTACCCTGGCGTACAGTACATGATGCAATGAACTGCAAACCCTTTATTGTCTGCGGATGAGGACCATTGGAACACTTTTACTTATCTTTGCACCGTTATCTTGCAGAGAAGGGAAAGTGACATTGCTCACTCCAGGTCCCAAAGTTTTGACATCTTCAAAGAAATGGAAAGGTGCGCTGTCTTCTTTTCTCTGGCCATATTGCCATTATGGCATATATATTTTATTCCAGGCCAGGCAGCAGAGTAGGCTTGGCAGATCCCAACCAGTACAGCCACTACGTCAACTTCAATGAGATCCAGATGCACCTCCGTCAGTTTCAACAGAAACAGCCTCCCATTCCGAGTCGGCCCGACCGACCAGCTTCAAACTACTACGAGTACGAGAGCATCCAGCCCATGAAGCACCACAAAGAAGCAAATGGTATGAGGGCGGGAGGAGGGGACTCAGGGTCACTGCCACGGCATGCCCACGTCGCTGGGCACCGCATGGTATATGCCAAAGTGGCGTCCAGCTCAACACAATTCAGTGGCAGCAGTCCGCTGAAAATGACCCCTACGGCAGCTCCGAGGAAACAGCAGCCAATGAACCTCGGATACAGAAATTCACCCAATTCTCAACTTTATGCAAGACGTGAAGGAGGGCAACAGATGCCTGGATCCAAAGTTTGATGTTGGAAACAAAGTATTTATTTGGAACTGGACTCGAGGTTCGATGTGGGACCCAAATTGGAAACTCAATGCAGAATTGGGAATTTTATCGTGCAGCTCCAGTTGAATGTTTCGTGTCTCGAAGATATTGCGCCTGCATCAGCAAGTTTGATGTTGATTCGGTTTGGAAGCTTCATCATGAATGGATTATGTGCCTGTCATTGAACCTGGGCAGGAAACTGTGTTGATCAAAAGTTTCATCTGGTGTATGTCGAAGGTCTGGTGTGTGAAGACACGAAAGCCCACGTATCTAGACAAAGTCATAAAGGTGCCTCATACCCTTCAGTTCAAAGTTATCCTGCATGCCTGACAAAAATGGTTTCCGTCCAAGTTTCTCGTAGGTGCCTACATGTCAAACCAACAGCCAAAAAGCAACTCATCCCAAGCAGAAACTTGCGAGTGAATATTAAACGAGAGGGGGGCTAAGTTTAACAGTGGCTTTTCATACCGTCCGAGTTACATCCTACTAACTGTAATAAGAATGCACTTCTTTGGTCTGGAACATCACAAACAGTTGAACCTCTGTATGCAATAAAGGGATAAGCAAAAAAATCCCAAACCGAGAAGCGAACATTTGGTAAAGTAATTGCAGCTGGGTTTCCTCGAATAACATATATGTATGTGTCTACTCTACATGCATGTCCTGATAGCATCGTTTTTAGGTGTGTGACTTTGCAGAAATCCAGGAGCATGACATATACCCTTTTTTGATGTAACACCATATGTACAGGGTTTTGGTGTAAAAAACAAACAGTTCTCACGAGCCAGACTTTGATGGCTGAACAATGGTGGTACCAAGTAGGGTGAAGTCACCTGTGTGTAGTGGAGCAACCTGGATGAGGCTTATCGTGCAGCTAAACGAGCACAATCTTGAAAATAATGTCCTAGATGACCAGCATAATATGATTTATTAGCACACGTTTTTTTCCTATTACAACGCTCAGTAGCACTGCTGACATGGTCACGTGAGGTAGGAAGAACGTGTTTTTCCGAGTGGAAGTCCAAGTTCATTTCCGCATCGTAGCAAAATTTAAGCTGTGCCATTTGTGTGCGTGTGTAGAAAAGGGGCCCGATCTGACTGTCCATCCCATTGACACACATGCACTTCCTGTTTCTTACCCTCCTGTAACGGGTCAACAAATTTCAATATGGTCGTAAATTTTCTCTGGCAGGTACATACTGATATGTAGATGTCATTGCAACAAAAATACTAAGAAAGGGACAAGTCACTTTATCCCTTATTGCATACAGAGGCTCAATTGTGGTGCATGAATAGTGCCTCTATACTATTGAATACTTGTATATACTTTTGGTACTGTGAATGTGGAATTGTCTTTCCACAGAGACATCAACTACTTTATGCTGTAGAGTTTCTCTGGTTACAATTTTATATATAAAATATTGCTGAAGTCTTCTGTATACTTTTGCCCCTTTCATTTAATAGAAGGGAGAGCAATATGCAGTTGCATTGAGGCCGCGCCAAGTACAACCATGCAAATGCAATGGTAATTATGCTACTTAATCAAATAATTATGCGTGCGACACATTTTATCTCGACTGTTTGGCAGCCATAACATCGCAAACAACGGTTGAATGGTTTTCCCGGATGCGGTCAAATTTAGCGATAGCATTTTGCGAAAGAAAATCATGGTTGTCTGTGTCAATAAAATGAGCACATTGATCCAGATTCCAGAAAGCGAAAGATAGTTATGTAGTCGATTGTAGAGCTGTAACTGGCTATCTGTTCCAGCGCGCGCATGAGTCATAGCCGCAACGTCAGCTGTACCATCAGCGTCTGCTCTCAATATAAACCGGCATAAAAGGTGTGAGGGATGTCTAGTTCAGAAAGGTTATTGCGCAAGATGAGACCATGAAAATTCAGTTTTATCTTGCTTATAGTCGCATCATGTTTGAAGTTAGCAGACGACAAAGGGCAGGGCGAGACCTCGTAGAGGGCGCTGCTAGCGCTTTTACAACAGCTGATTCTCGTTGGGAAATTGAGCAGCGGCAGCCGACAAAAAAGATCCACAAAAATATCGAAGTCGGTTCGGTTGTTACTCCAGGAGGAGTCCACGAACAGCACACAATGCTCAGGAGAAAGATGCAGGTAAGTATTTCATTTGTTTTGGAAGTGAAGTGTAAACGATGTTTGCTCTTCTGGTGCCTGTCACGGAAGGTCGTCATTTCTCATTGAATGCGCCAATTTGAAGAGTTTGTGAGAAAATAAGTGTCAAGTTTTTCATGCCTCGGTAGTAGAGCTTACAGAATTTAAGAAGCAAGCGAGTGCAGGCAAATGTGTATACATGTTTACGACAAGAGTGGATCCATTAAAAAGACTAATAAACAAAACCGAGCGGCGTTGAGAGTGCGTGAGAGAGAGAAACAAGCAAAGGTAACCGAGGCGTCGTTGTTACCGGGCGTGATTAGTTTGTCGCGCTCGATGCACGGATAGAGAAAAGTCCGAAATTTAGATTCCGTATAAGCATTCCAGAGATCTTTCATCCAGTGACCTTCCACAAATGTGCTGCATCCTTCCTCCAGATGATGATCGAGTGTTGTTTAAAAAAAATAATTGCTGGGAAAAACTATCTCCTGCAACTTCACTCGTGTTTTTCATCATCGCTGCAGTATTCCCGTGTGGAAAATTTGGTTGCTAAGGACGCCGCTGCGTTCCCATGGTACCTAAGGTCATGCAGATGCAGACGAACTGTGAGAAGAGTCACGTAAGGGCAAAGCATACTGAGCCATTCGTCAACTTATATTTTTCTTGACAAAAGACTCTCGCTTCACAATATTACAGGTGCTGCGAATAAGTAAATAAAATTACAAACAACATAAATGACTCTGCAAATGGCAGCGCCCTCACGGAAGTTGTTCTGTCGAGGCGGAAAGTTTCAAGGGATCAGCTGGTCTAGGTGCATGTGGTGCATGTTTGACGTTCTGTGTTGAGCGGAACATGACTGAGAGTGCGGACGTTTGAGCTTTTGCCCTGAGCATTATATTTTCGAACAAAAGCACTGTCTGATATCAGGAGGTATCAAAGGTATGTCGTTTGAGTTCGTCAAGCAGGCGCGAGACCCCCAAACATCAGTTCGATTAATGCCATAAATTCAATAATTCTACAACGTGTGCGTGTCGGTCGTTTTCCCAATTTAAACGCAGCGATTATTTCGTTGCTTAACACAAATGGTAACTCCACCAACATGTGCCTGGAGTGATGTCGCAACTTGTTTACAGCAACCTTGATCACACGTTTTCTACAGGGCAAAGGGATGAAGAAAGTGTTGGTTATCTTTGACTTTGACCACACAGTCATTGACGCCAACAGTGACCTGCACATCCAGAAGCTCGCACCAAACGGTGAATTACCGTCGGAAATTAAGGAGCGGTACAGCCCAAATGGGTACGTCACTATGCATTTATGTGGGGTGTATCGGATCAAAGTAGTAGGACGTTAGTCTGAAAAATAGTACTTGAATATGAAAAAATCCCCCCACTCTTATATTATACGCCCCCTTAAAGGGCATCTTCAAATTTTCTTGTTGATTTCATTTCTGATCGTACCTTCTTGCCACGTTCAACTAAGACAGGTTTTGAGAAATCTGAAACACATTGCAGGTGGACTCCTTTCATGCGTGCGGTATTTCGTTACCTGTATGAAAACCAGGTTCTTCCCGATGACATCCTCCACTGTTTAAGGGAAATAAAATTTGTGGACGGTATCATTGACCTGCTCGTCAAGCTACACCAGGTCGGAGATCACGAACTCATCATAATCTCGGATTCCAACTCTGTGTTCATTGAGCACGTCATGCAGGTGTGTGCCATTTTGCCCTGTTCATGGGAGGGTTTTGTTTTTTTCAAAAATAATACCGTATAACGGCAATTTCTGCGAGGACTTCATTTTCGCAAATGCTATTTTTCCACGAAATTAAGGTCCATCAAAATATCTCCCAAATGTGCTTCTATCCAAATTCGCAAATTAATGTGACCACGAAATTAACCAGTTGATCCCACGTCACAATCATCTTGAACATCGATGAACATAGAAAGATGCAAGCGAGCTGGTGTGTAGGCAAAGCGGACAGCATTCCTTTGGGTCCAAGGATGGGACGAAGACAAATAAGTTGACACGGAGGCTCACAAACCAATCTTTATTCCACACACAGTGAAAGGATGGGGCTATCATGGAGGCTTACAAATGGTGTTTTGTTACAATGGGTCAACAAAGGTTAACCATAAGACCTTTTTGCAAGCGATAATGGTGTCACATCAGTAAACAGAGCTGCATAGACTGTTCATGCTGCCCAGATATCCTTTTCACATTTTCCGAGCGGGTTTTTCTCGATTAAGTCTGAGGAATAGTGCAAGAATTACTGGCATCGTTAACTCTGTGTACTTTTTAGTCGGCATCACTAGCAATACAATACTGTTTGTCTTTACTTTGAAATTTATCATCTCTAATACGAGAGACTAAAAGACGCATTTCCCACACATGAGGGGGTTTGCTTACCTGCGGACAGGTCAACGCAGTCAGGTAGTGACTGCGATCCCAAAGTTCCGGTTTTGAACCATGCCGAGGACACCAGCAACTTGGTGGCAGGGTACAATTTGCTCTGAGGGACATTAAATACAGGGGAATTTAATCTGCAGGACAAGCACTGTGGCATCACCTATGATCGCGGTTGTCTCGTGACTTTAAGCTACCAATTATTGTTACGAAATAACATTAGTCTGGCCATTGCCTAAGCAACTCGATGCTGTAAGGGTAAAGCTGTTTTTTGTGGTGGCATATTTCGAGTAATTCTGCACCATGCGTAGTATGCTTTATTTTGTTTTTGTTCAATTATTTTTTATTTATTACCGCCTGACCTATTTTATTTCATTTCTTTATCATCCTGAGGAGAGAGCTTTCCGACGGCTGTGGGAACCTGCAAACAACTGACAACAAAATCCTCCAAGATATCTAAGCGCCTATGAATTTGTGCAAGCTGTGCATGCAACGACGTTTGTTTGTAAAGAGGATGTGTCTTGTTGGCATCTTCTTTGCAATCAGTGGTGACCTATTGTAGCCCCTCATTCCTCGTTAATATGTGTTGAAGGAAGAATTAATGTTAAAAACGAGCATGCAGATTGACAGCACGCAGAAGCAAAAGCTAGCAACTCTATTGTTATTATACGTAATGGATGGAAAGGGTAATAGAAACTGGTTTTGCGAGTCTTTGTGTAAACGTATTTGTCTGTTGTCCCTTGTCCTGTCCTCAGACTCGAGGAAATGCTGTTTGCCTCATCTTGAACGTGTCGACACATCAAAGACATTGTCTCATTATTGGACACAAAGTGTGTGTGGGCTAAGCCGATTTGGATCCCACATGAATATGGGTATAGCTGGGTATATCCTGGGTTTTATTGCTGGGGGTTTGAACTGGCATTATACTGCACCCCCGGAGGATATGTCCTTAGAATATTTATCCCACAGGCTGCTGGGGTGCGTCCTCTGGTCCATGAGATCTTCACAAACTATGCACACTTTGATGCAAATGGCTGCCTCCAGATAAGCGAGTACCACATGCAGAACTTCTGTTCCCTAAGTTCTGTGAACCTGTGCAAGGGGGCCATCATGCAGGAATATCTGGAACGGAGACGAAAACAGGGGGTTGAATTCGACCGCATCGCCTACATCGGTGACGGCCACAACGACCTGTGCCCGTGCCTCCGACTCAAGGCCACGGACTACATATTTCCCCGCCAAGATTACACGCTAGCCAAACGAATCCAGAAGGATCCAGAACGAATCAAGGCATCTGTGCACCCGTGGCGAACCGGGGATGACATCGCGGACGTTCTTCTCAACAAGTGAACTCTGGTTTTACCATTAGGATCTTTATACTCCATTTTAATGTCAAGGCGAAGCGGCTGTGTTTTGTTTTTTCCCACGCTCGCCTAGCTAATGTCATCTGCAACACTGCCCTTAGTTGCCGTATCATGTAGTAGAAGAACCTGGTATCTAAAAATGGTGTCGTCCATTTATTGAAAGGTAAAGAAATGCACATATAAAAGGATATCCCTCGTCTGTCTGTAATCATGGACATATTTTGAAAGCGATAACTGAACAGACAGTTTCTAGTTTCTTTGCTCTTCCTCTCTTTCATTATGTCTTGAAATGTGATGGAATTATATGTCTCTTGTGCACTAAAGGATGATATAACTCAACTACACCTTACGTTTTTGTGTATTTGCAATCTTCGCTCCAAGGGTAATGTTGCAGATGAGACTTTGTACGACGTTTAACCTTGTGCTGAGTTTTACCTAATGTGAGGGTGTAGATAGCAGTTATACCTAAGAAAATACACAAGCAGAGCATGTGACATGACCCTGCAGAGACATAATTAAAAATGGTATATGTTTTGGATAAAGCACTTCTTGTTGAGGGTACATGTCAAAAGATAAATGTTTCTTTGCCATGGTACAGAGAAGCCTGTTGTCATTACTGCTGTGAATAAGAGAGCATTTCAGCTGAGAGACTCAAATTGACATAAGAGATTCAAAGCTTGTCAACAGGACTTATTCATTCCAACACCCTCCCAGGTTAGTTATCACTTTTGAGGTCAAACATCATGGGCATTGTGAAAAAGAAAAAAAGTTTAAACCAAAGTGTGCTGTCTCAGGGTTTTTTAAAGGCCTTGGTCAGAATGACCATTTTCAAGTACTGTGAGAGATTGTGCTGTGTGCCAAGTGTATGGGAATTTTTGTATCAGAGGAGTTAAAATCCTTTCAAATTTTACCTTCCTTTTGGTGGTATATGGTGGCTTTTGCTTTCATTATTGAAAAGGAATAGACGGAACATATAGTGTTCTGCTCAAGAAACTCTAGCCACCTCTCTGTAGAAGATTTATTCAAATATATGCTGATCCTTTTTTAATGTAGTTTGATGTCTCGTGTGGGCATTTATTGGACTGAAAATGAGTCCCTGCACAGTGGTTACCTTATCTGGTTTTGGACAGGAGTCAGAATGTATTTGAGGGAGCCACTATAGTAGTATTTCCATTTTTCCTTTCCACTCCATTTCCAGAAGCTGGTAGGGTCCTGGTATTAAACTATCATAAACAATTCCAACTCTTGCTGGCAAATCTTTGTTTTGTATTTTAATGTTTTTGTCCACTGCTAGGCAATCTTATAGGGTTATTCCAAATTTGAAGTACAAAAGGATTGAGCTTATTCATAAAATTTGTGCTTCTGGTTTCGTTTACATGTACATGAATGCGCTTATCGAGCGTGATTTATTTGAGTTGCGCATGACGTTAATATCTCGATTATTTATTTTTGTACACAAAGCGCGTGTTGTTATTAAAGGGATGTCATGTGATAATTTGGTGTGCTCTGGTATTGTATTTCCTCCTCTTTTTCACTGGACAATCGGCAATGTTCCCAACGAGGCGCGGAGCGTCATAATTTAGTTTCGGTATCAACCTTTTGCCCTCACTACTCCATTGCTTAGTCTGGAATGCCCGTTACGAAAATGACATGTCACGGTATACGTATCAGACGACACTTGTCGCGGCAATTGAGATAGCAGGAAACGCGTCTACAACGAAAGACGATGCTTTATCGCGAAGTCTAGCCAAGTGTAACGCCTGCGCTAGTGCCCTTCCAGACAGAGCAAGAGCTAGCAGGCGACAGACGTTTCTGGACGCCCTCTCCCCCTCTTTTCCTTTTACACTCCCTCCCCTTCTGTACACGAGTGGACTTTTCCTGACCGGCTCTTTCTCAGTTCTTTGTCGGCTGTTGCTTGGGGTAATATCTCACGTGCACAAGTGCGAGCAAAACTTGCGAAAATGGCTCTGTCTATCAAGAAAGTCCTTATTAGCGACGCTGTCGACGCGTCATGCGTCGAAATCCTTGAAAATAACGGCATCCAGGTTACCCTCAAAACAGACTTCACCAAGGCGCAGCTTTTGAAAGAAATCGAAGTAAGTCGGCAATTGTGTTTTGGGGTATGCAGTTGATGGAATACGTTTATCTCACTGATCGGAAAGTTCCGGACGTGTTGGTTGCAGACGATAAACCAGTCGTTTGCAAATTGCCGCACCCCAAAAGTGGCCTCAGATTTCACCTGTTACGATATTCCGGCAGTAATGTTAATAATTAAGTGACACGGACTCGCTTAATTCAGGCATGTATTGAAAGATCTAACGAAAAAAATGTTATAGAGCTTCAGAAGAAGAACAAATTAGTAAAAGTCTTCAGAGTGCTTAGCACGGTGACTAAATAATTTACTCTGCGGCTTATACTCGGGGTATAACTATGCACGAGCGCAAGTTCTACGTTTGGTGTCAGAATTCTGTTTTTTTAAACCGAAAATTCTGAAAATAACATTTGCTCGTGAACGTGACTATTGTTCTAATCTTACCAGAACTACGACGCGCTGATAGTGCGATCAGCCACCAAAGTGACGTCAGATGTTATCGAAGCTGGACAGAAGCTCAAGGTCATCGGACGTGCGGGAACTGGTGTCGATAACATTGACTGCAATGCAGCCACTCGACAAGGAGTACTGGTTATAAAGTATGTGCGCTTTGTGCAGAGATATAGATCTTATTATGCATATTTATTAACTCAAAATAAAAAAATAATTACAGCGCACCAGGAGGTAATACGGTCAGTGCAGCAGAACTCACCTGTGCAATGGTGATCACACTCTCAAGGTTTGCTTTAAAATATTAATTTATTATTGAGTATAAATAGAATATATGCAATAATACGAACAATATTAATGGTTCGATTAGCATGATATGATGAAACTACGTAATCAATGCAGAGAAATCCCTGCTGCAACGAGTTCACTGAAAGCTGGAAAGTGGGATAGAAAAATGTTTATGGGAAACGAATTGTACGGCAAGACCCTGGCAATCGTTGGCCTCGGCAGGATTGGAAAAGAAGTGGCAACGAGGATGCAGTCGTTTGGTATGAAGGTATGTCAGGGTACTTTCATTTTTCAAAGTACATATGCTGAATTGTGCCATATTTTGGGGTGATTATTATTTTTTCCGTCACATTGCAGACGATTGGGTTCGACCCTATTGTCCCAGCCGAGGTATCCCAAGAATTTGGAGTGGAAAGCATGACTCTCGACCGACTTTGGCCACTTGCCGACTATATTACAGTCCATACGCCTCTCATACCGCAAACTAAGCGTAAGCATCACCTCTTACCTTTTAACCTCTCGTATTAGAGTTGATAAAAAATTTCAAAGTGAACGAGCTAGTGATGACGACAAAAAAGTACCCAGAGTTAATTATGCCAGTATTTCTTGCACTATTCCTCAGACTTAATCAACAAAGACACACTCGGAAAATGTAAAAAAGGCGTCAAAATCATCAATGTTGCTAGAGGTGGCATTGTCCACGAGGATGATCTCTTAGCTGCACTGGAGTCTGGTCACTGTGGAGGAGCTGGGTTAGATGTTTTTGTTGAGGTAATTGCATCCACTTCCTTTCTGTTTTCTCAGCATTTGTCAGAGACCAATTCATTTGAATGTTTTTAGGAACCACCCAAAAACCATGCCCTGATTGGCCACCCTAAGGTAGTGTGCACCCCACACTTGGGCGCAAATACGAGGGAGGCGCAACTGCGAGTCGCGCAAGAAATCGCGGAACAGTTTGTTGATCTCACCGTTGGACAATCTGTCCCAGGTGTGGTAAGTTACTGTTGTTAACCTGTGTTGACCACCATTGCTCATTACAGTTTTGAAAGGTAATGCATTACTAAGAGGTCTCCAACATAGCTAAGGCCCCTGGTTTTCTGCTGCACCAACTTGTAAATTCTGTGATTTTCCGAAATGGGAATATGTGGACAAAAATATTTTATAAAATTACAGATTGAAAGCACTGTTGTGGCTCAGCACTACATAAATGATATCTTGATTTCCCCTCTGACAAGGTCTGTCACCTACAATCATTTTATACTTGCTGAAAGATCTTTCAGTATCTACAGAGCTTATAGGAAGATTATAGGGAGGAGTTTACAATACATGCCCTGTGGAAGTTACAGGACACCCTTTTTTTTCTGGGCTGTATGCATTTATTTAAGTCTTTAAAGGCAAACTCCCAGACATGAAATCGAAATCCCCCACTGCCACCGCTAAATTGCACACGGGAGGGACGCCGCCCCCTCCTCAGGCGAAATATGCCCAATAAACTTGGGCTCACGTTATCTTAGGCTAAACTACAATCTGTCTGTGCTGGTCTCGCAGTATGGGCAGTTTCGTAAAGCAGGCTTCACCTCTTGCAGGGAAGCTTCAGGTGAAGCCCACTTTCGGGAGCGAATAGTCGGACATTCGGGAGGCCGAATATTGGGTATTCGATCCTTAAAATGAATGAAATACTTCTAGTGTCTGGTATTTGATTCGAATTGGATTACTCGAATATCCGCACACCCCTGTTTAGGGGTGTTTAGGGGTTTTATTTTTATAAGGGATTCCGTGAAATTCCGTGCCAAACGAACGATTCCGCGATATTTCGTGGAACCGCGGAAAACCCGGGGCCTTAAACATGGGCTACTTTCTTACATATAGTCCCCACCACGTGTGACGACACATTTGACAGGACCTCAAGAAGGAAATATCTTTTCAGCCCTTCCGCGACAAAGGCAATCCGCCACATAACTTTACTTCCCCCATGACCGTTTTTATGCTGCAGGCTGACTGCATTTTAAACGAATTTATCTTACGAATTTTTCATCATCTTACGGATTAAATAAATGAAGTATTACAAAATAGCCAGTGTTGGGTAGCAAGTAGGTTACAAGTAACTGTAACTACTTACCACTCTTTGTTAAAGTAACTAAAATATAACTGAGTTACTCGGGTATTGTAATGTTTTCCGTGTCCCTGGTGTGATTTTGTCGAATACCCTTCCGTTCAAATACCCTACCGTATTTTTTTCTCAACCAGGAATTGCGTAAGTTCTGCCATCTGATAAGCAGCCAGGATAGCCTTGGACTAGCTCACATTGTGCTGGCCCACGGGAAATACTCCGTTTATAATTCGGTCTATATGCGAGTGCCAAAAGGAAGTTTTTCAGTTTTATCTGTTTGGGATTTTTTTTTTTAGAAGGTAACTGTCAAGGAACCAACTTGCTTTAACGTGGAAACTGCAGCTGTAACTATAGATAAATTTCAAAAATTGTAACTGTAACTCAGTCTATTTTTGCAGGCTAACTGTAACTTAGTTAAACCCACGTAACTTACCCATGATGGCAAAATATTTATGAACAAGTAGCCCTGTCAACAGCGCACAAATTTTTCGCGGCAATTGAGGCTGTCTGACATCGCAGCAGTGAGGGAGTAGCCCGTAGGCCGCAGCACCACTTTTTAAGATGAAATTGCGCCGTAATAAAACCTTGTGGATCCAAAATATTTTGCTTGGACATTTTTTATGCACTGTTTGACAAAGTGAGAGCGGTTTTTAACCAGCTGAAATACCTTTTCCGTGCTCCTTTAAAAATGGTTATTAAAAATTATTAAAATACATAATTTAATGTGGCATTTGTTAACGGGGTTAATGCATGCCTCACGGGCAGTGGCGAGGGCTGTGATGTCGGTATTTGCGGTGCCCATTTTCTCTGTTTCCATTACCTTTTTCGCTACGAAACTTTCAATACAGGTTTATATCGGTGCAAAGAACCATTTGTTATCTGGGATAACTTGGGACAACCTGTTACAACCCCTTTAAGTACAAATAATATTCGCGCAAGTCCATGCACACCACAGTCAAACATCCTTTCTGACTGCAAAAATTTTAAACAGACTATAATACGATAACTACGCAGGTAAATGCTCCTGCACTGGCCCAAACGCAAGTCCCCGAAAACAAACCATGGGCCGACCTGTGCGTCGCCCTGGGAAAGGTTGCCTCTGCATTAGTTGGCCCTTCCAATGGCTTACAACTTGAGCTGACCACACGTGGTAAGTTGTGTCTCTGTAGCGCCGCATACTGATTGCCACCTGACAAATTGTGACGCGCAAATAATAGAGAGGTGACAGATGGTGCGATTGATGTCTGCAGGGGCAGCGCTCGCGGGCAAAGCCAAGTTCTTGTGCACTGCAGCTGCGATTGGAGTGCTCAAACAACTGGGTCGCAGCAATGCAAATTTCATCAACGTGTCAGCATTGGCACCAGAGGCCAAAATAGAAGTAAGGAGGACTCCTTCGTCTAGTCTTTTAATAGTCCTTCCAGCTAGTTACTCTACTGGACAGTCTTCTGTGAAACAATTCATACAAGAAGGATGACGACCATGTATTTGTATTGGTGCATACAGATGTTACAGAAGCATGTGGAGAAGCCATCCTGTTGTCTTTCGGGTGAAGTGAGCCTAGATGTCAAGTGTGGGACGACCACTCACACACTTGTGGGCTCAGTGGCAGGGGACAGGTTGTTTCTTTGCTCCATAGATGGTGCTGCCTTTGAGCCACGCCAGGTTCTCTCTGGAGCATTACTCTTTGGAGTAGGCCAGGACAGCCCCAATGCCCTCGTCCAGATTATGGGTGAGTCGCACATCTTTCATTTTCTGCAAGCCGGTTGTGGGCATCAGCGCAACATCAGTTGATGATGAACCGCTGACGCTATTAATAGTTTGGACTACGAATTGTAAGCTGCATACATATCCAAAAGTGGAAACAAATAAGAGCTAAACAATAGACGAGGGCACGATAATTTATTGTGAACCAAATGAAGTATAAGACTGGAGTTTATATGTACATCTTACGCATAATTTAATTGATATTTAGTACACATTTAATAGATATAGGCTATGAAGGGACAGAAAAAAGAGAGAGCAATCGAGAGCGTGTGTTCTAGAATAAGTGATGCGTTTCAACTACATTTGATGTCTTCTCTGCAGGTGAACTTGTAGGACAAGGCATCTCTGTCCTGTCGGCTTCTCGATGCACCGGAGGCTTCTACGTTTTCAGCACTGGCTCTCCAGTAAGCACGCAGTCTCGCCCACCTGTTGCACCCCTCAAGTTTTGGTCCTATGTTAACTTCAATAATTAACCTCCATGTTCCATCCTCCTGTTTCCTCATCGAGTGGAAATCATCAGCTGTTTCACCTTTTCTGCTGTGCTCCTCTTATTGACAAGCACTTATTAAAGTTTTCAATAGTGGATAAATTTTTAGGAAAGGTCATTTAATTTTAAAATGCATTTTTTGTGGAGCGGAACTATTTTAATAACATTCCATAGTGATTAGATGACACAATGATTGTGTGATGATATTTTATGGGATCCTAATTTGAGTTATCGTTTAAGGAATAATAAAGTACATTTTGAAGCTGCACCTTATTAATGGCTGACTTGAGTTTTAAGGTAGCAGCAAAATGTTGGTGAGGGGAAACACTTGAGCCAGGCTGCTGCGCACTGCCAGCAAGTTGCTTTGTAAATAAAGCGTTACATGTAGTGTGCATGTAAGAAGCTTCTATCTTTTGCCAGTTTTCACCGAATCTCTATGCCACGAAAATATTGCCATCGAAAGCCACCGATGCGTGGTGAACGAAATAACTGCCAATTTTCCGCACCGAATCTGGGTATAAATAAACACCGGAAACCCCAGTTATAGTTCATGATGATAATCTGCATTCTGTACTGTAAGGTTTCTATTGCTTTTATAATGAAAAACTGATGCTCATGTAAGCAACTATGATAAACACTAACAGCGCAAAAAATTATCTGATACAGGGAGTCGAGTAAATGTTAGTATTTTTTGTTGTATTCTACAGCGGAGCTTCGACTTGATAGTTTTCATGTTCCCAAGTGAGTAGGCCCAGAAACCTTGGTTGGTGGCCTGCATCATGATGCCTTGAGGGGACTGTGCATCCTGGGATGACTTTGTAGGGAACTGTATAAACATTTGCCTTACTGCGGATGGGATTCTAGCCAGGGTTGGCCCTAAAAACTAAATTTTCCAGTCTCGGAACGCTATCTACCTTTATTAACATTGTTCAAGTTTTGTTCCACTGCCAAGCGAAACATCCATTTGCGACGCTTGCAGCTACTATGCTTCTCCCGATGAAGAGTCTAGTAACATCTAAATAATAGCACCGAAGTGTGACAACTGCAGAATATGCCGTAACGGCGCATCTGTCGACCCAGATGAGAAGTGTACAATAATCGAATAATGTTAAAACGATAGAAAGGGTCTTTAAATACTGGGGATCTCGTTCAATGCTGATTGTAAGAAACATTGACGGAAAAGACGAGACAAAATTCAGCAATAATGAAAAATTGGATGCTGTGGGCGTACAGCAGGGAATCCGCACGGTTTGGAAAGTGGTAATGGTCCCTAACTGTTGGAAGCGCAGTGCAAGCCCAGGGATTCTATCGTTCGTGGACACGCCACAGTGAGGAGTTGAAAGGTCGGCTCAGAAGACTGCAGTGTTTCGCTGTTTTCATAACTTGTCCTGTTATAATCACTGATGAAGTTTTTTTGATATTATTATTATTAGTGTGTGCTCTTATTCGTATTTGACGAGCAACCCTAGCAAACTAGCAAATCACCACAACGTGCCCTTGAAGTCCTTGAAGTATTCCAAAGAATAAATAAAAGCATAGATCAAAAGGGGTTGGGTGTTCTACCAACTCTGCCAACTTCGGTAAAAAAAAATTATCGAATTGAGAGGAAAATAAGAAGAGCAAAATGGGGCAGCACATTTCACAACAAACAGAAGCGGCCACCCGGTGGGTGGCTGGCCACTGCGGCGCAGCCATGGGAGCAGCGGTGGTCGGGAGCTGCTCTGTTTTATGGTTGCTGTATTTGTGATTGGTGAACTTATGAGTTACTCTATGTATGTGCGTCTTTTCTGTTGCGTTTCCAAAGTAGTGATCCAAGGACAACAGTTGAGATGCTAGTCTGGAGGAACTGTTGAGCATCTCAGAACAGTTGCGCGAGGAATGGGGAGCCAAGTTGTGAAGCTACTAAGCCTAATGAAACGATCGTACCGTGGTGTCTGCGAGCGATGCATTTCTTTGGTAATAGAATAGATTGACGAAACGCTGGGCCTAGATGACTATGTCGAAACCACCAAACGACAATTTGACCACATACAAGCTTGTAGTCGTGGGAGACGGCGGCGTGGGGAAGTCTGCTCTGACGATACAATTCTTCCAGAAACTTTTCGTCACTGACTACGATCCCACCATCGAAGACTCCTACATTCAACACACAGAAATCGATGGCCAGTGGTGTATTCTCGATGGTGCGTCCGCTTTTGCTCATAAATGTGTACAAAGCTAGTCGACATTTTTGTCGGACCGACGCATTCGAATCAAACCGTAAACTAGTCGAGGGAGTCGACGTATATATATGTGATCGGCTGTCGTGTACGTCGGAAAAGTAGTGAGTCGCGGAGAAAATGCATCTCCGTCTTTTAGGATTGTATGTGCGGAAGATGGCTTTTATGAGAGAGCATAATGATACAATAACCCGACTCCTTATCACGAATCATGAGCGATTTCCGTTTGAGATTGATACGTGAAAAACTACATCGGTGCGTGTATGAAATTCAATTTTTCTGCTCTGTTAATCTAACTGTTCGCTGTGTCTGCTGCACCGTCGGATGAGGATGATTGTGGAGGTTATTCCCTTTGTATTGGACAAAGACATAGACAGCGCATAGGGAAATGCACATCCTAGCGCTGTGATGGTGCGCTAATTCCAAATGTTGCCGTGCCGTCCGACGGTGCAGAAAGCCCCCACTTTTCCTGCACCGTCGGCCAGCTCAGTGACCACTTCATCGTAGTGTGCAGAAATAAACATCCCGGTTGTTCAAAAAAGCGATTAAATTGCCGCCAGCTCGTGGGCTAGCCTCACTATGGAAATGTCTTTTTATGGAGGGAGCTAGGCTAGCTTCCACAGCCACTCTAAACTAACCTAACAATGGAGCGAGGTAAGCTGCCACAGCCGTGCTAAGCTAACCTCATCATTAAACTAAACCTAGTTTGTGATGTCTTCCGTTAGTTTAGTGTTAAGTTAGGTCAGTTTAGTGCAGTTATGGCAGCTTGCATCGCTCCCCAAAACCATTTCCATAATGAGGTGACACCAAGTTGCGGAATTGCCACGCCAGCCAAAACAATTTTATGGAGATGCAGTTATAGTGAGCCGGCCGACGGTGTGGGAACATTGGACGCTTTCAGCACTGTTGGACGGCACAGCAACATTGGGAGTTAGCGCATCCTCTCACGGCACGTTTCTTTCATAAGCCAACTGTACTCCTATTTTCAACCTTGATGTATTCCGTCCTGCCTCGTTCAGCTAGGGTCACTGAATAAGCAGATTTATTCGTCATTATTTACAACTACCCTCTTTTTCAAAAATCCTGAAACAAGCACTTACTTTGAGATAAAAATCACAAAATTTTGCTACGCAAACGAGCTGAAACAACACGCTTCTCGAGCTCAAAAGAAGCAACAGCATCCGATAAGCTGATGGTTGTGTCGTTCTGGTTTTGGCTCATTTGCGTGTCAAGATTTGGCAATTTATATCTCCGGGTACCTGCTCATTTCAGGATTTTTAAATAAGAGGGTGGATTGAAACAATGATTGCCACCAATTCTGCCGTCTGACTTTTAGGTAATTAATACGAGTCCAGTAGTTGCGACAGGATGTCTGCTGGACCCACCTTTCTCTATGTACTATCCAGTGTATTTGCATAGCCCATATTGATTTCAGTGCTGGACACAGCTGGCCAAGAGGAGTTCAGTGCCATGCGAGAGCAGTACATGCGCAAGGGGGACGGCTTCCTGCTGGTGTACTCCGTCACGGACCGGCAGAGTTTCGACAACATCAGCCACTTCCACACACAGATCCTACGGGTCAAAGACCGGGATTCTTACCCGATGCTTCTCGTGGCCAACAAGGTGGACCTTGTGCACCTAAGGAAGGTCACAGAGGAGCAGGGTCGTGACCTTGCCAACCAGCTCAGGGTGGGCATTATTTCTTGTTTCATCCTCATTTGTACCAACAACCGCTTTGCTCTCGCAGATAAGCTACATTGAGACAAGTGCCAAAGACCCGCCTATCAACGTTGACGCAGCTTTCCACGAAGTAGTCAGAATCATCAGGTATGTAGATCTGTTGCGATGACACGCTGCAAAATTCGTTGTCTGTTGTGGCCGCAGGAACCAACCTCCCCCCGAGGATCATAAACGGCGCAGGAGGTGGTGGAAAGGATCTCGCTGCTCCATCGTGTGATGTTGGAAAACCTCCTTTTTTTATTGGTAGCGACGATATTTGAAGGAAGAGGAAACAACCTGCATGTTTCTAGCACGGCAGCAACAGCAAACAGGTTATCTATTTATTCGAATACAGGCGTACAGTATATCTGTCATGTGACATCTTAACTGTTTCACTCGTCACCACAAAAATACCTCGCGCGGCATCGGGTACGTCTTTTCTCTCATACACCAAATGATCTGCTCCTTCTCTTACACGCTCTTTCCGAGCGTTTTAAAGATGTGCCAAACAAAGACCTCGCATTTTATTCGACACTATAGCGAAAATTCTGGGGGACCACCTGAGTTCTCCTTTCAAGGAGCACTAAAACTGAGATTAGTTCATTTCGTCAATCAGTGGGTGCGTTAAGTAGGCGCCCCGGGGCACGAGTGTTTCAGACTCCACTCACTTAATCCGGCACTTATGCAACCGGGAATGTGGGACCCCGAGATTTTTATAACTGTTATCATACTTTTTTTTATTAGTGGACCACTTCCAAACGGTTATTCGTGGGAAATGCGGCGCTTTAAAGTAGCGCAGAAATCATTTATAACACCCTGTTTTCTTCCTATAAAACTGTTAAGTATGTCAGTAAGATGCACCATGCCAAGTAATTCACACCACAGTCATAATTGTGTTGGTCACTGGCACCTGCTTGAGAAGTACATGGGTAATCTGTTGCATTGGAACATTTCACATTAATGCAGTTAAATAAGTTGCTTTTAAAAAAATGTGGTACTTATACGAGACCCTGGACGGACAGCGTTGAAAATGCACGCATAGAAAAACTGGTCGCTCATTTGCTTTTTGGTTAGCCATTTCTCCTTTATGGCATTTTCTGTGAGAAGCAATAGCACTGAGCAAAAATAAGTTGTCATTGACCAGAAAACAACTCTGAGAGTTTGTTTTAATTCCACGTGGGAAGGTATGTATTTCCTTTGCACATTTTGTCTGGCACGCACGTGGAAGGTTGTCGCCTTTTCCCCAGGGAGGGGGTCCGCTGTGGACAAGTGCCACGTGCATGCTGGGATTGGTCCACTGAACCCTATGTTCGAGTCTGGAATTGAGATCTGCGCCTGAGGACATTGTTCTTAAGCAGTCGAGGCTCCTTGTCCTTTCGTCTGTGTTCCAGCCTCAGAACATGAATTTGATTCCTGTAGGACAACCATCCTCTTGTGGAGCTGCTTTTGCATCATTTTCCAATATCCTAGTACGTAGAAGAGCAATGTGCAAGTATCCGGCACAACAGAAACGAGACAGTTGAGAACATCTAAATTTTAATGAGACGAGACTTTCGTGTAGAAGGCTGCACTGCTTCGGGTCACCTGAAAGAGTGCAGCCTTCTGCACGAAAGTCTCATTTCATTTTCTTTCTCTTTCTTTCTGTTGTTTTCCAATACTCTAAAACCCATTCTTTTTGCGAGTATTTGATGCAGCAGTGATTCCTTCCAAAATAACCGACGTTACGGAATTAAACCCAGAATGACATAAAAATTTAGTCGAGGGACTTTAATAGGGACCGTACAGCAAAGTTTCGGAGTGGAGAAAGAACGCGCTAAGCGGTCGTGTAGCTTCCGCAAACGAACACTCACGAATGTGCAAGCTTTGTTTGCAAGAATCGTCCACATTTCGTTTGCTACCCTTATCTGTTTTTCCCGAATGGTAGTGAAGTTGGTAGTGATGAAAAGGCGATGCAGGGAGGGACCGGAGGGTTAAAATCCTCCCACTTTGGCGCTGTCGCCACAGTGTTCGGCTAGCCACCTGGAGAACATCACTGCACATTTGAGAACCGAGCCCCATCCCTTTGGACATTCCTAGGATGTGCATCTTGTATTCGAATAAATATGCTCATTTTCTACGCGGTCAGGTTTGTGTCTAGTAAGCCTAACTTTTTTTTTCTACCTGCAGTTATTTTACTCTTTATTATTTGCTTTGTCATTAGCATAAAAATCTAGTCAAACGTGGGTTGATTTCCAACTCGGTGTTTAATTCGTGAAGCAAACTTCCTTTCTCAATTATTTTTGCGTTCCTAAAAGAGGGTCTGCCAAAGCGAGGTTTTAATGTTTGCTGTTGCAAGACGCCAACTTACGTGGCTACAGGGTCTGCTAGATTCCTCTGCATGTCCCCAAACTGCGATACTTAGTTTTGTCACTTTTTTCGAGGCACGTGTATTTGATAAAATTTCATAACGTGTGTTACCATTCCTTACTGTGTAGGGCTGTGGGAAACTATTCATAGAGTTAAAAAGAGGTAAAGTAAATATGGCCTCCAAAGAAAAACTTTACAGTCGTGCCTTTCGACAGTAAAACTCTACACAATGTCTCGTTTGGAGCTTTGGGTGCGGAAAACCATGTGACGCCTTGTTACTTTGTAAAGCAGTTAGGAAAAACCCAATTTCTGAGCTACAGCTATTACTATGAACAATTCCAATGTGAAACATAGCATTCTTGGAAGTTCCTGCTAGCGGCATAAAGAAGTCAGCGAGAATTTTGGAGTGGTGTTACCCATTGAAATGTCTGTGGCTGAGAAATTAAACGCTTCCTAGCAACCACAAAGACTAAAGCGGAAAATGTGTCCGTGTGGCCAGGTTTGACCATCGCAACTTTTATTAAAGGGACGATCTCACAGAGATTCGCTTGAGAAATTTTTTTCGCAAGATGTGCAGGTAAACAGCAACGAAAGTTTTATTGAGAATAACCACCTAGTTTCTGGAGACATTTCCAGTAACCTGCCGTAATAGCAGATGGTGGACGTTGAGTGCACATTCACAGAAGGTCACGATTGATCTACTTCCCCCATTTAATTTTGAATATGAGCAGTTTGAATGAAACTACATGAAACTACAATGAAAGCTACACAGTGCCAGTGTTCATTTGTTTATGCAAGCGATGGTGGTGTTCCTCATAATTTCTCCCGCATAATTACATTTATTTAAGCTTACATTTTTTATGCGCCTTTCCCGCTACAGGATTGCTGTCTGAGGTCGTGTTCTGCTCTATTGTACAATTTTTGTAACTTATTTTTTCGTGGATCTCGAGAGGAGCAGAAATAAATTGGCAGCTGATTCTCTTATGTACCAATATTGGAACATGCAAGTTTTTAAAATTTTTCCCACTGGGAAGCACACTCAATCCTAATATGAAGGTTGCGGCTCCATTTTTTTTAACATTATAGGAACGGTCTCTCGTGTTCCAAAAAATGAATATTGCCAGTTTTCGGGTATTTCAATGAGTCCTCCATTTTCCACATTTGTGAAAAAGAAACTCGATTTTTATCCTATAAATTATTGCCTAGCAGCCAGCTTTGTGAGGTCTGCACCTCGTAACAATACCAATTTTTTGTTTGATGTTGGCACGGAGTACGTTTCATTTTCAGAAGTTGGCCATATTGAGGGTTCAGAGATTGGGGTGTGCTGGAATGTTTGTTTTACTGCCAGCACCACTGTTTTGCAGTTACAACATGTGTGTTTTCAGCCATTGCAGATTTATTAGCGAGGGAAAGAAATAAAATAAAGCTGCCGTTTTATATATATACAAACATTTCTGTCTCTCTACGATTGATGAACCTCCTCCTCCACGACCCCCCCCCCCCCCCTTTTTTTTTTTTTTTTTTTGTTAAACTTGAATCTATGAGGTACATACAGCCATCTAGCATTCTGTGTCCCGCTGTATTTAGCACAAAGTATTATTCATCTTTCTGAGGCCTGGACTGGCAGGATGCATCGTGAGGAGCGAAGGCGATCACGGCAGACGAAAGACCTCCTGTTGAAAGTGAATTCTCCCCAACGTTGTTTTGGACTTGCCGTTACATGGGCTGGACATTAGGGTTCCTCATCTCCCCTCCCCTACGAGAGTTTTGGACAAAGAACCCCCCATCCGCCCCAAGGAAGAAAAAGTGAGGTTCTGGATCCGACCCCTGGAATTTTTCTACTGTCCCGAAAGATTCTAATGTATGGCTTTGCGTATCATCAGCAGATACATTACGGTGAAGAGGACATAACCGCACCAACTTGTGTTCGGCGGAATAACTTAGTGCTTACCCGGAGCGCTCGCAACAGAGACAGCGTGGGCGTCTCGTAGCCCACTAAAGAACTTTGAGGAAACTGTTATTGGTCCAACCTCCTTTCGTCGGACTGACAACGATTGCGCTGAACAATTTGTCGCGCGCTACGCTCGGGGTGCTCCGTAAAGCAAAAGCACGATGTACGGCTAAAAGGGTGCCTCTACATGGTAACCTGGTTCAGTTCGCAAAAATTTACGCAATTAACCTTACGTTACATGATCTCGAGGTGACAAAAACCTACTAAGAACATGTAGAGGTGGTATGCCACGAAAAGGCGATGACGGTGGAACTGAGAAGCGGGTGCTCCAGGCAAATGCCGTTGACCGTTGAATATTAAATGACACGTTTTCTAGGACACCCTGTATAAATAGGAAGAGCACGTGTAAGTTGTGTGCTTTTCCCCCTGGCTTCTGGAGGGGACGGGGCGTTCCACCTCTCGTTGTGAAAAATACCGGCTGAGTGAGAGGAAAGAGTGTGATGGGGTTTGGAAGATAGCTAAGGGCTGGGCCAGCGGACGCTCTTAGCCATATGTCGCTCAACCGTCAAATGACTATTGAAGCTGTCACAATGTCGGTGACCTGATATCCGTTCGGTAGGTCGTCCGCAAAGAGTTCGTCAAGGCGAGTCTTTCCTTCACCCCCAACGTACCTCCAAGACAACTCTGCCTGGGGCTCAGTAAGAGCTACAGAGGTGCCCCCCGCCTATGCATTGGTCTGGGCTCGGCGCCCATCCACAACACAGTACAGACCTCGACGCGGGATAATTCCAAACTTAACCTTTAATAAACAAAAGCAAACAACTGAGATCTATAGCTCGTTGTGGTACCCATCCGGTGGTCGAGTGAACTCTGGATATTTGACGCCGTCCTCATACGGAACACTGAGGTTCTCTTTGAGGAACTTGATGACGCCGAAGGCTTTCTTGATCCCAGTGAACAGCCTTGGGTGCAGCTTGTCATTCACGGGGACAAAGTACAGCACTGGAAACTCTGTCACCTGCTACAGGAAGAGATACACCACAAAATACATGAGGTTGCTGTTGTTTGATCACGTGGAAGCTCCTATCCTATCATGTCAGTTTTTAGTGCAGCCATTCTCTGGAATAACACACACTTTCACAACTAATGTAGTGACTTGTGTTTTTTCCGTGGTGTTTCAGCTGTCGACGGCATGCTCATGTAGAAAGCTCGATGCGGTTTTCAGAGGTCGGTTCATTACCTAAAATGACTAGTGTACAGGAAGGAAATGATAAACAGTATACAACTCCTTTATGTATAGGGAGCCTACTGTGACGGGTGGCCGTTCATCTTTTATCTTGATGTTTGCTAAGGTTTTTATCGATGGTAGATGGGTCGCTTCGAATGGTAATCCGTTTGGAATCGTGTATGGGGCCATTCATGGGCGAGGTTTTTAGAAGCAAGTTTCGTTCAATAAACACTGCCAGTTGAGTTCTTCCTGTGCACTGGGGGTTTTCAGTTCTGTACAGCCCATGCAGTTCCCCACTGTACTCATTAATTACGACAATTTAGACCGCTTTGCGGCCAGCCCAAAGCGCACTCGAGTTCTGGTTTCGGCGCATTTGTAGAGCAAAATTGAGATTTATAGCCAACAAGCACGATAGCTCCATTCTGCTGTCTCGCCTCTGGCTCTGTTTGCCGGATAAAATCGAATTAATAAATTAATTTTAGCTTCCCACAGTGTCCACAAAACCGCAAGTCTGTAATCATGACTCCTGGGTGCGCACAAATACTGGAAGGGATAAGGTCGCCCGCCACAAAGAATACTCCGAAGCAATAAAATATGCTTCTTTGATGAACCGAAAAAAAAAAGGGGTACATATGGAGAGGACTCATCCTAACGCTGGTCCTGCCTATACGTTCTCTGAGGAACAATTTCATAATGATTACCGTGTAGATGGCAGGGTAGTCATTATAGGTGACGTCGATCTTGACCATGTCCAGGGCACCAGGAGCATGCATCTCAACCCTCCATGAGACTTTATCCAGTTCTTCTTCCATATCCTTGCACAAAGCACACGACTGAGCGACGAACAGCACCAGGACGTCCTTCTTGGACCGAGTCACCAACTGGTCGAAGGTACTGCCCACAGCAACCAGTAAGGAGCCACTCTGAGACTTTGGCGGCAGCTGAGAGCGGACATGTTGTCTGTGCTTGCCTGCGTGGAGCAGCGGGAATATGTATCGCAGTAAACGGTGTCCACAGCTACTTACCTTGAAGGACGTGCTCAACAAATCGCATCAAGAGTGCACTGTTGAAGTTGTCCGAAGGCTTCATACGGAAACGTTCCCGTTCCGAAAGGTACATGGCCACGCTTACTTCTTCGCCGATGTCGTCCAGGTTGAGATGTTTCAATTCCTCGGAGTACTCTTCTTCGTTGGACACGGCGAAAGTAATGCGGCCTTTGTACGTTTCCGCCGCTTTTAACACCTGCTTGCGAATTACCTGAGTTTCTGCATTAACGAGACGCATATTCAGCCAATTGCCGCCTGTGGCTCAAAGCAAAGCAGATAGCGTTGTCAATTGGCTGCCGATGACGGGCATCAACAAACCAACTTCTGCAGATGATAGTAGTACGAATGGCAGAAAAACACGCATAAGCTGAAAGACGGAAGTCACTGAAAAGGCTAGCCAGCTGTAGGACTCGAACCCACACCTTCTGGATTACCGGTCCAGGGTTCTACCAATTGAGCTAAACTAACACACCTACCCAGCGACTTCCCCAGCGAAATGTATAGCTTTCTTCTTTTCACATTGCATATAGGGATTGAACTTTGGAATTCTTGAAGCGGAGTTTTGCGCTTTAGCAAAGCTTATGGTGTCATGAGAGCAACTGAGCGAGCTTCAAACAAGTACCTTCTCGGTGGTCGAAACTGAAGTCGACACTGTAGTAGACAACTACAAGTGGGTATTTCTCGAATTTCCACTTGGTCTTCTCCGTGCGGAATCCAACGAGAGGTAGTAGATGCTCTTCGATAAACTTTTCCATGTTCACCTGGGTCGCATCAGGCTGAAACAGCAAGTATCCAGTAGCATCCCAGGTTGCCTTCGCTACTAAGTCTTACCTTCATCAGTGTGTAATATTTAGGTTCATACTGCGATTGCAGTACTTCGGGATGCATTAGAACGAGGGAATTGTAGGCCACCTTAAAGTGGGACGCCATGTCTTTGGAAAACGAGTGCACGAAAATATGTTTGCCTCGTAGATTGTTGGCTGAAAACATAAATACATGTTGAGATAATCATCATCAGCAGACTGGTCCCTACCTGTAGCCACATATTCCTTGAAGTACTGGCTCTCCTCATTCCTGACAAAAGCCAAGATGACAGTTTCTGGAAAGACCTTGGAGAGTTTCAGCTGATTTAAGTTTGCAATCTCTTTGGTCGGGTAATCTGCCAGGGACAGCATGTATTTGACGATACCTGTAAGGAAAGCCCCTTGTATACACTTGGAAGTGTACGTAACCAAGTGGACGTACCTAGTTCGTCTCTTGGTCCATTGTAGTCAAACCTTCGTCCTTTGCGAAAGACGACCAGGGTAGGGTAACTGGTGATCTTGTGAGCTTCGCCCAAGGCCTTCTCTTTTTCCACGTCTACTTTGGCCAGAGGAACATTTTTCTTCTTGAGACGCCGAGCGGCACGTTCAAATTCCGGCCCCACTCTCTTGCAATGGACGCACCTGTTGTATGCCTCTAGAGTTCACTTCTCCAATTGCGCTCGAAATTACCCATATTCCTAGTCCGTAATATAACCACAAACCAAAAGTCGTTCTGCAGACCAAATCGTCGGACAGATGTGGTTGGTGCAGTACAAGTAGCACCCGCCCCTTAGATACTTCCTTTACCACTCACCATGGAGCATAAAACTCGACGAGGATGAGTTCTGCTGGTGTTACGATGCTGCTAAAGTTTTCTGCAGTCAAGGGTATGGTCACTTCGGGTGGCAACTTGTAGTCTGGGTCCACCTGTTCCATCACGTAGTCCACAATACCTTGCACACATAGGACACATCATTTAGATCCCTCCCTCCCTGTGAACCGAGTATGGCCCTTGATTCAATGGATGTACCTTGCGTGGAGAAGGGTCCTTCGTAGAAAGTGTGTTTCCCTTTCTTAAAGACGTACAACATAGGGTAACTGTCGACATTAAATCGGCCGGCCAACTCCCGTTCTTCTGTGGCATCCACTTTGGCTAGAGTCACAGGAGGAGTCTGCTTCTTCAGGATCTTGGCAGCTTTCACGTACTCTGGGTCCAAGTTCTTGCAGTGGATGCACCTGAGTCAACATTAGGAAATTTAGACCCCACAGAGAAGATTTTGTCTACTCACCAGGGTGCGTAAAAGTCAACCACCACATATTCAGTGGCCTTGATAACGGCATCAAAGTTCTTGTTGACGAGCACAAGCACGGAGTCTTCAACATTAACTTGCAGTTCTTGTCCATTTTCGTCGGTGACACGTATGCTTTCTGCAAATAGAGGAAATGGCAATGAAGAGAAAGAAAACGATGGATGCTATTGGTATTATATTCCGTCATTTTATTATACTTGCGGGGTTGCAATGTACAGTAACCTTTGGTAAATCCCCAGTGCTGGGGAACATTAGAAGGACACGGCACTTGACGTTACAGGTTTGTATATAATGAGGCTAGGATTATCAGCGAAATGGGGAACAGTCGGAAAATTTTTGACGGGATCGTGATAAGTAGGGAAAGCGTGGGACCGACGAATGCGTCAAACGCTGCTACAACAGCTATGCTGTGTGGCTGGAGTTTTACCAAGTATGATATACCACAATTAGGGGCGTGGTACGAAACTTTATTTTCATGTCGATTACGAGCGAAGTAATGACAATAGGAATGTTCCTCGAAGAAGGTTCAAACCTTACTGAAAACAGATGGAGAAAACTCACCATTGGCTGTACTTTTTTCCGCAGCATCACAATAACAGAATGCAATGGTGCAGGTAAGAAAGACTTGAGCGTAGAGGCACCAACGTTCCTTCATCCCTGACCGCTGTAACACGTCAAAACACTTGATTGGTTCACGTGCCCCACAGTCCGATGGTGTTGCTTTAGTACCGGCCACGTGCACTGGCACTGACCGCGTGCCACACGTTTTCTTTCTCTTCATAAATCTTTCCGTAAGCATCCCGTACAGGATTGATAAAACAGACAAAGATAGCTCTTCTCAGCATCATGTATATGTTGGGGACTGAGTTTTCGAAAAGCCATATTCGTTTTCGTCTGTTGTTCATCTGGATCTGGATTTGGAGTTTCGTGTTAGCCCCGGGAAGCAACTGTGGCTATGAGAGAGGACAGCAGGAGGAAGTGCATGGTTAGTACCTAATGAAAAAAAAAAAAAAAAAAAGATTTGTCCATCCACGTCTTCGTTGCGCTTCTTCTGGCATAAGACTTTATTTATTTACTTATTTTACTTAACTGCTGTGAAATCATGCAGGGCCCTATTGACTTATGCTCAGCTCATTCATATCGGCTTAGTGCAGCAATAGACGCGGACAGGGAGTTAGACATAAATGGGACAAACCACTTGCGGTTTTTGTCTGCAGGTGGTTTGTCCCATTTATGTTCCGATATGAATTTGACTCCGATATGAATTTGCCCCTCTTGTACTCAGCTCATTCACGGGATTATTATACGTTTGTGCTACCACGTGGAGCCCCGGTGTTTGTCCTCTTTCCTACTCTAGGAATGTGTAACCCCCTTATCGTAAAACCCTTCTACCTAAATTTTCGCGTTTCCTTCGGAATACCCTTTTTTGGTCGTTGTTTGTGCTACCTATTGACTTGTCTTTTGCAAATGAAGAAAAGGGAAGTCCAAAGGCAGTCAGAAGATTTCCTTTGGCGCGGCCTCTTTAGACTTGCAGGAAAAAGAAAGGCCACAGGCCGTCTACAGCAATTGTTTGGACAATTATCTATAGGAAATGAAAGTCGAAAGAAAAGTCAAAGAACGTCCAAAAGATGTCACTAGACAGGCAAATTTCATTTTCAAAAGGGTATGCATCCTGGGCCGACTTCAGGGGAACTGATCCGACATTCGTCTGGAAAGTCTGCCGGAAAACCTACCCAAAGAACACACGCGGTCGTCAGGACGTCCCGACAGTGTCATCGTGTCCTCGTCCTTCGAGGTTATCCTCTGGACGTCCTGAGGATAACACTCTCGGACTGTCCGTGAAGCTAGCGGGACGAGAAATATTACTTGTTTAGTTTACCTGTTCAGACTTTCTAAACATATTTGTTTTCTTTTTGGGCCGATCCTGCGACCTGATTGACATTTTTCTTAAATAAAGGGTGGTCCAGGGTAAAATTTTCTGCATCTAAAAGGATGTCTGTCTATAATAAAATGCAGCGCATTACTCGTGGAATGGAGAGAAACGCGCGATTCTGTCGCACTGCTTTTGACTTTCAAAGCTCCTACCTGAACGTCTCAAACCAAAAGGAGTAAGAAACATAGACTTTGCATTGATGTGGACCTAATACTTCAATCAATTCCTCACTTGGAGTATTCTTTCTTTGCGTAATCGAAAGAAACGTGGATAGCTCACCCTTCGTTTTGTGTCAGAGGCGAGCAGGACTCTCGAATGTACGGAGGATCGCGTTATAAGCAATAAACAGTGTTTGTTTTGGCTTCGGAGTATTTTTCGGAGTGGGTTTCTCAGACTTAGTGCCCCTAACAAGATTTTTTTTTTTTTTGCGCGTTTTATATTTCTCGTTGTCCGTTATGAATCGTACTAGAAGCAAACAGCGAGATTGTATTGCGGAAGTTGATGAAGATGTATGGGAAAAGAGAAGTTATCAGGACTGCGTCTGGTTTCGTATAAATTATATGCAGAAAAATGAGGTACGGGTGGGTGCAGGTGAAGTCGTCCTCACAAGGTTCTGCGGGTGTTCCAGGTTGACACCCTGAGGATGTGCAGCCCAGGTGATTTGACCGGGAGTTCCACTTTAACACGGAGGTAACATTGGGAGGACCAGTTGATAACTTCCTGAGGATGCATCGTCGTCCGGGGTTGACATCCTGGGGACGATCGCAGGACGTTTCTGTGTTGTTGGTGTATATGGAAAACCTGAGACAGCACAGCCGGTGGTAGGATTGGAACCCACGTCCTCCTAGTCTTCGGCACGACGTTAGCTACCACCAACGAGTAATTTGTAGTTGACAAAGCAGCATCGATGGGTTTGTTTGTCAATCAGCTGGCTTGCTTCTTCGCTATACTGATGTATACTGGCAGCTATAAGGAATAGGGATACTCAATTACACAGATACAATCAATACGCGTGCTCGTGTGGCTCAGTGACTCGTTTTCTGATCCGTGCGCGGGGGGATAATTCTCTCGTGTGTCTCGCTGATTCATATGGTGTGATTCGTTCTGTTCGGGCTACTCTGGGACGGTTCGTTCGTGCTTCGCCACAAAATGGTCTGGCCACTCTTGATCGTGTGAGTGGGAACGGGGCATGTTTGGTGTTCGTCTGCTGACCTTTCACGGGGGATGGATCCGTTCGGCACCTAACCAGTTAATTATCTCATTGAGCGGCCGGATAGCCAAGATGAAAAACACCCCGCCAACTGTCACAAAAAGTAGCCCAATTCGGCGGTTTATAGCCCAACCTGGCAACCCTGCTCTTTCGCCGGTTACGCGACTTGATGACGTCATTGCGTCACGTGGTGTCGTGACGTCACTGAACGAATCACTAAACCTGAATCAAATTGAAAAAAAACTGAATCACTAAAACTGAACTTACTGAATCAAATGAATCGGTTTACTAAAAAGTAAAAAGGGTCATTTTGCCCATCACTACATGGGTGTGGACAAATGCGCTGTGGTAGTGACAAGTTCTCGATTGAACGACTAGTGCCGCAGAAAGAGAGATAACTAATAGTGTTTTATTAAATACTATCCAAATACTTTATGAATTAATTAAATTATAACTCTATTACTTTCTTAGCAGGCTAGGTGGCGTATGCTACCACTCGATACAATGGGAAGGCCGTTATCCATCCATCCAACGCAATCCCTGTGCCTGTAAAACGCTGTAAAACCGCAGGATGTGCTGGGATAACTGTGCCTTTAGCGATCTTCATTGACGGTATTGTGGTTTTTCGACATAGTGCAGTCCCCAACAACCAACAAGGTAATCGTTTTACGAGTTTCCTTTATAAGACGAGTATAAGCTATGTAGGATCCGTGTCGTGGGTGAGATGTGAGTGAACTGCTGACGCTAAAGAAATCGTACAAAGCGTGGCCACAATGATGAAATGAATGAGTTCGTCGTCTGTTTCGGGTCTTCTGTTTAATAAAGAACTCGTTATTTATGGAAGGTATTTATTTATTACGGTACATTTAGGGTAAGTAAATTTGCCAAGTCACAAGGAGAAATATTCAAAGAACGCAGACCGAAGGGGCTTTCGTACTACGTCTGATGTCACGAGTATTTCGTAACCCCTTGTTCGTGGCCCGCGTGGATGAAATACAGTCGCCAAGTAATGTCGAGAAATGCCCATTTTATCTATTTCCGAATGCTTTATTATGCTATTTGTTGTATGATTGTGTTGATGTTGCAGCAGGAGCTAAGTGACATAGCGCTTTCTTCAATGTGTTTATGCAGCTAGATTTTTCTCTGGTGTCTTCAAATGTTTTGGGTGTAAAATCCTTAGCCGTGCTCACCGTTTCCCAAAAGTAGCCTTGTCGGGTAGTTGAGAGCTTTGAATTAGTAGTCCAGATAGTACCAGTTTTGAGAAGGCCATCCTACAAGAGGTCCATATAACTTTATCCGTACCAACAAATTTAGCGACTCCAAGTACTTAAGTCTCAAACAAAAACCTTCTCTTTTTTTTCAATTTAATTTGGTGTTTCCTTTGAGCAGAATTCGTTTAATCTTTTGTTACAAATCGGATTCCACAGTGACAACAATGACCCACACGACAGCGGTTTGTGCATTCCATGTGTACGCTTGCATTTTTACAGCTTGTTGATGGCAGCCCCCGTAGATTATAACGATCATCTCGAAGAACATCCTTGGACACCATGTGACAGAGTATCGTGTCCTGGCCAAGCTGTCCTAGATAGGAGAAAATGCACTACGACGATAGCTTACAATGACATGCCAAGAGCTGAGCAGTGTGAGTGTGGTGAACCTAAGGGCCTGGTGGCTCACAGGATTCATCATGATAACGTGGCTGTGTTTTGCTGTTGCAACAAGGCGCACAACATCTGTGACGGCGATTCTAGAGTGTGAGTAGCTGACTGTTTGTGATGTGTCCCTTTGCACGTTTCTTTATGAGTTTATGTCTGCTGTATTCCATTGTAGGGATCATCAGTCGAGGACGGAGAAACGGTTTGTCTGTTCTTCGGGTGAGTATGGTGAGGGTTCATGCTTAAAAGCCCTTTTCTGTGAATGCACCAGCGGTGTACTCAACCCTTTAAAACTTGCCACTTTTGCTTCACAGAGAGTAGGTAGTAGCTACACCCATGGTGCAGGGTATCCAACCGAAACGGTTGTGGTAGTGGTTTGAGGATAACGGTTCTTCTCCCGAGTAAAAGAATAATGGTTCGTACCGGTTGTGACATCAGCGCAGGTGTAATGTAGGAGATTCTTTGTGAACTGGTTCCGGATTGCCCTGTGCACGTGGTCGCAAGTGGAGCTGGCTCTCAACTCCTCCATTTTTTCCCCCTTAGTGTCAACTTTCATAAACTAACATAAATGATGCGCAGGTTTGTGAATAGGGAGTTCTCCTTCTTACCTATATGCTGTGCTCGTAGCATTTTCTGAGGGACCACTTTGGTCCCAAAGAAAAAGTTGTGCCATGTTCGGAGATTTAAGAAAAGAAGAAAAGGACGGAAGAGTAAACGAAGTACCATGTGTGAGGCCATTCAATTGGAGGTTTTAAGACAGAATCAAGAAATGCTTCAGGGGAACACCACCTAGAAGCTTTAAAATGGGAGAGATGATATGAAAGAAGGTGTTTATGTGGACTTGTCGGTCGTACTCCATCTTAAGATGGGTAAAATACTCAACGGTGCTGTAAGCATACAGACGCCATGTGAATGTATTGTCTATGAAAACATTTCGGTTGAAACAGCCTCGGAAGTTTCCTGCATGTATCGCAAATTATTAATTGCGACTGAGTCATCACAAAGTTACAACATCCCACACGTGCAAAAACATGCACTTGTGAGGCACATTTCTCACCCCTTTCTTTTATACCCTAAAACTGTGCGTGCCTTTACAACAGGCACTCCGGAACATAGAGAGGAATATTCACCGTTACCTCCCCCGGGGGGAGACGGCCCTATACAGAGGGTGTTCCATTCCCTACATCTGGCTGAGAAGGATGTGCAGAAGAAGATGCATTCTCCACTGCGGAGCAGCCTTTTTCATGGGGTACCTCCTACCATATACTTTTACACGGACGCCCATCAGGGTACGTTCTCTTGTACCTGTCCCATGCTTATTTCCCAGAGGCTGTACCCGTACCTGCCAATGTACTGTTCTACTCCCTGGGCATTACAAGCACCATTACTGCCTCGTGGTCCGCAAATAATTTGAAGCGTAATAATTTAATTGCGCTATTTTTGTCGTACCAGATTGTCAGATCGATAGCCCAGAGCTCTACATTGCGACACAACTTTCATGATGGGTATTGTCCACTTAAGAGTTCTCAGCAACCCATATTTTACATTCCTCAGGGCCACGTATAGGTTGCTACCATCTGCCTACATAATTGGGGGAAAAAAAACTTTTATATAGAACTCGCGTGAAATGCTTTTTCTCTTTTTTTTTTTTTTTTTTCGAAAATTGCTGCTGAGCTCATTCACTATCTGTGCCATTCACAGATGACTTCGAAAGGAACCCTTCCTGTTTCTGATTACATCTTAAGTTCTTATACTACAGTGTTGGCCATGCCGCCAGTCATACGGAAACAATTGAGGTGGAAGCTGAGCACCATCACCCCATTACTGATACGGCAGACTGTCTCTCGTTCAGGATTTAGGCTGACAAAACGTAAGTCCTTTTCACCTCTTATGCTAGCTATTTTATGGATTGCATAAAAGTATGTGCTGTTTTCACAATTATATCATCTAACATGGAACAAAAAAAAAGAAAGAAAAAAGGAAAAAGAAACCAGTCTGAAGAGTGGTTACTGATGGAAGAGCCTCGTTGCAATTCTTCCAGAAGGACTGTACTGGAATGGCATGTGGGACAAACACATCAAGTGTGCTACGTTTGCTTCTATCAAGAACTACCAGAAGGTCGGTACCACCTTGATATTCTTGAAGAAAAGTGGTTAAAGGAGGTCCTCCATTCCTTCCCAAAGGTGAACCACTTTCCAGGAAGTTTCAACCTGGGCAGAAAAGATCGCCTTTGGCAAAACATCTGCCGGATGCAGAGACTTCATGGAGGAGACAGCTTTCAGTTCTTGCCAGACACGTTTCTTCTTCCCCACGACCTGAGGTCCCTCAAGGTGGCATGGCTCCAAGAAGGCGATGACCACTGCTGGATCGTCAAGCCTGTATGTCTTCAGAAACTTACTATGATTACACAAATATTGGGCTAGACATCTCAGTAGAGACCCCAGTACAGATTCGCAGCCGCTGGACATTGACGCATGTCTCGGGAGCCCGAAACAAGTCCACCGTCAGTGCAGGTTGCATTTTACATGTAATTCTGGCCGTATGGTGGAATAAATTAGCGTTTCATCAATTGTAGAATGTCAGCTACAGCCGTTAATTGCATTTTAAATTGTTTGGTGAGAAAAGTTGTAGCGAGGAACGACTCTTTAAAAATTGTCAAAGTTGAGATAGTGTTGTCATTATAACCTCAGCCTGCATCTGCACGAGGTTCGGGCGTGCACGTGGTCCACCAGTGGGCTCAAATTTCCAAGAAGCAGCCGCTGATTGTCCAGCGTTACATCAGGAACCCCTACCTTATCAATGGAACCAAATTTGACCTGAGACTGTACGCCCTGGTGACAAGTTTCCATCCACTCAAGATCTACGTGTTCCAAGATGGCCTCGTTCGATTTGCTTCCGTTGAGTGAGTGAGATGTTGTAGTTGTTACCTAAGTGTGTACCTAAGTTGTTACCCAGTGGTTGGGAACAATGAGCCCGGTTGATTTTGCAGGTACTCTTACGACTCGGAGGACCTTTCTGACCGTTTCATGCACCTGACAAACTACAGCATCAACAAGAAGAGTGCCACCTATTCCAACAACACGGACAGCAATCAGTGCCAGGGCCACAAATGGTGAGTGTTCATTATTAGCTTTAAAGGGACAGTCGATTTTGAAACTGTAGTGTTATTTTATTCATCCTGTAGCTGAACATAGTATTGAAAATCCCACGTGAAATACTAGTTGTGTATTCACTGTTATTGTATGGAATACATGACAGGAGCAGGGGATAGGCCCACGAATCTCCTTTCGTTGCGCATGATGCAAATCTATGGGAGATGCGCAGAAATCCCTTATTTTTCGGGTATTGTGTTGCCACATGAGTTGAGAGTAGCAATTTAACTTATGACAAAATGGAGTAAAGTTGGCACAGGCTTTCTTATAGAGGCATAAAAAAGTGACTTTATCTTGGCAAATTTCTGAGCTGAAAACAAATGAAACTAGGGGTGTGCGAATCGAAATATGTCAAGTTGAATCGAATTTTGAGTTGACTGGGAGAAATAATTCTGAATGTCGAATGGAATATTCGTGCTAAAAGTTTGCAATTTGTAGCCCTTTGCCATGTGGTAATTTTTCTGGCATTAACTGTCACAAGAGAGAGACACAATTCTTCTCTTTAAAGCCCCTACTCATTAATTTTACGTGAGAGTGCTTCGTGCTTCTCAGGTGAGCCTACACCTTCTGAATCGATTATCTTCATTTCAAAATTTGATGTCAGGCAGTGGCAACCACAGGTCATAATCTCATTGACAGCATGTCTCTACATAATGTACTTTTTCATTAAAATTTTTGGGCAAGGTTACTGGGACACTCTGAAAATTGCTCCCACGGCGTCGATTACAGATCTCCGCCTGTTACGTCTCATTTGCTATTGCACGAAGATGTCATCAAAACCTCCATTGTGCAAGTAAAGACACTGCATTCTCAGTCTGTGCACTTTATGAGCAGACAACTGGCATCACCGAGAGAGTAGTGTAATGTACCAAAGTTGTTTTTCACCATTAGGTAGCCGTTCCGGGTGCCTCATACTCCCTGTCTAGTTGCACCAACAGTGGGGCACCTACGTAACACATTCATTGTCTCCATGCGAGAGCGCGGGTAAATTAACTAACCAAGATCACCGAGAGTACACTGATGAGTGAAATGAAGTGCAAATTTTTTATTGTTTGCGAGGTAGTCCAACATCCTGCGTCTAATAGTTTGCGTGATAAGACTCCCGCGTAATTAAGCATTAAAAGTAAAAGAAAAGTAAAATGCGTCTTACGTTACCTTGTATGGCAGGTCCATCAAAGCTCTCCGTGGCTACCTGGAGAATTTAGGAGTCGACTTCAACAAGCTTTGGGACCAAATGGTACAGATAATCATCAAGACATTCATATGGTGAATATTAATTGTTGACTCGTAGAAGTGCATGGCTAGCTTCAAGTACCACAAAAAAAAAATTGGGTATTGAAAAGATATTTTAGGGAGTGGTCTCTGGTACTTGCATGATTTTTGCGGCTCACAAAAGAAGTAACATTGACGACAGCGTTTTTGCGTAAAAAAAAATGTGTGTCTTATAAGAGTAAGTACGATAGCTGCATTAGAGGGTTTGTGAAGCTTCCAAGTGCATGCGTGGCTGATGTGTAAGGTGATTCCATGCAGGAAAGTAGACCTCGCAAGTACTGATACTGAGGTAATTTGGTCGTTATTTGTCGGAACTAGAGCCTAAGGCCACCTGTCCTACAAATGCAGCGGAAATGGTTTCAGGGAGTAGCTGTAGTGCATTTACGAGTACAGAGGTGTCAAAAACTGAAAGTAGCTGATGCAATGCCAGTACCAGCAAAAGCTTGAGGCTGTACTCAACAAATATGGTCATAAGAGAGCTTATGAAACTAAGTTGCAAAAAATAAAGTGTATGTGAGTTGTCCTTGAACAACAACTGGTTCAAGTACTTCTGGCGTTCACTGAGGGTGCCTCCTTTTGTCAGCTGCGAGACTCCGATCAATCGGGTGATTGAGAAGCACACATCCAGCAAATACACATGTTACGAACTCTTTGGCTTCGATATTCTGCTGGACGAGGACCTTATACCTTGGCTTCTGGAAGTCAACATATCACCCAGGTAACATCACTTTTATCTGGCTCGCGCTGTTACTCACGTTGATGTTGCCCTACAGCTTGAGGTCTTCCACACCTGTGGACTGGGATGTCAAGGTAGTGTTTATTCTGCCAACTCTAATTGTCCGAATCATAGTTGCTTTTGCATGATTGTCAACATCTAGTATTCTAAGATATAGTTACAGCATTTGCATTGCAATGGCAATTGCGTTTGCAATTGGCATTTGCCATTTACAATTACGGGATCAAATAAATTCAATATTTGATTCTGCGCTCACACGCAGCCGCCTGGCCTTCGTACAATACGCTAATATGCAGAATTAAGAATGTTGAATTAAGTGCAGTCAGCAACACTGTGTGTAAGGCACTACATATTAAAATGGGCTGTGGAAGGTATAACGCGATTTGTAATGGTTCTTTCACTCAGGGTCAAGTCGTAAAGGACCTTCTCAACATTGTTGGATATCAAATTCCACAGAAACCGCAGGACACATCCGTGTTACACATGCTTGGGTGAGAATTATGGCATCCCGATTAATTACCCTAGGACTTTGTTGGATGATTTGAGTGCTGGTAATGGCACTGACTGGCACATTGCTGTGGTCGTCATTACAGGCTGGGATCAGGAGAGGCCGATTTTCCGCACCTGAGCCAAGTACTGCATACTGTGGAACTCTCTGAGAAAGAAGCTGAGAAACATCATCACTTTGAGAGCAACCCTGAGGTGAGTGAGGTGAACCCTGCAAGACCCCTTCGTAAACATTTCCGTTCTGGCTGGAGTGAGTTGTAGTGAGTGAGAAATAATTGATGTTGTTGCATGAGAACAGTGATTATTCTTCCTGGGATGGGAATGATGGACGTCCTCCTCGCACCTAAATAAGGGGCCTTTCCTCTGAAGGGCTGGAAGAGGACAGTCACTTTGTCACACTTTAATTCCGTTCATGTAGCGGATGAGTTGACGGCTGCTTGTTTGTTTCCCACCTGTTTCTACGTCACAGATTGGACCATGCCGCCAAGGTCATGTTGTTCCCCACTATTTGAGCAAAAATATTTTACAGGGTCGACTATAATAGGCTTACTTAGCGAACTAAGCATGGTTTAGAGCAACTCCAAATTTTCCTTCACACTGCTCCTTTAAGTTTCGCCATTAGCACAACTGGTATTTGAGGCCATCAAATGTTACAAATCAATTCTCAAGTGCTGTGAAGGAACGGCTTGCTTAAACGAGTATCGAGTATTTTGATTAGTTGTGCGCTTACACACACACACTCGACGGGACTGGCCCAGTCCTGTCGAAGGCAGTGCTGACTGCCGAAACGTCGACCCCTATCCCTATATGTGTTAATAAACTCCCCTTTGTGTTTTCCTGTAAGCTCTTTGTCGTCTTCTGATTTTTCCTACTTATTTCATTCTCGTGGTCAACCACCCTCCTAAGCTTCTAATCTATCTCTCTCTCTCTCTCTATATATATATATATATATATATATATATATATAAATAATATACAGGGTGTTTGCTGTAACGTGTCCCAGAATTATATTTTAAAAAATCTAGACATTGTACAAGAATGCCGCTGGCTGCATTGGTCTTTGCGGCACTTTTGCCACCAAGAAAAACTGATTTTGTCAAATTTCAGCTGCAATAAATTGAAATTTTAAAATTGATCTCGCTAATTTGCCAAGTCAACCTCACAGTTTTTCAATGGAAATGGAAAGCGCATGTTCGATTTACTCCGAAACATCACTGGAGGCGTCCAGCACCACAGTGGGAACAGATGAAAAAAAATATGCAAAAAGTGCCGTTTTGGGACTCACCAGTGTTTTTCTGTGAAAACAGCATACATAGATGAATAATATACGTGCCTTTGTTTGTCAACCTTTTTTTGTTTTGGTTCAAGCCGGAAACTCATTACCCTCGTTGCGAATTATTTTTCTCATAAGACAATCACATCTTGAACAAGAATGGAGGTAATCATTACTGAAGCAGTTAACTGTCACAATATTGGGCACAAAATATACGTTATGGAACGTGGATTATTAATCGGACAGCTACATATTGATAATGTTGCAATGTGTGGCCCTTATCACGTAGGATCTGTGTTCACGATGTGTGCTGTTGTCAACGTGGCAGACGCTTGCTGCACATTATGCAGGTGTGTCACGCTCCTATTTCTTGTGGGAAGGATGAAAATATTTTGTGCGTCTCGCACCACTTCTGTAAAGAGAACACACGGGAGACAAAATGGGTTCCCTGTTTTGAAAACGCAGGATGGTGCCATTCTTGAGAGCCTCACACCAGATGACGTAAGAGCACTGATTCAGAGTGAGGATGAGCTGTCCCGGCGAGGCTCCTTCGAGCGGGTTTTTCCGACAGCACACTCTCGGCCTCTCTTGGAACTTATGGTTCGTCCCAGGTACTACAATCTTCTCCTGGCAGCCTGGGAAGAACGCCACGGAATCCAAAGGCACAAGGGTAAAATTAAAATGTTCCGTAACGTTACGATAAAATTGCATCCGTAAGGGTTGGTTGACTCGAGCAAATAAATACGGAAGGCAGAGCAGCATGTTCGTGTGGCGCAACCATATCCTCTGTTATGGAAACCATTCACTTCTTATAACCATATATTTAACCATATATTTCTTGAAGCAAAAGGTATGAAACTGCTGAAAATTTTGTGCCGCATGAAAGAAGAACTGTTCATGGTCCTGAATGGCTCACATTCGGTGAAGAGGGTTCCCTTGGGCTTGTTTGTTTCGAACATGGTTAATGTGCTAGAATGCCAAAAGTAAACAAGCATTTCTTTCCAAACCAGCCGTAGAGTAACTTTACGTAACGTGCAAATTGAGAGATATAGCGTAGTAAAGTACATCAGGGTTAGACGTCACTGTAGCTGTGTCTACTAAGCTCAGTGTGATTAGTACTTTGTTGGACGTGCTGCTTATGGGACCACTGTGCCACAGATGCTAGATATTGCAATACGTGAGCTTTCTCTGTCCTAAAATTGCTAAATGAATTACAGGCCTCTCGGACTGTTATCTAATTAATGAAATTCAAACACCTGTCGAAAGGTAAACGGGAGTGAGAAATAAGATGTGTCAGTTCCTAAGGAACCACGATAGTGCTTACGGGTATTGTAGCAAAAATGATTGCACTAATGAGGCCCGTGTTAATAGGGCTAAGTTTCTGATGATTGCATTTGCTCAGCTAAAACGTACTCATTCACCAAACACAGCTGAACCACCAGAGTCAGTTGGATTGACACTAGTTGGATTAAAGTTACAAAAGGGACTAAGAGGGTGTTTTAATAAACAAATGTAGTACATTTCCAGGAAGTTACGCGTAATTCGTCAATTAATTACTATTTTGGCATTGTTCCCCCAGGTGTTGGACTTCTACAGAGCCTGTGTAGGCGCAATTTACACCTGCGGCCTCCACCGGGGATGGTAAGAAAAACTTCCTGCATTGATGCTGGATAAAGAGGAACAGATTTAAGTTCTTTGTCAGTAATTTCCAAGAGCTACTCTGAGCGGCTTCCCTTCTTTTATTCTATCAGCTGTCGCAGGATAGCTCGACTACGCAATCTGAGAAGTGGTAAGTGTATCCCTGCGAACACTCGCTTCTTCTCTCTTTTGTTGGGTGATCCTTTATTTACCAATTACACCCATTCAGTCTTCCTTCTTGTTCAGGAGATGTAATTTGTTGCTCAAGGTTATTCAATTTGAGGACATCATTGAACTGTAAATGTGCAGTAAGCATAATCTCATGCTTTTGGGAGCGGTTACGGGGTTTTTGTTTTATTCGCGTATTTATAGTGCACATACTGTTGGTCCCTGGTGAGACAATTACTATATACAGTGGAATCTCTAAACGGAACTTCAAGGGACTCAGCAAATCTGTTCCGTTTATCGGGATTTCCATTTACTGGGTTGTGTGTGACACGTTAAATGGTGTAATTTTCGGGTGCGCACAAGCTGAAAGCTAGATGTCTTTATGCACATTAATGCATCAAAGACGACGAATGCATGCACAATTTCTAACATTATTCTGGTCTGCATTGAGACATTCCCTCTTCCCACGAACAGTTTGCCCATTCACTGGGATATTCTGACTCTGGGCACGCTTTATCTACACTAGCGAGCATTTTTCGAGCTTGTCGTAGTCACTGAGTCAGTCTTTTTCTTTGTGTTCCAAATCCTTAAGCACTCAAGGCATACGCAGCTTGTCCTTTTTGCTAAGAGTTTTCGTTAGCATATTTTTCAGCATGCCTTTCTTAATCGCAAGCTCCCTTTTGTGTAGCAACCACTCTAAAATTGTTGATATCTTCAATCTTGCTTTGAAGATGAAGAGCGTGATGTGCGCGCTTCTGCGATGCCGTTGGAAGTGGCATTTACTACTGTTAATGTACTAATCCTAATCATGGCTGTACTGTAAGCGGAGAGCTTAAGCTGCAATGCACGTAGCGAGGATGCTCTGAAGTGTTTGGTCAGTTCTGCTTTCTGTTCTGTTTACCCAGTGATTTAAATATAAATTTTTCAGTCCATTTAACGGGAAAATTTTTGCATTTTATAAATAGGAATCCAAACAACCTTGCAGCTGTTGTTCCGTTAAAGCAGTAGTAATCCTGTTTAGTGAGATTCCACTGTACTACTGTCATGGTGGAGCTATTAGCCAGTCACTGGTGGGTTACGGATTACTGTCACCCAAATGCTCTATGCCACTATTATAGTGGTGTAGCTGCTACCAACAGTGGGAATAGTATATGGGATTACAAATCAAATAAGAATGGTCATAACTACTTGGAAAAGTAGTTATATAGTTATATAATGGTATATGGTATATATATAAGGTATACAAGGATTCATGGAAAAGCCTATGCGAGTGCCCATATATTTCTATATTGGTGGCGAGAGCTTAAAGTGGTGCAGCCATGCGGATGTGGAGCTGTGTGGTCACAGGTAGGATTCGGAGCAGACGACACTACCTGAGACCCGTATCTTCTTTAACGAGACAGTGATTCGCCAGGAAAGCGCACGAATAAACGAAAATGGAAATATAAACAGTGCATAATGGAAAAAAAATTTGTATGGTGGTAAATATTATAAAATAACAATGTTTGCTAAGGGGGGAGGGAGCTTTGAAAGCCACGGACACATCATGGAATGTAGCAATGTACCCGATAAGAATGTATGCGTGGCTTTTGTTGCACTTGTGCCTCATACATAAGCGCCTGAGCCAGAACCTTTATGAAGTGTGTGTGGTATTCGAGAGAATGGCTGACAGCATTTCATGCACGTACAAAGCAGTGTGTGAACTGGAAGACTGAACCTGAGCTTCACTCTTGCAAAAGAAGCTGCTGTGGCGTGCCTAATATTCGTGCCCCGTCAGGGTTTTCTGATTTTCTGGACATAGACAAACTTGTTGTCGATGAAGCAAACTGCATTTTGTTGTGTGTACCGGTGCAGCGGCAAAAATCGGTGACCTCTGTCAGGCCCTTGGTACGACATCCTCATTTCGATTTACTTCAAAAGCGCAAGAGGGAGGAGACAACAGGTCATAAGACTTGACATCAGACAACAATGCAGGGCACATGTGATGTGCCCTGTAATGTGATTGCCGTACACCGTTTGGTGTACGGCAATGGTAACAGATGGCAACACCAATGGTAACAGAATGGCTGTACATGGTTATGTTAGAGGTTTATGTGTTGCATGTTCCTCTGGTCCTTCATGTGGTCCGTGTTTTTTATGTTTTGACTTTACTAGTATGTTATTGTGTGGCTGAAGGCGTTGATATACTAGTCATAGACAACAGAACTACGCAATCTTGTACACGAGGTATCTGTAATTAAAGAAAACTTGCGCAGCAAAATTGACAGTAATGTGTTTTGCGCACTGTTACATGTGTGTGCAGGTTATGTGGCTGTAATACGGACCATCCACTTGTCCAAGGTTTCCAGCGTCATTGAGAGTTTACTGACTGTTCACTCCCTTTAACTGATGATGATGTAACAGTTGTAAAACATTGCTACACCTGCTGTCCTGCAACATATGTTCATTCAGATGGTAATAGCTAGTAAAATTTGCCCACCAGAAGAATTGGGTTTTGGAAAAGGTGGTAAAAACCTGTAGTCGATGACGAACTTGTAAAATTGAATTGAATGAGACCGGTCTTTGAGTATTAGGTGTTCCTGGTGGTGGCACGGAGACTACCATTTGATATTTGACAACAAACAATGCCATTTTTTGTTGACATTAACGATGTACCTATAGAACATGACTATATAATGCTTGTATTGTATTGCTAACAATGTGTGGCACAACTAAAGACAGTGTCATGTAACAGGATCAATAGGCTAATCCTGGGGTTTTCAAAGACTGCATTTAAAAGCAAGTGTAAGGTATGTACTTTATGATGAGCCTTAAGCACGGATACTTGATGCATGTCTTTCCCTCGCTTTTTGTAGTTAGTGTAGTCTCTAGTGTTGATATCACTCCGCGTGGCACAACGAGGACACTTTTTGTCTCGTTTAGATTTAGTACAGCCGTGCCTCATTATTGTGGACGCTTTTGTCCCTGACAGAAACCGTCCATAAAGCGAGTCGTTTATATTATCGAGCATTAGAGGAAAAAGGAAGAAAGTTATATCGAGTCAACAACAGCGACAGAGTTGTTTATTTGAGCTCATCTGTCACGTCGTTTATGGAGTTGATGCATTCGCTTGTGCTGCGGGATGTGCCCAAAGCTTTTCAGGAGACGTATACTTTGTAGGACGAACCATAATGAGGCAAACGACGCAGCAGCCAATGTGACTCTTCGAAATGGCAACTTTCTTCTCTTCTTCTTCGTTTCTTCTCTTGTATATGGGACATGATCTTGACAAAATTGAGCCCTTAACAGTTGTCGCTATAAAATTTATTGAGAAAGGGCAGCAGAAGTTTGGGTTTGTTCACACACACAATGATGTGCAACTCGAACTAGACAAGGTCTTGGCAACATGGAGTGCATAGTGCTGGTCATTATTGTCATACAGAAGAGAAAAGCGCTCTTTTGGCTTCATGAGCCATGACGGCTGTGATGGTGATTTTCGGACACCTGCGCATTCAATGTAATGTATAGTTTTCAGCTCTTGACACAAGTTAGATGGTAGTCTCTGTGACTGGAACAACCCGTTCAGAACCCTACTCCCGTTGTGCATGCAGCGAAATGTTTGCTCAGTGATGGGCAAAGTTCAATATTGATACAATGTCGTCTGTAATAATAACGAGACAGAAATACAGTGAAAGAGTTTGGTCCCCAAAAACGTCTTCTATATTAACGAGGCACAGCTGTACGCTATTTGTAGAGGAGAGCCTGTGCTTGTATTTTGGGGTGGTTTCACTTGTGCTGGCAAGCTGTGCTCAACAGGTTCCTCACATACATAGGAGAAATTGATTGTATGGAAAATGTAACGTTGAATCCTGGCTGTGCTGTCTGAAGTGGACCCAGGAGTCCTTCCCTCGCTGCTTTGTGCTGCCATATAAAATGGGTCATCCTTTGCATTCTTTTGTTTCAATCACTATTTGATGCGTTTCCCTGTGTGACTGTGTAACAGAGGATGTTTCTGTCTACAGTGGAGCTGGAAAAGTTGAGCACAGTTGAGCAATGTTTGCATGCATGCATCAATTTCCGTGCTGTGCGCCACATAGAGATTATAGGCATACTTGCTACGTGTTACGGCTAATTTAACCCAGCTATGCTTGGTTGAATTTTTTGAGAACCTCCGGTGGCATCCACACATATCGTAACTCTTGCTTCTGAAAATCTATCTGCAGGTCAGGGCCGGTGCTAGGGCTGTGCGGGGCCAGTTTCACACGATTAAGTGCATACTTGAGATTTTTAAAAAAAGTCATCCCTGGTTGAAGGCTTTTAGGCGGTCGCCCCCCCCCCCCCCCCCCCCATTTATCGCCGGTCCTGCAGCAGGTGGATCTAATCCTTGTGTATGTTTGCCGATTACTTTTGGGCTTAGGTTGCAAAAAATAGCACGCATACTCAAAGCGTGACTTGAGTTTCGGACATGTGTAGTGATGACGGTGCTATTCTTGGAAATGCTTTGGAAACTCTCTAATGATGCCAATTAACGGCAAAGTGATTAGTTGACCTTTAGTAGTAGTGTCAGTGCTGTCTATCCATTGACTGGGTTTGACCACTCTTTGAAGTTGTCCTAAACACCTTCTACCAGTCTTTCTTCTCTCTCTGTTTTTTAATACCTATTTACCGGTTACTTATCGTGCCATAAAGGAGCTGGTTACAATTTCATGAGTATCCTAGATGAAACGCTCGCAAGTAATGGCAGTAAACTAACGATGGTGTCGCAAAATTTCAAAATTTTAGTACGCCGGTCATATAGGTTCTCGGTAGAGCCGATATTGCCGTTATCACAGATCGCGCGAGTGCGAAACAAGTACCGTAATACCACGCAATCGCCGACGCTCGGGAGGCAAAATATTAAGACGCATCATGACGCTGCTGGAAGACGCCGCTAGTAGCACCGGACAACTGAAAGCACGCTATGTTCGCCAACTTCGTCATATGCTGTAAGGTTTATCATAGCGTGTTTGTCCAGCGTTTTTGAGCGAGTGACAGTATCTTCCATCGCGTCAGTGGACCATCACTCGGAAAGTGGGTGCAAATCAAACAAGAGCACCGCAATAACCTGGATAGCACTGACGGCGTTGCGAAGAACACGGTCGCCTAGGGGTGCGCAAATTATGACAGTCGAAGGAGCAGTTGGGAGTGTCCGCTTTTATCTGACGCCCGTTTGCGTTCTCCCGAGACGCTGCACGTCCACATCGCGTCCTTCGACTCAATCGGATTTCCGGGAAATGCCGTTCAAAACGCCGCGAAATTTCGTGCCAAACGAAGGATCTCGCGAAATTTCGCGGAAAACCCGGGGCCTTAATCATGTCATATTACAGAGCGTGAAGAAGTGATATGTTAAAAATCTCATACGGTGCATAATTCAGAGTTTTAACACTGAGGAGCATCAACAAATAGTGCAAAATATTTTGCATAAATATACTGAGAACAAGTTAAGAAAAAAGGAAAAACTCCTTCCAGGCCATTGTTCCCCACAAGCCTGAAAGACATGTCGCGCAATAAATGTTTGCCTCATGCTCTATTTAATAATAAGGAAGGAATAATCATTGTGAACGAAAAGGAATCAGAGTCCCCGTGCTCTTCTACCATTCAAGAGTCATTGTGTTTGCCTTCTTGAAGATATCTTGGAGCATACTGGGAGGGGGGCACGGAGCTTAGAAACTTATTCTCACTAAGAGCTCTTGCTACAAGGAGACTCCCACAGATTTGTAACAACAGTAATTATTATCTGAAAGACGGCCGGGACCTCTCTCATTGTTTGTCATGTGTGCTGCCAATTACACCATGCCGACTCGTCACGACGAGTGCCCACTGTTGGTGTAGTGTCATTGGTTGGAGTCCCACCGTGAACTTCCAAATCATTGCTAGGGCATTAGTGAGGCTTACACATTGTCTTTTAAAATTGGTCATTCAGCCTCTGCAATTTACGTTAGTAATTATTCTCGTTGTTAGCAACTACAAAACAACTATTTGTCTTTAGTTGTCACGGCGAGGCTGGTTGTGTTAGTTACAAGTAACGCTGTATGTCGTGGCTTCTCTCTTGGCCTTGACTCGCACAAAACACAGTGAACTGCACATTTTATCTCGAAACACTCAAACATTCTCGGTTTGTCATTCCAGCCAAAAGAGGATAGCAACGTTCAACATCAACATCAAGAACAGGACTCGGCACACCTGACGTAGCAGCGTTTGTTAACGCAGCACAATGTAATATTGGACACGACTAACTGTTGCGTTGTAATTGTGATTAACAGCAACCGAATGGATGGTCAAAGAACCTTGGTAACGAACTAGTCGAAAGCCACTCTACCTGTGCATTGTAAAGTCTTGAGCATACCTCAACTTTGCAATGGGCTCAGTGTTTTGTATTTTTATACACTAAAAAAATGTGTTGGAATGTTTCTTCACTTTTGTGTGTCTCTGGATCTCAAGTTGTTCGAAGAAACTTGGAATCCTTCGGGCTAGGTATGCAGCCATCCGGCCGAGCCCGGGCTGGGATCGGGTCGGACCTGGGCCAAAAAATACGGCCCGTGCAGTGCAATGCATTGTAAGGGAAGTTTCTGAAATCTCTCGGGAAAGTTTATCTTTGATAAACTTTGATCTTATATCCTTTGATCTTTGATCTTATATCCTCTAATTAAAGAGTTCATTATACTGAATTTTAGGTAATTAGTCATCTAGTGTTTGCTTACTTTCTTTGAGAGGGTGTCTGCCTATCCGTGGAACTCCACTGCAAAAACATGCTCTCTGCTATGCTCTGCTGCTCTCTTAATAAAAATTCTATCAAGGTAAAAAAAAAAATCCAGTAGAACATAAGGGAGCCATATTCCAACTGAAACCAGCCAGACGTATAGCATGACCCGCTTAGATTTTGCACAAGAAAAAAAAAAGTAGCCTATGTGTATGTAGGATATAAACTTTTTTTTCTCAATATTTTGCTTTCTTGGGCGTTGGGGGCGCTTCGAACTCAAGAACACCGCGCGTATTGGACAAAGTTTAGGTTTAGGATAATGCTTTGGCAAATTAGCATCCTCTCGGGAGAACGAGATTACCAGCTCGCGTTGCTCAGTGGTTAGCGTGTTACTCATGTCACGTCGTGTCTGGGAGGTACCCGGGTTCCAGTCCAGGTGCCGGCTGTGCTGTCTGGGGGTTCCTCCTGCTTTTCCTCAGACGCTTTCAGACATATGTCGGCCCCTTAGAAGTCGGCCCAGGACGCACATTCCCCGGCAGTCGTGACGTTACTTACCTCTGTGAGGCCGACACCGGCGAGCCCTTTCACCACCAAGATTATTTATACTCATAAACTACCGTTCAGATACTATTTTTACGTACCTGAGGTCGTCTAGGAAGTGAAAGACCATTTGTAGGACAGATTGGGGTAATTGGAAAATTGATAAAGAAAAAAAAACGATTTTCAATATACACGTTGGGGTAGTTGGTATCTTCACATATTGTTGAATGCCGCAATAGACAAGAAGTTGACACCATGGCAGATGTTCAATATACCCCCCCCCCCCCCCCAAATGCTCAAGAAAACAAAAAAAATTATATAAGGGTGCGGCAAGATCTTCGGACACATTTCGAAAAACCGTTAAAAATCGTAGGCATGTCTAATAACAACGAAATTTGGTAAACTGTCGTAGTTTTGTCAGAAGTTTCAAAAAACCTCAAGCTTTCATTTATGCTGCCAACATGTTCCGAGATATGAGTGGAAGAATGCCGGAGCCCATGCATTTTGATTGCCGTACACCGCTGCCGCAAGGCTTTGCGCGGGAGCAGTTCTCTCCATTCCATGCCGTACCGGATGTTTTGGCGCTGTGCCCGAAAACGAAACCAAAGTTGCAGATGTCGTCAAGTGACACGAAAGACATCGTCACGGCCCCATCGCAATGAAGCAGACTGTCGAAAATTTCGGATATCGTTCGCTCCTCGTTGCTCGAGCAGATGAAGCTATATAGTCTACGAAGCAGACGACACTGTCGTCTGCTTCGTAGGTTCGCTTCATCTGCTTTGATAGTTCGGGCTTCCGATCAGCTGCTCTTCTTGTTTCTCATATTATTGCTCTTGTATTGTGCAATATCAAACTGGAGGCAAGCATCATGAGGTCAGTGTGGTGGTCGGCTCATCACCTTCAGCATAACCACTACGCTCGTACAGCGTTGAAATGCAACGATCTAACCCATGTGCATGTGGTGGACTCCGTGAGATTTTGTGTTGTGCTGTGTTAACTTTCCCACTCCCCACAATATCAGGGTATCACTAGCGGATTATCCTCACCATCAGCTGGCTTGTTCGCCGCTGTGTCTGTGGCCCAAGGTAAGTTTCGTTTTTGCGCACAGCGCATAGCACCCGGTACGGCGTGGAACGGAGAGCTGCTTCCGCGCTAAGCCTAGCGACTGCGGTATACGGCATTCAGAATGCACGGGCACCGCTATTCTTCGACTCGTTTCTCGGAACGCGGTTGCCGTATAAATTAAAGTTTGTACTTTCTGGAAACTTCTCACGAAACTAAGGTGGTGTACGGAATTTCGTTGTCATTAAACACGCATACGATTTTTAACGAATTTTCGAAATGTGTCCGAAGATCTTGCCGCACCCTGTATATACAGTCAAACCTCGCTTTACAAACACCCTTCGTTTCTCAGAAAATCGTTCGTAAATCGAGGTATTCGTAAATCGAGGTCCGAGTTGTGCAGTGCACAAACACCTCACAAAACCAATTTGATTTGAATTGATTTGAAATGGAAATTGAAAATTGAAATGGAAATTGATTTGAATAAGTTTTATTTTCGAAAATACTGCGTTATTGTACTTTGCACCATACTTTCTGCAGGGTCTATCCTGTTTAGAAGAAATGACAGAAGTCTGACACTTGCTCATCCACCCGGTCCTCAAAGTACCGTATCGCGAGCCGATGATACTGTTTCTAACGGCAAATATCACGCTTGTCACCGGCTGTTAGGACGGAACGCCTTCTCTTGTAACGGCAAGATGCTTCCATCTCGGAGACCTGGTCCAAACACACAACCGTTCGGCTGTAAAACGCCCGAATTATTCTTTCAGGAAATGGTGAATCATGTTTGTGGTGGCGTTGGGACATTGTATGTTTGACCTTGGCAGCATGTACTGAGGAACTTTCATTATCCTCCAGTCCATTGGCCTATCCTCTGTACGTTCATAACACCCGTTCGTATATCGAGGTCAGAATGGCTTGGCTACTTTGGGTCCGTTCCCTAATAATCCGTTCATAGTTCGGATATCGAGGGTTCGTAAAACGAGGTCAAAATACACATAAAAAGTTTGGTTCCCTGTGGAACCGTTCGTAAGTTGAGGGAATTCGTATATCGAGGGTTCATAAAACGAGGTCCGACTGTATATAAAATGAAAAAAATAGCCGGAGCTCTTTGGCTGCACGTATACCCAGTGGCGTATCTAGGGTGTGGCAGGTGTGGACAGGTGCCATGGGCGCCATTATGTGGTCGGGTGTGAATGTGCCAGGTCGGGCACTCAACCTGGCACATTCATAAATGATGTATGCACCGCCATTAGAGAGGTTGCAGTGTGAAACGTAGTGCGGACCACACGAAAACGCATCCCCAAGGACATCATGTTAACCACGAGGTAGCTAAACTGGGCGCGTGACGTATTTGACGAGAACGGGGCACCGTGAGCAAACCGAACCAGCTCAGTGAGCGACTGTCACAGCCGAGACCAGAGCAGCCTAAACAAAAGGGAGATCCCACTTGAGACGTGACAGCAGCAGTGGGACTTTGAGAGAGATATCTGAGCAAGAAAATCGACCCGACGAAAAGAGGAGTTCGTATCTGGCGGACCAACAAGAGGGTCGACCTGAACCCGTGTGTCGGGCTGGGGCAGGTGTAAAGGTGTAGGGACGATTCCGGCAAATTTTACACTTCCGATGTTGACGGCAACGAGCCGTACGAAGAAATTTTGGACTGCAGAATGTTGCTCGCGAGGCGCACAGAAAACAAAATATCGAGACCCGAAGAGCTTCTTGAATTTATTGTTCACTATGGAGATGAGAATGTCTTCCCGAACCTTCGTGTTGCGGTCCAGATAATGCTTACGATCGCGGTGTCAATTGCCAGCTGTGAGCGGTCATTTAGCAAGCTTATACTTTACAAGCAAGCTTAGCAAGCTTATACTTAGCAAGCTGATACTTTCGTATTTAAGAGCATCAATGGGCCAGGACAGGCTTTCCGACCTTGCTGTCCTAAGTGTTGAAGGAGAAGAAACAGAAAAAATTGATTTCAGTGACATTATCGACAAATTTGCAGCAGCAAAAGCCAGAAAGGCTATCATGTGACGATAGTGGGCCATTTGCATGTGTAGTAGTTCTGTGGACTTAATTAAAGTATTTACAAAACATGACCAACTGTGTCATCGATATGTGCCTGAACAGGGGCGCAGACTCATTGGTTGCCATAGGCGCAGGTAGCTCTAGATACGCCACTGCGTATACCATATGTTTGTAACTCAAACATCGCCATGCCAGTACTGGACAGCTGTTTCGGCCTTGTTGGGCCTCATCAACAGTACGCAGGCAGGCAACGTTTGAGTGGATGGCGTCAGACGGTCACGTAACACTTGATTCCTCCCGTCATGGTGAGACCCTACCTACCCTGACGGGAGGAATCACGTGTTACGTGACCTTCTGACGCCATCCACTCAAACGTTGCCTGCCTGCGTACTGTTGATGAGGCCCAACAAGGCCGAAACAGCTGTCCAGTACTGGCATGGCGATGTTGGAGTTACAAATATATCTATATATATATATATATACATATGTTGTCCTACATACGTACCCCTAAGGGAATGCACTCTTTTTTTTTTTTTTTTTTCACCGAAATCTAAGAGGGTCGAATGGCCCAAGGGCAATCAAGCCCCGTAGGTTCCAATGGGTCCGTTCTGGCTCCGTAAAAAATACGAACGAGAAAACCGTAAGTGTGAAACGGCCTGACAGGCCCTGCCCAGATATGGTAGTGCTCTGTCGCGTGCGATAACGATAACAGCAGATCGGGAGCGTTCTACGAAACCGATATGATAAGGACAGCACGACAGTACTGGGATAAAGGGACGCTAGTACGTGATTGTCTCGGTAGTGTCTTCGTCAGTGTTCTCTGTGCTGCGCTACAAGTACGAGTATCTACCAGCGTTAACATTGCCTTTAACATTGAACGATAAAAGGAGCTGACACATCAAAGGTGAGAAACGTGATGTGAACCACTTCAGAGGCGCGTATCTTGTTTTCGGAACCGTTAGCGGTCTGCCCAATGTGTTTTACCATGGTAGATGCACCTTTTCTAGTCATCTGGTAAGTGGCGTCCCGGAAGGGCTTCACTTATAATGTTGTCTAGAAGAGTTATCAAACAATATGGGTCTGCGGCGAAAAGAAACTGCAACAGAGACGGAACTCTTCAAATAAATTGTGCCCTTTGAATAATCTCATACTGCCTATAGTACTTAGTCAAATACCCAGACAAGAAAGCGGCTGTCAATATACCGCAAAAGAGGAGAACAAGTGTTAACAAGAACACCATTCCAAGTCGTCGCTGTGTCACTTTCGCCGGTACTGTAACTGGCCGGGGATCCGCTGCTGTGGAACTTGTTTTGGAACTTGTGGTACAGTTAATGCAAGATGTCACAAGTTCCGGTATGAGCTGTCCCTGAATCAGTGGCCGAATGGGGGAATCTGGAGACACTAGGACACCCTTAACGAGGACGTACACACCGTCATCCTTGTATGCGGCCTCTCTCCTGTGGACATCTTGGAACTGCTGGGGAGTAACATCTGAGCGTTGTTCAGGGTCTTCGTTACCCTTGTACTGTCGTTGCATTATTTTTCGCTTTCGGCTTTGAGCGTTTAGTATATCTAGGAGCTCCTTCAAGTTTCGACGGTGCGTGGTACTCGTCGGCCTGGTAATCCCTTCATAAATGACCGTCCTGGAGCGGTTGAACGCCGTGAAATGACGTCCGTCTTGCCATGCCATCCCAAGACGCCGCCCGTGAGCACGGTATCCGAGACCGTTAGTCCCACGTTGGCCATATTCTCCGTAGTTGGGATGGTACAAAGTACTCCACAAAACTACTGGCGGATTCCAGGTAGGACGGTGTCTCTTTGCGTGAACTCTTGGATGCCTAACCAGTCGTCTGCTGTGGTCGATAGAGCCTACGTCTGGTGCGTTCCAATCCAGGAGGTTCAAGAGTCTGTTTGTGACGTACGTTCGCCAAGCTTTGTGAATAGAATCCTGTTCTTCTTCCTGCTCTTCCCGTGCCTTGTTGAGCTCCAGGAGCACCGATTGCACGTAGGATCGCCAATGAAGGCCGTGGTTATCGTAGCCTTCTCGGTCGGTGTCTCTCGGCTTGGGTTTTCGCGAATCGATGTCTCTTGCCGTCCTGCCGTGACGTGGAAAGCTGCGGTTCTTGACGGACTTCCAGAAGTTGTCGTCGGATCGGCGAGACGGACGACTTCCTTCTTTGGACGCCAGGATGAGCCCCCTGGTGGGACCAAGGAGCCGCGAGAAGTTGCTATGTGTCGTTCCTTGAGGCGCACTGCACGCGAGGTGCAAGGCGATAAGAAGCAGGAGCCAGGCCCTGGCGAGTCTGCATCAAACAAGAGCACAGCTGAGCTTCTTATCTTCCACAAGACCTTATCAACGCAATCCCTAGGAGTTCCACAAATGACAGCATCGTTCGTAGTGGCCGTAGCTATGGAAATCAGTCGCGTTTAGCCGCACAGGCTGTGTTTGAAATCGTCTGCAACGATTGACCAGCAGTCGACACTGTCAGCTTACATGTCTACGTAGCGGCAGGCATCGAACAGGCCTAGACTATGTCGTTGGTACTGTGCATAGCTTATACTTAGGGTTCCTGGTTTTCGATGTTTACCGAAAAGCACCGATAAACGTACGCCGGTAAATTTTTTACGCGTTCGGTTGAAATAATTATTCACCGATAGTCGTCGAAATGTGGGATTCAAATGTCTCGATATCATTTTCTGTCCCTTGGTGCTGAACTGCTTGGCAAGGGACAGTGGTCATTCTTGAAAGAGCAAATATTTCCTCTATAACGAGCGTTTTAACGGATTTAACGTAATGAGCGGTGTGCCATTCAGCGTGTCACAATTTTTTATAACAAGTTCAGGTTTTAATAGTTGTCGTTTTTACGAAAAACAAATGGAAATAAAGTATTGGTTCCAGTGCATGGGAAACTCCCGTATCGTTTCTAGCTGGTTTCCACCGGGTGTCTTGACATTTCAAAATATTACCGTCGAAAGCCGCAGATTCCTAGTGGACGAAATAGCCACCGATTTTTCCAACGAATGTCCGAAAAATTAAGCACCGAAAACCAGGAACCGTACTTATACAGGTTCCAACTGTGCATAGCTTACCACATGCTGTCCCAACCGCTACGTCGCTCCGAATATTCGTATTCGTCTGGAGAACGAAAAGTGTAATTTAGGTTGTTCAGAGCGGAAGACCCTCAAAACATAGGAAGTAGTGACTATAATCATCCGGCGTCCGCATTTGAAGACTATAGAGATGAGTAGAAAAGAGAGATGACGGAGCCAAACTTGGGGAAAGATTTGATATCTAAAACTACGCCGTAGCAGTACAGGACAGCTGTGCTCATCAGCACCTGCTGTGAGAAGCTACCGTGGGATTTGAAAGGTCAGTGAAAACTTGGATTCCCGGTGACGAACGTGTACTGTGTGAGTGATGCGCTTCCTTCCCTCAACATCCGTTATATTGAACCAAATGTTTCTAGAACCATTCCGCTATTCTGAACGAAATACCTACCGTCCACTTCCAACGGCTTAATTTACGGAAGGTTTGGCGGAAAGTAACCTACCTGCCAAGCATGGCCGGCTAGGCCGCAGAAGCTCGCCATGAACGCCCATCCTCTTCTTCTTCTTCCTACGTCGTCTTCTACATCGATACAGCGACGACAGTCGTCTTTCGTTTTCTTCGAATGACGAACGAGCAACATAGACGATGTAGAGTTTCCTTCATCTAGTCGTGATTCGAAGGCTTTCTGTCGCTACGACCAGCGTGTTTGAACTGATGGCTGCAGAACATGAAACACGTTGTTGGCTGATTCGATAACACTCCCTATATGAGTCCTTCTCTTCGGAGATTTAACTTTCTCGTAATTAATTCCTGGTCCAGATTATGCTGACTCCTTCGTCAATTAGAGAATTAGCTGACAAACGTTGAAACAGTAATGCGAGCCGTCATTTCCCCGAAGATGATATGCACACACGGGTCATTAGGAAAATAGATAGTGAAGCTCGCCGAGGCGAAACTCGTGACAGAACCATTTCAAGTTGCATTTGAGTGGTGTCGCTGTTGGCTGCGAAAGGCACCTTTAGCGACTCCATGCCGTTATACCAGTCAAACCCCTCTCAGGTTTTGGGTTACCAAATGGAGGAGGCTCGCCGTTGTCGCTGTCCTTGGCCGACTTGTAAAAGAACTGTGCCCACATATGTCTGAGGAAAACCCAGTAAAAACAGCCGGGATTCGAACCCCTCCCAGTCTCGACGTGACATGGCCTCACCATTGAGCCTCTGTGAAGCACGGAAGCACCTGAGCGTACGTAAGGAACAGCGTGCAGGTAGTTCTGCGCACCATGCGAAGCTCTCTATGTTTAGCCCGTGCTCGGGACACTGTCCCTTATGTACGCAAAGACGATAGCGTACGATACACTAAAACCCTTCTATGCGAGGCTCGACCTACCTGTGGGGCCGGGGATTTCCCATTCAAAGGATGGCAGCTGCCATGGTACTGCAAGTTCGGATTTTTTCAGACTACTCCGAACTAAAAAAAAAAAAGAAGAAAGTCATTTGGGGGCTGTCTTTCGGTAAATGCCGAAAACCACAAACCCTGGAAGTTAGGTAATAAAGGTTTGAGTTGGGGTGTAGATTGACGCCATTTCCGCCAGTGAACAGCGCCGTTGATGATGTTAATTATACGTTTATATTGCTTACACAATCACGGTGAGCGCCCATCCAAATGTCACACGAGGTCTTTTTTTTTTTTTTTCGCGGGAGATTTGGTTGATGCTTACATGATTTCTCGTGAATCACATTGGAATCATAATTGACGTTTCGTCGTGTTCTCAAGACGCCGACCTCTTAGTACCTCGCTAGTACCAGTTGATGGTACGTCGGAATATCCCGAGATGATAAAACCCAGAAATGATGGCGCTATCCGGGTATCTCGATAAATTACCCTATCGCGTGACGGCATATCGCGGGAGAGTACACGTCTTCGACGCCCGTGATGATCATCATCGATGTCGCTGGCGAGATTATTTATCAAATCTTCCGGGACCTCGTCCACAGGATTCCATTCGAGGAGGCTCAAAAGTTTGCTAGTAACTTGTGTTCGCCATTCTTCGTAAAGATGACTTTCCTCGTCTTGTGACTTGTTGAGTTCTAGAAGAAGTAACTGGACGTAGGAACGCCAATGACGCGAGTGCTCATCGTATCCTCCTCCGAGGTGCGATCGGTCACGACGAGGGGATCCAAGAACGGTGTTCCAAAAGGCCAGTCGTTCAAATGGCACGTCAGACGTCCTGACTTCGCTGCTGACGAGAGGCGTACTCGCGTGCCAGGCAACGAAAAAGAGGACAAGTCTGGAATGAAAGAGCACTCATAAAAGGTACTCTCCTGGAGACTCCGTTGCAACAACAAGTAAGGCGAGATTACCTGGCGGGCGATTTTCGGCCACTCGCCGCCATAAGCACTCCTCTCTTCTTCATTTATTTTGACGGACTTTGCGCTCGAGCGGTGAAAATTCCTAACTGGATCAACGTTACTTTGGTAGCTTAAAATCACAATTTAACTATATTTCTTCAATCTCAACACGTAAAAAATTTGTGTGTGCACCGCGAAGCATCCGTGGCCATGAGGATACAGTAAGAAGGAGACGTCGTCGGGGGGACAGAGTTACCATACGTAGAACGGACGCTGTGTCCACCCCGGCCGTTGGTAGGAGAACAAAGAGAAACGCGATATTTCATTTTATTTTTTATTTGGCGTAAAAAATTCCACTGTCAGCTGGTAATCCATCCTTTCGCAGGAAAAAAAAGGATGGACATAATTTATTTTACCTGTAACCACCCCTGGTGACAGGTCTGCAAGACACTAATATGGTTCGCGTTTCTTCCAGTGGAGACAGCGTGTTGTACAAAGTGGTCTTTGTGTGATGATGCAGTGGCACAAAAATGGCGGCCGGCGCCATAGGCAGCGCCACCTGGACTTTCTTCTCTCTCCGTTTCTTTGGGTCCTTCTGCCAAGTTGAACGAGAAAAATTAGTCGTAATTATGAGTTTACGGGTGAACGGTGACCAAGCTTTCTAAGGTGTCTGCACACAAAAGCTTAACAGGGAACGCCAATTTTGTATTTAAAACGGCGCATTTTTGCCAACATAAAATCAACTTTTCAACATTCATTACAATTTGTCGCAGCATTGTACGTATTTTATTCGACGTAGTTCTGTCGGCGAAAAAGATTAGCAAAGGTTTGACGCGATTCCCTCTTGAAAGGTTTTGACTGCTACTTCTTATTTAGCTAGTAATTAAATTAAGCCTAGATTAGAAACACTGTAATTTTTGTGTCGCTTATAAGTGGTGGCGAAAGATGAATGAAATTTGAGGCTAATTTGACTAGCAAACTTACTTTAGAAGCTTAAATGTAGATTGTAACTGTAGAAAGACTCGCATACAACAGCAACACAGGGAACACAAAAGCGAGTGCGATGATGAGGCACACCGTGACGTCACGGCCAGAATGAACGACTGTGACGTCACGAGAGGTGGTTTTTGTATAAAGCCTACAGGTGGCACTACTTACGAACGAGCATGCTATTGCTGTGCCGGGAGGAGACTCACACTGTTACTGGGTCTGATGACAGAGCACCCTCTGGTGACGAGAGATGGTCGTCGCTTTTGCCAGTTGGCTTCCTGCAGGATCTGACTACGCTCGTCGCGGTATTTCATCTACACGCAAGGAATTGTGCTTGAGACAGATTTTGCTTTTTTGCCCAGCTCGCACCTGTTGTTTGAGCTTCCGCCTCCCCAATTCGTCTTGTCGTTTCTCCTCGGCTTTCATACGGTCCCATTGCTTCTTCATGGCCATCTCTTGACGAAATTTCACTCTGAGAAAGATGAACACCATGTCCACAGCCATTACTAGCTAAATGCTACTAACCTCTCCATGCTAAGCCTTCTCTGCAGCCTGACCACTTCCTCTTTGTCTCCATCGCCTTCCCTAGCCTTCTGCTTAAGGGCTTCCAGTTCCCTAACAGTGGACAGTGAGCGCCACTCCTGTTCGTTTACAGCTCCACGGCTCATCTCTACCTCCTTCTGAGGGGAGCGACCGATACGAGGCAGCACTATCCTCTTCTTCGGCTCCGGAACCTGCATGGCATCAGACCATACCATTGGCCACCACATCACAACACTTGGTAATACCACGGTTCCTCAGTCGTAATACCTAGAGACCGTTTTTAGCACCTCTTTCAAAGAACCGTTCTTGAGGTGCGCTTTGATAGCGGCTCCTGATTGATGGTCATTTCATTACTTCTTTGGAGTGTCTGTCCTTTCTGTCATTTTTCGGCTCGTCCGGTGAACGTCTTCAACCGGCGGCCCCAGCAGCATGCCGGGAAATACCACTACCACGCATATTCCACTAACGTTAGCGGTGGCCGTCGTATCTATCCGTGGAGGGTTCTCAACCGCCGAGCGATGAAATTCAGCACTATAGGCAATCGGCTCACCTTGACGTAATTCCTGAGGGTGTTGTTCGTTGTCGACTTGTTGATGATAGGTGGGGGTAGTGAGATGCCTCGTCTGGTCCTAACCTTCTTTTGCGTGATTTTGGGTTCGGGCAAGACTTCTTTGGAGGCGACAGCTAACGCTCTGTTGAGCCATTGACCCCTGGCACTCTCCCAGTCTTGGATGCAAGAGTTGATTTTCTCCTTGTGGAATTTCTGGTTCTGACACCAGGTCATGTAGGTCGACTGAAATACAACACTCAACTTAATGCCGTGTACAGAAGATAACTTTATGGCTTCTGTCAGGATTGTTATAACAGCGTATGTGCAGAAGCTGTGCTGGTGAACTGCCCGTATTCATTGGTAACGCATACCAATAGCAGCACCTAAATTCACTTCCTGACTGAAATTTTCGGCAGTCATCAGCGTCCCTGAAGGTCTTTAAACAGGCTATTAACTAGTGGAACTATAGAGCACTGTACGAGCCCGGTGGCTCAGTCAGTAACAACCGGTGGTGGAACAGCGCGAGACCGAACGCCAGCGCACGCGGGCAAGTACGTTACCGTTACAGTGCAACTTTTTGTGGAGGTTGAGGACGTTGTGGGCAGACTTGTTCTTCCAATCGTTATCCCTCTTTCCATTGGAGAGAAGCTTTGCGAACGTGATTGTAATAGACGTGAGGAGTCATGAGCAATGTCAAGTGGCTTTCAAAAGGTTCTAGAGAGTCAAAACTTTACTCATAATGCAGTGTCCTCTATTTGTTTTTGTACATATATGCACAGGAATGACGCAAGCACCGTGGTCATATGGACTAATAGTCCTGCGTTGTATTGAATTAGCTGGCCCGGCCCGAACATGTCCGGGTCGGGGGCCCGTGCAGGGCCCTAAGTGTAACCATGTCGTTCACGCAGAATTAACATTAATCTTCTGACTTGGAAATAATCGTGTTTGCATATGTCGCGTTGTCCAAGGTAGGTTCTACACGCCGTTGCTCTCAATATACTGAATTGACGTGCGAAGTCGTGGAAGATTTTCAGGTGTAAAAGTGGTTCAAAAAGGCTTACAATATCCAGAATTGATTTTTCCGGAAATCTCCTTTTGAGCCAGTCCATGATGAGCGCTCTCCTGTTCCCCAGTTGCGATGGATACTGATCCAGCACGTGTTGGACTACAGCTTCCTCTTCTGGGTTCCATCCCACGGGTTCCTCCCTCATAAACGTAAAACGTTAATTGTGAATCAAAATGCACCCGCTACACTTTAATGGGGAATTTTTTCGTACAGGCTATGCCAAATAGCGCGACACATCGTTATCGCCATTGCAGGGACAGTTCTCTCTGGCCGGCTATGGCTTGAGCACTGATGTATAAATAACAATAAATAATAAAATAATAATAAAAAAATAAAAAAGTATAAATAAATAAATAATATATATATATAATAATAATAATAATAATAAATAAAATAAATAAAAAATAATAAATAAATAAAAAATAAATTTACAATCGAGATCAGTGAGGTTACCACGCACTATTGGTAGCAGACATTGCTCGAATTCAGCATGTCGGAAGCAGACATCGCCGATTCTACATGCCGAGTGGATTATAAAGATTATCACAGTCGATTTTTGACAGACACTATTTTTGGGTATATAGAATGTGGCACTTGTACGAATATATATTTTGAAATATTTACGACAATCTTTTAACGTTAAATACGAAAATAACGTGCCCGTAACACCCACTTTGATGCGCTCCCTGGAGAAGTGGCATGGGTATAGGGAAGCCAATCCGAAACTCACTCGAGTTTATGGGCCTTGTCAATGTCTTTAATCTTTCCCTGAAACTTGTGGTCCGTCTGCTTGAGTTCCGAGAGAAGCTGTCTCTTGGTCTTCTCTGAAGCGTGGAATTTTGACAGAAAGTCTTCCTCCACATCTCGCGCGAAGGCGAACTTTGCCTTCGTCAAGACAGGAATATCGAAAGCTTTTTGTAGTTCCGCCTCTGCCTCTTTCTGAGCCTCTTCTAGTTTTGCGGTCACCTCACGGTACTCCTTGGCGGCATCGAGGAAGTCCTTCTGGAGCTCCTCCTGGTCGTCTTCTTCCTCGTCGTCACTGCCTCCGCCGAGACGCCGTTGTAGAATTCGTCTGCACGTCATTCATTCATCGTGTGGGAATTTTCTCTCATTTTCCCGACCCGTGAAGGTACACAAACTAAATGCAAAAGATATTTACAACCCACTCCCGGCAGACCTCCCATGGGTATGATACCTACCTGAAGGTTGCCACGTCGGTCGGATGGAGGCATATCATGTCTGCAGTGCCTTCCCCGTCTATACGGTGCCTCCAGAGACGACGTGCAACCGAACTGTGCACGCTAATGACGCAGCGTCTCGATGCTGGGTTGGTTTCACCCCCCCGGGCATAGCCGCCCATTACGACTTATATGTCGGTGGTTCGTTTTATTTACTTTGTGTTCCTTCACGGGTCAGGTGGGCCAAATGTCCACGCACCTCTCTTCCAAAATTAACGCGTGTGAAACGTCATAGCGCTTTGCTCAATCCGCATTGAGTCTGCGAACGTCATCAGTGGGTGCGTTCAGTAGGCTCCATGATAGGCAAGCTATGGGCAAGACACGTAAACAACACAAAGGCTCGTGTTGTGTTGTTTACGTGTCTTGCCCATCGCTCAGGCTTGCCTATCGTGGAGTTTATCCACCAGCTATATAGTCTGCAAAGCCTGCCGATGAAATTGCCGTTTGATATGGACTCACTTAAACCAGGAGATCCTGGAGGTGGCGCTCTCGGTGAATTTAGTCCGGTCCAGTTCGAAGTCGATCCAGTCTTCGAGGCACTGTCCTGCTGCATCGGTGTTGGACAGCCCCGTTGACGATATGTATCTGATTAAGTGCATTCATTCACATATCATTGTAGAACGGTCTCTTACAAGACAGATAACTAACCGACTGTATGATCATGCTTTTCTTGCGCACTTTATATTACCGTACTTGGGGATTAGCGACAACGCAAGAAAAAAAAAAAAAAAAAACAGAAACAAGCTCCATTTTATAAGCCACCTTGATACATACGTATACTAGACATGAGCTGGTTGAGTTCAATTCTCTCATGTTAACGCTGTCGGGTCGAGTCCAGTCAACTAAGAGAGAGGGTTGACATGCTCAACTCGACCAGCCAGGTACGCATGCGCTCTGTGGCCACCTTCCGTCGCCGGGTAGAACTCAACTCGACCCGCTCGTGTCGAGTTCATGTGAACGAGGCTATAGTCATTTTATCTTCAACCTTCTTTGCTGTTTGTATTGTTTACGTAATATTTTACGTACTTATGCAAATAGTACCTCAGTAACACTTTGTATACTTTATAAGGAGGACCGCAAAGTTCCTTTTCACATTATGGGCACTCGTAACATGACAAATCCCGGCAAATTCCGGATGTCAACCTTGTGTCGAAAACACTATCCGAATGTTTGTTCAACAAATGTGTTTGGGGCTTTTCTGGAATACGGGAGGTAAACTGCTCCGTGATATAATTGGGTGTAAATAATTTGATGGGAAAATACTTGAGGCGAAAAGTCACACTGATATCCCGATTACTCTATTTATGTGTTCCGGACCTGAGTTTGTCAACGATGTCGTTCTTCAGCTTTTCCTCTTGATCCTTGAGTTTCTTGAACTCGTTCTGCCACGTTTTCTTGTGTTGTTTCATGAATGATCCCTTTCCTTTTCCTCCTCCTCCTTCTTCTTCTTCATTTGCTGGCTCGTTGTTTTCCCGTCTCCGTTTCTTCTTTTTAGCCATGATGGATGCTTCCAATTTCATTTCCTCTTGTTCCTAATCCTGAAAAAAATTCCGAGTATAGCTGTGCAACCTTTGGTACTCGCAGCTGTAGTACAGCGATAGCATTGTGGGAACGCTATCTGTGTTTGAGAGTTGTTAATATATAATATGTTAATTTTGAAATGATCTCTTACAAATGCATTGCAACTCGAACCCTGTTCAAATGTTTAGGGATCTTTACAATCTTTTCTGAACGAGTTCGTATTGCACCTGCACAACAGAAGAACCTTCGTTAAGACCCTTTCCTTGGTGGAGCCATCCTCGCGAAAGGCCTGGCGTCTCGTACTTTCCACTACCGCCACCTGCATCACCACACCTCACGTGACACCCAACGTCGCCCCCTTCTCAGTGCGCTTCTTCCGTGACTCGCCGCGATGCGATATCTGGGACACACGGCGCAAAGGCAGAGGGAAAAGAAGGGAAGGAAAGCGGCCTTTCCCCAGCCCCTTGCCTTTTCGTTATTTCTTTTTCTTTCTCGTTTATATTTCGTGCTTTTTCTCCTTTTTTTGTTTAGGGAATAGCAAGTCGGCGTGCTGCATAGCTGACCTTTCCCCTTTCTTTTTCTTTTTTTTTTCTGCCAACAAACCCCCCCCCAGCATCCAATTTCGAAAGCAGCCACGGTACTTAGCTTCCACGACTCATGCACCGCAAGATCTCCACTACCAAAGTTAGCGGAGCTCGGTAAGAACGAAAACGAACTCGAACGTCGACGGAACAAATAAAAAATCGACAAAGCAGAATTTTTTCTCTTTTTTTTATTGTTTGGGGGGGGGGGGTTGAAATTTGAAATTGATGCTAATGGGTGCTCGACGAACGCGGGAGACGCTTTCGAATTGGTCTATTTCTTTTCGTAGCAACCACGGAGCTACCCGTAGGCAACCTAACATCGCCCTCAGAGAATTGACGCAGAAACACCCATTGATACACGGAGTCCGTATACGAGGAGTTTTTCTTTTTCTTGTTTTTTTATAACTGCACCAGATTTTTTTAATTAAAAAAAGCTAGAGAGCAGCATACACGCAGTCAAAGGTATATGGCTTCTCTATGAGAGTATGTCACTACTAGATAACTAATTACCTAAAATTCATTAGTTAACTCGGGGGACTTCTTGGGGGATGAGGGGCAAAAGCGTAAAGAGGACGGCGCAAGTTCCACGTCAGAGGGTCACGTGCTTTGGAGCTATCGAGATGATCGGATATTGCTGACACGATAAACCGCTTTGCGGCCCAGATAAAAGCCCAAACCCAAAGTGCCCCAAATTAAATTCGTGAATTGTAGCTAATTATTCATCGAGCAGTGGCATACTCTCTTCCAGAGAATGTCTGCCTGGCCGTATAAGTCAACTACATGTATGCTGATCTCGTAGATTTTTTAATAAAAAATCTGGAGCAGCGATAGAAATACACTACGTATATGCATTTCCGTGTTAACAAACGAGGAAAAATTTATTCGGGAAAATGTATCCACCATCGCTTCCATTTTTTATCTAGAACATTGAAGGGATTGAGGATAAGTAACCGACTCGTGGTTGTGGAACTGACTATTTTTGTTTTGTTTTTCGAGCTGGAGTCGTCAGAGAAGGTGGTGCAATGAAGCGTCCTGTAAAGGGTGCTTCCCTGCTACGAAACAGAGTACGGTGGCGAAAACACACGTGAGGGGACGCCAATGAATTATTCGCAAAATACGATAAGCTTTATAAGATTAGTGATGCATTAAAAGCGTCGATGATGCTCACTTATTCGATTCTGAGTACTTCTTTAATTCATCATTGATGAGAAATTCGTGCCACTTTGAAAGCAATGATATCGTGCTAACACAGATGATTTCATACAATGTTGGCAACTTGTCACGCCTATCACAATCGTGACTCGCGTGAAAAACCGGACGAAATGTCACAGCTCAAGCAGCCATTAGTCACCGTAGTTGATTGATCTCTACGCATGATGCTAACCGACAAACAGCTCCAAGTGCGTCATCGATATGCTAAGTAGTGATTCCATCAATTTATCCACAGAAAACACGAGGAGTCGTACCAAATAGGAATGACATAGAAATACGAATAATATAGATGAAAGCACGAACCCAAGGATGGTGGTGGTCGGAGTGAATCCCACTCAGCACCTGCGAGATGTCCCCTTTGGATGTCCCATTTCCCCCTCTCTTTCTCATTAGAGCTAATGACTTTGGTTGTTGTCCATGGGACTCCACCCATCTCCTGGCCTGGTTTTACCCAATGGAACACACGCGCAGGCAAGAAATAAAACGAGAAAAACAAAGGTCTCCACCCAACACGCGTTGACCTTCGACCAGGGAGATGTGACTGGTCAACAAGGTTGGACGATAACTCCTCCGGGAACTCTGACTTTTAGGTGCGTCCAGGACTCTAAGCAGACAAGCTTTCAAATTACCAACGTAGTGTAGAATAGAACATTTCAAAAGCCTTTTCGTGAACTGAAACTTTGATGCAACTTGGAGAAATCAAAGTGTGAAAACCCTCGTATAATAAATATTGTCTCATCTCATTTAAAGACCATCGATACACGCACAATTTGTCGTCAAAGTATCAAAGTATTATCTTAATCTCAAAGCTCTTGGAATACAAAGTCCCGTAATTCATTTCAAAAGCTTTCCTAAAGAAATTGCGAATATATGATAGGCGCCATTTTCGATGCGTTGCTCTGTCGGTTATTCCAAGCGTTTTCGTACGACCGGGCCGGGATTATTGCCTCATTGGTAACGCTCTTTCGAAAGATTATTCCTCTTTGAAATGGGGTCCCCATTAGGTTGCAAAACGTGCCTCTCCGTGAACGACTGGTCGATGCGTGCCACTTTCATAAATTCCCCGCAATATTTCTCAATCCCTCCTTTATTTCGTGGGAGCTTTTCGGAAATCCAAGATCACAAATCGTGCTCTACTTTTCAGTTTTTCGAAATTTTTATTATAATATGCACAAATGTTGGCAAGTTTAGACCGAGCATAGGCCGAGTGGATTCGTCGAAGGACGTGCTGGGTTCAAACCCCAGCAGTGGCAGCAGTGGCAAGCTTCTTAGAGGCCACTCCCTGAAGTCGGCCCAGTAGCTTCTGTCCCCTCCATATCTGTCTGTATAGCCGTTCACAGCGACGGTTTCAACTGGGTTTTAACTGACCGATAAATGCTGCCGTTGTAACAGATAGGATAAAAAGTAGATGATTTCCACATAACGAGAGAGTGAAAGCGTCCAATCAGACGAAGCCGTCCACTTCACCTAATGCCATTTTATCGAATGCTGCTGGCTTCACCAAACGCGTCGGCATGCGACTATGTTTTTGAGGTTCTTACTAAGTAGAAAATGTTGGTCTTTCCTCAAGGTAACTGATGTTAGACGGTCCACTGCCGATTCAATTGAAGAGTCATATTTTGTGGGGAATGCTCACCGGCTTCGTCAGCCAATTGTTATGTTGGAACTTTAGTTGTCGTTTTGTGCTAACATCACAGTATACAAAGCACTGCATTGGCTTACGTGCGCACAAAAGAAAAATATTTAATATACGCACAAAAGATAGGTGCGTTACGATGCACCTTGGACGCTTTCAGCAAAAATAGTCAGCGTGAGTTTCATTAAGGTTCCTGTTTGATCCAGTCATATGAGCGGAGTGGAGTAAGCAACTGTCCGCCAAAAATAGTCCAGTTGTACAGAGTCCACACTCTAAGAAAAAGAGGTACGTGTACCTACTTTTACTCCTTTTTGGGAGTAACTAAATGAATGTCACAGAGTGCATTTCACGCTCTGTGAGTCACGCATGTGCATGAATGAAAATACTTGCGATGAAACCGTCAACTGTGATATGTCGAGTGGTGACAAAATCTGGCGACATGCATAGGGTACAATTTCGCGAGAAAGAACGTCTATTTTTTTCCTCTGTAGGTGGAAAATTTCTAAGCTATAGCTAAGTTATGTAGCCCCCAAACTGCAATTTTTTGTTCTTTGCTGGACAAGGGACTTGTATCTTGCCATGGCGGGAGAGAAGTAGGTCACCGGTGTCTCGTCTGACACAGCTGATGTCTTGGCCACAACGGGGGCTGTATCACGACTGGTCGGATTCCACAGAAATTGCGACATCCCACCCAGCGGAAGATCCAGGTGACGTATAGGAAGTACCGATCTAAAGGTATCCCGGTAGTGTTCAAGCCTATCAATACGGCACACTCGTTTTGGAAGGTTAACCCAAACTCCGTAGCTAGCATCGCTGCCCAGGAAACCATAACTAACCTTTTTTCTTTCTTTCCTTCCTTTGATTCTTTCTTCTGATTAAGAAGAGGCGACTCTGATGACTGGGGATTGTAATCCCCTCTGGCGTTTCCCTGCCAACCGCAGGGCGCGACGTGCTCGGCGACCGAACCGCTTGTGAAACCAACAGAGCTGGCGACTCCGAGGTGGTAGAGGGCCCTAGAGCGGTTTGCACCGCGGCGTTCGTCCGAGCGACGAAAAGAGGAAACTCTCCAACATGTCGGCTATGGGCGCATCTCGGTACGCAGGTTTGGGAGGTCGGAACTGTCCGACGGCGGCGTGGATGCCTGCTGAGCATCCAAGGAGAAGCTCGTGTGCGCAATGTGGGCTTCTCCATTGTCTACAGCTGTCAGGTTGATAGACGAGCCGGCGTCTGCATAGAGCTCCATGGCCTTGTCCGCGCTGTCCGTGACAGAGAAGGTGAGTTGGACAGGAAGAGCTCGCGGAGGAGCTTCTGGTCAAAAGGGGCGCTGCCCGCCTGCATTTGCCAAAGGAGGTGAGAAGGCTTCCGTGGAAATGAGCTCCTGCATGCGTTCACGATCACAGAAGGGATCTTCAGCGGAGGGAGCCATCAGAGAACTTGAAGGAGGACGGATAAAACGTGCTGAAACTTTGTGACTGACGAAGTGTGGTTCGTCCTGCTCAAAGCATATATCCGGGCGTATGAACGGGGGCAAGTGCCAAGTGTGCGACTGACACCGCCGCTGCGCACTATTGTCTGCTTCCTGCATGTCGTGGAGTCGGCCGAAACGTTTGGGTCACCACTATGAAGGGACGAGACGTGAGCTCGAACCTAAAACCTACCTAGGGGACTAAAATGAGGCATTTTACTCCTTTTTGTCTTACTCTCTCTACACTGTGGCTATGGGCGTAGAGACCACAGAAAGAAGGGCAACTGTGGAAAACCTCAGACAGCACAGCGGGATTCGAACCTCCCAGTCTTTAGGACGACCTTGGCAATCACCAACCCGCTCGGTTATAGCATGTATATTATTTCCCAATCGATAGTCAAATAAAAGACTCTTTCTTTGCAAACAGGGGGGTAGGAGGTAACTCGAATGTACCGCTCGGGGCAAAAGTTTACGGGTGTCGCATCACCCTAGCAGCAAACAGGAGCGGACATACATACTGAGAGGTGCACATAAAAGCCAGACACCCGTTTCTTATTCGACAGCTTCCTGCTAGCCAGCAGGGGGTCGCTCCGATGGATAAACGAAAATAGGGCAGTTGTCCTTCCACACTGTCATAGGATTAAGCGATATTAGAAGGCGCATGTGGTTGCAGTATATGAAACCGAAACTTGTTTCCTCACCACTTTTCATTGTTCCTCTGTTCTTTTTTCGCTCTATGTCCACATGAGAGAAGAAATCTTTTGCTGCCGTAATAGAAAAGCGCTTTGTCCGACACGCACGTGTTGGTCGGAGCGTTTAAAATATGCATGCCAATTGGTTCGTACGTGATACGCGGGGCAATTTTAAACGCAATGCGGCGACGAGGAGAATCGTACTTTTCATGGCCAAATTCTAAGCGCAAACCGAGTTGTTGGTGCGCTGCTTCAAGAACTAAGTTGCACGCTCATCTTTTTCGAATTTACAACAGTTTTAAGGAAGAAGAGCTACGTAATTACAATTCCATTGCGGTTTTTCCAAGTTATCGTAAGTGAGACCATATCACATTAAAAAGTCATTTGACAGGGGCGGTATAACGTGTTGAAAAACTAGGTGATGAATGATGCGTGTAAAAATATGGAGGAGAACCGCAACAGTGACGAGACTTGTGCTATATTTTGGCAGCTCGCATTAATTCGAATGAAATAAATCGGCACTGAAACTATTAATTCTTCTAGATATGGTAAACGCTATTCATTCAAAGCGATACTTTTTAGGACCTAGATTCGGGTAACCTTGCACATATCGCGAAATTTAATTACAGCTGAAAGCTCCAAAAGCTCAACGGGAAGTCGACCTCTGAAGACGATCAACTTTGAATGAACAACACAGAAAGAAACGTCGATAATATTTAAAGACATTAACAGTTTGCATACTTTCAAAAAATAAAAAATTAAGCGCTTACCTACCTCGTACAGTCGGGCGCCATGATGCTGTCTGCTTCAGAAATATCGTCGTCTGCTTCTGCTGTCGTCTGCCATGAGCAGCAGTGAGTTAATGCTCCGACAGTGGGCGCTGCGGTTGAAATCTATTGATCGCTACGTAACGTCTACGAAATGAACTCACAATTTATTCTGTACAGGTGTAAATAGAACAGGATCTGGACGCGCAGCACGTTGTGATGACACGAGCGCTGCTAAGTGACATGAATATGGAGGGAGCCTTTTCCAATTCAGTAACTTTCCATTTGAACCTGGAATTTTCGAGAGGTTTGAGATTCGTGATGGGTACAGGGTGTCCAAGGGTAAACCTTAGAGACGGATAAGAATGAGGATATATTTAATTTGCAAAGGAGAGCAGACAGGGCAATCGGGATTGTTAGGGTGAGTTCCTAAAGTACAGTTCCTAAAGCAATAATAAATATTTATACAATAGTTGTCAAGTGGAGAAGAACTGGCAACTGTTTACAACGACGCAAGCAAGCAAACACGTAAATAAATTTATCAACGCAGAGAGTAACACGAAGACGGAGTCAAGGAACATAGATCACGTATACACACGACGGAGGACACGTTGAAAACAGTTGATCGCCTAAGCCAGAGAGGATGATGAAAGTATCGTATCGCTTTCCTCTTTCTGGCTAAAGGTGTATACGATACGGCACTTGAATGAGCCGAGAAAGGTTTCATCATGAACCTGTCATAGTAGAAGTAAGAAGGCGACTGCTTCACGAGGACGAAGATTTATCATGATTCGTCTTCTGGACCATAAGAAGGGGACGTAGGGAGGTGGAATAACTAGTATAGTGCAATCTATTACGAAACGAAGATCTCACAAAGCGCCAGCTGGGACCTTTTTTCGAACAAAGTTTATGTGTTCGTGCCGATGTAAGTTTGGATGACTATCCAAAAAGAAATGTAACAAATATTGATCGAACAAGAAAATGGGTTCCATAGAAAGGTTTTTCGTTCTCTAGGTTTAAACGTCCTCTAACGTCTAAACGTCTAAACAAGTTTTCTCTAGATTTATTATGAACTTTTATCCCGAAAACCTGTAGTTTTTCAAGCACGTTATTCGCTTTACCAAATAAACTCGTAGGGGAACAGTCTTGAACAAAAAATATTAGTGTCGTCCACATAGAGAACACATAGCGTTGAAGGCACGAAACAAGGCGAAGGCACACATCGAAGGCACGAAAGGCCGTTCTGAAGGGGTTACGAGAAAAGAAGAGAGATCGGTTCCCCTTCTTATGCACTGAAATCTAACTTATGTTCGTTGGGCACTACTATACTAACTTAATCCAATCTGACCATATTACCGCACATTTTTCACCAGTGAGGCCAAAGAGAAGAAGTTTGCTCCAGCCCTCGCCACCGCTATGCCATCGTGCAAGATGTGGCATGAAATGAACGACAGAATTGTTTATGAGCTCTCCTGTCCATTGTAGTCCGCAGGACGGCACATAATGCCGCGCAATAGCGCCGCTGCGCCGCGGGCGACGCCGAAGCCGGTGAACTGACACTTTTCCCGTACAGCCAACGTGACTCTCAGAAATGACCAATCACGCGCCGCTTCTTCGCTTTATCCTGCGACAAGGGAGAGAAGGGTTTTCGGCGATGCGACGTACGTAACAGGATCTTCACGAAATTGATCAACTTTTACAGTTGCCGCTGTAAAAGAAAAGATGATTGCTTTGCAGTGGCTAAATCGCCGTCGCCAACAGTCGAACCGGGAGCATCCTATTATCGTCCTTTGGCTGATTGTGTCTTATTGGCGATTTATGTCGGCACAGTTCCCTTATAGGACGTTGTCTGTGAGACGAGTCCTTTCACCATCACCAGAACCACCTGTTGCAGGGGCGTCCAGAGCACATTTATTTCCAACGCGAACGTCCAACATAGAACATTCAATCTCCTCTCCCAACGGCAGGGGACAGCTGTTTAGCGCTCACCTTGTGACCCCCCTGTTGGTGGTGGCTCACCGTTGTCGGCCTCACAGAGGTGGGCAACGTCACGACTGACGGGGAATGTGTGTCCTGGGCCGACTTCTAGGGGGCTGACATATGTCTGAAAGCCCGTCTGAGGAAGCCCCTCAGACAGCACAACCGGCACCGGGAAATCTGCGTCCCTGACCATTCAACGGTCTCCCACGCAGCGCAGGCGAAGGTGTTCACGTTCTTCTTCTGGGCACCTTCCTCATCATTGAAATGATATTTAAAGGGTTAGGAATGACGTGTTAAAGTTTCACGGGTATTGTGGGTCAACAGCCCTAGGGAAGAAAAGGTGTTTTACGACCAAGGCGAAGTGTGGAAGGGATAGGGATAGATCTGACATTGTTTGCCTTTGCAGGGCGTATGTGCTGACTGCTGATACGCATGAATTTAACCTGCTAGTATATGAACGCACGTGGACATTTGCCTCCTGTTGATTCGCTTCCTCAAACATATTTTATTTTTGAATGTTGCATTATTACACGTTTTCTGCTAACGTTTATGGACGCTGATGTAAAACAGAAGTAGCTAAGCTTAGAGTAAGTTATTGTTACCTCGCTCTTCTATGATTGCTCGCCGATCACGTCGTTGCCCTGTAGTGTGTCTTTAAAAGAGCCAACTACACGGTAAGTAAGGCACAACATCATCGCCTTTACTTTCTTTTATGACTTATATGTGGTACCCTGACAAAAGATTGAGGTTGCCTCCCCTCCCCCCCCCCCCCGAAAAAAAAAAAGATCATGGGCTTTCGAAGGGCTTTTGCATATTAGCATTGTCACCTCTCCGTCATTGAAGACACCGAACAGGTGATGTCATAGTTCCTGGTTACTGGCCTTGCATGTTCACAGTTCACGTCTGTGGTACATAGACAAATAGATGAAGGCAGCTAATGGTGGCTTGTTCCCAGGGGCTATTCTCTTTTTTTATAACTCACACTGTTCCTCTCAGTCATTGAAGACATCGGTTATAGGACTTCAGCTCCTGCAGTTTCACAGTTTACTCTGTGGCGCACAGACACAGATGGAGGCAGATTCAGCAGCTCATGCTGCTTCTTTGGAAGGGCTAGTCCCTTTTGGATAACTGACAGTGCTGCCTCTTCCTTATTGGAGACACCCAACAGGTAATGCCACAGGTCACTGTTCTGTCTTGTCTCTTGCCATGCCAATTTCTTCAGGTCCTGCAATTTCACAGTTGACGCTGTGGTGATCTGAGAAACAGATGGAGGCAGCTTCAGTAGCTGACGATGCCTGTTTGGAAGGGCTATTCCCTTTTGCATAACTGACAGTGCTGCCTATTCCTCATTGAAGACACCCAACAGGTGATGCCACAGGTCACTGTTCTGTCTTGTCTCTTGCCATGCCAATTTCTTCAGGTCCTGCAATTTCACAGTTGACGCTGTGGTGCTCTGAGAAACAGATGGAGGCAGCTTCAGTAGCTGACGATGCCTGTTTGGAAGGGCTATTCCCTTTTGCATAACTGACAGTGCTGCCTATTCCTCATTGAAGACACCCAACAGGTGATGCCAGTACAGGTCACTGTTCTGTCTTGTCTCTTGCCATGCCAAATTCTTCAAGTTTCTTTCACAGTTGACGCTGTGGTGCTCGGCGGTTTGAGTTTGCGTCCCACTCCGTCCCACAGTAGATAGTGTAGCACTTTGGGATGATCGAGCAATGTGCATTCCTTGCAGGCAGGTACGCGGCAGGATTGACAGACGTAGCGGAAAAGCACATGAAACGCTTCTGCGCGCCGCCGTCTGCGTCTGCTCAACATATAGCCCAGAATCGACAAAACGGAATTGATGCATGATGTAAAACCCCTAGACTAGGGGACACGAAAGGAGAGACACATTATGCATCCAGTTCACCAACTCGCTTGCGTATTAGCCACTTTTTCATGGAATTGTTTCCCGTGGATTGCGCTGAACGCTACTTTCTCCGTGCTGATAGGCAACCCGGGTAACGCTGCTTGTGTTTTTATTGTTCGTTGGCGCCAAGCCATCTTTGCGTTCAGAACGTGTGCGCTATGCCGTGCTCCTACGCCATTGCCGAGCTGCTAGTTAAAAAAATTACGACGCTACGCTACGGGTATGACCTCATGTTACGGGTATATCACGTCGTGTCCGACTTTCTCGTCTACCCACCTTTTAGAGCCGGGTCCAAAGATCTTGTTCAACATATTTGTCTCGGAGCTAAGGGAATTCCCATCACAAACACTTGACCGTTTCTCGTAGTGGAAGAGTATAGTACAAGGACTTGCCGTCAGAGATCGTGGTCGAAACCGAAATTTGAGCTCTATCCTATCCGCGGTGTGCAGTAATATTTGAGAGCTGAAGGACTAGATTTCTTTTCATTCTCAACAATAACAAAATCAACAACATATAAATTAATGATGATGCATGACTTAAAAGCCACACACAACACCGAGCGCCAGGTGTTGTGTGTTTCATCCTTTTAGCGCAGTTCTGTCACCAACAAGCCCAAACGGAGGTTTTAGTAATGACGTTGACACGACTATATGCGTTTCGCATTCTTCATGATGAACTAAAGCAATGCAGCGCAGTGAGCCATGGTAAAGTCTGCCCAGGACGCATGCTAACTCCTTCCTGCTGTCCACTCATAGCCACAGTTGCTTCGCGGCGCTAACACGGATTTGGTCGCATTTGTACGATGGCAGCTGGTCCTTGTAGTGCACTCACTCGAGTGAGCGTGTCACACGGCCGCTTCAACTCAACGCGTTTCATTCGCACTTTCTGGACACACTACCCTGCGCTGTAAGAAAATCAATTCCATTTAGACTTTTTCCAAGAACGATGTCTCATTCCAGTTCTGAGCAATGAAGCCTTTTGGTTGCACTGGAAGACAGGGTTTCAAAACTGACTAGACTCTACTCTGTAGGTAACCGAAATCTGTATAGAAGCCGTCCAGAAACAATTAATCGTTGTCTATTATATTTCTATGTGTGTATGTATTATGTCGAGGTGTGATATGATTCCCCATATAAAACAGGCAGAAGCAGACGCCTTGAAGCTTGAGATAGTAGGCAAGTCCCACATGTCCAATGGGGATGTGTATATTGACCACGACCATGTCATAGGCACCCTTCCCAGCGCCGCATTTGGAAGCTATCAGCGGTGGCGCTATCCTTCCTCAGTTTCTAGAATACTTTGTACTTTAGCTTACCTTAGTCCCACACCAGATGCTTCTTTCTAAAGTTGATTATCATCACCATTTTACGCTGCTACGGCAATCGTGCGTCCGCTTCTGCGCGTTCAAAATTCAAATTTCCATTGTCCAATCACGATGTAGATCTCGCGGGCCGATGAGCAGCGGCCCTAGCGGATCGTGCGGACGGGCTCCTCTTGCCGATTATGACATGGTCGTTATACTCTGGTAGGGCAGTTATAGCGGCGACCACACATAAAGTCACGTGCTATACTTTCTCGGCCATGTGCACCCGACCCACCTCTTTGAGCCATCCCATACTCTGCCTTCAATCGTACCCAGTATTTACTCAATGCGGGCCTAGAGTAAAGTACGAGTACATGAGTTAATTCGATATCTCTTTTAATCATTAACTGATGGTATTGCATTCCAGGGAATTCTTTTCCATGCACAATTCGAAAGCGATTCTTGGACGTTCAGCCTTCTTTGTGATCTCACTCTCACAACACCACTGGGGAAACCGATGTCTCGAGCTTCTTCCTCTGACTCTGCTATAGATTTTCTTCCACGAAGCGAGTGTCTTTCTTGCTCTCCGCTTTGAGCCGAGCTCCTGACCATGCTGCCACGTAAAGTTGCCGTAGTCACTCTTTCTGCCGACCAGGAAACTTTAAAGGGGACTCTGTTTTTGATGCACGGTATGCACCATATATTTCGAACATTCTGGCAAACGAGGGAGTAAGAGACATCCCCAATCGTGGCATATTCCACCTCCGGATGCTCGATAAATAGCACGATGAATGTCATTTCTGATTATGAAGCCCGTATGGTTTTCAAAACATTGTGATTTTAACTGTTTTAAACTTTTTTTGGTTGCCAGTGCTGTTTTTGTATTTTAATAAAGCGTAAGTAACCTTGGCCACTTGAACCATCTTCAGACCTGGCCTGTATACTATATGAAAAGGGAGTTTTGTACGTATTAAATTTGGGTGAGTGAGGGAGACACTTTTCCATGTGGAAAATAACTTGGCACCAGCGTGCAACTTTGCCTGGTACGATCGTTTCATTCAAACAGCCTGATGTTTCACTACACACGATGTATTCTGCGATATCAGCCTTGCCGCACAAGACTTTGCGTTCATCATAGCTGAATGTCTGTGCACACAGAGAGAAAGCATATAAAATAGCTTATTTACAAGAACAAGCATCTGTCTCAGAAACGTAGGGAAAACTGTCCGGAAATCGTCAATTGGATCTTATAAAATGAGGCAGCGTCCTTTTTTAACGGGCTTGGGCTTGAGCACCGACCTCGCTGCTTCTTCAAATACCTGAAATCAACAACGATTCTTAATTACTATTATAAACTTCCAGTGATCCTCGAAAGAACGCACCTCTTTGACGGCCATCCCGGATTTGGCTGAACACTCGACGTAGCTAAATGCCTTTATTTTGGACGCTAATTTCTTTCCAGCAGCTCTTGGAACGAGATCTTGAGGCGGATCTTGTGCTTGCCGTAAGTCTGCCTTTGTAGCTGCAACAGTGGCTTTGTATGACTCGTTGGCACGGTATTGACACTGCATATAGACACGTACCAACCAGGATGTATGGAGTGTGTGGGCAATGATGCTTCAATTCAGGTTGCCACTTTGTGAGAATATTGTTGAATGAGGCCTCGCTACTGATGCTGTAGCAAAGAAGGAAGACGTCTGTCTGCGAGCAAAAGGAGGGGTGAAAGTAATTGCTCCAAATCTTGCCTAATTAATTAGGCAGCGCTGTCTGTGTAGAAGGCCGCCGCTTCCGTCTGTGCATCCAGAGGGGATTTTCAATTTTTGTTACAGGTAGCGTAGCTTACCCCTGGATATGAAAGTGGTCTGAGCCGCTCGTAATCTTCTTGTCCAGCCGTATCCCACAGGGTGAGGTTCGTGGTAACACCATCGCAGACGAGGCTCCCAGCGTAGTTGTCAAATCTGCACATCATCACGATTGCCATCATCACGTCCGCTCCCCAGATGCCATAAACCATTATCCCTCCCAGTGACGCAGTCGCCAGAGTTCGTCACTTGATCGTTGCCCGACGGCACGACCATTTCATACATCCATACAGCTTTATTTGTCGACGCCTTCAACCTGCACCGAACAGTTTTCCGATGCTTCTTGCATTCATCGATTGATGAAACGAAAGACAATGACGGCATTTACAACGTATTCGGATTTGGGGTTACAGAACGCACGGCTCTCATTTCTTCTGCACGTTCTCACAAATGTCTCCTTGAACAAAGTACTAGAAAGGGGGGGGCTTTTTTAATCTCTGCCATTCATTCGATGTGCTTCGTTCAGGCTCTGCTGATCGTTCACTTACGGCTTCAAACCATAATCTCAATAATATTACGTGCGACACTATAGTAATAACTGTAGATATCAATGCAAGGCATCTACTTACACTTATGTACGTGGCTTCGTGCGCGGGTACCGGAGCGAGAGACCTATAGAGTGAGGCATCCCCATCTGCTCCGCACACTTTTAAAAAATCATCCACTCGTGAAAAATGCGTATCGGAGAACGAGAGAACGTTGTGACGTAACGTGGCCCCCGGACACGTGACGTAGAGCGGCCCAGCGCGGCATGTAAGCTGAGAAGAAAGTAAAAAGGGATTTCCCCACGCCGGGCGAGGATCCATGTCGACCGTTCACGGCTGTTTTTTCCGACTGTGTTTGTAAATCTGATTGCGCAGTTATAATACACCGCACAGCGAAAATATTTTCCGCGCTAGCTCCTGACTGACACAAGGGGGACAAATCGGGGTAGTTGGTACAAGTTCCTATCAGCTTGACTGCAGCAAAAGACGCGGACAAAGGTAAGTTGGAAACTTAAATGGGACAAATCAGGGTGGTCTGTCCCATTTATGTTGTTAAGCTGATATGGCCTTCACGGAGCCCTTCACGAATGAAGTAGGGTTTCGAGCCATATCAACGCTAAATGAATGGGGAATGTGTGAAGCGAAGACATATTCGTTTCAAAGTGTATAGATTTGCGTAGTCTTCCTTCCTTTTCTGAATAACGCGTCCTGGAGTAGGCAGTCAATCAATGAATCAATGAAAGACATATACGCACACAGTTGGTTCGTAAGCTCCGTCTGGAAAGGCACCAGTCGTGAAAGAGATAAGGAGGCACGTTTTTCCCACCATGCCGTCGCCCACGACCACCATCTTAATGGGCCGGCTCATCTTCCACAGACCCTGAAAGGATGAAACACACTCGAGTGAATATTCTCTGCTTTTGCTTCAAGAAGCAATGGAGCCAGTCAAGCAGGGGCCAAAAATATTTTCAACCCTCAAAACCACCTCGAAGGCCTACTGCTGTAGTGCCGGGAGGTCTTGTCGGTAACAAAAACGAAAACGAAACAACGTCGTCCGAATGGTTCAGTCCGTGGTTCAGGCGAGCGCATGAAAGCGGAAAAAACGAGAACCGGAAGCAATCTGTTGAAAAATTCCATTCATGTAAGGTACCTTCGTGTATACGACATAGACTTCGTCCAGTGTATGGCGCAATATACCGTGCTTTGTCTATGTGTAATAACTCATTCTGAATGCGGTACAAGTCTATATTTACGTGGAACCTCTCGTTAACGGGGAAGATGTTCGCGAAACTGCGTAGTGCTGATGCTGACGACGACGCGGACCTGTACATATATGAATCGCGATGCTTTTTGTTTTATAATAACTTGGCAGTTTAGAAATGCTGATAATGGTGTCATACGGGACTTGCGTATTCTAAGACAGGGATAATTAATGTTTCGTACGCAACGAGCTTAGATTCGGGAGTGACGTGTTTATTTTCAGCGGAGGCCGTAAGCGTAGGTTCCAGGACAGAGCTCTGGTGTCTTGGCACTGCCTGTGACTTACGAGCGGCTCGGGAGATTACTCGCTTGGATACCCCAGAGGTCTCTGAGGTGAATCAAACGGGGCGGCTGACACTGACAGTAACACCGCTGCTTCTGTTCACGCCTTATGGGAGTGTGGTTTCGTTCGAGTGCCTCATGTAGTACAAGTGGCTACGACGACAACATCGACAGAGTGCAGTGCTGTCAGAATGTCGAGACGCGTGTAACTCATGTAGAGCACTGCACGGGCTCGGGCTTACCCGAAAGCCGGGAAAAGCCTTCTTTTTGCGGACCTGGGCTGGGCTCGGATTTCACCATTAAGCGCCCGGGCCCGTACATTGCTGGGCCGAGGTCGGGCTCGAGCAGGTGTAACCGGTCAACGTTTACGGCCCGCGGTCGGGCCAGGTAGCCTATAAATTTCTCGGGCATGGCCTGGGCCTAAGAATGCGGCCCGTGCAGAACTCTGAACTACGGTACTGAAGCGTGATTGGTAAAGAAAGAGGAATAAAATGGATAGAACAAACTGTGCACCGTTATTTGCTTTCACCGCTTTTTCTTCGTTGGAACTGCTGTGGCACGGTGAATGAGATACAAAAGCGAGTCAGGGTGCAACAAAATAGAGCTAGTGAAACGGCCAGTTCATGGGTGTGCTTTTTCATGATGCTCGAGAGTGAGAGAGATAGGGAAAGAGACCGATAACAACCCACGCATGAACTTAACTATGGAATGCCTCTGAAGGACTTTTAACCAACGTTTAGTGTGTCAGAACGACAAACTTTTTTATGGTCGACATTGTACTGCTCGTGGCTAGTTTGCCGAAAATATAATGATGAGGTTCCTATAACAGTGCTAGAAAACGTGAGCATCGTTTTAGGGCATGTCGTTGACGAGCCACGGTTTGAGCAGTAAAGAGCATTTTTATCGTAGAGTGAAAGGGCGCGTACATAAAACAATTTCGTGCCTATATGTTTGGGGCTTCTTCCCACGTAAACAACAACATCCCCGTTCCATTTAGCATGTTATGGGCACGTTGTTACGCATTACCAGGTACTTCTTTGCTGTAAAACATTCGTCTGCCTCAGAGCAGGCCCCGATCGGGCAGTTGAGTTACATACCATGTTTGTTTGTTTATGCGCCCTGGAAAAGGGGAACCAACTTCCGTCTAGCACGCAACAAAACGCCGTGAGAAAAGCACTAGAGCAATGCAATAACACGCAAAATACATATAGCTTGCGACTCCATTCCGAAACTCCGTTTTACTCCTCGTTCATCGCCGATGATAACGTCGAAAATCCGACGCGAAATAATGGAGTAGTGTCTACGCAATTTCATATAATGCGTGGCAAGAACAGAAGCCGGATATTGAGAGTATGCCGGAATTCCCTCTCTGTAAACGTCACTCGTACAAGGCCAGTCTGCTTGTGGAATGTCACTTCCGGGTTCCACGTCAGAACTCACACTGGTAAGCGGGGACTTTTTACTTCGTACATTACGATGCGAATGACAAGCAGACGACCTCGGAGACAACCACCTGCGCTCCCATTCGTGCACCCGGCTTACGTCATCATGATGTTACCATTGCTGGGGTTTCCTTAGCTGTTGAGCTTAGCTTAGCTAGCTGTTATTTAATATGTAGGCTGTTTTCGAAAAGAAACTTGACGAAGTAGACTGTGACGAACATTATACCGTATCCGTCACACACACCTTTCCGGATGCGATAGTCCCTTAGTCCCGGGTACTTGTCCTCGTCTGGTGCCTTCGTTTGCATTTGTACATCTTTAGCCATACATTACTGCTAAGAGCGAGTGGATTTCTAGGCACGCAACAGTGGTTCGCATGAGAAGATGAGTTCATTTAGCAATGTCGCCATCCATCCTTTGGCGTCCATATTCTGCTCTGCATTTAGTCCACCCTGTCTGCATGGCATAGTCCACAAGTGTACAATGGTCCGGCCGGTATGTGAATTCAATAAATATCCTTGTAAGCAACTTTATCTTAAAAACGGAAACGAAGCTCCGAGTATCCAGAACTGGCTTTACTGACGCGGAGTGCACCAAACAACTAACGTTAAATGAAGCCCCGTTCTGGCACCGACCTGATCTGCATGTATAGGTATGTAACAAGAAATTCTCCAATCTAATTTATGCACTAAATGCAAATTAGTTTATGCGCATACTGAACCAAGAACAGGTACATCAGCAAGGTCATTTATTAGTAACAGTTCTTTTCTAAAGTTTATAAAAATAAAAACTGCGCTGAACACACGAATACAGAGTTACAGTGAGAAAAATTCTATACTTTCAATAAAATACTTAAAGATTCTATAATACATGCTTTTTGAGTTAAAAGCAATGCCAAGATAAGCTGTTACTGCAAGACCGCTGTAACAAGGTATTCCCAATGGACGTTTACTGATGTTGCTTTGTTGAAACCATGAATGAACGGAGTCCCACAGGTTCCCCTACTACTTGCGCTCCCAGCAGCAATAAAAAAAAGAGGGGAGGGTTGTCCGGGAATGCGCCTGCATAGCCCTTTTATATATACACATTCGTCCTTTGTTCTGTAAATAAATTTCACTGACTCCCCTCCGCTCGAGGGAAATGCATCTTTTCCACGGAGCAAATATTTTATTATTTCCGCAATACGAATTCTTCGGATCCTCTTTTCTTACACGCTAGCGTCCACTTGAACGTGCAGAGGATAAAGATAATGTTTGTCTTTTTGATGAAACTGGTTGCTGTAAAAGCCCTCATCTGAGCAAAACCCAGGGAAATCCCAGGCACCGGGGATTCGAACCGGGTCTCGGTGTGGAATGCCCACTTTTGATGCACCCTGCTAAGTCGGAGGAAAGAAATGATAAGGGAGTTCTGGATCTCCGTGGCATTTCATTCATTCGGCAAAGCATCCATAATGACGTGCATGAGGGGAGGGATGACAGTTCCTTGTATTGGATTTCCTTCTCTTCCGTTCTCTGCACGTAATCTAAGCGACGTCCGTCCAAAGACAATGGCTTCGCTCTTATTGAAGGCCGCCCGTGACAACAGCTCTTTTCTTTATAGTCACGTAACGACGAGTCGATTTAAGAAAGAGTTGTGTTGAGAAGTGCATGGTGGCATAAGTACATTAAGTTGAAATGGGACAACCCCTCACGTACACACACAATGTTTAACATGATGAAAAGAAACACCTAACCTAAGAACAACGAAACAACAAAAATTTCGTCTTTCAGCTCGTGTTCCTCGAGTGTGCTAAGAACGACTCCCTCGGCTATTTTCCTGAATGCGCTCCTTGACGTCCCAACGAGCTGCAAAACGCATACGTCGTCTCAAATGCCCAATTGACATTATCCGAGGCGCGTCTAACGCTGGCGTTTCTTCTTATTCTTGTGCCATGTCGAGCCGAGCATTTGGAATAACGAGCATTTTAAATGTGCTTCGCAAACTTCCAAGGGGTAAGGTAGTCGGCGAAAAAGCGTACACGTCTCGTGACTTCTTCAGACAGGTACAGACGGCTGTTTACCGTTAGCCGTTTACAAGGACCAAGTCACGTCCATATAAACAGAACCCGCTTACAAGGGCGCACGAATGCAAAACGTATAAAGCCTGCGCGGGTGAAAGCCAGCAAAATTTGATAACCGAAACCTTTGTATGCCGTTTGTTGTTATCCAAAGGGCTTTTCGGAGTAACGAAGCCAGTTTTATCTGAGCTCCAAAGCGACATGTTGGGCGGCGTGGACAGGCGAAGAAAGAAGTGGGTTACTGACATTGGCTATTGAATACCGCGTTATGACAAAAGCATATTTGTGTGCTCTTTATATCGAGCTTTGGGAAGGAACCGAAAAAGCAAAACACTGTATTGACTAACTCTAACTGCATTTATGTGTGGACTAAAAGCTCCAGTCGACTCCCAAAGTAAACAGTCTGGACTAGCTCATCCTAGCGACTTGTTTCCGCTGTCTTTTGAGTCGATATAAGCTGGTTTACACGCGGACGAGAAATTGACTCGATGTAAACGCACCTTATGAGGCAAACATTCTGTCTTTATCTTTATGCAGTCCTATAATGTTACGACGGCTGGCACCTGTTCATTCCCAAATCATTTCCCTGCGCTGTTTCCGAGCGCACATTCTCCAGAGTATTTCGTACTTGGAGCACCGAATGCATCTCGGGGGCATCTGGAGTATTTGCTAGATTAGGCGGCTGTTTTATGTTTGAAAAACACGCTAATTATCGCAAATCGATGAGGTAGCGTACTGATAACATATTAATTACAAATCAAAAGATGAATGCAAGGCTGGGGAGACAACTGAGCACCTGTCCGCTGAACGATGGACCAGTAATGTCTCCAGAAATCGGCCTCTGAGAGGTACTGAGCTTCGGGAGGCGGGGGTATATGTTTGCTCAAGTCCTCGTCTGCTAAATTTTTGTGCAAACGGAGAACACCACAGCATGTTGATGAGATGTCAGTAATGTTCTTCAGTCGCGATTTTATTTGTAAGCCAATATATTATAACCACACAATATCAATATCTTACGATCTCGGCGCACCGGTATTCCATGTGTATCTCTCAAATTCGGTAGCAAAAATGAGAGGGAATGATTGCGCAAAGGTGTGCGTACACGGGCTACAAAAGTTCCTTCCAAATTGCATACTGTCATTTGCATGGCTGTAAACTTGTAATCCAAATTTTCCAAGGCGGAATGCCATGTGCAGCACAGAATGTTCGGTTCGAACGCATCGGGTAGCCGAGCTGCGTTGGGCAGTCTCAGACATTTCAGAAAATCCCTCCCACTGCGATGGACATTTGGGGAAGGAGAAAACACATCCTCTTGATTTGGCCAGTCTCGCGGAGTACACGCCACAGAAGGGCTTATCGCTAAAGGATCAGCAACACTGCGAGGCCACTGGCCGTCCTAGGTTTTTCCTGGATCTCCGTACCTGTCCACGTTCGTAGACGGCTTGTGTCGCAGTTAATTAACACTTAAAAAAAAACATATTACAGGTATTATTTATGTGATTTTGTTGTTGCGTTGTGTGTGTGTTTTAGGGGGGCAACAGGAACCCAGTATCCGCGTTCACCCACCTTAGACTCATCCCATTAATACGTAACCGACAATAATTACGAAATGCAAGAGGATAACTTGTTGGTCATAGTTCTCGGCTTTACGCCACCAGACTACTAGATTACTAATTATAAAAAATAATAATAATAACAATAAGACTGCGATGACGACGACGACTCACTTCAATGCGAAATGGATTTGTCCAGGATTTTCAGCTCAGGGCTGGAATTCCGTGTTGAATTCACGTATTTCCTGTGTGTGTTATTTTCTTTCTTTTTGTTTTTGGGGGGGGGGGGGCATTTTTGGCCCAATTAAGTAGTCCGACGTCGGTAAGCGATCAAAATTTTGGCACTGTTTTCCAATTTCATATTTAATTTGACATCAGAATGCGCAATAAAACCCGAGTGAAAAATGTTTGCAGTTTCTTGCGGTCAATAGCACAATTTGCCCTCGCAAACATAGTTTACAAAGTAGTTTCGAGTGGAAATTGTTCATAAACCACTTGTAATCGCAAACCTCCTATCCTTCAATCAGCGTATCACGAAATATCATCAAACGAATCATCGATGTCGCCAATAAAAAGAAAAAGCACGGTGGATTTTGTGTCCCCTCCACAAACTCGTGTCACACAACCGTCCTCACAGCGAGCGACTCATTAAAAGGAGTCATTTCCTGTCACTCTCTCCCAGACCCCATTCAAAATTGACCCACTTCCCCTCCTGAAAGTCAAACTTTCCGAGTAAAAGATCAACATCGGAAACACTTGCGAGAAAACAAAGAAACCTGACGACCGCTCGAAGCAGGATGCTTTTTGTGTCCGTTGCTCGGTCATTATCGATACTAATGCAGATAAAGAAAGGAGAGAGAGAAAATATAGCTTTAAAAAAACGGTTCCCAGGTCCAGGACCACTCACCCCTCAAGACCGCATTTCGAAGAAAGTGTTCCTCGTAGATGAGCGCAAAAGGCGTTGTTGCTGCAGACGAGATGTTATTTCCCGGATATCCAGCGCCAAAGCAAAAACCAACAGCATCGCAGGATGTAAGTTTAAGGCGGCAGGACGATACGTCGTCGTTTCAGCGGACGCAACGCCCTCTGCTAGTGGAGGTCGCATATCTTTCTGCTTATCTGCGCACAACTCATTTCGGCGATAAGCGGGAATAGTGAGAAGTGCGCCACCTTGATAAGCACGCACAGATACCGAAAAGTGGGTTTGTTTGTCGACGGAATATAAAGGATAGCGAATATGGCATCTGTGACAAAAAGGAAGTAGGCAGACATAAGTGGCCATGAGTTAGTAACTGCAGCAGTATACAAACATGGAGAAGGGAAAGAGACAGGGTATGCATCCCTGGCGAAGCTTATTTAGTGACTCTACTTTGAAAGCCTCAGTCTGCAAGGTTGCAAACTGAAACTTGTCATTGTCATAGTCGTCCGAAGACTCCTGAATTACTTGTAAGCCTGAAGCCTCCCAAGAAAAAGCTGTGCCACACAGAGCCGCCGCGCGAGGCGAGTTTGCGCCCAGGGCAGGGCAAGCCCCCCTTCCCTGTTGCCGCCAGAAGCTCTGGAAATCAGGGAAAGGTAACGGAATCTTTTTGTTTCCGTTACCACCTCCGTTACTGGCCCCTATTTGTTTCTGTTTCAGTTTCGGTTCCCACCATTGTTGCTTTCGTTTCCGTTACGTTTCCGTTTCGGCACCGCCCCACCCTCCAGCCTTTTTGTTTTCCTTCTTTCTCCTCTTTCCTTTAAAAAAAGAGCACCATTGAGACCGTGACAAAACTTAATCCCTCTACGTTCTCAAGTCTATTTTGAGGACTCCAGGGATACATGCATACAAGAGACAACGTTTATTCAAAATATACGTGATTTCTGTCAACAGCTAATATGAACATGGTTTCCGTTACGTTACTACGCCTGCAACTTCCAGGTCACCATAAGCGTATAAGAACTATGCTTCTTCTATTTACTGTATACAACTTACTTATATGCTCTAGTTTGATAGTTCATTTTAGTTTTAGTTCTTCAGTTAATTTTAGTTTGCTTCATTGAGGTTTATTTCATAAATTTATCTACATGATGTGGTAAAGAATTGCAATAATTCGGGTCCTGCGGTACCCGAGTTATTACCGTAAATTTTTGACGTTTCCGTTTCTGTTTAAGATATTATAACTGTGCGATATCCGTTTGTTTGTTTCTGTTACCGTTACCTGCTATATTTCCGGTATAATACCGTTTCTGTTACCTTTCCCTGCTGCAAACAAAGAAAAGAAAACGCTTATTTCCTGTTTTATGCTGTCCAACTAACCTCTCAGGGCCTGCCGTTCGGCGCAGTTATTAATCCTTTTGTCGCACATTTTAATCCTTATACCACGACATTTAATCCCTTTGCCATCCGAATTAATCCTTCTTTCATTATTTTTAATCCCAATTTCACATAATTTAATCCATTTATCATACAATTTAACCCAAGTGACTATGTGTGGGCTACCTGACTATTGTTTTGTATTGTGGGACAATTCCCATGTCTTTGGGACTTATAAACATATGTTCAACGTGCAGCCAAAGAGCGTATACTATTTTTCTTCATTTAATACTTTACTGGCTTCGCACTGGGCTTTCAGAGGTGAGTCACTCACCCTGACGGGAGGACATCACGTTCCACGTGACCTTCCGACGCCACTCGCTCAAACGTCGCCCACCTACGCATTGCTGATGAAGGCCCAATAAGGCCGAAACAGCTGTCCAGTGCTGGTGTGGCGACGTTTGGGACTTATAAACATATGTTCAACGTGCAGCCAAAGAGCGTATACTATTTTTCTTCATTTAATACTTTACTGGCTTCGCACTGGGCTTTCAGAGGTGAGTCACTCACCCTGACGGGAGGACATCACGTTCCACGTGACCTTCCGACGCCACTCGCTCAAACGTCGCCCACCTACGCATTGCTGATGAAGGCCCAATAAGGCCGAAACAGCTGTCCAGTGCTGGTGTGGCGACGTTTGGGACTTATAAACATATGTTCAACGTGCAGCCAAAGAGCGTATACGTGTGGGCTACCTGACTATTGTTTTGTATTGTGGGACAATTCCCATGTCTACGGGTACTGCGCATGCTTTTCGTTAATAACGTGGGTTTCTGCACCATAATGGGATACTGTGGGACAGTCAATCTGAATTACGATATTGTGGGACTATTTCCATGCCTATGGGTATTACCTATGCTTTTCATTCAAAATGCGGGTTTCTGCAGCATAACGGGATACTGTGGGACTGTCTATCTGGTTTAGGATATTGTGGGACTATTCCCATGTGTGCGGGTATTAGCCATGCTTTTCATTAAATATGTAGGTCTCTGCACTGTAATGGGATACTGTGGGACAGTCAATCTGAATTACGATATTGTGGGACTATTCCCATGTGTACGGGTATTACACATGCTTTTCATTAGATATGCGGGTTTCTGCACTATAATGGTATACTGTGGGACTGTTGATCTTGATTACGATATCCTGGGACTATAAGCAAGTCTACGGGTATTCCCCGTGCTTTCCATTAAAAACGCGTTTTTCGCACTGTAATGGGATACTATGGGACAGTCAATCTGAATTACGATATTGTGGGACTATTTCCATGCCTATGGGTATTACCTATGCTTTTCATTCAAAATGCGGGTTTCTGCAGCATAACGGGATACTGTGGGACTGTCTATCTGGTTTAGGATATTGTGGGACTATTCCCATGTGTGCGGGTATTAGCCATGCTTTTCATTAAATATGTAGGTCTCTGCACTGTAATGGGATACTGTGGGACAGTCAATCTGAATTACGATATTGTGGGACTATTCCCATGTGTACGGGTATTACACATGCTTTTCATTAGATATGCGGGTTTCTGCACTATAATGGTATACTGTGGGACTGTTGATCTTGATTACGATATCCTGGGACTATAAGCAAGTCCACGGGTATTCCCCGTGCTTTCCATTAAAAACGCGTTTTTCGCACTGTAATGGGATACTATGGGACAGTCAATCTGAATTACGATATTGTGGGACTATTTCCATGCCTATGGTTATTACCTATGCTTTTCATTCAAAATGCGGGTTTCTGCAGCATAACGGGATACTGTGGGACTGTCTATCTGGTTTAGGATATTGTGGGACTATTCCCATGTGTGCGGGTATTAGCCATGCTTTTCATTAAATATGTAGGTCTCTGCACTGTAATGGGATACTGTGGGACAGTCAATCTGAATTACGATATTGTGGGACTATTCCCATGTGTACGGGCATTACACATGCTTTTCATTAGATATGCGGGTTTCTGCACTATAATGGTATACTGTGGGACTGTTGATCTTGATTACGATATCCTGGGACTATAAGCAAGTCTACGGGTATTCCCCGTGCTTTCCATTAAAAACGCGTTTTTCGCACTGTAATGGGATACTATGGGACAGTCAATCTGAATTACGATATTGTGGGACTATTTCCATGCCTATGGTTATTACATATGCTTTTCATTCAAAATGCGGGTTTCTGCAGCATAACGGGATACTGTGGGACTGTCTATCTGGTTTAGGATATTGTGGGACTATTCCCATGTGTGCGGGTATTAGCCATGCTTTTCATTAAATATGTAGGTCTCTGCACTGTAATGGGATACTGTGGGACAGTCAATCTGAATTACGATATTGTGGGACTATTCCCATGTGTACGGGTATTACACATGCTTTTCATTCAAAATGCGGGTTTCTGCAGCATAACGGGATACTGTGGGACTGTCTATCTGGTTTAGGATATTGTGGGACTATTCCCATGTGTGCGGGTATTAGCCATGATTTTCATTAAATATGTAGGTCTCTGCACTGTAATGGGATACTGTGGGACTGTCAATCTTGATTGCGATTGCCTGGGACTGTAAGCATGTCTATGGGTATTCCCCGTGCTTTTCATTAAAAACGCTGGTTTTTGCAATAATGGGATACTGAGGGACTGTGAATCTTGATTACGGTATTTTGGTATAATCCCCGTGTCTACGGGTATTTCATATGCTTTTAAATGATAATGCGGGTTTCTGCACCATAATGGGATATTATTGGGATATTGTGTACGGGTATTGCACATGATTTTCATTAATAACGTGGGTTTCTGCACCATAATGGGATACTGTGGGACTGTCAACCTGGATTATAGTATTGTGGGGCTATTCCCACGTCTACGGGTTTTACCCATGGTTTCCATTAAAAACGCGGGTTTCTGCACTGTAATGGGGTACTGCGAGACTGTCAGTCTTGATTACGATATTGTGGGGCTATTCCCACGTCTACGGGTATTCCCCGTGTTTTATTAAAACACCCGTAAACCCGTATTTTATTAAAACACGGGTTTTTGTGCAGTAATAGAATACTGTGGGTCTGTCAATCTGGATTACGATAGGTGGGACTATTTCCATGTATACGGGTACTATCCATGCTTTTCATTCAAAATGAGGGTTTCTGCAGTGTAATGGGATACTGTGGGACTCGATCTGTATCACAGTATCCCATCACAGTGCAGAAACCCGCATATTTAACGAAAAGCATGGGTAATACCCTCACACATGGGAATAGTCCCGCAATATCCTAAACCAGATAGACAGCCCCACAGTATCCCGTTATACTGCAGAAACCCGCATTTTGAATGAACAGCATGCGTAATACCCACAGACACAAAAATAGTCCCACAATATCGTGATCCAGATAGACAGTCCTGCGTTATCCCATTACAGTGCAGAAACCCGCGTTTTTAGTGAAAACCATGGGTAAAACGTGGGAATAGCCTCACAACATTGCAATCCAGATAGAGAGACCCACAGTATCCCATTAGAGTGTAAAAACCAGCGTTTTTAGTGAAAAGGATGGGTAATACCCGCAGACATCGGTATAGTCCCACAATGTCGTAATCCAGATAGACAGTCCCACAGTATCCCATTACAGTGCAGGAACCCACGTTTTTAATGAAAACGATGGGTAAAACTCGTAAACATGGAAATAGTCCCGCAATATCGTAATCCAGATGAGTCCCGCAGTATCCCATTACAGGGCAGAAACCCCCGTTTGTAATGAAAACTATGGGTAAAACCCGTAGACGTGGGAATAGCCCCACAATATCGTAATCGAGACTGACAGTCCCACAGTATCCCATTACAGTGCAGAAACCCGCGTTTTTAATGAAAGCCATGGGTAAAATCCGTAGACATGGGAATAGTCCCAAAATACCGTAATCAACAGTCCCACACTATCCCATTATAGTGCAGAAACCCACATATTAAATTAAGAGCATGGGTAATACCCGCACACGTGGCAATAGTCCCACAATGTCCTAAACCAGATAGAAAATCCCACAGTATCCCGATATACTGCAGAAACCTGCATTTTGAATGAAAAGCATAGGTAATACCCATAGGCATGGAAATAGTCCCACAATATCTTAATTCAGATTGACTGTCCCATAGTATCCCATTACAGTGCGAAAAACGCGTTTTTAATGGAAAGCACAGGGAATACCTGTAGACTTGCTTATAGTCCCAGGATATCGTAATCAAGATCAACAGTCCCACAGTATCCCATTACAGTGCAGAAACCCGCATATCTAATGAAAAGCATGTGTAATACCCATACACATGGGAATAGTCCCACAATATGGTAATTCAGATTGGCAGTCCCACAGTATCCCATTACAGTGCAGAAATCCAGGTTTTTAATTAAAACAATGGGTGAAACCCGTAGACATGGGAATAGTCTCACAATACTGTAATCCAGATTGACAGTCCCACAGTAGAGAAAAAAAAAGGGGGAACTAGTGTACCGAAGAGGGGAGCAAAGAAATGGGGGGTGATGCTCTGAGCGAAGGCCCTTCTTCTGATTAGGTGGATGGAAACAGAGTATCCCATTATGGTGCAGAAACCCACGTTAATAATTAAAATCATGTGCAATTCCCGTACACATGGGAATTGTCCCAAAATAGAAAAAAAAGTCGCACAGCCCACACATAGTCACTTGGATTAAATTGCATGAGAAATGGATTAAATTATGTGAAACAAGGATTAAAAATAATGAATGGAGGATTAATTCGGATGGCATATGGATTAAATGTCATGGTATAAGGATTAAAATGTATGACAAAAGGATTAATAACGGCGGAAAAAGCTGTAGACCACACGTTCTCTCTCTCGAAATTAAATTTGAGTAATTCAAATGCTAGCAGTCAGTCCGCACGTTCTACGCCAGCGGGGGATCAAAGCAGACGACACATTTAGTATCACACGCGCGTATGTCAATTCATTTATTCGAGTAATTGCTAGAATCGAATTCCCATTGGAGAAGAGGTCGCTACATGAGTCCTGATCGGCGATGATATAGAATGTCCCTGAGTGTGCTGGAGACCTCACACCGTGGCTTCTCTTCAGGACTTTGGACGTTCTCTCAAGGTAGCAGACTGGTCGTCTGACACTGCATTCAACCAGCTCTCAAATGCAAGCTTCAGAGTTCAAGTGCTATCTCGGGTTTGCATATCGCTTTGAACCAGCAGTTGTTAACCCTGATTGTAAGTGGCGACATACACGCAAAGTATAATCACCAGTTCTGACGGACAGTACTAACCTGAAGCTAGAGCTGTAATTATATGTACAGGGAGACACTTACTATTATGGGTCTACCGTGCCGCACTCCCTGGAGGACCCACCCTGAATTTTTGCGCTGTTTCCTTTTAAGAATACCTTTCATTTTCTATGTCTCTCCTTTTCTGGACAGGGCAGAGGGACCACCAGAGGGACTCACCGTGCCTAGCAAGTCACTACCTTTTTCTGGTTTTGCTCGCTTATGGCTCAAAGGCAAAAGAAAAAGGACAAAAGAGGCACAAATAAATTCTTGCGCAGACCTTTCCCAGATTGCTACTGTCCCTTCTCTTCTGAAAGATGGGTATGGTGTAGGGACGAGGAATTCCCCGAAGAAGGCGGCGCCTTCTGGTGCTTCAAATGGAAACCTTTACTTTGAATTTTACGTTTGGCTACTCGGAAAGAGGAAAAAGCAATTGTTAACCCGTATAACTCCGGCTCTTAGTTGAGGTAAGTGTCGTTCGTCAGAACTGGTAATTATCCTGGGGCATTCATACCGTAAGGAACATAACACTGTCTCCCTTTCATCTTGCACTCGTTAATTTTGTTGCGTCATCACGAGTGAATGCTCTCTCCCCCCCAAAAGGAGAATCCTCGCTTCCAAAACAGCCCTTGGGGCACTAGCCTATTGTCTTTTACCCCTGGATTTGGGGAGGGGTCCAGGGCTTGCGTTGTTTTTACCTCTAAAACAGTGCCTCGAAGAACAGAGATACCGGAGCAGCACAGCTTTCATCCAAAAGAGGAAGTGGGACCACATTAATGCAGCGTCACATTGGAGCCCCGCAAAAATATGTCCAAAGCACCGCAGGCTATAAAAACAGGGACGAGGTACAACACTCCTTTCACAAGTAACCTTTTATATGTTACTCAAACACGAGGAAACAAACACATCCAATATGCACTTCCCACAATGCTTGTTATGCCTCCCAGTATTTACAGTGATCTAAAGAAATTCAACATCAACAACGGTGTACTCGAGCAATAAATACGGCAAAAAATATATACATATAAGCGTACAGCAGCAGCTTCACAATGGCTAATGAAATGGTAATGTTGATTAAATTGTACGCAAAGGTATGGCATTCCTACGTATGTACAGAGTACAAGTATCTACAAGAAGACACAAAGTGAGGGACATGCATTAATATATAACGTTAGTTCAAGCCCTTACGCCTCATTACCATACGAGGCAAATATAAAAGTGGCAAAACAGTCACGTCCAACAAATATCCGAGGGACATTATCTAACAGCAAAAGGGAACTGCTGTAAACTATCGCCAACAATGTTGCCACTTATATTATTCGGATATAATATGCTTGGTACAAATGTAAAACAGGATGTTTACGAGACATTTACGGAGAATCATTCTTCCCTGCAATTCCAGCTCAGCTTGCATCCACACCAGCCTGCAAGTTGTGTGAATATGTGCTTTTAGAACATGAAACAATAGGAGCATACATTTTTTAGTGTTTCATCATGAAATGTATAGACCCACGAATAAATTACACTACATAACTTTCTCGTTAATTTAATGTGTATGCGTGTCTGATAAAGTTCCACAACAGAGACCGGGTGTTTTTTTTTATCCTTCACGAAATAATAAGCTATGAGAGGAGTATAGATGTCACTTTTGCAGCTTAGCTACACGGCCACATGGACATGCTTTGAACCCGTATACCGCATGCAGCTATGGATGAAAATTTTGCTTTAGCACCGCTTTTTTTACAAAAAGACAAAAAGCGGTAAGCAATCAACACCAGTAACTCTTTATGGATCAGAATTTGGCATGGTGTATGTGTGTGGTATCTCCTAGCAACATTTTTCAGTTTCCCTCTTTGCTAGATGTAGTACCAGGAGAGCCTCGCTAATTAAATCTCGCTTAATTCGAAATTCCGGTTAATTTGAAGGATTGCTGCGGACCCGTCTTCGCACGTTGGAATCTGACCACATAATTTGATTTAAACTGCCCCGTATCCCACTTAATTAGTAAACTTGCAACCGAATTTCACCCATCTACCACGGCTTCCAACCCACGCAACGACAACCTGCCATAAAAGCCACGTGCTCTCTCTCTCGCCGACTTCCCTTTCCCAGCCACCAATCACGCGGTGCAACCTCCTTGCTCCTCGCGCTTTCTTGCCACCCACCTCCCAGCTGTGCTGCCATTACGGATTATGCGAATGCACTCTTTTGATTTGCTTTTGATTCAAACTTTTTGCACAGCAATACGATGGACTTCGTAGCCCATCTCGAAGGAACGGCAACGTGCGATATCATTTTCAGAAAAAGGTACACGAAGATAAGACTACTTACTCTTCGGCAAATCAATAGATTTTCCTTCACCGTGTGTCCAGGTTCGCTTAATTCGAAGTTTTTTTGCTCCGGCCAGACGACTTCAAATTAACGAGGTTCTGCCATAGTTCATCTTGGGAAACTTTGCGAACCGTGCGCGTACGTCAACACGTTACCTGTTTGCTGCCCCAGTTCAAGTAGTCTGGCCTGGTAACCGCAACATACTCGTCTGCCAGGTTCTGCACGACTTCGCGAGAAGAGTCCAGTTCCTCCAGGCTGTCTCTGAACATGGGCTCCTTGCGGAACTGCTCCAGAAAGGCCTCCCGTTTGCGCAGCTTGTCAAACTGCTGCAGTGTTCGCTGGAACAACTGCAATTGTGCAAGGTTTCCCGCTTGTTTACGTGCGTAGACAAAGCAAAGGTTTGCATAATAAGAACGCTTTCATGTAGTTTCAAAACCCATGCTCAAAACATTGGTTCCACCACAGGGCCCTTACAAATAGGGTTTTATGCTTCTTCTTCTTCTCTCTCTTTTTTCCTTTATTTCTTTCGAGAAGGATTGGTATAGGATTGTTGCTCAAGGTTGGATACAGTCTCAAGTGAGGCAAAGCTTCAAGTTTAAGCGCAAAGCACTAAAGTATGACTAGGGCTGGACTAAAATTAGTAGAGCTGCACGAATAGCAAAATTTCCATTGCAAATAGCTTACAAATATGTATTTCACTTACACTCCGAATCAAATCCGAATCATTTCTTCGGATGGAGAATCGAATCCAAAAAATCAGAAAAGGCCCAATTCGAGTAGTTTCGAATACCTCATGGTGAAATATTTTTTGGTGTTGTGCTCATTAGATGATGATGTGCTCTTAACATGTGAGCCTTTTCAACCAGCATAACATAACCAGTGGAGGGGGCAAATTATGCGAGTACATATGGTACATCCCGCTCTAAATAATTGTTGACGTCTGCTTACCGAGCTAATGCCACTGTGGTTAGCCAGCATGAGGCCGCTGACACGGTGCTGCGTCTGAACATACGGAGATTTCCTCGACAGCGCCACCTGGATGCTAGATGGACCCCACGGTATGAACTGGACCATCTTCCGTTCCCTGATCCTCTGCAGGCTTTTGTGAACCTTCAATATGTTTCTTCTTTCATATATTTGTGACACAGGCGTATCTAACAAGAATGGCTAAGGTGACCTGCTCCAGCTGAACAATTTAGAAGGGGGGGAATCTCGCAAGGACGAAAAAATCAGGGCTATTATTTCTGGTGGGAGTTTGAAGCTCGGTTCTACACAGCATTTTTCTTTTTCTTATCCTTTACAGATTTCTCGTAAAAGCGACATGAAAGTAGCATAGATGTCGTATTTGCAGTGGAGTTATACGGTCAGGCAGGCAACCCTCTCAAAACCCTCTCATGTAGGTACTAGATGACTAATTACCTAAAATGCACCACCTATTCCAATCATCACTCCAAAGCATGTGGCCCACTGACGTGGAATGAGAACAGTCCTCCCTGTGCTTCTGGCGTGCATGGTTCCGGCTCATTTGTATAGCAAAATTTGGCAATGGGTATTTCTACGCACGTCCTCATTTCGGGAGTTTTTAAAAATAGAAATGCTTTCAACGAGCATTGTCTCCCATTCTGCCATGTCACGTCTGCCTGAAAGCCCCTAATTAAAGTTAATGAATTTTAGGTAACCAGTCATACAATAGTGACACTCTCTCTTGGAGAGAATGGCCGTACAGTCCACCTGAAAAAACGCTAGGTATATATGCTGCTCTTACAGCTCTTTTATTTAAAAATCTGAACAAAGAAGCGCCTTGCACAGTTCGTCATTAATATGAAAGTGGCTCAATAAATAACCCTAAAACATTAAAGAAAGTTCAAAACTCCTATCTCCTACTTTGTGCAGGTGTTGTGCCAGTCTTCTACCTCAACATATCATGTGAAAGCAGTGTGATGTTTAATTAAACATGATTCTTCAGTGGACTACGTAATCATCCAATGAACTACCACATATTCAACGGTCTCGAGGAAGATTTGGGCAGTCGGAAGATTGGTTCCGACGAAGACGTTAAGCAAGCGGCGCATGAATACACGCACTTGCATTGAAAAGCAGGGGGGACCACGTAGAAAAATGGCGCATCGTTTCGCAGGATATTCATTGAACCACCGTCGTAGAAGGCGGACTAAGCATCGTTTTACGAGGGATATCATTATAGGAGATATCGTTATCCGCGGGTTTTACTGTACTACCCAGCACTGCTGCTCAGCACATCAATCCAAGAGTTGCTACTTATTTAAATAACAACAGACCTGAGTGGGGTCCACTTCGCCTTGAATGATATTGAGTATACTGATGTAGCAGTGGTTAACTGAGCGGTCGTGCGCCACAGACACCATCATGTTCTTGGGCTGAAGCAGACGACGCATGACGTCTAGTACGGTAGTTTTGCGAATGCTCGGTGCCTGAAAGACATTTTTAATTCACGCTCACGCGATGGCAAGTGAGAAATGGTTGGTGGTGTTACCTCTTGGTCCGTTGTCAGAGGGGTGTACCCAGTCATTAGGAAATGCAGACGAGGCGTAGGAATTAGCGGCGCCACGATGCTTATCAAGTCGTTGTTCATATAGGCAGGGTACCTCAAAGTTGCAGTGCTGCCACTCATAATGGTTGAAACCTGCGGGGTCAGAGACGCCATTAAGTGGTGCATCCCGTTGATGCACACCAACTGTGCATTTGCTGTCTGCCTATGAGCTAACTCTTTGGACCAACTTGACAGCTTTGGTCTCCATGACCAATAGGCAGCATTAGCAAACTCCCGCAAAACGTCCAGTGGGTGTGAGTTGGAACGTATGAACGCAGCGCAGCCTTCTACTGAACGCTTTGTCACACTAACCAATCTGATTTACTAAGAGGCGAAGTCAGCGAGGACACAAGTGAGCAAAGCTTACCAAACTGTTAATATGTGCGAAGGAAGGGTTTTCAATATGCAGCCTGTCCACAGCTATCTGGTTGAGAGCAGCATTGTCGAGGACCACGACGCAGTCTGCGTTCAACGCCAACCGTTTGAGGGTGAGGAGGGAGTTATACGGTTGCACAACCACGTCGCTCATCTCGTCCTGGTTCGGAAACACCGAGTACGTTTGCACAAGTTTCTTCGGAAACCTACGGAAAGAAAACGAATCAGAAGCAATCAAAATTGTCTAGGGATATACCAGAGGACGAGATATTTGGAACAGAGACTGTTCTTCTTCTGGGCATCACTGGCGTGGTATTTAATGGGTTGGGAATGACACGTTAAAGTAGTGCAGAAGTAATCTTTAACACCCTGTTTTCTTCCTATAAAACTGTTAAGTAGGCCAGTAAGATGCACCATGCAAAGTAATTCACACCACAGACTCATAATTATCGCGGAAATTGAATTTAAAATATGACGCAAAAAGCGACCGTGCGCAATGGTATTGAAGAGCAGTACCAGCCTGTGATCTGCCTGGAACCTCGCGCTGAAGCTTATGAGGAGAACGCTCGCTGATTGGCCTAGAGAAATGTCGTCTGCTACCCCGCTGTTCAGGGTTCTGAAAAAGCCTTTCTCCTTGCTCGGTAATGATTCGGGCGCTCCTTCTATCCCCAATTCTCCGGGAGAGCTGGCAAAACAGGTTTACGGCAGCAAAGGGACAAGGCGCTGACCCCCCCTGACCGGCGAACCAGAACGAGTTCTCCTTATAACATCATCGGTGACGTGGCATCATACCTTTTCATCCTCGTTATACCCGGAGTGGCGAGTTAAGGGTGAACGTGCGGAGCCATGTTTATGCGAGTTTTTTTCTGGGAAAAAAATTGCACACATCAAAACCTTTCGCGCTACTCGGTAAAATGACGCACACACTTTCGTGAGACGCCTTAATCTGAAATTTTTTTGGATGGCCCTCTGTACTCCTTTAAGGGTTCATGGGTATTGTAGGTACAATCTCAAATATCTCGTTCTGAGGCGCTTCCCGTTACAGGAAGAAAAGCTCATGCTTCCAAGTTGTACAGTAGACAAACGTAGAGATATTATGTTCTTTAAAATGACAGTCCTAGGCAGACCCACTGTGTCAACATTATACAGACTTTTAAAAAATGTCAGTACCTGTCATTCAAATGCTCGAGAATGAAGGAGCCCATACCGGAACCAGTGCCCCCAGCTATCGAGTGGCAGAGCACGAAGGCCTCCAGGGAATCGCTGCCCTCAGCTTCTCTGTCTATTATCTCAAATATGTCTTCGAATAGACGCTCCCCCTGAATGCAGAAACAACACCATTTAAAGTACTTCTCAAGGAGAATACTTTGTACCAGGGAAAGGTAACAGAAATGAAAATATAGCAGGAAACGGTAACAGAAACGGATATCGGACTCTCAGAATACCTGAAACAGAAACGGAAACAATTTACGGAAATAACTTGCGTGCAGCGGGTCCCGAATTATTACAATCCTTCACAGTAAGCGAATTCGTAAATCGAGGGTTGCCCGTGCTGCGTTAAGAATTATCTATAGAACTAAAGGCAAGTTAGGAGGAGGTCGCAAACCACAAAGTCACACCAGAACAGTCGCAATACCTTCCACACAGGGTTTGCTCTCGTCAGGACTCATACCGAAACAATACAAACAAACAAGAGGTTATCATAGTGAGGCAAGTCAAACAATTGCAAAGCTTTGTGCTGGACAATGTACTGGCCTTACAGCGGGCTTTTACAGAGAGTTCGACCACTATCAATGTTGCCTGGGAGCCACTACTCCATGGTTCACTCTCGAGACAAGGAAATGTGCAGATAAGAGGAAAGTGCAGCGAGCCTGCTTACTTGAGAAAATCCCACGGCCCAGTTATTCCCGGCTCCTCCTCCAGACTGGGACAGATATACATTCTCCTGGTTGTACAGCTTCGCGTAAGGAGAATTCATTATAGTGTTAATAACCCGTGGCTCCAGGTCCAAGAGAACGGCACGGGGAATATAAAGTTGGTCGTCCGCCTAAGGAAGAATTTTATGATGAAACACATCCAAAGTGAGAAAGGCTACATGGAGATGTTACCTGGTAAAAAAACACATCCTTCCTATCTATTCCTTCGGTGGCAAAATTTTCTAGGACGCCCTCTGGTTGAAGGAGAGAAATGGAGTAAGAACGTGGAAACACACTTAAAACGGAACTTGACCGCGTAGCACAATCCTAGCCGACCGTCATCCCGAATGACATTGTAATGAGGGGTGTACACCTTTATGGGACATTTATGCGGTCAAATGCACAATTGTCACAAAAAAGGCTTTCCACAAATCATAGGTGATCATTCTGTACAATGGTTGGCCTTGAGCGTGCTATCTTGTCAAGTTGTTTCAAAAATGTAGATGGACATCGTACCTGGACTGATCCCGTGTTCTGCACACAGTTTCTTCCAGAACTCAAATCCAACTGAAACACATTTTTCTATTGCTTAGCACATACACATGAACTGAGCCCAACTATGCAGACAACTCATGTTGCTTCTCAAACTTTCCTGATCTGCACATTCTGGGGCAACGTGCATCCCAAGGCTGTTCCCCAGTGTCATATGTTTTAAGAAAAGACTGGAGCATCCTTGCTAAAAACGTTAAGAGGTTTAGATTAAGGTTAAGAGGTAACGCTAAACGGTGTGAGGCACATACTTTACACTCGGCTACTGCCGCAACGGAGATTCAGCATCGTATCATACTATAGACGAAGCTTGATCACGATATATGATAAGCTAGACACATCCTGCGTTACCCGTCCTTTGTCAGCATGACCAAGCTCGCTTAATTTTTAATGATGAGAGGTCTGGTGTAAGGCAGCGGGGAATCTTCCCAACCAATCTTCCAGTGACGCGCCAAATGAGGCGCACAGATCTGGCCTCTCCCCAGCGCTTACTTTTAGCGAAAATTTGCGACAATATTCGTGTTAAGGTGCCACATCCCCAGTGCAATCGTCTCACTATGCAGAGCAGAAATGCTGGGGGAATGTCCCTTAATTAATGATATCGTGATATCGCAGAGCCAGAACCATGAAGGCACTTACGGTGGCCTTTGTGGCCTCTTACATTCTGGGCTTTGCACGAAGGAGGAGTCATCATTTTTTTCCAGGCAGCTTCCCCCAAATTTACCCACTCAGTGACGACAGACATTGGGGAAGGTGAGGAATCCACCTCCCTAAGTCAGCCCCTCTGTGCCCTAGAAGTGCATAGTTGCAGCACACTACTGCTGTGTGTTAGTCCTAAAATAACCTACAAAGTTTATTTTCTTCGTAATCCAATTACCATGAAGCGTCGAAAGAATGAAACGTTGCGTCATAAAGTAATGGCTACCAAAAGTAGCGCAGCGGCTGTCATGAAATGTCATGAAGCATTGTTCGCTGCTGGACATGTATTCGCATCTACTGACTCGTAATCAATAATTTCCATGACTTCCTAGGCTAAGGGAGCAGGCTCGGTTAATGCTCCGTTATATTCCTGCCGAGATTCTGTAAACAACCCGGTGGCTTAGCTAACTACCACGACACGAGCTACGTGCTGTAGCAGTCAACCCAAACTGGTAATTCATCGTTAAGCTCCTATCATAGCCACTACGAATCGTGTCTTTCCATATCGCGCAAAATCTTTCAAAATCTTGAACGGCTGTTGACGCCTTCCCGTCCACTTGAAGCACTATGGCCCGGTTTCACCAACGCTGGTTAACTTTGAACCGAGATTAAGGGTTGCTAAAACTTGAAGTTAACACTCAATTCTTTTTTGCAAATCTTAGTTGGTGGCGTGATGAATGTTTCAGTGACAGTAATTCCCGTTGTTGAAGTAGAGTTAAGCGTTAAGTTCAAGTTAAGGGACCGCTAATCTTGGTTTAAATTTTAACAGGCGTTGGTGAAACCGGGCCTATACCGCACAAACGGAATAGTGACTTAACTGCCTGTTGCGCTTTCTTCCCACTGGTGCCCCTGAACCGGTTCAGGAACCGAACCGTTTGGGGAAAAACGGTTCCAACTATTATAGTTGTCTTCCGGAGTTGAACCGGAACTGAACCCTTGTCCTCGAACCTGAACCCGAACCGATAAACGTTTTGGTTCGACTCTCCTGTTTCCGGGCGATTGTGATGGATTACCATCCTTTCCAGAGTTGACAGCAGTTAGTAAACTAATCAAGCACTGCATATTGCAATTTATGGCGTACATCAACATGTGCTACGTCATATAGTAACACGGGTAGGTCATGCTTCTGTTAAACTTATGTAAAACCCTGACTTTCATTCATCCATACGAGCCAGAATGCACATGGGCCCTCGTAGTGTCACTGCATTGTTAAACCGCTTCTCATGTGCAGGGTATGTAAACACGCAACGCTTTACATGTGCAGACGTGGGTATACTTTATCCGCACACAGCCTGTACAATCTACTCCACGAAATAAATTAGAAGACCACACGCATACGCATGGACATTCAAATGCGTCCAGTCACCCAAATCAGCATTCCCGCCATTAAGTAAGTGCATCACAACATCGCAACAAATCGGAAATTTCCTTCGACACTCACTCTGATTGCCGCACTGGCCGAGTTGCAACATAATCATTTCGCGCGGCATTCTGTGTAATGAACGATTGGTAAAGGAAAATCACGAATATAGAAAGCAAATGCAAACGAATGCGCGAAAGTGGCCAGTGAACGTGTTGGATTGGACTGGCATCGGATTTGGCTTCTTACTTTTTACGCAGATGGATCGACACCAGATGGCCCCTGGCGGGCCTCAGACACATTAGGCACAACTGAACCTGAACCTGGAAACGCAATTATTATATGGAAACGCAAACCCAGCATGTACCTTATGTAACACCTGAGAAGAAGAGGACATACAACACATCCTGCAGACTTGCCCTGCCCTACGCGAAGACTGAGTGGCCAAGACACCAGTCCCTATCGCCATCATGTTGGGCTTCGAGGCATCGCACAGCTCCCAACGAAGAATGTCCTCCTCAAGTGGAAAAGGCCTCCAAAATCAAATCAAGGGCACACTACGAGACAGCCGACAAACCCCATCTCGAAACTGAAACCGGCCAAACACAGCGGACGGCCAACCCAAACCAGAGCCATCAAGTGGCGCCCCCGCAAGACGAACTCCCCAGCATTGACTCAAATTCCTCGCTCCTCTTATGGGAGCTTGGAGACTCGCCTGTGACTCCTTTTTGTGGATGTCTGCCCTGTTGTAAAAGGGATTAGGCGAACCTGAACCTGGTTGTTGTCTGTGTGTTTTTCTTTTTTTTTTCTCTCTCTCTTTATATCCTTTCTGCCTTTCTTTTATATTTTCTAAATCTTCACCTGTGGTGTTTTATCACCTGCCTTCATTCAAAAAGGATTAGGCGAGACTGAACCTGAACCTGGTATGCCTCAACTATGAAAAAAATCTAGCATTGCACATGTGCAGCAAAAACAAACTGGTACCATCTCCCGAACCATTCTATGACAGGGACAGATAGTACGTGACGTAAGTGGTTCGTGTCAAAATGGCCCCAAAAGTCCTCTCATTGGCTTTGTCTATTAACGTAAGGAACCGTCGCCACCGCAAGATACTGTCGCGGATGTAAGAAGACACATCATCACGCAGTGTAAAACATTTATTGTATTTTTGAGACAAAATGTTGGCAGGCTCGGCAAGCGCTCCTTCACTGCATCCGTCACTGTTCACAAAAAGTCAGCCACTGGAGTCACCTCAGCTTTGTTTGCTGTTCAACTGCTTGCCCACATCCTGCAGCGCCTTATCTACAAAGCTCACCATCCGGATGAGGTTCTCCTGGTTCAAGACCGGGTCCGAGCGTTTCCTGCCGGCAGGGTAGAGACCAGGTGGGACACCCAGTCCACCACCGAAGCCACCTGTAAGTCCACCCATAAAGATGAGGCTGAAGATGGGCACGGCAACTATGAACAGGCCGATGAGCAACAGGGCTGGAAAGATGAGGGCCAGTCCCGTACCACCTCCAAGAGCGAATCGAGCCTTCTCTAATTCGAAGGGGAAGAAGCTGGAAGTTTTCGGTTGCGTTGTGGGGTTGGCCTGGATCTCGGCGAGGACTTGGCTCACCAGCATCGCGATAGCACACAGGAGGAATGTCATCATCGTGGACTGGCCAGACATGGCTGCGGGGAAAGGAGTTACCACAGGATGGCGAAAAAGCTCTATAAAATGGGTCAAGAGCAGATATAAAGTGATCCTTGATGTTGGAGGCGAAAAAAATTTTTCGTGATCTTGAGCATTTGGTTGGTAATGCGCGCGTTATGAGGTGGGTGTCCGAACCGCGCTCGAAAAGGAAGGAACTTACTCAAAAGAAGAAATTACGCTAAGGATTGCGCCAATAAATAAGATTTTTTAAATTCAACCAAAATTCCGTGCCCAATATTTTTGTTATGGGTGGTAGTGCAGGGTCCGCAAAAATTGTGCGAGCAATATAACCGTGTAAAGAACTTTCCTTCAGCGGAGTCCTAAACCTCGTTATCTCCAGCTCGTGCAAAACACGCTGTGAAAGCTGCGGCTGACGGTTTTACTTATGGTAGGTTCCTAGCAAAACTTTTGTGCAAACGGGCCCAGGGTCTTCTACTTTTTATATTGCGTTTCGCGGCATCCGCGTGGTATGTGCAAGCACGCAACAACTAATTAAAAATGGCTGCCTCGTTTCAGGTTTGTATCAAGGAGAAGCAACGGTCAGTCATCCTTTAGCTTATGAGCGAAGGTGTGAAACCCATTGACATCCACCATCGCACGAAGGCACACCTATTCGAGTCTCAGTCATATGGTTGAACATTGAATGCCTAGGGGACAAACAGTGAACGACGGAACAAACTTGGGATCTCTACAGTCTAATGATCTCCATCAGGACAAAATGCCGTGGATTGCTCGTCTCTGTGTACTGCTCTAGCATGAGAACACCCGGTCTCATACGTCAGGGATCCCCCCCTCCCCCTAAAGGAAAAAAGTATACTGGTAGAGAGGCCACAAAAACGGGTGATATAGGCACACCTCCCGAGATGAAAATCATGAGAATACGCCTGGTCGCGCGTGACTACTTCAACGATCCGCGATCTATTTCAGTGTCTTCCGCATCAACCATATCCGCCTGACCTCGCGTCGTCGGACTAAAGACGTCGAGCGAACGGTGCACAAATGGTTATGCACCAGACCCAAAATCTTTGAGTACAGGCGCTTCCTAAACAATGGCTCAACTGCATTGAAGAGCAAAAGGACTATTCGTAAAAACGATACTACATTGTTTCTCGGAATACCAATTTTCATCGTTGGTCAATAAATTAATTACGGTTACTTATTGAACGACATTCGTCCAAGGCATACGAGAGCGGGTTTCTATGGAGGATCCAAGTAAATCTCTGCCGTACAAAGCCGGCCCAGCGGCAAGAAAATTCCTATAGGTAAAACAATTCTATCGGCACGATGTTCTAAGACACCATCGAGAGACACTTACTGTTCGCAGGGAAGATGCAAGAGCGTTATTGTGAGTGATACCGCGCAGTGTCTTATATATGAGCCTCTCGTATGACCTCGATGACCAGTGAAAGGTGGCTTCGCAAGGGTGCCTAACCAGAATGATGAATCCGCTTGGTGACTTTGGGTGGCGGTCGATGGCCTGTCATATTACAGAAGAGGTCCCGCTTCAAGGTCGGGGTCAATGAAGGAAAGCGTTTCCAAGCACTTTTGGGTGGGAGTTTCCCATCTGCCGGAGTCGGCACAACACTTCTGGCTGCGAGGTACTCCTCCCCCTACGTGGGAATTCCGTGTTATGAGGCAAATTTTAATGGGATTTGCACGAAACACGCGATTCTTAGTATGTTCCTCGAGTATCAGCTTGGTAGACTTCTCGGAAGGGGCTCAGGAATGTACCGGGGGTTGGGGGCCCATACCCCCACGCAGTCGGCGCCTATGATGGGAACCGAGTGTAACTTGTAACCAATTTATTCAGTAACGAGTTACTTTTCTGGCAAATTAACCCGAAAGTAACTAACACGGCTCTGGTAGCTTGTGGACGTGGGCGTCGGTGATGTATGCAAAAACCGGTGGAAAATATTCGTTTCCTCGCAGTACGAAATCCCTCCTACCCATATGAGCTTTTTTTTTTTTTTTTTTTTTTCAATCGTGCGAACATGTAGTGCGCGTGCACGTCACGTTTCTAAATTGCAAAACAGCACGTTCACTGTCAAACGGTGTATAGTTAATGATCATTCCATGCAGGTGCGTAAGAGGTCGATAACCAATCGATGCTCCTGGACCTTGGAGATCAGAGTTGCGGAACGCGTGATATCGGTGACCTCAAAATCCCATCAGCAAGTGTAGCGTGGCACATCTCTCTGTTCTCTCGATTCAGTCCAGTTGTCAGAAGGATTGACGGCTCTTCTCCCAACGGCATCGTTAATTAGATAACCGTTCAAATATTACTTTCACGGCCCACGCGTTAAAGGTGAACGCCCGCGAACTAAATCAGAAACACTGTACTGTATTTCGTGGCTTTTCTTTTTACGAAAAATAAAAAGCGTACCTTGTTGGGCGGGAAGCATTTCGACCGGGCGTTTCACAGTGTCTTTCTCTCTTTTTTTTCTTTTCTTTCCAGCTTTCTTTCCAAGCCAGTACCAAGAGTGCTGGTGAAAGGGCTCACATAGCAGGGCAACGTCACATCTGACTGAGAATGTGCGTCCTGGGCCGACTTCTAAGGGAACCGTGCCGACATATGTCTGAAAGCGTCTGAGGAAAACACATGAAATACCCCAGACAGCACAGCCGGCAGCGGAATTCGAACCAGGGTACCTCCCAGTCTCGACGTGACGTGGCCAGCACGCTTCCCACTGAGCCACGCGAGCTGGTGGTACCGAGAGTACCGTCAAATACACCGCCATTTCCTAATCCGTGGTTTAATCGGCTGAAACTTGCGGCTGTTATCGGGTCGAAAAAAATAATAAAAAAATGGTGGATTGGCTCGTTGGTGGCTGGAAGGTTGGAATATTTGCGATGTTATCGGAGGCTGGGTTTTCAGGTTGGCGGCCCTCAAGTGGACGCATATGCATACTTAATTGCTCACTTCATCTGTTCCTGTGATTTATCGAGACCCCCCTAACCTTCTTTTTTTTCTCTGCACCGCATGCAGGAGTACCTTTGTTATTCAGCTTCAGACAGCCGTCGATAATGATGCATTAATCTGTTGTGACGTAACTCTAATGATGACTCCCCATTTTTTGCTCCCCCCACACCTGCCATTCTAGATAAAGCACTAATCTGTTTTTATATATATGGTATCAGTTATATCGTGGTGGCCTAACTGACAGAACAGTAGACTGCGACGGTAAAATCTAGATGATTTAGTTTGAGGCATCGTGCGGAATGATGCGCGAACCATGCCACCAGATGGATCCGCTTCCCCTGAATGAAAATATAGCTCATCCGCGTTTTTTGTCCTTTTGTTCACTCGTATAATCCCGTCCATGTACTGTGAAAGAGCGTCACGCATGACGAGTACCTTTTGAGTCGACGTCTATAGGAGTTGTCACTTTCTCTTTTTACGCTCGTTGCGTGCTTTCTGCTCGAGAGACGGTAGAATGACACCGGCTTCAAATAGCGATAGGAAAAATTCCACGTTTCACGAAGTTCCTTCGCGCTGTCGCTACCTCGCGTTTGAAATCACTTGGCCATTGCAGTGGCGTAGCCAGAGGGGTGGGGTCAGACGTCCCTCGAAAGCGTACCTTTGGTAGTGCATTTGGGAGAGGGAAACGAGGGTGCAATCTTCTTCCTCCGTGTAAAGTTCCTATTGAAACCCTCCCGAAATATTTTTCTGGCTATACACTACTGAGCCATTTGCGTGAAACAGTTATCAGCTGCCTCCTAACAAAGTTCGATATTCGAGCTCTTCTTCTTTTTCCTCTCCCTAGTATTTTCAACATCAATACCAATGAACACCTCTTCTTCTTTTTCACAGCACAGAAATGACGCGGAAAACGTTGCAGTCACGAAGCCAAGCTGTGGGAGGATGTCCAGGCGATGTTCGGGTGATATCCCGATCTGGATGTTTGGAACTATCTTAGAGAGCCCGTAGATGTTGCATGTACGTCCTGGCGACTATATGATTTGTCCCACGTTTTCCACATTCCACAGGATATTTTGATATTCACGGGGTTCTCAAATCATTCATTTTAATTAATATACGAGGGCTGTTCGAGTCAAACCGGGACGTTTCATTTTTCGCAAAAGTAAAATGAACTAACAGGCGAGAAATTAGCTTTTTTTAAATATTTTTCGACGTAATCTCCAGCTGCACTAATGCACTTGTCCCAGCGTTTCACGAGGGCTTGGATGCCAGCAGCGTAGAAATCCTTACATGCGCGTAGCAGCCATGATCGGACCGCATTCTTGACCTCGTCGTCGCAGCTGAAGTTGCGGCCCCCAAGGAACGCCTTCAGTGGCCCGAAGAGATGGAAATCGCCGGGGGCGAGGTCTGGACTGTAAGGGGGATGTGGCAGCAACTCCCAGCCAAGTCCTGTAAGGTGCGTGTCGTGAGATGCGCGGTATGCGGGCGTGCATTGTCCTTTTGGAGGAGGACTCCTTTGGTGATGACGCGCGGCCGCCTTTGCTTCAGCGCCTTATGCACATCCCTGAGAACCTAACAGTAATATTCACTATTGATGGTGGTACCATCGGGCAAAAAGCAACGTGAACAACGCCAGCCTTGTCCCAGAAAACCGTGGCCATGCCCGCAGACGGGGTGCTTCCCGAACTTCTTGGCAGCTGGCGAGCCCAGATGCTTCCACTGTTTTGATGCGCGTTTAGACTCAGGAATGAAATGGTGCACCCACGTTTCATTGCACGTGATGATTCGATCAAGGAACGGATGTTCTGTCGAAACGGTACGTTAGCTCTTATGAGATTTCCAGTCTTCTCTACCGGTCAAACACTGAGAGCTGCCTCGGGACCCAACCACATGAATGATAGAGTTCAACGTTCCCACAGAAAGGTACGTCTTTCGAGCCAGTTCGAGGATGGGTTCAATTGGCATGGATGATGGGGCTGTGTGAAGTGCTGGGCAAGTTAATAGTGCGTGGCTGAGTCTTCGATTTCGCCAGATTCGCATAATATACAGGAGTCATCGTTTTTTTTTTTTTTTTCAAACAGCTCGGAAAGGAGCTTTCGTGTTAGAAATGGAGCCTGTGCGCGCCTGGAATAGGTGACCCCTATAGCTCCCCAGTAAACCACTAATGTCCCTAGGATATCCCTACAAGGTCGTGAACGTCCTGAATATCTGGACATCCATGTGATATCTGTGGGACATCCCAGGGCAACAATCGCGTTTCGGTTTTACCTAGTACATAACAGGTGTCCCAGGTACGTCTGTAGGATATCGCGCTTTGGGTGTTTGAAAGTAAGGAGCCTGCAGATCCCAGGGGTATCCGTGCAAGGTCCAGTATATACCAAAGTTTGGGCACTGATTAAAATCAGTGGGATGTCGCCAGGACGTCGCCTGGAGATATACGAGTAAATATGTGATAATTGACATATGTTGTTTCGACAGCAACATTTTTCTTGTGCTCAGAGCAAGCACAAACTTCTGTGAACGTTAACTAGATATGGGGGAACAGGTAAAATCGTTATATATCTATCGTTCGCGTTCTGGTGGCCGTGCAACGTATTTATCTGTGCGTAACACCCGACAAGCAACAGAGGAATTCGATCACTTTTGCACCTCCACTGAGCAGGTAATCACAATGTAGACAATAGCCTGAATTGAAAACACACTATTAGATAGGAAGGAATACCAGAAATGTTATTGGTTATGCCTTGAATCTGCAGATACACGAGTTAATTGCAAAGACGCACCCCCTCACCGTTACAAATGACTTACGCCCCAATGTTTTATAATAAAATCGCACAACAATTTGTATTTCATGATATGGTCTGGCCATTTCGGCAATAGATGCTATTGTGAATGCTCTGGTTTCTCTCCAAATCCGCGTACGCAGTGGAGGGGTCAAAAAGAGAGACTGCTCATATTTTAGGGTGAGAGCACCTTTAAGCACCCTTCACATATGTTTGGTAGGTATATCACCGTGTCGGCGTCACTTCTGATGTATCAAGCAAAAGTATGGCGCGGAAACTAGAATAAAATTTATTGCATTTGAAAAGCAATTATAAGTATCATCCCATATTGGTCCGAAAGTCTTATGGCGACGTCGTGGGGATGTTCCTGGGATCTGCAAAAAGTGCCGAAATCCTGGTCTCTTGGATCTCCCCTGGATATCCTGGGGATCTGCAGGGTGCTCCCAGGGATATCCTTATATCCAAAATCGGATATCTCGCAGATGTCACTGGGACGTATATGGTTTACTGGGCACAGTTGCTTCGCGGCGCTAACACGGAATTTAAAAAATCACCCCAAACTCTTCAGATTATTATTTCTCGTTCTAATTCGTCGTGATTATTAGTTTTCGAGAGGTATGCACGTGGAGAAGTTACTTCGAACAAAACAGCACTACAAAAAAAGGTGCAGCGCGCGTGAGCAGCTGGGTTCGACCTTGAGTTGCCTGCGGAGGAGTTTTCGTTTACGTCCAACAATTTGAACGCCTTGCATCGTACTCCCTGTGGGCGCACAATGGTTCAGCTTCATTTCAATGGCAGTGCGGTTATTACTTCCTGAATAGAATACTGTAAACGTATTTTTATTCGCGATGTATTAATTTTCGCGAATTTCGCGATCGCTAAAAAATCGCGAAAAATTGTACTCGCGAACACAGCTTCACGTTGATCCTACGGAAGGAAGCATACCTGGAATCGCGAAATTAAATGCTCGCGAATAACTTCCCAAATGCGATTCGCGAAAATTAATACATCGCGAATAGTAGAACGTAATACGTCGCGAATAGAACGTCGCTCATTCACATGAGCGACGTTCATCGCAGAAGAGGAAGACGCAAAATACGTCATAGCTTTCTGAGTGCGAGCGTTAACGTCCAGTGTTCACGTACTCTGCTAACCGTGGGGAATATCCTGCGACACAGCCACAAGGTACTCTGTAGCAGACGACAGGAAAGACGCTGACAGTGTACTGCTAAATACGCAGTACACCACCACTCCCGATATTCAGCACCGTGTGAATGCTCAACATAACTCGGGACGGAACTTCGTCTCTGTGAGCAGTGGTTTTGATTTTTTTCCACTAGAATCTTTCGTGAGCATGTCACTCGTCTGGATACACAGTTAGTTCCAGCTCCACTTTATTCCACCAAATCTTCGGTCCCCTCAGAGTTCGAATAAACGGGACTGCACTCCAAGCAGATGTATCGAAAATGCGCAGGTAAGAGTTTCAGTAAAACTTGCATACTTGCAGTAAAATTATTCATTGTCGTGACTTTAATTTACACGTTTAGAGACTCTCGCAGAACAAGTAGTCAGAGTCTACGCTGTGAGGCCAAAGAATAAAAGTCGTACGAATTGTGTCTTAAAATACGGGTCTCACACACGAATGCAGTCAGGTATGCACTGAAATCGTTGTAACTGCAACCTTACTGTGGATGCTAAAATAAGATACCCAATCGCTGTCAGAGCTCATAGCACAGATTGTTCCAAGATGCCGACACTCGGGTGTCAGCAGAAAGGTGTCCAACAAACTCATTCTCGTGAGAAATATATATAAGTTAACTTTCACTGAGCAGCAAGGTCGTAGCCAGATTGACGTCATTATTGGAATTCCGGAGGGCTCGGACAACCTTCTGTCGGTCAAAGCCCATGTCGACCAGCGTCTGCACCTGCAAGAATAATTGTGCGTTTTTTACTTAAAGCATACCGTATCAGAGAGTGCGTTTATTTTGCGTCGTCCCATTGTTCTCCCTAGCTCTGAAGGTTTTGCCACTTTTAAGGGCACTTTAAAGCAGTAGAGCTGCAATCTCAGAAAATCTCTCAATTCGACAAGCCTGAGCCCTCAGTACTCTTACATCAAAATTTTCGTCCCAACTGTGTTCATAGTTTTTTTTCTAGAAAATTGAAATTTAAAATTACGGACGACACTGCGTCAATGTTGTCACCAACTGCACGTTGCTCGTCAAGTACGGTGGCAAAACTACGTCGCACGCGCGTAATACCGTGTCTAAAACAAAAGTAGTCTGCTACGTGTCAGCTACGGAGTCTTCGTGAGCAGCGAGCCAGTCGGGAACATAAATCACTGTTGCTCGATAAATTGGGGATTATTTCCCAGCAGATGTCACTCTGAGCTGTTTTACTGGCAAATTAAAATATTTAGCGTTCCCTGTCACATGCTTGAAGTCTTCACCATTCTAGGAGGAAGGCAAACTGCAAGGCTTTCGCGGAAAGCACTGGGCCACTGATCAGGACATTGCAGGAACGTGCATCAACAAACCACTTGTAGGCTGCTTCTTCAAATTTGTCGTATGCACGCTCACAAATCCTCTTCCGCTTTGCAGTTGCACTGGTAGCTCGCTTGCACAGTTTTTCTTCGGTCTTCAAGATTGTCGAGACTGCGAAAGTGTGTACCGCTGAGCGATGAAAGTCACTTTCACTCCACAATGATGCTCGTCGATAAATGCCAATTTCACGTCCGGGACTATATCTTTGCGTTTCTTCCGCTGGTGCACCATCGTTGACAGCGGACAGTACCGATAATGTGCTAAGGCTGAACGGAACAAGGGTTGTTTTCCAGGTTGCCAAAGCAGGGAACTGATGGTTACCAGGGAAAACAAAAATGCTGAAACCCCATGAAATGGGTTCCAAAGGTACGATGACTAAGTGGTCAGCCTCCTCCCAATGTCCTCATTCTTCTTGTGCCCTCGCATTCCACGCAAAATAGTCCATGTGATGCGAAAGTTACATGAGCGGAAAAGCATCGGACATCATTGCACCAGTACTCAAAAAGGTGATCTCCATCACTGTCCGCAGGTCGTTTCTCCATCGAAACAATGTGTATTTTGTTTTTGATGGCAAAAGTATAAACCATTGTTATCCACGGGTTATACTGTACTTCACTGCAATCATATGGGAGTAGCTCTACACGGCACTAACGAATGACATTCAGCTGAATGTCACGGATGAATGGATTTCCTGTGTGACAGGGGCATTTGCCTTCCACTGCAAAAAGTGTGAACGGTGTATGGAACTCATAAGTGAGAGCTCACTAATGTTTGTAGGTCATTAGTGCTAGCATATCTATCATGAATCCTCAGTTGCTGAGGTGGCACATTTTTGCTAGCTCTGTTTCGGGGTACTCTAAAATGTTTGTGTTCTAGAACAGCTCATTGATTTCACTAACGACAAAAGACTGAGCAGTACCTGTATTTCAGGCTGTGGTGCTTGGGTGTTTGCATGATTTTCTGCAATAAACGGAGCATCTCCATCAGTGTGTAGCACAAGTGACATACACTACGCTAGACAACACTTCCAAGCACTCCAAGAAATGCTTACAAATGCAAACTACATAATGCTTTAACGTAAGAAATACGAGATCAACACATCTTTTCTCCATCCTCGTAGGAACTGGTATACAAACCTGTATTGATGATATTATCCCATGTACCTGGTCCATCCAAATTTGGAATTAGCCTCTCTGAATATCCTTGAGCCATGTTCTGACGTGCCTGAAACAAAGGCATCATAAAGCCTTCGAATAAAACACAACCTGGTTAAGACCATTATAGCTAGAGCCCCAACTCTCCCAGAACTGGCCGTGTCTTGCGGTAGCTTTAAAGCCCGTGGCTTTCTGAGGCGGAAAAATTAACTTTTCCACAAAGTGGGGTTTACAAATCCGTAGGAAAGAGAAAACAAGCAAAAAAGTGCCGCATTCTCCCAAGATTGCACATGTACTCATCCCGCGCACCGAGCTCCTCACAAAACAAATTCAAACCAAGAGCGCCACATCCTTACCAAGCCAAAACTGAGGCCCGCAGAGCTTCCATTGCGCGTCTGCAAGAGTTGCATTTCGAGAAGCTCAGCTTGCTGTTGCCTTTGGATCTCTAGTGTGGCCCCCATCTGTAGAGGCCCTTCCTTGGGAGGGCTCGACGATAGCAGGCGCCCCAACGTCATGTCGGAGAGTTTTGCCAACCAGTTGGGAATGCACAGCCATCTTTGCACGTAAAGGAAGTTCCAACGGCACAGTGCACCAGCGACCTAGGCGCAAAAAAAAGGAAGTGACTGGCCCGCTAAGATGGGCGAGATTAATATGCCCACCAATGAACAGAGTCCACATATGGCTGTCTCCTTCGATGTACTCATCACCTGGAACACAGAGTACAGCCAGTTTTAAGTGATCGCTAATAAAAGTGTAGCATCCTTCAACTTTACAGGTAGCCACATTTCCAAATGGCATAAAGGAACAATGACGCGACATTTAACGTGGCTCCGTCAAGCCGTCCATCAGGAGTCAAAATATTTTCCTTCTGCGGTTCATTATAACGGCGCAGTCAAATTCACCGTCTGAGAAAGCAGCCGACAAGATCCTCGCGCGACATAGGAGAGTCCCCTTTCCATTTTTTTCTTTCTTCCTTCCTCTCGACTCATGCGCCGCTTCCACCTGCTTGAGCTATGACGTCGAGTCACGTGCAGATAGACCACGTTACGTCATGACGTTCCCTCGTGCTCCGATACGCTCTTTTCACGAGTGGAGGATCTTTTAAAGGTGTGCGGAACAGAGGCGCGCTCTGTACGTCACTAGCACTTGTCGTTCTTTCGCAGGAGCTCAGGGCAGCTCAGGAAACACATTCGGACAAACACACATAGTGTCAAGACAGTCAAGTGTGCTAACTAAACAACAACTTTATTTTTAACACGATGAATGGGGAGATTCATTCTGCTTGGGCTAACGTGAGCTAACCATTGCTTGTGTGCTATCCATTACACCGTGCACAACCACAAAAATGTAGAACAAGGCGATATAAAGCAGGTGAGCCGGTATAAGCTAATTGAATGAGGCCTTACCCTGAGTCTGGGGCCTTGAGTTGTCCTGTCATCCGTTTTGTCTATACCCCAGACTCAGGGTAATGTCTCATTCAATCCACAAAAATGCTCGTACCTAGCATTTCGAATTGGCCAAGAATCGATTTAATGGAAGTAATTCATGGAGTGTGCTCTCGGCTAATTTTAAACTATTGAAATACTTTCTACGATGGCCTCTATGGCGCCTGAGGCAGGGAAGTCTTCGGCTCTTTTGCTCCAACCTATTTTTGCTTCCTTCAGATACGTCTGCCTTTAACCGAGATATCTTATTAATATATCCGACTACTTAATTACCTGGAGTCCCAAAAGATAGGTCAATGTCTTCCCAGTCACCGGAACCCCCAAGATGTAGGATTGGGCCACCCTCGGTATGTCCAAGAAATAACTTACAAACAGGGAAAACACTAGCGCGTACCTAACGAGAAAGAACAACAAAAATATTTTGTCAGTGCCATTCATGAGGGAAAGTGTGCACAAACAATTCAAATGGAAATACAGTCGACCTCCGTTTATCCGGGCTTCACTTATCCAGATCCTGCACTATCTGGACAAAAATTGTGGGGTACAGGTTTCAGTCCACGCATTTTACATTCATTTATCCGGGCTTCAGCTTCCAGATCCAGACAAGAATTTCCAGGGACCACTATAGGAAAGTACCCAACAACCTGCTTCGCCGATCTTGGGTCAGAGTCGGTGTGTGACCTACATTTCTGCCAGTGGAAGCGACAACCTTGAGGCTAGAGCTTTATTTCGAGGGTTTCCCATTGCACTCTGCGGTGCTGATGATAAGTCCCGTCATTTGAAGCCGCAGAGGGAGGAAGTCAGTCGGAAAGTCCTCCAGCAGATCTTGAGTACCTCTATGTGAACGGACATGATGAAACGTGTGCCATCATTTCTGACAAAGACGTCGTTGGTACTGTCGGTCGCAATGACAACAGCCGTGAATCAGATGTCGCCACTAAATCAGCAGATGTTGCGATACTCCAAGAGGCCAGATATGCTGAGCTCAGAACTGCTTCGGTGCTTTTTGAGCAAATGAATAATGTTTGCCAAGTAAACTAAGAGCTTAGGAGAATGTGGTGCTTATAGCAATCTTGCACAAATGAGTATGGGAAGTTTCGTATGCATTACAAAATAAATACGTGTCTCGTGGACAGCTCAAAATATCGTGTTTCACTTATCCAGATATTTTCGTTCGGAACGGTCAATCCGGATAAACGGGGGTCGACTGTAATTACGGAGACTCTACTCACGGGCCGCTCGGAAAAGGAGAGAGATGCACGTCCATATCCCTCAAAGTGTATATCGAGGCAAGTTCTAATAGAGTTGCCACAGTTGAGGCAGCTAAAAGAAATGACTGAAATGCAGGAAAATGTAATTGGGTTTCCAGCAAAGCCCTCTCTTGCCCAATATTCAACTCATTACAGCCAAGAGAATCACTGACAAAAGCTTGGGCCTGACCAAGGTCCAAGGAAAATTCTCAAACTGGACCACAGTCATCTGTAAGTCCCAGGCCCAGCCCACGGGTCGGGTTAGGCTCGAGTTTTCAGGCAGCTCGGGCCTGTGCTCTAGTAAGTACTGCCACGATAGACAAGGTGTCATAAGAGAAAGTATCACATTCGTAATATGACGAAAGTTAATTTATATGGCCACTTGACTGTTGGGTGGGCGCATTCGATGACAAAGGAACATGTGAATGTTCTTCATGGTCACTTTTCTAGAGAGAAACTGTAGGAAGGAAAAACACCCCCTGGTGTGCAGAGATAGGAAGGTCCATTCTGGGTGGTACCTAAACTTGTGGCATATGGCGTATGTTTCATTTTGTATATTAATCCCAAGGCCCCCATTAGGGCATTACAATAGGGAATGTGTATGATGCATCTTTATATCACAATACTTTTCTATCACTCATTATAAACTGAATGGTTCAAATGCCTTCAAAATAGCATCATCAGCAAAATTACAAACTTGTTTCACAGTGCAAGAGTGGTATTAACAATGTAAATTGGCATAACTGATTTATAAAATTCATACACAAAACGCAACCATAAGAACAGTTGGGAAAGAGAGAAAGGTCTTACTGCAAATTTGTGCGACCCATAACGCCTTTCAAATATTCTGAAGTAGTATATTAGAAGTGATCCACACACTAAGTCTTTGGTGTCGAGGAATGACACTTTAGAAGTCACCAACCGCCAGAACTGAAAGCAAATCACGTTTATAATTGGTAAGTCTCGGTCAAACGCTGTCACGAAACTGATTAGACATACCTCTCTGCCTTGGACAATGTCCGATATATCGTACACCACCAAGTGTTTCATGTGTGCTAACATAGGGGTATTCAGGGCGCATGTTGTGAAAAACATACATCCTAAAATGCCTTTTGACACAGGCGCTTTGTCTAGGAGGAAAGACATAGATGCCGGTTAACGAACATAAATGTGTATCAATTATGTGTAACATGCCCTACTCGGTATTTTATCAGTTGCAATGAAGCAGGTTGAACTTCATGATACGTACAGAATCCTGTCGTACTAAACTGCGAGAGTATGGCAGTCATACTTCTTGATTATATTACACTACAGAGTGCGATGAGTTGGTTCGCATTACGGCCATGTTTCAGTACAATCCATGGCTACCACCCCACATATCCAATCCAAACCAATCCTAATATGCAAACCTCAAATGCACGTTGCACCACCTGGCGGATGCAGTCACGAAAAGGACGAAAAGTCAAACAGCCGGTAACCCAGTGCGGTAACCTACATGAGATCATACTATTGCCTCAGAGGACTGCTCGGAAACAGAAAAGAATATCTCCAAAAGCATTAAGGAGTGTAATTAGAAGCGAATAAAAAACACTAAACAAGAAGCTCAACAATCGTATCAGCCATATGCCATATATATCACGTGGGAAATATCCATCCCCGCATATGCAAATGAGCCGAAACCGCTGCGACCGGGAAGGCGGGGAGTACACGGTCATTTCACGTCAGAGGGCCACGTGATTTGGAGCAGTGGAGATAATTGGAGTGGGTGCCGCTCAGCTGGGCAGATAAACTCTCCGGCCCAGATAAGCCTCCGTCTGCGTGGGTGATGCCCTCCTCAGGCGCGCTTTTTCGGTTTCGGAATATTTCGCTCTCACTTTCTGCTCTTTTCGCTCTTTCTTTTTCGCGTTCCAGAATCATTTAACAATTGAATGGCTTTGAACGAGGGTTGTCTCTGCCCCATTCTCCAATCTCGCTTTTGCCCGAAACGAATTTTAGGTAAATATAGTCACCTTCTATATACTCTGCGAAAGGATGCCTACCTGACCGTAGAACTCAACAGCAAAGACACCCGAGCTGCCTCTAATAGCTTTATTTAAAAATTTGTAAAAGAAAACGCCCCGTATATTCTGTACATCGTTTCGTATGTACTTTGATTTCTGGTGCAAACTACTGACTTCGTATTCGATTCGCCCTTAGTATTCGCACAGGCCAACAGAAATAATTTGCATAGCCTACTACAGCTTTGGCACGACACCTGACAAGGAAAGAGCTCTTCTCAGTAGGTACACATCCTGTATAAGTAAATACGACACGTCTAGTGTCGAGCACAAACATCAACTTGTAGTCTTGTACACCAGCCGATAGAGAATCCGTTATCACATTGTAACGTCTGTGTAGCGCTTATCATTATGCGGACTGTGTCTCATATTCTGAACGGGTCGTTCTTCCTAGATACATTTTCAACCGGCACCAATATTGCACGTCCGTCCACGTCAAAGACTATGTCGACCAGATTCGCCGCCCCAATTGCCTTGGACGGCGGGCCGTTGTCCAAGTCCACCAGGAACATGTACCCTGCAAAGGATATTATCAACAAAAAAGAACACGATGAGTCAGAAAGCGCCGCAGAAATAAGGCTAATGTGGAGGCCTCATTTCCTGGCGTGACATAATCACATATACGGGCTTCTCAGTCCTTCCTCTCGTTCTTTTCAATGATGCGTCTGGATTCAAACGCGTTGGGATAATGTTGCCACCTAAACTTATTTTTCGCGTAGGGTTTGGTCGAACGGTTAGGTGTTGGGTTAACTTAATTAAAATAATTTATATTTTATAATCTCCGGGAGTCCTGCAACGTCTATACTAGCAGGTTCCCCTATGGACCATGTGTTCACATATAGATCTCAAGGTAGTAAACCCCATTCCTGGCGACAATATGGTTTCTCAGGTTTCCAGGAAAGTTGACCGCGACAGGGCGGAGTAATTTTCAACTCAAGCCTGATGAACGAAGGTTAACTCCTGTCGGTAGTTACAAGGCGTAATAGAACACCAGAAGAACTCCGGTGGGGCACGAAGTAACGCGGTTGCGTGTTCTTCAGGGGGAATACGAGACAGAACACACCGATTACTAGTGAGACGATGAATCCAACGACGAATGCCTCTGTTATGCAGATGACACAACAGAGACGGCAGCGACGATTGCTCCGGCTCACTGATGACTCCTCAGAGTCGTACAACTCTGTCTCATGTTCCTTGCCAGCGAGGGAGAGAGATTTCCTCCGCAATTTGGACACGGCCCTGGACACGGCCCTGGACCTCGCCCTCGATCTTCCCCTCGATCTCCCTCTCGATCTCCCCCTCGACTTTGCCCCCAGTGCTCTACTTCTCTTAGGGGACACTTGGGGTGAAGGTACGGAAATCACGACTCCTCTGCGCCCCGTAGCAGATGGCTTGATAGTCATCCTTCGAAATGGTCCAGCTGCGGTCGTTCTCCGGGAGACAGGCTTTGTCGATATGGTTCTCGTGGTCGTGGCAGAGGAAGGTGCGGACGAAGCCACAGAAACTGGTAACCGCGCAGCTGCAGGAGGTGTCCGTCGTGTGGCGGGCTGCGCAGCCACGGTAGTAGGTGATCTCGGAGGAACATTTGATGAGCCTGGGGTGCCCTGCGGAGGTTGGACGTGCGCCATGGTGCCTCAAGAGACGTGCAGAACGTGCGCAGTCGCGTGAGAATCAACATGCCCGGCGCGCGCAACGCTATAGACCTCTCCCTGTTTGTAAACAAATGAGGTCATAGTGTTTGACAGCGCCACCAGTTCCCAGACAGAACACTATCTCCTGCGGACGTCCAAAATAGATCCCAACGTCCATGTCCTGAACTGGATGTCAAGTGGACATCTCTGGGAGCGACATGGATGGACGTCCCTAGCCCTACATCCGCAGGATGTGTCGTAACGGCCGTTTGAACAATTGTCCGAATAGGGTCTCTGACGGGATGTTAAATGGAGCATTAGCGCATGAGAGAGAGAGAAACATGGCAAGGTGGGTCGCGGCGTGAGTTCGACTGTTGATGAACTAACTGAATGGCTCACACCAAAAGCAGTAAGAAACACAGATGGTACGTCATAGTGAGTTAATGCGCGAAGCAGTTCTTCAGTCCACTGTTACAAATATACGCAATCGCATTCTCACCATTTAGTTTGACTCGCAGGCAGACTGGACTCTCGAATTTGTGGAAGCTCGCGAGACAAGCAATCTCTTTTCGCTTTCGCTTTGAAAGGTATGCCACTGCCTTTCTAAGCGATCTTCATGGTTCTAAGAGCTTGTATATGTACCTCTTTATTTTTGTTTTTTAACTTTCTGCTCGTTGTCCGTAACAGAAATATCAGAAACAAAACAAAAACGAGCAACACAGAAAGCAAGATGCAATGGCCGAGCCTGAAACGAAATGGTGAAAACAAACGCCTACATGCCTAGTAAGAATCTGTCCACTTACGCAGCAACTCAATAAAACAGTATCAATAATAATGAGAAAATGCAGGGCCCTGAGTACGTATGCAAACGTCCGTGCAACGTCGGGGCATCTCCGTACGTATAACTTCCTGTGAGGACAAACGACGGATATTTGTGGGAAGTCCAAACCGTGGCCACACGGAGATGTGGGGGACGTCCGTCGGAAAAATGTCTGTCTCCCAGGGAGATTCGTATTTCCGGGGAAGGATATCACCAGGAACACCACGGGATGTTTTGTTCCGTTTGGGATTGCTGAGTCCTGCAGCCATCCCTGTGAAATAATGGAATGCGAGCAGTTATCGAAAATTCCTAGCAGTCAGAACATATCTGAATATCTGAAAAATTAAAACATGTTATAATTTTATTACCACGCAGCATCTGTAATATAGTCGTTCTTGTGGTGCTTGTGTTCAAGAAATATCCTAATGCTTCGGTATAGGGCGCCGCACTGCTGCGGTGGCACACTACGAGACGACCCTCAAACGATCGAAAGAGCAGCCCCACGCCGACGAGGGGCATGACGTCACTGCGGCCTCTGCTTTGTTGCAAGAGGAACTGATTATTGCTGTGGTTTGAATCGCACGTATTATTCGCAAACTATCTATTCGTGTTGTGTAATATGATTAATGAATCCGACCAAAATGGGAAGGGTCTAGAGCAGCAGGTAAATCTCAATCAATTTGGACTTTGCCACTGAGGCACTTTCTTTGTTTCCTCGCTGTGTAAAACAAACTGCAGGATTCCAAGTTAGGCTTAGCTAGCAACGTACTGTCAAGAAGATGGCGCACTGGGATAAAAGTTTACCTTTGTGGAATCCGTCAGTGCCTGTGGATTTTGCATCCTGTTGGGTCCTCTGCAACAATGTAATAACCTTTCTTCTTCACGGTTGACACTCAATGTTGTTGACTTAAGTTTCCGTTGTGAACACCGGAACAACTGAAGTAGTCTTAAGAGAGGGACCTCCGCCACGAGTTAAAAATTGGTCAGTTTTGTCCCAAGTGTTTTTCTTATAAAAAAGAACCTGAAAGGGTTGAACGTCTCTTCCGCTGTGTCGGTCACTGGCCAGTCACCAAGTCCGTTCTGAACACGCTCGCTTTTGTGATTCACACCCAGATTTCTTGACCAAAAGTCGGTTTGGCCTAAAGATCGGTCGGTGACTGAACAAAGGTTATAGAGGTTAGGGGGCTCTGGAATTCACACAAGTTCACGGTTTTATTGGAAGTTAGGGCATTGTAGGGTTAGTGATAACCCGTTTTTCTTTATCTAGTTTTTGTTCATTCATTGCCAACGGAAAAGGATCTCCGCCACGAGTCTTCCGTGGCAGGCATGCATGCACTACATATTTTGGCTTTGGGCTAGCGAGTGTAAGCTGTGGATAGGACGTTAAACGACTACCAACGATAAGAACTATCCCCATTATTGAATTTACATTGTCTTCCCGTTGGCATCCTTTGTATGTACTAACTGCCCTGCATGGGAGTAACATGAAATTGGAAATGGGATTGTGTGATTTTTCAACAAGAGATTCTCGCTGAGTGCTAGTTCCACAGGTGAGGCAATCTTGTGCACATCTGGAAAGTGCATTGCCTAGCAACTCAAGTATCATCAGAGTTGAGAAAGGCTGAGGAAAGTGCTTGCATGCTTTGCAAGCAAATATTATGAAGTACTGCTGCTTCTACTGCAGTGTGGCGTTATCTATGCAGTTTGTTTTGCACTGCAGGAAAAAACCCAAAATAGTGTAGGTAGATACTGACGTGCATTAACATTTACCTTAGTTTTGTTCTGGTAGTCTTGTGTAGCATATAGTGCGAGAAACTGTGTAGTCTGTGACACGCATATTTTGTCTAACAGTGTTAGTACTGTAACTTCATGCATGCATGCCATAGGATGGCCCCTGTTAGACCTGTGGCTGTTTTTGGTGTATAAGCTGGGTAAATTGAGAGGAGAACGATTGGACAGGTAGTCCAAATGACAAGCAGCATCCAGGCATCGCGTGGTTGATGGGTAGTCCACATATTATAGGCATGAAATTGCAGTACACGTTGTGATTAAACGGATCAATCAACAAAATGGTCAACAACATAGATGTACTTGCATATTTATAGTGTTTCAGCAAAACTACCTTTCCTGTGGCCAATAGTCTTCGTAGTGGTTTTTCTTTTATAACTGCATGTCAGGAGCTGCTCTGAAACTATGAAGTGGGATCAGTGGCAGATCCAGAGAAGGGGGGGGGGGGTTTCCCCTCTCCCAAGAGTGAGGGTCTGGATCTGTCCCTGAGTGGGATGGCCTCTCAGGCTGTTATGGCCATTGTTTGCTGAAACTGTGTTTTTGTCTGTTTTTTTTTAGTTTGCTGGTCTAGACTTGAACTCTGGTTGTCAGGGTAACAAATCTGGTGAGTCTTCTTCTTTTTCTTTGTTTTCATGCAAAATTGCGTTACTAAAATGGCTATCGTGTAAATGTTGGAGGAATGATGCCTCCCAAATATACCGAGCAAAGTCCCATGGGCATTTGAAGCTATTTGCACGCTGAAGTCTGGCACTGCAATAAGGATTGCACAGCTCTTATTCTTATGGTAACTACATGGCCGGCTGTAGGGATGGGTGACCTCTTCTGCTCTAAGGACACCACCAATGAGGGGGGGCACCGATCTTCCTAACGTCTGCCTCCTAAAAACAACGGACGTCCTTCCCATTCATAATCCCACTTGCGGGCCAACGTGTGGCATGGTGACTAAGTCTGCAAAGAGGGGTGAAAAGGGGCGAGTGCCGCTGCTGTAGTTGTGCTGAATTATGTAAGGCCGACCCTGGGTAACCGTCTGCCCCTCTGCAGGAAAATTCCCTCTTTGATGTCATACTGTTGTCTATTGAGCTTCTCAAAGGGCATTCTTTAGAAATTCTATCGCTAGACACGGAGACAGGTTTGGGTACGGTATCACAAACATAGATGGACTTGGATGGACCCTCATCGCCTTCAAAGGGCAGTGGTTGTTCATTCTGGAACAATGGTGCCTTCATCACTTATTCATTGCAACTATTGCAGCAACAGTTCCACATTTCTGCGTAATTTGATTAAATACTCCGCAAATTGCAGATGATGGATGGTGAGAGTATGGTCCGTAGCTTGTATGTGAGAGGCATGATGACTGCAATGGCAAAGTGATGCTCGACGATATCAAATATCACGCAGACGCTGCTGATGGTAGGGCCAGCCGCATGCATGCTGTTCTCCTATTCACTCTTGAAATGTAGCCACGTCCCTAGCTGAACAGGCGATAGGAGTCTATAAAATGTAATGCTGAATTCCAGTTGTGAATCTGGCAGAGAAGGGCTGATCCACTGGTGAGAGGAAGTTGTGGCTTTGTTGAGGGTCAACCTGAGCCTCCGCCAACATATACCAACTGGGATTTAATGCTGTTCCAATTTCTGTTTCAGCCCCAACCAGGTACGTGCCCCCACACTTGAGGAACAACCGTTCCCACCAAGGCCCTCAGCAGTCAAACCAGTTTGCAACTCAGAAAAGTTACACAGACTTCCGTGGGGCTGAAGATTGGGGTGGACGTGACGCGGGAGACCGTTTCAAGGGTTGGTCTCTCTCATATTTCTTACATCGCTGCACATTACATTAATTCGAAGCTGGAAACACTAAGAAAAAGCGCCAACACTTAAGTGGCGCAAAGTGGTGCCGGTAGTGGCTTCACGTAGTTCGCGGTCACCTGCTGGAAGTTTTAACTTAAAATGGACGCATAGCTTGAAACTACCTTGTGCAGAGCTGTAAAGTAGTGCTCGGGTTTTGGGGACCTGTACAGCGCTACTCTTAACAATTAAGAACTCGTTCAATATGTGAAGCTTGGAGTGTGTGTAATGCGACTTTTGTTGCAGGAGGCGAACGTGGTGGACGTGGTGGTGCTGACTTCTCCAACTTTGGGGGTCGAGGAAAGAGAAACGACGCTGGCAATGTGCGCAACAGTGGCTTCCCACCTCGTCAGTGAGTTTGTTTTGCGTTCAGATCCGCTCTAGGTACTACTTAGGCACATGTAACATACAGTAGGTGAAGGTAAGGTAAGGCTTTTTGGGGTCAGATGGCCTTCCATCAGTTTAAAGTAAAACGTCCTTTGGTCGATGTCACCCCAACACATATGCGAGGATGTGTACATGTGTTATGTACCAGTTGAGCTACATTCCAGAAACCTATGGTGTTACGTTACCTATGTTAGCCTATGGTTTTAGTCTTACCATCTATGTGCGACCGCAGGGGTGGTGGCGGAAACTGGAGAAACCCAGAGGAAGCAGCAAAGGAAGGCTGGGGTGCACGTGACGGAGAGCGTGGCGGTGGTGGTGGCGGCAACTGGGACCGCCGCAATGGGGGCCGGCGCACTTATGACGATGAGGACTGGACGAGACCCCTACCTAGGGACGAGCGGATAGAGAAGTAAGTTTACCTACACATTTTCTTTGTGCATTTACGGTAGAACCTCTTCATAGTAAACACTACCTACTGCGCAGAATGCTTTGCAAACTTGTTGCTTATTCTCTGTAACATAACATACTTACAGTGCCGCAATTTAAAGTGCTGAAGTAGAGTTGTTTGCACGGTCTGATAATCTACGACATACTCTTCACAACATAGCCTGTGGAAAGCAATTCTGTTCAGTGCTTGAAGTGTTGTAATGAAGAATGGCTACTCAGCGGCTTGTATCGGATCGAGAATAGTCCATTTGAAAAAGCTCCCGGGAGCAGGGCGTGCCGTGGAATGTAGTGTAATAAAACGACTGTGACGGTGCATACACCAGACATATGATGGCGACGACGATCGTTGACGATAGGAAAAGTGAGGCATACGCATGTTTTGCCCGACAACTCCCACCCTGCACCGCAACTGCTGCGCTGCGTGTCCTTCAAACAGCCTATTGAACAGCTTGTGCCACCAAGAGTTGTTCCCTGCAAGCCTGTTTTTTCTCCCAGGAAAATGCTCCAGAGATCATCATTTTAAAACACCTTGGGGTACTTTACGATAACAATTTATTTTAAAACTCTATCCGTTCCTTCCTAATCCTCTTTACTAAGACCCTCGGTTTTCCGCGACTCTGCGGAATTCGGAATTAATCGCGTAATCCTTCGTGTGGCACAGAATTTTACGGAATTCCTTATTTTTAGGGGTGTCCGGATATTCGAGTTTATGAATTTGAATCGAATATCAGTCACTTGTATTCTATTCGCGAATCGAATAGCCAATTACTCTTTACTATACCGAGAAAACAATACGTGGGCATCTGCGGGTCTTCAATTGCAACGACGAGTTCTCTTCACTGTATCCGTATCTATACCATATGTGGGTTCACTATGGTGAGGTTCTACTGTATTGCCTTCCATGTTACGCATTTGCGCGTCGAATTGCATGTCTGTTTTTTTTTTCTTTGCAGAGAATTATTTTCCCAGGGTCACACTGGGATCAACTTTGAAAAGTATGAAGATATTCCTGTTGAGGCAACTGGAGAAGATGCCCCAAAGCATATTACCTCATTCGATGAGTGCTCAATGACGGAGATTATCCGCAACAACATTGAGCTGACCCACTACCGTAATCCCACCCCGGTGCAGAAGTATGCCATACCCATCATCTTGGGCAAACGTGATCTCATGGCCTGCGCACAGACGGGTAAGGGGGCTGCTCAGTGTCAATACAATAGCTTGTGAAGGCATACGTGTGACTGGAAACGCTAGATACTTTTAATTTGCTAGTAAAATTGAGATAAAATATCTGGGGCCGATGCTCATGCGATGTTCGTAATTCCGTACCACACGATAATTGCGTGGCTTCGCTGTGATTCATCGTGAGTTCGTGCGTGATGGCCAATTGTGTAATTTCTTTGAAATTCCATCCCACTGAAACTGTCTTCAGGTGCGGATGCTTGGAGCGCGCAAACTTGAAATAATTATGGTAACTAACGGTATGTTGAGTTGAACCCCTGGTGGGAAATAATCCCCAGTTTGTCGAGCAACAGTGATGTGTGTCCCCGCTGGCTATGTAGCAGACTTCTCTTGCTTTAGACCCAGTGTTACGCAGTGTTCCTCGACGAGCAATGCGCAGTGGCTTGTACGCAGTGTTGCCCATAATTATCAATTTTAATTTTGTAAAAACTACTAGCGTGATTGTGACTGCAGCTCTACTGGTTTACAGTACCTTTAAGTCTCGCGTAATGGTTTTAATCTGGAACAGCTACATTTAACAAATTATCGCGCGGAGCATTTCCGTCCGTTTCTGTACTAATCCATCTTGCTTATTTATTCACTGAGCACCGTTTTCGTGCCAACGAACATCATCAATGGAGCGTATCCTCTTTCAGGGTCGGGAAAGACGGCGGCCTTTCTGGTGCCGATTCTGAACCAGATCTTCGAGGACGGTGCCCCCAAGAACGTTCCTGCACCAACACGCTATTCGTCCAGGCCGAAGCAATATCCCCTGGCACTCATCTTGAGTCCCACCAGGGAGCTGGCGTGCCAGATCTATGACGAGGCGTGCAAGTTTGCATACCGCTCACGGGTGAGGCCCTGCGTAGTGTATGGTGGAGCTGATCCCGTGCAACAGATGAGGGATCTGGACAAGGGCTGCCATCTGTTGGTTGCCACACCCGGTCGTCTCGTAGACATGATGGAGCGTGGCAAGGTGAGTGTCTGGGATGGATTATGGATTAACCTTGCTCAAGGACTCTTTCAAAGGGCCCGCTAGGCTTGACCTTTCGGGATTCTCCAAGAGCCCTAGAACTCTTATAATTAGAACTTGGAGTCTTGGGGGTTTAACCAGATTCTTCACCCTGAATTGAAGGTTGCCTTTTTTGGGTGAAGCCCGATTTTTATCCAGAAAATTTCCCTTACCGAGGCATCAGTAGGAATGCATACTAACTTGTTTGGCAGCAAATGCAGCTAAATACAGTAAAACCTGCGGATAGCGATATCGCGTATAACGATATCCCTCGTAAAACAATGGATCATGATTTTACCGTCAAAATATACGTTGTTTCTATGGGGGAAACGACCCGCGTACAGCGATGGAAACCGCGGTTCCGAGTACTCGTATAGCGATGTTGGACGCTGTTCTGTGCGCATAACCTAGCTGCAATTTTCGCCACGATAAGACACAGTAGAATCTCGATGATACAAGTCTCATGGGGTAGCGGAAAAAATTCGTATCATCCGAAATTCACGTCAACTGAATTAAGCCAAAATAAAAATTGAGGCAAGAAAATAGACAGTGTCTGTTCATTTTCTAATACTGTCAGTGAAAGAGGTAGGGGGGTAACGCTTTTGTGTCTCCGTATTTGGCCAATGCTGCTCAAATTTGTGAGATGATTCAAAAGGCCTAGTACGTACTTTCCACCCGCGAGTCGCGCGACAGTGTTCTAAAGCGAGCTTCTCCTAAAGCACGCAGGCGTTAGGTGAAGCCGACTTGCGGAATGGTGACGTGTAGTGTTGCCAGAAGTTGTCCTGATATGTTCCCTGGTTCCCTCCACGAGTTCTGATCGCTGTTTTCCAGTGCAATGTCACACAGCTTCAAGTTTTTTTTAGCGCGACTTTCCGGGGACGCGCTATTTAGGTCAGGCCTCGTTTAACGATGTACCCTGTATAACGTTGGAATTCGCGATTACCGTCAATATCGTTATACGCGGGTTTCATTGTAACTCTTTGTACCAAACCAGTACAGTTAGTTTGAGTAACTGAGCTAGATTCCTCTACGAATTTAGCCTACTAGAAGTTCTTTTTCACCCGAATTGACACGAATTTAGAGCGCATGTTCAGCCTATAATCACTTGTAACCAAACTACCGAAGAGAGGCATCTCAACAAATGAGCCACCGTGAGAGATGCGGTAGGCCTAATGTGTCACGAATGGTATCTCTTACAAGATCCATGCACCGTTGTCGCGTGTCACAGCATAAGCTGTTCTTTATGGTGATTGGAAGAAATTGAAGCGCGCACGACAATAGCGGACAAAACGCATCCACTCCGCACACGGAACCCAGCGGAAGAAGATGCCAAAGCAGACTGGTGTTTATGTGGGGAAAGGTCGTGGCCGAATCCACTGTATCTGTCATGGCGCCTCCCAGACATGGATGCTGGGAGGAGGTAGCCCCAGCTTTTCTTCTAGCCTCTCTCCTTATGATTTCTATGCCAAGAGTAGAGAATATGCATTCGGCATACGAGTGACTGCTCCAAAGGATCTCCTGCCGATTTCTTGAAAAGTTCATTTGTCACTCTTAACAGTGTTTGAATTTTCTTAGTAATTTGACTGATTGGCTGTAGGTGAGCCTGGAGCTGGTGCGTTACCTAGTACTGGACGAAGCTGACCGTATGCTGGACATGGGCTTTGAGCCTCAGATTAGACGCATTGTGCTCGAGGACAACATGCCTGCCACAGGGCGGCGCCAGACCCTTATGTTCTCCGCTACGTTTCCCAAGAAAGTTCAGGTAGGTGTTTCTGCTTTGTAATATTTCTGGTTGTTGAATTGCAATATGTGGTGATTGAAAAATGTTGTTTGGAAATTGATACGCGGGAAAAATATGACTCTACCTGAGTAACTTGCGTGCAGTTTTTTTTTTTTTTTTTGGGGAGAGGGGTTCGCTACACCCAGAAAAGTAACTAGTAGGACTGTGCGAATAGTGAAAATGTCTGAATGAAACGAATGGAATACGAATATTGCAAATATTTGACTTTGAATATCGAATCGAATAATGGCTTCAAACAACTTTGTTTACTGCAATGTGCACATACAGCCACACCTTTATGATCACAGAAATGTAGGGAAGCATCAACTATGAAAGGAAGAGAACAGGTTGCCACTCCCATAAGACATTTTACGCTGCTACAGTTACAGGTGTACCCCACTCACTGCAAAGTTCCTCAATAGCACGCGCTGTATGTGATGCAGTGTGACTGTCCCAGACTCAGGTTTTTCACATTATGGACTGACTCTGTCATGTACCACAGGCTCAGCAGCAACATCTTGAGCTCGATGGTGGATGCAAGAAGTCCACATATCATCTGTGACGCTATTGCGCTTGTCCCGTCAACCCACCCTGTTATATGTCGTGGTAGAGACCCGGCACAACATCTCAGCCGTTGATTCCTTGCTGCAGAAAATCACAGAATTTTGAATTTGCCGCAGCAGGAATCCGCGGGCCTTACTTATGACTAGAGCCGGGATTTTCATGCCATGCCATTTTCGTACCAAGAACAGTGAACAATGAAAAACATTGCATGTGTTGATGTTTTTTACTGCATGTTTGCACACATATTTCGAGAGTTTTAGTGCATATTTATCCTACTTACGACACTACGTATTATACCCCTGACGACAGGAGCTGGCACGGAAGTTCTTGGACAATTACATATTCTTGGCGGTGGGACGTGTGGGCAGCACGTCTGAGAACATCACCCAGAAGGTGGTGTGGGTGGAGGAGCATGACAAACGTTCCTTCTTGCTGGATCTGCTCAATGCGGCTGGTCTCAAGGGAAACAGCAACCAATACAACCCTTCAGATTCACTCACGCTGAGCTTTGTGGAGACCAAGAAGGGGGCGGACGCCCTCGAGCATTTCCTCCTCAAGGAGGGATATCCTGTCACCAGCATTCATGGTGACCGCAGTCAGCGGGAACGCGAGGAAGCTCTCTGGTCCTTCCGTACAGGTCGTACGCCCATCCTAGTTGCTACTGCTGTAAGTCAATTTCTCAGGCTCCTTAAAGGGATTTATTAATGTTTCATCCGTCGTAGCTTTTTTAGTGCAGTTTTCTGACAATGTAAGCACAACCAAGCTGGAAGGGGATTCAGGGCTGTTTTGAGATGACAGAATGTAATCAGGTAATCAGAACTGGAAGCTGCTGACAGTGATGTCACAACAGCAAGAGTGACTGTCACGAGCAACATCTAGAGCCCCTAGCTTTCCGTGAAATTTCGTGGAATTGACCGTGTCTCGGTTAACCTTCTGTCTCCCTCAGAATCGCCTTTTTTTCGTGCAATATTCGATATCTTACAGAACTATGTAAGGATTTCAATGGATCTGTGACATTTTTGTGGGTTCCAAACTTAGCAGCTCTTACCTTTAGAGCCTCAAGTTTTCGGGAAATATTTTTTCTAAATTTGGGCTAAAAATCTGGTAAATAAACGTGTGCTCTAAATTTGTGCAAATCTCGGAGGAAAAACTTCCAGTATGCTAAATTACCGGGGGAAATCTGGCTCAGTTACTCTAACTGTACTGGTTTGGTACAAACGATGGCAAAACCGTACCTGCCAACTCTCCCGCATTGTCCGGGAGACTTCCGAATTTAGTTCAGTCTCCCGATTGTACGGACGTGCCCTCCAGTCTCCTGGAAGATTGGGGCCTTCGGGTTTTTTGTCTGATTTTTCTTTCAAATCTGCACAAACATATATTCCCGAAGAATTAGACAACCCGTAACATGCGTTTCGTGGCATGACCTCCGATGGCGCTCACCATACAGAAGAAATACCCGCACGTGTTCCCCATACGTGCCCTTTTCATGGGTTTTCTGGTTGAGCACTACCAGCCGCGGAGCGTAAGCGACCACGTTCCCAAAATGTGACTAAGCGAAGCGCTACAGGTGTGGACCGGCGAAGGTCCTACCCCTCTGGGGCAATCTCCCGAATTTTGAGTTTGTCAGGTTGGTAGGTATGCGAAACTATATTTGATGCTAAATAAGTTAGTGCGCATTCCTACAGGCGTCTCAGTAAGGACAATTTCCCGGGTGAAATTGGAGTTTCACCCCAAGGAGGCAACCTTTAATTCGGTGGAAGAATCTGGTTGAGACCTAAAACTTGAAGATCTACTCATCTTCCCTGGTCTCCCAGTGATTGGTGTTCTTGCCTGCAGGTGGCAGCAAGAGGCCTGGACATCCCCAATGTGAAGCATGTCATCAACTTTGACCTGCCGAGTGATATAGAAGAGTACGTGCACAGGATTGGCCGCACTGGCCGTGTAGGAAACTTAGGTGAGATCCCCGGTTGCCATAGCCTGGAACTGGCTATAGTTACAACTTATGTATTATCTTCAGGTCTGGCAACTTCCTTCTTTAACGAGAAGAACCGCAACATGGCCCTGGACTTGGTGGAGCTCATCACGGAGACCAAGCAGGAACTTCCCGACTGGTTGGCTGCTTTGGCGAAAGAGGTCCAGGCCGAGCAGCGCTCATCCAACCAGCGTCGGTACGGAGGAGGAGGCCGCAGGTCATTGTCGCCTTGCTGTGTCCATTTTTGTTTCTCTTTTGGAAGTAGTGAATGTTGTCTGGATGGTGTACCGTAATTTTGCGCGTATTAGCCGCGGCTTATGCGCAATTTTTTTATTTGATGACTATTTTTTTCCCCGTATGCCGGTTTTAACGAAAGGGCCGGTGGTGTCTCTGGAACAGCACTGCCCTGCCGATGCACGAAGAGTGCGTAACAGGGACGGGTCCACATTCGAGTAGATTAATCTTCCCGGTGCATTTCCCTGAGCAGAAAGTGGTGACACTGATTAGCATCTTCTGGAAGACCACTGGCCCATCAATCTACGAAAAACGCCCAACAAGGGCACAATCTGATCTTGGTAGAACTCTATAGAGCTGACCTCCTTTGTTGTACACTATGCCGACCCCTGAGTATGGACCACAGGGTTTATGGCATTCTGTCTCCTCTGTCGCACAAATGAGTCGTCTCGTATTGCCCGCAGCTTATCTGCCAGAAAATTTTCAAAACGTTCCTAAAAACGCGTCCTGCGGCTTATCTGCGGTGCGGCTCATACGCGTGAAATTACGGTACTCTACTTAGATCCCCATATTTGCAAGTTCTATGTCTCGCTGAAATTGGGGGTGTGGGCAAAAATGTTTCAAAAGATGTCGGGAGTCTTAATGGAGGGAGTCTTTGACCACGGTAATCTAAAAGGCTTAAAACGGTAAAATAGGGCAATATCGGGTGGAAAAACAGATTTTCGGGTCTAAAATAAAAAGAGCGCTTGTTGGAATTTAGATGAACGCAAGATGCGTGCTGGGTGTGCAGTGCCCGTATTGCTGGCTGAATTGGCACTTTGCCAAATGAGTACATGTTTCACCCCTAAGTGGTGGTGTTGCAAAAATGGGGTTTCACCCAGAAACACGAGGCCCTATTTATACATCTGCATGGTTGCTCTCATTTAATACCAGAAGTCTCCAAATTGACAACTTCTCCTCCACTTGCAGTGGTCGCTATGGAGCTGGCGGATTTGGAAGCCGCGACTACCGCCAGTACAGCCGCGACCGTCCCGCCGGGGGCAGCGGACCAGGCGGACGCCCCGTCAACAACAACGCAGGTGGTTATGGTGGAGGTGCGCCACAATATGGTGGCTATGGCGCCAACCACTTTGCCGGCAACACCTACCGTCCCAGCAGCTATGGTGGGAACTACAGCTCTTCTTCCACCGATTGGTGGGGGAACTAAAACGGGGGAAAGGGAGAGGACGAAGTTTCCCCATCTCCCTGTGCTTTCCTCCTTTCCCTGCTTTCTCTTTATTGTCGCCCCCTCTGTGCTTGTCAGCGGAAGTGCGCCCGTCACCTTCTCGGAGACCACGCCCGTTATCTATGTCTGAACAGGAAAAAGAAAATGGTTTACCCTGGCTGCATCTGTGTCGACGTGGGGGCCACGTTGAACGCCTGCTCCTGTGTGGTTGAGCTTTGCCGGGGCTCGACTCGTTAAGTCGTCCCTCAAGTAAGGATACACACCGAAAGCTGCGACGGAGGTGAAAATTTTGACAGATTAAAAGGCGGGACATTCCTGCACTTAGGGTTTTTTTTTTTTTTTTTTTTCCTTCGCTGTTGTAGCATTTCACTAACAGTGACTCGCACAGAGATACGTACGTATGCATCTGGTTGTAACCTACCGATTGGTTGTAGTCCATGTTGTTTATCCGTTTCGCGTTATTGCTTTCTGCGTTGCCTGGAACCGCGCATCGAGTGCCCCGTGTCTTTCGAGCGTGGGAGAGAGCTAGCTCTGTCCCACTTGGGCACCCGGGCAACGTTTTTTTTTTTTTTCTTCAGCCACGAGGTTCACGTTTCTTGAAGACTGTTTATATTCCAGCGGTGTTGTTGGTCGAGTTTTGTTGTCCCCAACGTGCGAAAGTAAAAAAAAAAGAAAATGGATTGGCCTTTTTTGCTTTTTGAAATTGTTTTCCTGCGCAGCGCTACTTTGGTTCTACTCGCAGTTGTGGGAGGGACCTCAGTGAGCGGCAGGAACTTCCTGCTACTACTGCATTACGAAGTGTGCCTGCACTAAGGCACAGTGACTGTCAACAAATGATGGGCAAGATGATTAATTAATTAATTGGCTTTTAAACGAGGTTTACTTGAAAATGGGACGAGTTGGCTTATCTAAAATTGCTGTTTTTTGGGGGAATACCTTTTTTTTAACGTAATGCACATCTTTTCTGGTCAGACAGTAAGCTATCAAACTGCCATTCAGAGAGCGTCAGAGGGCAGAGACCTTCCAAAGCTAAAAATAGCAGCAGTGGCTTTTTCTCAATCTCCGGACGATATTGTGATACGAAGGGACCACCTCAACAGTTGGGCATAATATCCGCGGTTGAGCGCTCTCGTGCAGAACACACGTTTTTGAAAAACTTTGTTCCTTTCTGAGCTGAGCTTTTCTCTTAACAGCGAGCTCGGCTTTGTGAGTTTCTTCATTTGTATATATGTATGTATATTGCTGTGTGTGTGTGTATGATTAGGGCGTACAAGCACACACGTATGTATGTATGTATATATATGCGCATCATCACGTTTTTCGTTAATGCCGAGTTACTCTTCCTTTTACGAAACCAATTCAGTTGTGTGCAATGACTTTATAGCAAAGGCCACAAGACCCATTTTTCTCACACGAGGAGGACATCTAGTCTTTGTTCTTCTTTCCGTCTCCTTTTTGCGACGTGCCCCCGCTAGCGGAGGTACTGCATTTATTTCTTACGCGGACACCAGGGGTGAAGTGTGCGGACTTCTCGTTCGCGTTGTACATAGGCAGGAATGAAAGCGAATATCCCTTGAGCAGGATTTTTTCTCTGTCCTGCAAACATTTTATCATCCCGACAACAAAAACGTGCCTTAGGGGCGCCACACAGCGGGAATGGGGATTCTCAAAGGGCCTTTGTACATAGCAGCGTGTCATCTCTGGGAAGCACATAACATTGTGTCGCGTTTTTTTCACATTTGTACAGGGAACTGCTGGGTCATTTTCATGTACATAGCATAGGTTTTATGACAAGAGGGCCTCCGCCGAAGGGCAGCAGAGTCTAAACTTAGCACGCAGTCAAGTGGTAACAAAAGCCTACCCAGTGATTCAGTCGTTGGTATTTATTCAGTAATGTACTGCTACAGCAGTGCGTTTATTTTCCCGCCACGTGAAAGATACTGACAGAGCAAAAAAGTTACACGTAGAGGAGCAACTTTGCTGGGCAGCGTTTGTTGCACGCTGCTTTGGTCGTGCAACAAAAGTTGCTACCGGACGACTCAGGATTTCCCATTTAGTCTCTCCTTTCCTTTTTTTTTTGAACTGGAACAAAGAAAGTGCCAGCCTGGGGTGGTCAGTTGCCGTTCTCTCACTTTATAACCACGTGCTCACTATGCACGTGCAGACGAGCGGGGGAGGTCTCTGTATTTTGACGACAACGGATTGCTTGCCTGAAGGAAACACGTATACAAGATCAATTTTGCCCATCATTGCTTCCTTGTATTCTTCTCAAGGCTGTCCCTATATGACTCCTGCAAGGCTCCGCAAGTGGAGAGTTTTCCAACGCGAGGGACTTGTACTCGAGAAGAGTGAACAATCAAACGCTAGTTGAACAAAGAGAGAAAGAAAAAAAGGCATGAGTGCATGCGTCTTCTGTGCGGGCATTTTTTGAGTTTTTAGTGCAGCTCTCGTGTCTGGGGTGGGATGGGCCTGCAGAAAATAAAGCAGGCGGGCCTGGTGTGGTCGGCGAGGGATTTAGCGCATGTATACAAAACGCTGTCATTTTTGTCCGACCTTGACTGAGAAAAAAAGTCTCGCTCTTGTTTGTAATCGCCATTACCTGGGGATGTGTTGGGTCCTCTAGTACTGGGCATTCTTTTTAAAAAACGCGGTATTGGATGTTGAAAGGGCAAAAAAATAAAGGTATTTGAACATCTGATTAATGGTATGTCTGTGTGTATTGACATGTTAGTGAATGGTGTGTGAAAAACGTCGAACTTAGAAGTGCATAGAGGTTGTTCAAATAATGCGAACACTGAAACTGCAAACTTTTGAAACTCAATAACTCGTAATATCTCTCTTATAGCAGCACTAATTGCGCTCTTCTGCATTGATAGCACTTAGCCCCATTTGAAGTGTTCATTATTGATAGCTCCTCAGCATTGATACAGACTAGCTCCATTTGAAGTACACTACACTTCAGCATCTCATTTGATGTATTGTCACTGAGAAACTAAATACCACTAGAGGAAGTAAACCGCTTCATTTGTAGTTGAAATAGAACAAGCTTTTTTTGCGATGACCACTGCACCAGCACCCTGTAAAGACCCCGATAGCGACAGAAACCATTGCGCAAAAACTGACTGTCAGTCCTAGAGTCTGGCCACTATACAAGTGGGAGACATCCGCGGTCTCATGCATTCTGTTAAGTGTTTCTTTGCCGTGCACAGTACGGCTTTTCATGAGAGGTGTTTGCTGCCCTCCGGGGCAGTGACTGCTCAGCCCAGAAGTGACGTTTTGAACGAGGTCCCCCGTCATCGTCCTAAGTAGTAGAGAATCGCACAAGGATCGCTTGGTGTCCCACGCACAGTAAGGGTCCTGGAGGCCGACGCATTCTGCGCAAGAGGTAGCAGTCCAGTTGCAGTTGTCCAGGGGAACTGACACCACTTCGTGGTACGTTAACACAAGTAACGTTATGGCGTGAGGACTGCGTACGATTTTAAGTTCTCTCACTGGTTCTCCTTCCGGGAACACGATGATGTCTTCAACGACGACGGTGGATGCAGAGTTGATGCCAGTGTTGACCGCCTTGATGACATGTCCGTGGTTGGTTCCAATAAAAAGCACGTCGAAGCTTTTCCCGTTCGTCGTCTGAATGTCGGGATCAACCGTCATTGCTGTATAATGGTAGTTGAAGCCAACGTGCATGAGGATTGGTTCGCCGAGAACGTTGACGACTTGGCCTTCAACGAGTGGGTTAGCGTCCATATGTTCTGCGGTCACATTCTGGAACAGACAACGGTCTTCCGATTCCGTTTTGTTGCCTCTTAGGACGCTGTCAACGTCGGCCACGTTGAAAACGCACATTGCCGAACTTTGTATGGGGTTGGAGTTTGTGCTGAAAAATGCGTAGATAAGATTCCTTGCTGCGCTGAATCCCGATGGACTGACGCCTCGAATGGCGGTGAAGTTATACGGTGCTGTACCGTTAAGTACACAGCGAAGCTTGGTTTTGACGAATGTCGACCAGTACTGGTGTGTGGGGCCACCTGGGTCGTTTGCGCACACTCGAGCTACCATGGACACGACTTGGGTGCCACACTTGTGGTCATTTGCGACTGTCTCGCGGAAGAACACGTACACAAACTCGTTGGAGGAGGTGAATCCCACGAACTGGGCGTCAGCGTTCAACTGACGGAAGTCGTTTGGTTTCGTACGAAGCGGATTCGCGTACAGCACGGGCAAGCGTCCCCATTCGGGACAACCGGACACTGCTGCGATTAGTCTGGATCCCGCCAAATGGTACACCGCAGTCTGGTTTCTGTGCGAAGGACAAACCGTCTTTCCATCGACGTCTGTCTTCCAGGCGAAACCACCTGAAGGGCTCCTCTTGTACACCCGACAGCGAGGAGTGTTAGCATGAGTTCCACAGATAAGCAAGACGTCCGGTGACATGTGCCTGGCCACACGGATGTAGTTACCACAAACGTCGTCGTCGAAATGCAATCGACAATTTGCGTAGCTGAGAGACGATGGAAACCAAGTGATGTTGCTGACTACTTGCATGGCATCTGTGCTTACGTTGTGGATAGCGTTCCGACCGCCCAGGAGAACGTACTTGTCTTGGACGAGGAGTATACGCAAGTTCTCTCCCGTGCGATTGTCTGTTAGGAAAGTATGTACCATTTGCTGTGGATAGTCTTCCACTATCATTCGGGGTTCGGGCTCTCTATACTGAAATGTGAAGGCGGGAGGAACAAGGCAGACGAGGAAGCAGACAGCTAGAATTGCGTTCATGCTGACTTGCCTTGGAAGGTTACCGCCGCTTCTTCTGCTGCTTCTTCTTCAGCCAGGAGGGCCGCCGCCGCTTGCAAAACGCACGAGAAACGTTCTCTTCACGTGCTCCATTTCTGTCGCATTTTTTAAGCTGTGGATTCTACAGCGGCTTACTCCATCTGTAACCTAACGCGTGGCGAAATTTTCGGGAACACACAAGACAACCATCATCCTACTATATCGTCATAAGGACACACAGTCTTGACCCTACAAATGCGCGTCCAAGTGCACGACTGTCAGTTGTCTCGGATAGGCCTATTGCATGGAGTGGCTCAGAAAGGTGGTGGAAAGCTATTTTTAATTTATTGAATAGCGAAATGAGAAATTTGCGAGCAAAATATTCTCTACAGTAATGTACACGTGCAAGCAGATCGCTCAAAAAATGATCCAACTTCATTTGTAGTTTAAATAGAAGAAACTTTTTTTGCGGTGTCCATTACACCAGTATCCGGTGAAGACGCCGACAATGACCGATGTGAACACACAGAAACTGAGTGCCAAACCGAATGTCCTCCCGCTGTAAAAGTGCGACATGTCCATTGACGGGTTCAGCAGACTGCCCCTTTCTGCTCTGACGGCCGACCGCAGCCGACACATGTCACTGTGACCCGAAGTCACATTTTGAACCAAGTCCACGTTGGACTGCGTGAGCAAGAGAGAGACGCACGTTGAACGCACGCTATCCCAAGCACAGTATGGGTCCTGCAGTCCGACACACTGTTCGCACGTTCTCGCAGTCCAGTTGCAGTTGTCTAGCGGCACAGAGACCACTTCATGATACGTTACGACCAAGAGGGTCGCCATTCTATGACTTTGAACAATTTTTAGTTGCAGCACCGCTTGACCTTCGGGAAAGACAAAGATGTCCTCAACGACCTCGGTCGCGACGACCTTTTGGCCGAGGTTGATAATTTTGATCACGTGACCGTGACTAGTACCGACGAAGAGAACGTCCAACTTGCGCCCACTGGTCGTCGCCACTTGCTCCTCGACTGCAACCGTTGTGTAGTGGTAATCGAAGCCGACATGTACGAGCAGTGGGTCGTCGAAATAACTGAATATGGTACCTGCGATGGCGTTCTCTTGACTCTCCGAAGCCGGGCAATTTTCTTCGATGATTGAGCGGTTGCTACGCAAAACGTGATTCACGCTCGCAATGCTGAAGACGCAAACGGCCGAGGCCTCGACAGGACCTCCAGTAGCGCCGAAGACTGCGTACACTAAACTTTCCGATTTGGTCCAGCTAATGTCTTGCAAGTTGGTGAAGTTGTGCGGCGCTGAGCCATTCAGTGAGCAGCGCAGCCGAGCCTTTGAAAAGGTCGACCACGACTTCTGAGAAGGTGATCCGGAGTCGCTTGTACATAGACGGGCTACGGTTGCCAGCGTGACCGGTGCACATTCACGGCTTTCCCGAACAGATTCCCGGAAGAAGAAATAAAGAAAATGACTCCATCGAACTACTCCTACAAATTGCGCGTCGAAAGCCAGCTTGGAGTCGTTCGGTGAGGTTCTTAACGGATGGCCATAGATCACGGGCCAGCGTCCAGCCTTCGGATAAGCAGACACAGCTGAAAATAGTCTTTGGGACGTCTGAATATATACGGTAGCCTGTCTCGCATCGGCAGGACAGAGAGCTTTGCCGTCTGTATCTTTCTTGATGGTCAGGTTACCCATAGTGTCTCGCTTGTAGACCCGACAACGAGGTGCGAAAGCGTGCGTCCCGCAAACAAGCAGCGATCCTGAAGACGTGCGGAAAACTACTCGGATGAAATTTCCACACGCAGTGCCTCGCTCGAGGTTAACCTGGCAGTTTGCGAAGCTCATGGGGGTCGGGTTCCAAGTGATATTTTGCTCCGGCTGCATCGTGACCAGGCTGATGTTGTACAGAGTGTTTCTTCCGCCGACCAGAACGTAGTCACCTTCTACGAGAAGAACCCGCAGGTTTTCTCCTGTCGCGTTGCCCGGTAAAAATGTATGGACCAGCTGCTTCGGGTAATCTTGGACATGCGCGTGCGGTGAGAGTTCGTGGTCCCAGATGCCGTAACAGGCAATAACAGTGCTAAGAATGTAAACAACTGTGAGCAAGTTCATGACTGTGGCTGAAAACCTCGATTTTGCGTAGGCTTTGAAGAAACGAACGGATGGTCTCGTGGCGCGTGATGTATGATGCGTATGGTCTTTGTTCTGGACACGCAGGACATCGTGGATTTCTCTTACAATCTATCTCTACCACCACCGAAGTTGTATTTCTACACTTTCACCGATCCAACTTGAGTTGCAACCGATTCCATACAAGCTACGAAATAGTATAAAAAATAAGAGCCTGTGCCTGTGCCTGTGCCGGGAAGATTTTTTCTAAAGATGTGCCTGTCCAAAGGGGACTACACAGGTGGCGCTGGCTTTGCCGCAGGTGGCCTTTATTTTTGAAGCGTGATGTGGGCAAGCTTACGCTTGTCCCATCCTACAGTTGGCAATACGAGGTAGTTCTCCTGCGTGATGACAATACACACCTATTCTTCAGTCGAATCTTGCCGTATATCCCCTCCCCCATACGAACGGTAGATTGTACGTATATTTAGTAGTTTGTACATACTTGTAACGACAGCTTGTATGTAGAACGTTTACATTGTTATGCTGTTAGTGAAAAGCAAATGCGATGAGGTCAGTTACTTACTTAGGCAATTATGTCAATAAAATATTCTCAACAGCTACGAACCTAAACAGCCCTACATAAAGTTCTTCAAAAAAAAAAGAAAACTCCATACCTGAAGAACAGCACGCATGCCGTTTTTGTAGTTGGGTTACGGCCAGGCGTACATTTTTTGTAAGACAGTGTGCAACTACCAGATGACACCTAAAACCCAGAGTGCAGAAAGTATACGTAGAGGAGACAAGGACGGGACCAACAGGTCGTTCAGTGAAAAGGTCGGCAGTTTTTTTTTTATTCAGGTCAAGGTTCGCCGCGAAGTTGTACAGGTCGTGCATATTCGCATGTCAGGAAACATATGTGCCTCAACTCTGAGTCGCTTCGATTACCCGAGAAAGAGTTTAGTCTTGTAAAAGCAGTTACTATCGCTTGAGGATTCCGTTGATGAGCTGTGACGTCAAACAGAATGGAGGTTGGTTGAGAGCGGCATGGGATTTTAACCACTTGGCAGTGGGTACCTGTCTCCATGTTCCCTCTATACGTGCCCGTTCTTCTTGCACCGCCAAGTTCTTCTGACGTGTTACAAACGATGAGCCGAACGGCCTTCATTAATCGACTTTCTAAGTTTTGGGGCGAATATATGATAGGAAGGCACTCCTTCCCTGTCATCTTCATCCCCGAGACGTTTCAGATTCCATTAAAGAATCTAATTTTAAGTCCCTCTGGAAGCCATTATTAGTTCCTTACCGAAGCGAAGGGTACATGACCTCGGGGTTGCTCACCCCTTGATGCCCATCACAAAAGGCATCACTCGTTGCCGTGTATGCGCGTAGCCGGCAAATAGGATAGGGTAGGGCATTGCTGTGGAGCAAAATCCACGCTTTGCCAACGTCGATATATACGTGATACCGTCCTTTACGTACTATGCCAGGAAACGAAGTGCAGGCTCATGCGGGTTGGTGGGGTGTTGCTTACGCGCTCTATGTGCCTCCTACATGTTCTTCCAGTTGGGGGGGCAAACCCCTCACCTCTTTTTCCGGAGTCGGACGCTGCGGGCTGTGCGGTCAGATGTTCGTATTGTTATGACATCTGAGGATAAATCCTGACGACCACACGCGAGAGTGCACAATTTTTACGAGTGACCTTGAGGTTCCAAGGGGGGGGAGGGGGGACGCCCCCTTGTTCCCCTATCGGTAGGCCGATGCGCACAACGAAGGCGTTCTTCTGGCGGAGCGACAAAAATCACCACCACACTGTCTATATTTCCGGAGCCCCGAAAACAGCGCCAGCGCTCCAAAAGGAGCAGATGTCTCCTAATGAAAAAGTTGATAACGAAGACAACGCCCATGAAGGTTGCTAATGCGGCTTTTACGTGGCCGACACAACACATATCGCCAGTTCGAACCTCGGGGAAACAACAGCTATACCAGCTTGCCGCGCAAACCATCGAGAAATGCATCATCTTTCCCGCATTTTATTCAAACCTCGAGTAGCGTGTTTCGGCCACAACATCCATTGTACCGTCTGAACGACAGTCGACCTCGTAGCCGCCGTCACATTTCCCAGAGCGCTTCCGCTCTCGTTTGCCCTTCCTCGGCGTACACGCTCCGAGTGTACACCCTGCTTCCCGTAAATGCACCCTTGCCCTATACCTCGCACACACCGACTGTCGCCCACCCGCGGGCTCCCATATAAGGACCAGACGACACTAATAGAAGCGGCACCAACTCGTTGAGAGCGCTGGGGAGCTCCCTGCCGGCCATCCCTTGGAGCGCGTGTGGTCTGGCCGATGCTTTTTTTAGTGCGATGCTCATCGCCTCTCCTCCGCGTCTTTCTGCTTCGCACCCCACACCGGAAGGAGAGCACATATCCTAACTGTGCGTATAGTGGTCCCGACGTGCTTTTTTTTCGCGTGTGATTACTCTGGAGCCTCTGTGGAAGAGCGCTTCTTGCAACGCATGTGTCATGTGTTTTGTGTGCGCGACAGTGAGCAGGTGACCCAACTCGTGTATCGACGAGCACAAAAGTGGATTACCCGGCAGCACATACGGATTAACCGCTAGAAACCAAAAAGTGGAATTATGTTGTGAGATCTATTATGTTCAACTATGCATGCTGCAAGTACGTGGTGACGCGTGTGACTCTCTACCATAGTGCTCTAGTGGATCTTTCTCGAAGTCGTTCGGTTCACGCGGTGGAACATCAGCCTTGTTGCCCAGACCCTCTGCTTTTCTCAGCCGTCGACTGCAAGGCGGTGCATTACGGATGGTGTTCGCCGTTGCTTAAACTTCCGTCATTTGTTGTGGGCCATTCGGCCCCGGCCGAGACTATTGCGCCCCAGCGTGCACAGACAGCGCCACCTAAGGCGAATTTAGACTTTAACGTCCTCGACCCGGTGGAACTTCTGGCTGCGGACATTGAGGGAAAACTGGAAGCCCTGGTCAACTCCTTCGTCGCTCAGGACAAGGTCCGGTTGGCGGCGAGGAAGTCCAAGAGCAGTATTTCATCAACGACCCCGACCTCGGGGGGCTCAGTAGTTACCGCCAAAACCTCAGCGTCTACTTCATCCGCTCCGGCTTCTCCAAGTCAGTCGCCGGATCAGAAACAGAAAGACGATGCAACCAAGTCTGACGTCGCAAAGAGGACACCTGCTGTTAAAACCCAACCGAAAGAGGCCAAGCAGGAGGCAGAAATTAAAACAAAACCCGGTAAACGGACTGAGGTAACCCCCGTGAGGTCTGCGGTAAAGGAATCTGCTGGTTCAGGGAGTCTCAAAAAAGACTTGCAGACAACAGAATCAAAAGTAGTAGCAGTCTCACGCAAGTCTCCGAGGACAACCAACTTTGGCAAGACACAGCAAGAGGACATCTCTAAAGGTCAACGGTGTTCGAAACCCACAACTGTCGAGAAAGAAAAACACGTCGACGACAATGCGACACCTTCCAGTACACCTAGCCCCACACCTGAAAAAGCAAGTCCTCCACCGCAGCGTACAATCTTCAAGGTTTCTCCGCCCAACTTAATATCTCTAGTCACCGGAGCACCTCGGACGACAACACCGTCAACCTCAACAACAACCACTTTCAGTTCAACGTATGTACCGACCGTGTCCACCGTCACATCTTCAACTCCTTCCAGGTCCACCACAGTGTCTGTTAAGGTGAGAGATAGTAAAATCCAGAACGACTCAGAAAAACCTAGCGCGCTACCGTCTACTTACCCTGTTTGTGAGCCAAAAGTTACGTCGACTAGTCAAAGTGCCATTACCCACCAAACAGACACACCCAGTGCACCTAGTACGTACGACAATGATACTGTGCCAAAGTCATCAGTGTACGGCAGCGAGACTAACACAGCGAGACAACCGGCGTACGACAGATACCCAACCACGTCTGCTGTGGACTACGGCAAAGCGCGTTTTCAGAACGCTCAGGAAACGACAAGGCTCGAGCAGCTGTTACGTCAGAAGCCGAGGAACGGCCACATCGTTACGGAAGCCAAGTCCAGATGGGAGTCTTTGGTGTCTCCGACGTCCACGGTAAATCGTCCTGGACAGTTGTGGATCAATGGCTATGGATCTCCTCCAACAAATGAACTCTTGGATGTGGACTCCCTCCTTTCCACATCTCCGAGGAGATTGAACTCTCCAGATCTGTATCTGGACACCGTATCTCCGTCTATCCCTCATCCCAAGCTGACAAGCTCTCAGAAGCAACATATAAGAGAAAGATCGCTTTCACCGACGGAAAGAGGTCACGCTCATGTTCCAGTGAAGCCGTTCCTCACCAAGGGTTCCGTTGCCGAACGGGTGTTGCTCTTCGAAAGATGTCCAGAAAGAAGCCAGGAGAAGCCTGCAGTGTACAACACCTGGAAGCACTCGGTCAGTCTACAGGTGAGCCCAATAAACATCCAGAGGACGTCTTTTCTTCTTTCTTTTGCCTTCCAAATGATTTTAATGAACCTCGTACGTGCTGCTACCGAGGTCGGTGCAACTGTGGCATGCGCGTAGTAGAAGCCTTACCCTGCTATTGTAGAATCTGTATTCTAGCTAGAACCACAAAAAGCTCTATTTATTTTGCATAAACTTTTGTCTCGCCGTCAATTTGAAGAGCAAAATTTACGACCCCTCCTAAGCTATTAATGAAAGGCCGGAAATGCTTGCACGGTAAACACCCCGAAGTATACGAGGTCGCACATGCAGTGGGCGGTCACTTCTTCGACGTTCTTATTCCCCACGCCGACAACGTGTACCACGTGGGGGTTGAGGATCAGATGGGACGATCTTTACGCCTCCTCTCATCGCACTTGTATCCTCTTGTGTACCCGCTGCACGATGCACCTGGAATCGCAACAGCGATGGTACAATTTACGGATATATGAAATTCAAGAATGAACGAAGCGAAATCGGGCCTACAGCAGTAGAAACCTAGAGCCCCCAACCTCCTTTTTTAACTCCGTGTTAGCGCCGCGAAACAACTGGGATCGGATAGACGTCGACAGATGGAGAGAGGACGGGTTAGTATGTGTCCTGGGCTGACTTCAGGAGACACTGCCGGAAAACGTCATACAGCCACGGTGCTGGGACCGGCAGCACTGAAAAGACAATTGTTGAGTTATGACCGGCAAAAGGTTATTCATAGGAAGTCTCTTTATTTCCCAACTTAGCACCCAGGGCATGCCTTCTGGCGTCCCCTCTCTCATTTAAAAGTTGGACGTTAATGTATGAAATGATATAATTGTGCCAAGTATAAAAAGCTAGCACACGTTGAAAATGTTTGCTCTTCGCTTCTGCCAGGTTCCGTCAGAGCAAGGTCCCATCTGCTGTCCTTCATCGCTTTGTTCGTATTTCTTCGAGTTTTAATGAAGCGTTGGTGTTTCGGGGTGTTTGCTTACCTGTCCGAAAGAAATTATTATTATTTTTGGCTCGAAAAGATCGATAAACTTTATTAATTTCTGCGATTCCACGTTTTTACTGATACGACTATGAACACTTTTCACGGCTATTACACGTCTAGGCACGTATTCTATGGTTATTGGTTTGCCTATGAGACTATGACGCAACTATTCAAACGAGCCAGTAACGCCAACAAAGTGCTCAAGTAAAGCACACACTCCTGTATGGGCTGACGCGCCGTCTTCAACAATGCCTTTTCGTTTACACGCATCTTCGTAATGACGGCTGTAGGTGTCTTCATAGCTCGTGTTATGTACGTGTGTAATGTTTTTCCTACATAACTCACGCAAAACGGTCCGTTCACCTTAACGCTCCGAAGGCTGCGGTCGACCCCGTGTTTATCGTTTGGGCGGCATCTAAACGGTCCTCTGAATACATCGACCTCGAGAACTTGAATTTATGAATGTAAATCATCGAGGAAATGGATGTTCTTTCACTCACGTAATTCGAGTGACGCACGCGCTGTCTCAACTAAAGCTAATGAACTAGCGTGCTAAATTTATTGCGAAATGCTTTCGGGATTTTACTGACCTTCGGGAAAGAATAATCGGTGTCTTCTCTCGAGTTGCCATTGTTTGGTGACACGGATTGCACGGAGCACTTTATTGTACTTGTCAATCTAGACGGAGGTTTCGCCCCTTTTGCGGGTCATTAATCTAAAAAACAAACAAATAAACTCCGATTGCCTCCTTTGGTATTTTATTGTCAAAGAAGCACAGAGTTCCACAGTGTTTGCACAGACGTAACTCTGTGCAAAGAAGAGTGGAGCTAGGTGCGCCATCGCGTGGCAGAGCAGTTCTATGGCGTCCGCGAACAAAGACAGATTGAAATCTGTCGGAAAAAAAAAATACTTGGTACAACGACAAGTAAAGATCCGTTCGTGTCCAGCTTTCCTCTTCTATGTCGTCTCCACATGGACGCCGCCGCAATCCTTTACTGTCTGCCACCACTCCACCTGCAACTTTTCTCGAGGGAGACGTCAGAGAGTCACGTACTCTCCTTTTACCTCTCGCTGCTGTCATCGTGAGGGCTCTGCTGTTAGGCCTAAAATAAACACTTGGCTCCCGTCACGGTAGATCGTCTGCTACGAATTCAGCGGCTTTTTGCGTCCTATAAATCTCGCATAATCGGTTGCGCAGCTAATCTGTCGAGCGTCGTCGGATTTGGAGAAGTTATGTCACAGTTGCGAGTGGTTATGCTTCATCCTTGGACATAGAAAACTTGTCTTTACGATGTCTAAAATGGTTATGCAAAATATTTCGATGAAATTAGAAGGCATCCCTTCTGCGACTTTGTAGTGGATGAGGCAATTAAACGAAGAAGAGTTGCTTACTTCAATTGAATGATGCCAGTTGAAGAGCATTTCTGACCGCCAATCAGAGGGGTGGGCCGGTGTGCTTTTTCTTCCTGTTCATTTGGCTGGGATGGGTGAGTTGCCCGAACGCGTTCCAAGTCAGACGAATTCGTCCATAAATCGTTTTCGGTACATTTTTAAGGACGTGATAAGACGTTGCAAGTCATGAGCCGAATCGCTGTACGTGTCTTCACAGTGCTATTCTTATCCGATAATACAAAATATTGCGCCATTCTCCGAAAAGTCAGCTGAGGCCAGTTTCTCTGTAGTCTTGCAACACACCAGACACGAGACTCTGTTGGGAAATGTGCTTGCAGATAGAAGGGTGATCTCTGGTTGGCACACCTGAGTAGGTAGGTAGTAGGTATACTCATCCGAACAAAGAAAAGTCCGAAAAACAATTCGGACTTATTCGAAAAACTCCGCTTTGGGGTTTCCGGTAAGCGAGAGCTGAGCAAGAAAAGCCATTCTCTCTGATGTATGGCCGGCGGGACTGCACCGCGGTACAAGCAAGGGTCTTTGATTTAACAATACATCCGTGGGACACTCGTCAACCCTATTTAGTGAGTCTACCTCGACATGTGGACATCTTTAGGTCATACTTGAAAGTCCAGTACAGCGCCTAAGGCTTCCCTTTTCCCGTGAATAACGCTTTCCCTCCTCCTCAAAGTGAAAACACGCAGGTTGTCTCCACGAAAGAGTAGCTAGCTGTTGGATCCCTGTTGCTTGGAACGTCATTGATCCCTGTTGCTTAGCTACTTTACTGCGCAAGCAATCCTTTTTCCTAATGGCCGTCAAGTCGGGTAAGCTAATGACAAAACTGAATTCAATTCTCCTTTCTTTTTTTAAAATTGGGTGCAGCTAAAAAGAAAAAGAAAGCACCCTGTATCTGACGCAGAACGGTCAAGGTGATGTTTCCGGGAGCCCATATAGACGGGATGAGATGTGCAAGTTTTGTACCGGCGATATTCGACGTCAATGAAGGACTCACTGGCCATGAACACTAAGCTTTGCTGGACGATCTTCGGCGGGGAAGGATGTTGGGAATGGTTTGGCATGAAAGGAGGAAGAGGACGATTTTGGTGCGATGTTTTTTTTTTTTTTTTTTTCACGAAAAAATATGTGAAGCCCTGACAATCGGCAGCGATGAAAAGGTTACTCAAAAGGCAACAAAACGCACCAAAGGAAATTATACAACTTAAATAAGGAACTGCTTTAGTCAATCTACACTCTGATCGTACCAAAAAAAAAAAAAAAAACATTCTCAAACACACTCACCCGTGTCGCATAATACCTCCTCTTCTTCCTTTCACGCCACACCATTCCATCCTCTCCCGCCGAAAATCTGTCGTTGGTTTCCGTGTGGTAGAGTAGCTGTACTGGTCGACGCAGCCTGACTTCGCAAGCTCGGATGTTACCGTCTCGCCCAGTGATTGTTTTCTCTATCCGACCGAGCTTCAAGAAGAACCTGGGGCGACTAGACTTATGTCGCCTGTCTTCCCCTGGTATGGGAAACAATTAGTTAGACAGTTCCAAAAGTTAGTCATCAATCAACGGCGCTGCAACAGTCTCCGGTAGCAGTCACGATCTGTGAGCCTCTGGGTCATCGTTGTGTTTTCTTGCAAAGTAGGCAAACCGCGTAAAGGACGCCCCATGAGAAAATGTGCAGGTGTCAATACTCCGATGTCAGGGGTTCGCCCAAGTCTTGATGTGTGATGGGGAGTGAATTTACTATGGCCTCAGCTCACTGCCGGGTCCAGATACCCCCTTTTTTTGCGCGGGGGGGGGGGGGGGGTCTTTGTCTAAGCGCGTAGTGGGGGAGAGGGAAATCCAATGTACATACAATGATGTTTTGGGGGGCAGTCCTCCCTCTCGGATCCGCCACTGCCTCAGCCTTCACCAGGCCAGTGATGAGTTCTTCCGACGGGTTGTCGACCGTTCGCAAGAATGGTCTTCAAATTCAATAATAATTAATTAATTAATTTCCAAATAAATCAGCGTTGTCCATATTATAAGTCGCTACTTTGTACAACGTGCTGCTTCGTGAATTGGTGACCAGCAGAAGACTTACATTGGGGGAATCGGGGCAAAACATCCTAAAACATTGCGAAAACGCGCCTGGAACGCTTCCGACTTTGAAAAAAGGTTTGCAGAAGTGTACTTTTGCTGCCTATTCTGTTTCTAGAGCGCGGCTATTCCGGGCAACGCAGCCTCCTTTGCAAACCAACGCCATGCACTCTTAAAAGATTCGCTATGTGGGAACATATGCGCTGAACGTGTTTGTTTCATTCGGTGAACCTCAAGAATGACACTTCTAGCGTAGACAGGGTATTTTTGACGAACGGTGTCTCTTCACTGGCGTAATCAGATCACCGTGAGAGGATAGGGAGCGTGCAGATCAAGGGGGGATTTCGCTGCTGCTTTAATATAGTGATATAATTCTCTGGCTTCTTCGCGACAATCAGAATACAGTGGCTTACGAGTCCTTTTAAGCATCGTCGACGATATGGAGGGTGTGTTCTCATGTCCTGCTCGAGTTTATTCGCATGACGTCACTCACAGCTGAAAGCGAACAGGCCTCGCGTAAGTCATAAGAAATATTATTGGTAGAATATGCCCATAATTGTCGTGTCTTCTAAGTATAATCTTAAAAATGAGTTTCACCACATAGCACGCTCCTAGCCAATCAACATTCCGAATGACAACGTTCTCGTCCCTGATTTGTTGAAAACGTGGGGCGGAGCCTATTTTGTGACACTTATGCTGTTCATAATTGTCACAAAAAAGGCGTACGCCTCCCGTTTTTAGCAAATCGGGGACGAGAACGTTGTCATTCCGAATGTTGATCATTCGAGATTATGGTTGGCTAGGAGCGTGCTATGCGGTGAAGTTCATTTCTAAGAGTGTAGGTTCAGTTTATTTTACGAGAAAAAGAACATCATGTAACAACTGGTAACAGCGCACATTACAACTACATTACTGTACGTCTACACTCTACAGCAAGGACAACATGCTGTTCAATCACAAAATCAAAGATTAAGAGAACCAGCACACACACGCACGCACGCACGCACGCACACACACACACACACACACACACACACACACACACGCACATACACACACACGCACGCACAGAGACAGACAGACAGACAGACAGAGTTGAATATCACGTTTAAATATACGAACTGACGTAATCAATGGCAGCGAAGGAAAACCGAATGCAAACTTTGCCGGACCTATGTTAAGTACAACGTTCATTTCAGAATGATCCCTCCATAAGAAGAAACGATCCACAGACATCGTCGCTGAAGAGGGTGGTGCACTCTTCCACCAAGTCAACCACATCCATTCCCCGTTTCTATTATCCCCAAGGGAAGCCCCTGACTCCTGCTCAAGAGGACAGCCAATTGAACAAAGTGGCAGCTGCCTTTGCAAGCTTGAAAGACGGCCGAGCGTACAGGACTCACTTCGGATCCATCGCAAAGGTCAATCACGCAGTACTCTTTTTTTATATTTTTTATGTCAGCCTCATACGCGTCCTAGTGTCACTAAATAGGGGTACTATTGGTGACTCTCTGCTCCCTATTTAGTGACTCTAACGCGTCCCACTGTTCTTGCTCTTTGCTCCATTTTTTGAAACTCGCGAGGGACAATGTTTCTCACCCCCGAACGCCGAGGAGAAGGAAAGAGAAAAGGGAGAAAAAGGGTGAGGTGAGATAGGAAGGGGGCGACAGGACGCAGAAAAGAGGAAGGCAGAGAGGGGTAAAGGGGCTTAATTTTGCCCGTCTCAAATCCCGAGGGTTTCTGTCCTCCAAACACGCCGTATTCGAAGCAAGGATCGAAACCTAAACTGAAGCCGAAACGAAAACCGCTAAAAACCCGTATTTTTCGCCGAACTGGAACTGAACCGAACCAGAATATTTCTTTTCTCCCGTTGAACTGAACCGGAAATGAACCGGGAAAAAAATCAGTCGGTTACCGGTTTGCGAAACGGTTCAGACGTAATATGCGTTGTGAGAGATCGGAACTACGATTTACTTACAAATTCGACACCGAAATTGGACAAAACAAAACTGTAACCCAAGTGTCGGGTACTTCGGACACCAAATGTAAGCTGAAATGACGTGCTAAACATAATTGTGTTGGAGACCCTGCTATGGCGAGTCTAATTTCTTGCTCCCAAAGGAGAAAAAGTGGAGTCTAACTGCGCGTTCGAGAAGGCGCCGTTTCGTCTAACGGGCCTAAGCCAACACGTGAACGTGCACGCTATGTAACGTTAGATGTAACGTTAATACATGTGGTCAGGAAGGACAAGAGGTACTATTTTTGAATTGTGACTTGGGCAAGCTTTCGTTTGTCCCATCCTACAGTTGGCAGTACGAAGCGCCATTGATCGTGTTTCGTTTTTTTTTCTTCCTTTTGGCAATTGTAGGCTTCATTGTACGCGATTATCGTCATCCAGCAACCCCAAGCTTTTATTTTGGGCTGTGAAAATAACGGCCAGTCCCTGAGCAGGATGTAACAGGGTGTATACGACGAGTGAACATAGAGAGTACAGTATGCTACTGTAACGTTGCACCTGGAACATGCAGTGTTGCTGTGAACCACTGCTGTATCGACAACAACAACAACAAAAGTACATTTCTGTTATTTGAGAATCGTAAGGATGTGTTTGCCCATGGCGATCCGCTCAACATTCTCTTTCCCGATATTTTGCGCTGCTGTGGAGCTGAACCCGTACCGAACCATGACTGAAAGTTCCTCGCCGAAGACGTGTCCAAGTAGATTGTCCAACCGTAGCGTAGTGCTTAGAACACCCGGCAGAGTAAACGGGCGCGAGTGCAGGTTGCAGAAAGCTTGTATGTGGAAGTTGTGCACGCAAAATTCTTATCTTATCTTATCTATACATGGTGTTGCACAGGCATGTGGTCTTCCCTTGTATTGGAAGCTCCCTCTCTTTATTGCTGCCGGAGGAGACGCCAAGGGATTTGTTACCAAAGATGCCTTCTTGGACTACTGGAAAAGGTACATAAGCGACTGTGTTACCTTCACTGACCCAACCCGCACTCTGTAGCTATCTTACTAGGTATTTCCTTGAGCTAACTTAGTCTCTAAGGTTTTTGTATTTTGGTGCTGTTATTCTCACTTTCGGAGTTGTTATTGCATCTATTGTGTATCCCGTTTATATGTATGTACCTTATAGTATCTTGTACTTTTTGTTTTTCTGCATCTTGTCAAATATCCGTTTTATAATGTACTCCGTTCTCGTTGATGTTTTTTCTACATTCTTACCGTGTGCCCACCCTCCGTTATGTAAATAAATAAGCGAAACAGTAGAAAGAAAGTAAAATGTGTATCCAATAAGCCAAGGACCTGTATTGCAGGATCATTTCTCCTGGTCGAGATGAACCAACGTGGTTCGTCAAAGTATTTAGTAGAGGTTCCAGGAACTACGTTGTGCCCGATGACTTGGTGCCCTTGATGCAGGTATGGAGATGATCTTTCTTTCCAGTTTTCCAAATAATACCGTAGCAATTAAAGCGTAATAGTAGGTAAAAGCTCGTTGCTGGGTTCGAATCCCCCCCCTGGATCCCTTCGGATGATCAGAATTAGTTCACACTGCCGGTGTTTGCATTGGAGGCAACTACATTATTGCAACTACACCCCTGTGCTGTCTTCACAGCGCCCCTGGTGTCGGCCCAGGGCATACACTAATCCCCTCGCTCCTTTCCTGCTGTTTGTACGTCTGTACGCCGCTCATAACCACAGTTGCTTCGCGGCGCTAACACGAAAAAAAAAAAAAAAACTGAAAGGTGTACCCATCCTGTGTGCACACACAAAAAAACTCGGCTTTATTTGGAAAGAAGCCTGGAAACCTCATCGTCTACAACCGACGCCTTTTCACTTGACTCCTTCTCATATGGAAAAAAAGTGTAAACGCTGCAGTGCCATGCGGGTGAATTGTGCCGGCCAGATACAGCATCTAGACTATACGGTCGACTATGGGTATAACGAAATTCACGGGGACCGCAATTTCTTTCGTTGTATCGAACATTTCGTTACATCGAGGAAGGTCACGAAGGCGCGCCCTGTACAGAAGCGTCAATAACTCCCGCTTGGATGTGGAAAAGTGTTTCGTGAAAAACGACAACAACGACAAATATAGCGTCAGAGGGCGGCATTTTATTCTTACGTGAAATAGGCGGCGTCTGCGTCGTGCCAAGAAGTTTCTTCGTATTTCCAAATGTAAAGATGCGTTGATATGAACATGGTTGTCACATCTAGCAGGACCTTATTGTTGTCACATGGATGGATTTTAGTAACACGTTTATGTGTGAATTTTATCCCAGAGAAAGTGCTCGGAGTGCTGCTTACCCCTCAAATAAATCCTTGTTCTTTTTTTTTTTTTTTTTTCTAGGATGTGATTGATACCCATCCTGGCCTGTTGTTCCTCAAGGACGCCGTCGAGTTTCACTCCCGTTATGTGAATACTGTAAGTAATAAATGCTGCCATCGGAACTTGTGCAGTCAGTTCTGATTAATGTAAATAGTTGTATTTTAAAGTACACACATACACATCAGGACTTCTAGTCTTCGGCGAGTCTCTTTTCAAAAATTCGGCACTTATACCCAACACTGAATGTACGCGCAAGAAGTACTTCACTGCGCGTCGTCCTATTGGACAGACAAATAGCCGAAATTTTCTAGTTCAGTTTCAGTTTGGAGGGTCTACGGTCTACCATACTGACGTCATAGATGGCCATTGCAAGAAGGAAGAGACTGTTGCGCATGCAAGCCGCATATAGTAGCCCTGTCCTCTTCCTGTATAGTAGTAGTAGACATGTCCTATCCCTTTTGTGTGCGCACACAACAGATGGCGCTTTTCTTGATTGTGAATATCGTCTTTGCAGGTGATTGCTAGGATATTTTATTCTGTAAATAGATCGTGGAGTGGAAGAATAACGGTTTCGGAACTGAGGAAAAGTAATTTCCTTCAGGTATGTCTATGTCGTCGTCTCACGAAACGTCTCTCCGTTCATCGACAGAATAAGAAATTATATCCTTCCGACCATCGCAGGTGTTGTCACTGCTCGAAGAAGAAGATGACATCAACCAAATAACGGAATATTTTTCCTACGAACATTTCTATGTGATCTATTGTAAGTTCTGGGAACTAGACAAAGACCATGACCTCTACATCGACAAGTTCGATTTATCCCGGCACAATGAAGGAGGTGATGAAACTATTTTAATATTTGCTAATACAACGCTTTCTCGTCACGTTTTTTTTTTACAACTAAACCGTACGATTATTAAATCTTCAGCAATCTCCTTGAGAATTATTGAGCGGATCTTCTCCGGCGCCATTTCGAGGTGAGACCACCTGAATGATGTCTATATGCATGCCGGTTGCGGTAACACGAATATCTCGAGCTCTGCGTGCACACGGTATATGTAATAACAAAACATAATATAAGCAACTTTCCCACTTTCATCTCTATATCGTCTCTTCTGTTCAGAGGTCCCATACAGAAAGAAGGCAAGATGAGCTACAACGAGTTTGTCTGTTTCCTCATGTCGGAGGAAGATAAAAGGCACCCAAGAAGGTATTTTTGCTGCACGTTCTATGGCGGTGCTTTGCTCTCATATGCGGTGGCTCTTTCAGCATTGAATACTGGTTTCGGTGCATGGACCTTGATGGTGACGGGTACTTGTCAATGTACGAGCTTGAGTATTTCTACGAGGAACAATTACAACGCATGGAAGCTCTCGGTATCGAAACGCTGCCCTTCAAAGATTGTTTGTGTCAGGTACAGGATTTGTGTGTCATCATCAGCGGTCAGTCATATTTGTTGTCACGATGTAGGTCCTCCACGCATTCACTGCTGTTTCTCAGTTCTTGTACCCCGTTCACATTGTCAGTCTTGATATGGCATCCAGTGAACGAAAACCGAAACTAAACTTGACTACATCATGGCGGCGGAATTGAAAATAGTGGACATAAAAAGTCGGCTCCATTTGAAACACTTTCCGGTTGTGACTGGCTATTGAGCTCGCGCGAGTCGTACGTCATCGACTCTAGCGACCCGGTTGTGTGTATTCTCGAGCAACTCGAGAGTCGAGAAAGTCAGCTCTTGGTACGCAAATACAGCGGCACGACTCTCGTGACAACATCCCCGTGGCAGTGGTTCCCGTTCAAAAATTCCAAGGTTCAACACTAGAGGTGATCGAGAGTCCAGAGCGCGAGTTTGATAAACGACGAGAAGAGAGTCGTTGGGAGTCGACTCTCGAGCATCTCTGGTGTTGAATAGACCTCTCCCTGTTTGTAAACAAATGACGTCACAGTGTTTGACAGCGCCACCAATTTGGTAGAGTTGAACTACGGTCGAAGCTATAGAGGCGAACAAGGTCGCGCCCGAAAGCCACGGTCTTGAGGGGATTACGACGCGTCCTACTTTTCTTTCGATAGGAGGCAGCGAACAAGTGCCCATTCGTGGAACCCAGCTCTCCACTTCCGATCTGTTTCGGTTTCAGTCTGTCTACCAACGTCATGATGACGTTTCTCGTGTAGAGTCACTACCACGAGGATAACGTCACGAGAGCCGCGCCGTTATTGTTGAGCTGCTCGAATCCAATACACGAACACAACGCGGAATGGCTGCCGAAACATAATCTAGGTGAATACGGGTACCGTCGCTTAGATGGGTGACGTCAGTGAATTGAGGACCTCGGTAACATAGGGAGTCTCGGGAAATACTCCACAATGAGTATTGCAATTGCAGATGCTGGACATGATACAACCAAAGGTGAGCGGTAAAATATCCTTGGCAGACCTGAAAAGATGCAAGATGACAGCCATTTTCTACGACACCTTTTTCAATTTGGAGAAGTATCTGGACCACGAACAGCGAGATCCATTCGCGACACAACGCGTAAGAGCGTGCTTCATTCAACTTACATAAAGAGAACCCCGTTTCATAAAAACTTGTACATTTTGCCTCACTAAAAAAGAAAAAATACTCGCAGCCTCCTTGGTTTGGCGAGCAGTATGTCATTTAGACTTATAGATGACGTGTTTGCTTGTAATCGCTTAAAATAACATTTATCGTTTAATTTCATCTCATATTTCACCACTATTATCTATATTATGAACACGAGAGAATCTCGAATCTGCCGATACTTTTCTGTGGCATGCGGCAGTTGCGATAAAAAAAGGGTCAAACTTGCAGGATCACGACGGTGATGGGCTCGAAATTTCTGACTGGGATAAGTTTGCGGCTGAGGAATACGAACTACTGGTTGCTGAAGAAGGAAATCTCGAGGCACAGGACCTGTGAGTATATGGACGCAACAGCGTGTACAAAATGTGTAGCCTTTATTGGTTTACCCTCATCACATTCACCTTTCATCCGGTGACTAAAAACCCCTCGATTCCTGGCACTCATGTTCGGGTGGCAACGGTCACGTGATTCCGCGCGGGCGCCGACCTAGCAATTTCCGAGCGCTAGGCCGTGTTGCCTGACCACCCGAATTCACCATTAATAAGCTTATTTAATGACTCCAGTGTGAAGTTTCTCCACCAGCTGTCCTATATTTGTTGGGAGAGTTTGGCCATTGGGAGGAGCCATGGCCGCCATTTTGGAGCGGAGCAACGACGTCATTGCGAGCCCCCACCTCCGAGTGGGAAAATACCAAAGAATCTCCAAACTCTACCATTTATCAGTTACATCCCGAGTCATTGAAAATTAATTGAACTAAAAAATACCTCCGTTACTATACGACAGACGTTTGAATGATCCTTTCCTAGCACATTGCTCAGTGTTTTATTTCCATGCCTAGAATGTTGAGCGACTACGAAGCAGACGAAGATGAGCTCTCACCCAACCTGGACAGGCTCTCCGATCCCTACCACCGCCGACCAGCTAGTCTCGACGATGACGAGTACGACTATGCAGAGACCGATGCGGACTATCAGTACTAAGAGCATTGTGGCTGTGTATGTAGATACTGCGTATGAAGACATGTGCGCTTCAGTGTGATGGAAGTACTTGAGTACTTCACCTTAAGTATGTATATCAGGATAGACCATTCGTAGGTTACACCAAGTGCAATACTGTGCCTTTTGCTAAGATACCGAAAAAACATTGTTTCGTGTTGCGTTTGAGAGCAGTATCCAAAACCTATTTTCTGGTGCGCATTCTTCAAACGCGTAAGAGCTATGTGCAGTTATCGGTATCGTTTCTCACCGTTTCCGTTATATTCATCACAGTTATAAAAAAAAAAGAAAAGAAAAAATGTCCTACAATAATTCTCCATCACGAGTGGTATAGTCCAGGGTGTTTCCTGCAATGTTTCGATTCCCCTGGATGGCCAGAGTTTAGCCCAGGGACGGTCGCATTCGGAAACACATCTGCGACCACTATGTTTGCCATCGACCGACAATTTACCCGGTTAGATTTTGCTTCCGAAATGTGCTCGGATACTTATCAAATAAACGAATTTTAAGTATCGGCGCTGCTTCCGCGGCGTGACGTCACTCCCTAAACGGAGAGAGTGAGCGTTCGGCGCTCAGAGGAGGAAAGACGCCGTCTAGACGCATTCCTTTTCTCAGGGTCGCGCCCTCATTGGTTCTGAGGGAGTGACGTTTTCTCGGTTTGCCAGAGAGGGAATTCCGGAATACTTCACAACATCCGGCGTCTGCTCTTGTCACGTATTCAGGAGAAAAACAGTCAGACTACACCACTATCTCGCAAAATCGACTGGAATGGATGCGACCGTTAAGAGAAAATCTCACGCGAAATAGTGGCGTAGTTTGGCTGTTTTTCTACTAAATACGTGACAAGAGCAGACGCCGGATGTTGTGAAGTATTCCGGAATTCCCTCTCTGGCAAAACGAGCAAACGTCACTCCCTCAGAACCAATGAGGGCGCGACCTTGAGAAAAAGAATGCCGCGGCCGTCTCATAGAGATCGGGCGTCTTTCCTCCTCGCCGAGCGCTCACATTCCGCTTAGGTAGTGACGTCACGCAGCCGGAGCTTCTGCGGCCGCGAAAGCAACCCTGATCTTTAAAATTCGTTAATAAGTATCCGAGCACTTTTCGGAGGAAAAAATTAGCCGGGTAGATTGCCGGCCGATGGCGAACATAGTGGTTTCCTGATGCGACCGTGTAGCGCAGAAGACATGTCAAAATGCCACGACGTCACACAAAGAAAGTAGTGCCTAACATGCGTTAGTATGGTGCTAATGATGAGGCTTATAACGGAACATGTGCCTTATTCAACTCAATTTATTCCATTTACATGGTTGGACGGCAGGGCAAAACATTGCCTCTCTTGGTCCCAATCTTATATATTATCTTTCTCAGGGTTCAAAGATCTGTATGGGTGTCACGGAACCCCCACTGACCGCAAAGCATCGTCCAACTAAAAGTTAAAATTTCCCTTTCTTAGGATTCGCCTCGGAAATCCAATTTTGAGTAACTTGAAGTAGTCCTGTTCTAGGCATTGTGTGTATGGGTTTTTGGTTGTACCACTGACGAGTCAAATAACTTTCTCTTCATTTCATTTATTAAGACCCTTAAAAGGCCCAAGGGCATTACATAAGGGGTGTTACAACAGAAATAAATACGCGTACAATTAATAAAACCAAACTTTTTAGGGTGTTTGGAAACGCCCTTTTTTGCATTTGTCCCCTTTCTGCGTCAACTACTGTTGTACAGAAAAGAAGGCAAACGGAAATGTCCAGGGGCAAGATCCTTCTTTTGGACTCCATTGGCCAGCACACCTTGAGGCTCCTATAGCCCACCATTTCACACTGTCCACAAACAACTCTGTTTGGGGTCCCATGGTTGGGGTCACCACATGGGTGTGCTCACCAGGGGCGGATCTAGGATTTTCCCGAGGGGGTCCGGACCCCTGGACCCCCCCCTAGATCCGCGCCTGCTGCTCACAGAATGTTCCTCCCAGTGATGCCCTTCTGATACTAAATACAATAGTGAACAAATCAGGAGTGTGCAAGTGAGCTGGTGGAACGGCAACGTTTCCTTGAGTCTGAGGAAGGACAAAACACAGTTGGAACCTGTGTTGTCCACTTTGTTCCGTGTTCTATCTGTGTTTTGTCCTTCCTCAGGCTCAAGGAAATGTTGCCGCTCTCACTAAATACCAAAATGGACAGAAGTGAATACCTAGCAAACTGTGTACGACACACTAACTCTGTAAATACCTGTATTTTGCCATAGTTTTGCTGTTAGAGCAGAAAGACTAGTTTAGCCCGTCATAAATGAGTGCAAACAATAAAATGTCTAGTCCCGTAGAAGTATCTGAACAAGTAACCACACTGGTCATGCCTTCAGGCATCCAAGGAGGATAGAATAGAGGAGGAGATAAGCCCTTAACTTATTTGGAGCTGTATTTATCCAAAACATTATATTGTTATTTATGTGTGTGGAGTTTTGTTTTCTACAAAGCTGTCTTATTTATGCTGCTTGTTGATAGCATCTATTTGACTCATCTATTTGGTGTTCAAATAAAATTTATAATTGAATTCTTGAGAAACTTGCATGTGTTACGCATATGTGTGCAACTCCGTGGGTTATACACAATGTAAGTGTATGTAACGTGAGTGTTATCAACTTCACATTATCTACATTCTGTGGTCGCCAGGAAGGTAAGGTCTCCCAAGAAGTGAATCACAAAACTTAAAACTCAAAATCATCATCTTGGTTTTCCGAGTCCCATCCGGACGTCTCAATAGGTCCCGCCATGTCGAAATCGTCTTCGATGTCATACTTAAAGTTGGGATCTCCTGGTTTAACGCAGTTTTCTTCAAAAGTGATGTTCATCAACTCCTTCTTCCTCTGTAGCAACTCGTCGTCCAATTTATTCAGATCTTCCTCGGGACACACAGTAAATTCACGCTCAACTTTCTGCAAGCATCCTTCTAAACTATGGCCGTGCATGGTCTCTTGGATAATGCAAAGCATTTTCTCTACCTGAACTAGGGGAGCTTTCTCAAAAATTGAGCTGTGCCTGTCCCGTATATTTTCGGCTGCACGCTTTATGTTCGAGGTCTTGAAGAATTCTCGCACAGGGATTGTTCTTTTACGAAGAGAGTTACCTGTTTCATACACCACCACTATCGCTGGTGGGTTCAATTTTACCCCAATTCGTCGGATTACCTTTTCTTCAGAAGCCATCACGATGAATTATCTAATTTCTTGTTTGTAACGTCACCAAAGGTGTCTTCAGCCTAAAGACTTTATAAGGCTGCCTTAAAGTTGGACGAATTTCTTAATCTGTTGCCAAACACCACTCAACCTCCGGAGTTCACCAGTCCGTTCGCGGACAAATGATTTGCAGACAAACATCCTGGATGTACTAGCCGAGAAGAAGGGAAACTGTACGAGTTACTACGCAGTAGAATGTAACCACAAAATAAAAATATTGGAAGCTAACTTTCAGCTGTGTTTTTAGTATTGTTACATTTTACGTGTAAGTTATACCTTTTGAGGGGTGAGTTATCTAATTTCGCGGCTATGTTTGCCTGGCAAGTTCCTTCTATGTCAAACATGGCGCACGTCAAAGTGGTTTAAAATTGGGATGGACCGTAAGTTTTCGTTTTAATCCAACAATGTCTCGTTTTATGTTACTTCGGGTAGTCACGTCGTGAGAGCTAATTATGTGTACAATATAGTGCTGAGCTGTTCCGCGTTAAATAACGCTCGGTGCAGGTAAATTTAGCAGTTTGGTCTGATTATGTTTGAACCCCGTGAAAGTCCAAGACTGCTTCCCCGTTTAGGTGCATCCTCTACATGCTTCATATAGTTACTAAACTATATCCTATATCTGCAGTTTCTTCAAGAAAACAAAATGTGTGTGCATTTGGTCGCGATAGGATGATCACTCGACGGTGCGGATTCAACATTACATGCGCATGTCACGTACATGATTTGTCTTCACGAAATATGCTGCACAAAACGTATCGTTATTTTGAATGCCATCATGTCTGTGTTGAGGTTTACATTTGGAAGTCACGGGGTGTCTGGAAGGGCCATGACACAGTTGTTTCCATTCTGATGTAACTGTTGCGCCGTCTATAAAAGAGCGCAGATCTGGTTGTGGTGCGTGCTTTCACTAACAATTCTCGAAATTTTACACAGACCGTCGTCTGTTTCACTGATGTATCATGGCACGAAGATGACACGCCTGGTTCGGATAAATAAGGAGCTCAACGTTAAAACACTAAAATCAGCAGAACGACATTTCAACATACTTTCATTGTTCTGGCTGGATGGTCAATATTCTAGATTTTGAGAAATGATTGTGACAGGGCAGCAGACTGTGTGGCCAATGCTTCTGGACTACACACGCGATGAGTGTCAACGGATGCTCAGGAAGCTCGGTGAGTAGTTTCAATTACTGACTATTGTGTCAAAAGTTTTGATTACTATCGATTCTTGCAGAGCTGGAAGCGTACGCTTCTGTGGTTTCGGCTTTCAGGGCTCAAGGGGAGCTCACAAAGGACAAGAAGAAGATGTTGCAGGAGCTCTGTAATGTCCTTTGGTGCGTCTCGCTTTTAGCTTCTCACGGATTGTTTGCATGACAGGTTCTGTAGCTGCATATTCCATTTCGGTGCCCAAAGAATTTGCCAGAACCACTAGAAATTGTGAAAGCCGTACTAGCAATTCATGTGTTGTTTGTTATCTTGTCTAGCATTTCCCTGGAGAGGCACAAAGCTGAGGTACGGCGAGCAGTAAACGACGAGCGACTCAACACCATTGCAGATAGGTGAGTCAAGTGACTACCATATCATAAAGGGTTAAAAATTGGCTGGTTCGGTAGTCCATAATTAAAAACGCTAAAACGCTTTTCTGCGCTTTTTTGAGTGAGTACGTGTTTGAGTGATCAAGTTATTTATTGCAACTTGATTCCTGTATTCCACCAATGTATGGCTGTAAAAGTGTGATTTGCCTATTTTATTTCGTAACTAATCCATATTTACCAACCATTGTCCCGCCCCAAAGAGGCTGGGAAACATCCACGGATATGAGGCAATGCCTGCAGAATGCTCGCAGATTTGGACAAAGTACGAATAGTCATTATGGTATGCCGATCAGAAAGTGGGTAGTGCTCGAATTGATGCTGATCGGTTGCGGATGTCAACATAATGCAATGGTATCAGATTGGACACAGATAAACAGTGTGACAGTACCAAGCTAGCCACAATATTGTTGGTACTATGCATTGGTATTGTTGGTATTAAGCTCTTGATATCCTCAGCCGGACCTGGACTGGCAGCCTTGGTACCCACTTTCTGCCTAGCCAAAATATGTGTTGAGAATAAATGACCGAAGAATACATTCCTGCGTCTGTAATGCTTGGAATGTCCTGTTTTGCACATGTAGATAAAACGGTGCAGTCTCGTCAATTCAAACATCCAGATAATTGGAGCTGACACTCAGGTCCCGTTAAAGTCACACGTATTTCAATGGTAGAAAACACCCAGTAGCTAGCAGCTAGTATATGTTGGCAGCGTGTCAAGCCGTCATTCAGAGTAACTCCCTCTAGTTTCTACTTCAGTTTATTCCAGGAAAAACTAGCTCGCGTGGCATCGTGGTTAGGATGATAGCCTTCTACGCCAAGACTGGGACGTGATGCATGTTCGTATCCCGGCACCCCTTTCACGTTCAATTCTCCCCCCCCAATCCAATCAAGCTCCTTCACGTTCAAATTAGCGGAATTGCACTGCATGAATCAAGTTTCGAGCGATACGAAAGTAAGTTTTTTATAAAATAGGATTGGGTTTCCGCAATATGCATCCCAACACATCACTTGTGCATTCTATGATTTGCTTTGGGGGACGATGCGAATGGCAAAAATGTAATGTACACTTGAGCTGGAGCCACCATTGGCCTTCTTTATGAGCAATTTCTTCGTGTGCATGTGCGCAGAATCATCGGCCCAAACACGATGGCTGATTGGGCGATAGAAGGTCGTCGTCTGATTCCTCTCATGCCTCGTCTGGTTCCACAAACTGCCTTCACTACCATAGCAAACAATGCTGCCAACATTCAAGCTGCAAAGAATGCCACCATGCCACCACCCGCTGCCACTGGGACTAAAGATGGTCAGTACTCTCTACCTGCTTATGAATTAGTGTTGGACATGTTCCATTTATGCATCTACCCCTAATTTCTCCTACTACACGTTCTTTACTGCCATCTCGTGGGATACTACAGTAGAGCCTGTTTATCATGAACTTTGATGTAACGTTAACTTCCATATTACGATGAAATCGTTGCTTTGTGTCATCTCGTTCATTGAAGTACATGTAAACGAGGCATCGACGTAACGATCGCCACAGAAGCATCTGCTAGCGCATAGCTATCGGAATTCTCCCGGCAGCCGCACTAAAATTGATAAGCAAGATTCCACCTTCTCATTGAAAGCAAATTACAGTCGCATTTTCGAGAGCTTTAGCCTCCGTGAGCATTAAAGTGAGAATGCGGCGTATCTATCCGCGCATAACTGCCGGGGATACAAGCGCACGACTTCGAAGAGGCCTGCAGGATGTAGAGGAGGAGGAGGAGAAGGTTCCCTCTCCACATCCTTCGCTCGCCATCAAGTTTTTTTCTGGTTTCCAGCGTGCTACGATGGCGTCTGCGGTTCCGAGGTGCGTTTTGGCGAGGAGAGGCACGTGCCTCGACCCGAGGTTCCACAGGTTTGACAGGTCTTGTACTGGTGCAAAACGTCGTTGCAAGGTGCAGTGGCATCCAAAATGCTGGTTGGTAGACAGTTAAGTGGCGCCAGTGGGCGAGGCGTGTTCTGATGGACAATGCAGTTCCGACAGTGAGAATGAAAATGACTACGGCACCGCAGGACAAGCAGTGAATGACGTCGTCAATCTCAAATGCGGAGCCTCACGTGGTTTTTGCGCGTACGTTGTCCTTGGAAAAGTCTTCGACACAAAGCCGTGTCCTTTGTGCTAGTGAGGAACGCGCGGACATTCAGCGGTATTCTACTTGTGCCGTCCTACTTTATCGATGTGATCTCGACCGGCGATTTCGCGAAAGCTCATTTTTAAGGATACCCCGATAAAACGATCGGATTCCACGTTCCGTCAGTGTCATGTGGTATACGGCCCACATAGTTCTGCCATGGCTCAATGTGGACCTGCTTTAGGGTCTTAATAATAAAATGTCAGCGTTAGCTTTAGTTAGCGGAGTTAGCTCATTTTACATTTGAGCTTCCAAGGACAGACAGCTTACGTGTATTCTATTCTCACACACTCCGTATTGCAGCTCTCACTTCAGTGGGAAACGGGACCACTTCTCCGGTTCCTCAAAGCACTCTGGCCACCACCACCACCACTCGAGTGCCTCGGCCTGTCAACTCTGGAGGTGGCACGCCCACGAAAGCACCTAGCCCTGTGGCTTCTGCCGAGAGTGTCGTCGTTCTTCCCAGTGGAATGTCCATTCACATTAAGGGTAATGTCACTACTCCTCTTCCAGTGCAATGCAATTTGGCAATACATTACCTGATAGTGGATTGGACAGAACCTTTTTTGTAATTGAAATACCCTACAGCACCAGTAGGCATTGTAGTAGAGAGGTGGTGTAGTAGAGAGGTGTAGTAGAGAGGTGGTACATGCGCAGCATATATTCGCATAAAATACAGAAAAAAAAAATCAAAAGTGCGTTAATGTGCATAAAACATCCCAAGTGCAGATTAATTACAGAACAAACAATCTGGACAAAAACATGACTAAATATTCCATTACAAGTGGTCGCCGATACCGGAACACAACGAAACTACACAAGAGACACACCACTATGGAAGGAATGTACATACTTTTGAGGGATCAGGACTAGCTGGAGAAAACTCGAGGGGCCTGCCCAGAGGATATATGTACATGGAGGCATAGGATGAGATCCACAAGTTACTTTTTGAAAAGAAGCGGGCTGAGCTTATTAAAAAAATCCTCATCGTCTGGTAATATTTGCAACTTGATTAGGTAGTTTATTTTATTATTCTATTGTTCGAGGAAAGCGAGAATTTTTAAAGGTGTTTGTTTTGCGGTAATATGGCCCGATTTTATGCAAATGGTCACATCTGTTTGAAACATATTGTAGTTGAAGTAAATGCTCCTCTTGAGGTACGCTGGTTTTCTGACGATAAATACTATGAAGTAATTTTAGACCAGCTAGTTGTCTACACGAAAGTAACTTCCTTATAAAGACTTCCTGGTACTGTTGACGATTTCTCTCCATAACTGGGCATTGACATTTATTGAGCCGTAGTGCCAGGAACTTGGGGTGTCTGCCTAACACGACAGCCTATAGCAACATCCAGAAATCGTGCCGTCTTATGTCTTTCCCAAATATTCGAGTTGCTGTACGTGTTGTCGATTTCTGTGACATATGCGAGCGTGTACATTACAACAGCATTTTGTAGTGTGTCAGCCGACTAGAAATTTATCTTTTCGCTACTGTCTCTTTCTTAATGAGGCTAGTGACCACTTAAGTATGTATAGTTATTGTGTCGTCTACTTAGCATTTTGGAAGACGCACCATTTGCTGCAATTCAGTAAGGTGAATGAGTGTAAGTATGCAGTCCAGTTCAGCCCTTGGTATCCGAACATCTCAATTGATGAAGGATTTCCCGGAAATTTTTCCCGCTCGCATATTAATGACACACACATTCACACGTTAACATTCAGGCATTTTGTGGTGTTGTGCAAACTCTTTGAGCTGCTGTCCCAGAAGACGGAGGTTATTTGGACACACACAACGTATATCCCTTAGGTGGGCCCGATGCATCAGCTGAAGACAAGAGCGCCACAAGAAAACGCAAGCGATCACTCAGTTTAGATTCAGTTTCACCTCCGGCCAAAGTTAGCAATGGTGGCTCAGCACCTATCGTCACTGCTGCTCCCACCAAGTCTGTGAACGTCCGATTCACAGTGGCTTCAGAGAAGACCAACAGTACAGTCGCTCCCTGTGCATCACCCAAGGCGAGTCTTTCATTCAGTTACTTTGCGTGCAAGAGCAAATATCATAGCCACATTTCGGTACAATATATATGGGGTATTTTTTCATGCTCTACAGATTTTTTTCTAAAAAGATTGCTAGAGCAGCGCTGATGCCATGTTGGCAGGCGGGTGATACGGCCAGGCTGACATTCCGTAGGACAGCATATGGAACTGCCGGATGACTAATTAGCTAAGATTCATTAATTAACTTCTTAATTAGATGTCTGGCAGTGAAACTCCCCATTCATCATCTCAAAACAACGTTGTTGTTGTTGTTAGGTGTCTTCTGGAAAATGTGAGATAGCCGAATTGGAGCCAGTTATTATTCAAATCCGTTGTCCTTATTAAACATATCGTGAGAAGCGAACATACCTTGAGATATAAATTTTCGAATTTTGCTACGCAAATGAGCCGAAACCAGAACCACACATTTCTCCAGTGCAGAAATGACACGACCTTGGCCTTATCTGTGCTGGTGAGTGGTCTCTCTGGCCAACGAATCATCGCCTGCTCCAATCTGCAGGTGGCGTGATGTCGTGTATGCGATGTGATTGGAGGCATCTACTGTGCCACGAGATGTTGTGGCGTCATTTCGTTTTCTGCTAAGCTCGCCATAAGCTCGCCACTGTCAGCGCCGCAAAGCCTGCTGTCACTGTAAAAGTGGTACAAATGGAGTCAACATTGTGGGGGAGCTCAGGACTAAACGTGGTTATAAATGACCCCCAAAATAGGATAAATTTCTGTCTGTGCATCCCACAGGTGATTATTGTCTCCACAGCGGGACAGCCTGCAATGTCCTCGAGTCTCCTGCACCACTCGACGAGTGTGCCCATCGTGAAGACAGTCTCGGCAACGGGGTCCATTGTTCATCCAGGCCGTTCATCAACTCTGGGTAGCCTCGGGTCATTGGCCAGCGCAATCACCAGCGTCACCTCTATCGTCACCACTCCTGGTATGGCTTGCGTGGCCTACATAAGTTTATGCCCAGCTTTAGCCTTATGAGGGGTTAATTCAAGTTGGCACAATGATATCGCTGTTAGTATAGGTTGAGAGACACTGCAAGATCCGATTATTTCCTGTCTCGTGACCTGCTGTTATGCTAAGAGTGTGTGGAAGATAAGCATTGTTGGAAGACTAACTACATCTATAATGATCGGTGCTTTATTTAAAATTTATTTAAATTGTAACCTAACTGGAAGTTATTGCTTAATAGGGCACAAAATTATGGATGCTTACTAACTACCATTTTATACTATAATGTTAATGCTCCAGGAGCACTCCACGGGCATAGATTTATTAGCCAGGACTCGACCGATAGCCACAAAGTTTTACCCAACTTGGTCGCTAACAGCTCAGTCTTGGTTAGGCCACACACGTGGACACCCTTGAGAAACCAATCCTGGCAACCATTCCCGTGATGTCAAAGAGAGAAATCTGGCGTAGCCATAAAAATAGTTTGGGCGAGGTTCTATGGGGAACTTTACATGGGGAGAAGGGTTCCACCCACCCCACTTTCCTTTTCCCAAATGCAGTACCAAAGGTACACATTGGCAATACTGGTCCAATATCGGTTCTGCATCGCTTGCTTTGCCTTGCTTCAGACTTGCTTTGCCGATATTCAGCCGATATTGGGCCAGGATACTGTGCTGCTTGGGGAACAACTGACAAAAACTTTGGGCCTAGCTCATGCTGGAGAAAAAGTCTGGGTCTGAACCTGAGCCCTGTCCGTGCTTGAAGTGAAAGAGGGTTGTACTTGGGTTACCGGGCCAGCGGATCCCTGCAGTGCCTTCGTAGTTGTTAAGGAATTTTTACCGTGTGTCTGTAGTGCCATCTCCAGTAAGCGGAGGGTCTTCGACAGATGCCACCAGGTTCCGCCCCAGGGCCCTTACTGCAATGCCAACATTAAGAACACGAGGACCAGGTGCTTTAGGTGGACCAGGAGCTCCTCAGCTTCCATCTCCCAACATTGTGCATTGTGGGTCTCTACCGACGCAAGGTGGGGCCTATGGAAAGGCCACCATATCCGTTCCTAAGGGAGCTATCATGCAGTATCGTCAAGAAGGCAGTTAGTGCACTTCTCATTACCTTGCTTGGCTCTCGAACTTTAAGTTGTATGCCAGAGTTAATAATAATATTAATTGATAATGATTTTACTTTTGCAGTGGTAAAGGTTATTGCTCAAAGCCAGTTGCCAATCTCAAGCACCAGAGTTATTCCAAAATCGCCTGCCGGTGGAGCAGCGGGAAGTGTGACGTCTACGACTGGCTGTGTCTCATCCCCAAGAGTATCCACTGTTACTGTCACAGGTAAACTTTCAAGGAGCGCCTTCCAAGCGAACATAATTGCCGCCCCATTTTTTCTTTTGTGCTCCTAATAATTTTAACTTTGGGATTTTTTTTTTTTACTACGCCGTTGGTGCTGTCAAAAGGCCCCACCGTAGAAGCTCTTATTAAAAGGGGCTGTGACACTTTGCCTCAACTTACAAACGATATTTGTTGTTTTACGGGCCAAAGAAAGACGTATTCAGGTCAACCTCGTGGCAATAGCACCGACTACTGCCCACCCCAGTTTTTTATATGTTATTTTTTTTATTGAGCATAACCAGCATCTCCTGCAGTGTTTGGACTCTTTTGGACTCCTCAATGATACAGACTGATTTTGTGGCTTCTAGAACTAAACGAAAGCCAGTTTGCAGCTGTAGTTGAAATGCTAAGCGCAATGGAATTTCCATGAAATAGCACCTCGGAGCTCCTCAAGTTCCGTTTCTTCCTGAAATCTGCAGTTTTTGAGAACACTTTTTACTAGCAGGTGTAACTGTATGAGTTTTTTCTTTTAACAGCAACCTACTAGATAGCGAGAGTGTGACAAACAATACTTGCAGGTAATAACCAGGCTAGAGTGGTCAACGTCATCCCTCCAACTCAAGCAGGAGCTATCCGAGCTCTTAGCCGAATGCCGGGTGTGACGACATTGATGCCGAGGTCCAGTGTCCCCACTCGTGTCGGTGTGGGCCAGGCAGGATCTCCAAAGCCCAATGTCATCGTTGTACACAAGGCTCAGGTGTGGCCCAAGTCTCAGGCACAGCAGCAGGCTACTGCAGTGAGCTCGGCCAAGACAGTGTTGGATACTCTGGTATGGATTTTGCTGTATGCATCGGATGATTTGGCCTACGTGAATGTGCACGCACACATTGCGTTGTGTTACGCGGGTCTGAAGAGGTGTTGGGCAGGGCTCCCAGAAGCAGCAGAATGCTTTCTCGTAAAAGTTTGTAACCGCAAATGATGCCGCGTGATAGTGGACCATTTCCCCCCTTCCATAGCTCTTGTTACCATATGGCTTACTTAAGTTCCATCTTACGCTTTGTCAAATGTCTTTATCAGGTATGCCACAGTATGTACTTCCTTTTTTTGTAACAAGTAATGAATGTTGATTACAGAAAGCACAAAGAACTAACAGCACGGTGACAATCGTGAAGCCGCCGCCCACAGTGTCAATGGTGGCCTCCTCCCCAGCAAGCACAGAGATGAAGAAGGTGCACACTCCTTCGGTGCAGCAGAAGAGAAAGCAAGAAGGGAATGCCATAGAAATGCAGTCTGTACATGCTCCATCAACAAGCTCGGCTGGACTTGAACTGTCATCCGTCTCGGTAAAATGTTCAAAGTGCAGTATAGAGGAGCAATGAGAGATCAATACATAATATTTTCACATAAGTACAATGATGTGACAGTTAATGTGAGTGCAGTTTAAGGTGCGTGCCAAGCATTATTGCAATGCCCGATGTTGTGGGGAACAGAGAAGGGTCGTATGCATGCCTCAAGTCTGACGCACGGCTCGAGTGGGGGTGCTTTGGTGGTATTCATTTATGAATTTATATTATTTATATTAATTTAATTTATATTTATCTTGCTTACATTATAGGTTTTCGTGGGGAATATGAATAAAATAAATCGGGTTATTCAATTTCAGTATATTTCTGTTCTGGGAATTGCGAGTCACCTCACTGCTCCTTTAAGGTGTTGCAGAGTCCATTTCCTACAACGCGTGTCCGATGAAAACGAAAATGTAATGGAACTATTAAAAGTTACTATTTTTCTTGGTTACAGCAACCTAGGCAAAGTACGCTGCTGGCAGACCTCATACAAGCAGCTGGCATCTTGCCAGATGCGATAGCGGAGTCATCGGTCCCACCGGTCGAAATAGAGGTTGCGATTGACAGTGTCCCTCTGGAAGAAAGTATTGTAGTGCTCGAAAGCAACTCTCCAGGTTTGCAACAATTGTGGTACAACATGTCCTGTCCTGGCTTGTGACAGACATGTCTAGGCTGCTTTAATGGAACGCTAATCACTGTCTTTGCTTTTCACAGTTAAAGAAGAAAAGGACGAGGAAAAGCTGACAGAAACAGATTCAGTCCAGGTCCTACAGAGCCAAGTTTGTGGTCAAGTGGCGGAATTCCTCGAAAGAGTTGGCATCGAGGTGTGTTTGCATGACAAATGCCATCGTCTGTAATTAGAATCTCGCGTTTCAGCATTAAACCTAGTGAACGCCATTTTTATTCCCCCTACCCCACCGAGATTGAAACTCTTTTGGCTAGATTTCTGCGCTGTCCTTGTCGAGCGCCAAAAATCAGTTGGCAACTGCATTTCACGTTTCTTGTATTTGGTGTATTTGGTGCTGCCAGTGCTTATCTTTCTTATCAGACATGATTTTCTTGCAGATAATGTCTCCTGCATTACCTGAGCCTGTAAGTCACGCGATTCCGTCGGCCTCGCTCACGTCCAACTCGTCTGAGAATGCACCAGCCAAAGACACGAACCCTGCAGTATCTGGTACAGACCTCCAGCAAATTACTCGTTTTAATTAGTCGGTTTTTGGTGCAACAGTTGTGGTGATGCTTACACAGTGCAATCCCATTTCAACTCGAAGGAACTCTAACCCCGTGAATGTGAGTCCCACATACCCAACCCGATAAATATTCAGAGCCGTCACTCGTGCCTTTTCTTGGCTGTGAAGGATCTTGATCCCCGCACAGGAAAGCCATCTCGGATATCTCATGAAAGGGAGTGCTTTTAAATGCCGACTAACATAAAAAATTATTTGTAGACTGTAGACAATATTTTTCTGAGAAAATAGTCACCCTCAACTCACCTTCCAGGGTGAAACAAGGAGGAGGAGGAAAAACGTCACCAGTGATGTCATTGGGGGTACCGCACCCCAATTCCTCTTGTTTGTCTTGTCAGCTATCATGCGCCCAGTACGCAGTTCTCGCTTAGAAAGGATTGAGAGGATTAAGCAAGGAGCATTGAGAATAGATGGCTTCACCAGGGGCGGATCTAGAGGGGGGGGGGATCAGGATGTCCTGACCCCCTCCTCAATTTCAGTCTTCACATAGTGTTTAATTGACCTCGATTGCGTATCTATCATGCTGGGCAAGGCTGGACCCCCCTCTCAGAAAAATCCTTGATTCCGCCGCTGGGCTTCACTGTACCACTGTGTCTCCCACATGCCAGCAGTGCCCAGGTGCTGCTGAACTGGAGCATAGTCCGCCACAGCTGGGCAATCTCGTTTGACTAAACCGTTACACACGTTCGTGTGTTGTAACGTAAACGTGTGTAACCTAAACCGTTGCACACGTCACTTTGATGGGACCTGACCATTAGTTTGAATTACACGCGTGTGACAGTTAACGGGATTGCCCTGTATTGCCCTACACTTTCTTAAGGGGAGATGAGGCAATTAAAATGTCGAATTTTGTCCAAAAAGTCGTTTTTTCAAAGTGTGCATTTTTGTGCTCCTAGCACCTTCACTTATCACAGGACCTGACCATTAGTTCGAATTACACGCGTGTGACAGTTAATGGGATTGCCCTGTATTGCCCTACACTTTCTTAAGTGTAACCCTGTTAAGTGTCATTTTCAGGAGCAAGTTCAAGCACTGGCAAAACTGGCGCACACGGAGCAAAAAGCACACTCGAAATCCCATCCCAGGTCAGACTCGAAAATCTGCCAGAAAATGCACCCGAGATCATAGCCGTGGTACAGGAAAAGAATTTGGAAGGAAATGGAAAACCTGCGGAAAATTCAGTCGAGGGTCCGGCAGCAAACTTATCTGAAAGTCAAGGAAGTAAGCACACGCAAAGCCCCGGAGAAGTCTTACCAGTTTCGGTACAAAGTCTACCTGAGGTGGCTGCTGGAAATCCAGTCGGAAATCCAACAGATAATCCACCACCTAACGATGGGCAAGACCCACTGGAGGATTCTGCAGAAAACTCTGGAGGGAATTCACGAATGAACGTCGGAGGAAATCCGTCAGAAGCTGGTGCTAGTGGTAATGATGGGTCTTCTACGTTCAAGTCTCCTGCAGATGAAAAGCCTGGTGACAGCAACAGTTCAGACGATGATGATGATGATGATGATGACTCAGCCTGTGAGTGCGAGACTACAATTTTTTTTGCTTCTGTTGCTCATGAAGGGAGGCACTCTGTATTGATAAAATACTGAACGTGTCCTACCGTGCACACTGATAGTATATTTCTTCCAGTTTCGCTAGTCTTTTTCAGAATACATCATGTTGAAGAAGAAACTTAAAAAACAAAGTAAAATCCACATTTAATTGTTGAAATTCTAGTCAAACAATACTGTAAAACATTTAATGTTTGCAACCCCTAATCTTTGCAAATTAAAATATTTGCGATTTGCGAGGGCAAGCAAAAATTTTTAGCAAGAATTGACACTTGGGAAAACTGTCATGATAGCAAACTTTACTTTTGCAGCTGCTTCTACAGGTATTGAACTATTTTGCAGCACAGACGTGCAATGTTGCTTTTTATCAAATGTGGTATGGCAATCTCTAGCTTGTCATGGGATAGGCAAGTGAAACCACAAATTTTAGCATTGGCAAGACTCGCAGAATTCAGTGACCACAAATGTGTGCCCTCTTCCTATTTGGTAAAAAATTTAGGCAGCAAACTTAAAAGTTTTTTGCAGTTGTGCGCTTTGTTTGCTTCGTGTTCATGCTACAACCACTAGGTGGTGCAGCATAATAATAAAATTGATGCATTTAGATCAGATGGCACAGGTATTCTGTATTTGATCTAACCTTGTCTAATTTGACACGTGCACATTTTCAGCTGGTACAATGACTGTGAGAGAGCAGAAAGAACACTCTGAAAGCATGGCAGAGGGTCCACCAACTGTTGAGGTAGTGCAACGTATTTTGAGTCTTTGAAAATCTAAAGCACGAGAAGCACATACTTAGTGTAGAAAGAAGAATCATTTAATTTATGTCGGCCAGAAGGACACATTAAAGAATCGATCTCCCAAGGGAGCTTTGTTGAAGTAGTGTCCCTTTTCCAGGACACACGGGCACACATGGCCTGCATTCCCTAGCTAGAGCATCCTTCTCTTTTGCAACTGCTTTTCCTTCAATTTTGAATTTCTCTCGTGTAAGTTCTCATTCTGAAGGAAATGATCCCTCTGCTCGAAAAAATGTACATATAAACGGCGTGCTTTGGAGACAAGCGTGCCTTTGCCTATTGAATATATGGACTACTGAAATTGACGACATTTCTATAGGTTAATTAGGGACACGTCGTATCTATTAGTGAACAGACCTTCCTTAAGTTAGGTAACGTGAATAACACTATTTGTTGTATCGCGTGTCTTTACGCAGAAGGCATCGGCACAGGTTTCCTCGCAAGAAGTCGTGGGAACTTTTCGAGAGGGCAGTGGACAGGTATTGCAAGAAAGGAGCTCACTGCCCCACAAACAAGAAAGTTCAGCAGCTGTAACAACGGGACAAATCCAATCATTGTCCTCAGCTGAAGGAACTGCTGGGGTGCCTTGTGATCATGCTAATGTTTCACAGAGGGATAATCAAGCGGGGCCCTCTGGCAATGTTGCAGCAAGACCGTCACATAGCCAAGAAGCTGGTTCATTGCCCGACGATCATGCAGCGTCGACCGCGAACCAGTTGGGTACGAATAGCACGGGTACCTCCCGTGAAGTGCCATGGAGCGATGAACCGGCATGTACGTCTCGCCCTTCACCTAGTAGCGAACCATCCACTGCTGAGAGACGGGACGGTTCCGATGATGACTCGTCTGGGCCCTCGGACACCCAAGACTCTATCTCAAGTTCATCTTTTCTTCCGACATTTTTCCGCAATCCCGAAGAACAGTCGGCCATAATTAGTTCTTCTAATGAACACGCGCAGCGAGAAGCTCTGCAGTCGAGATCGCTTTCCGATGTCAGTAGCTCGACGTGTACACCAGCATTTATAAACATCGCTACGCCGTCGTGCGCGCCATCAAATCATTCCACGGTCTCAACGGGAGACCTTCCAACAGTGCTGAATCAAAGCCTTCCGGATCAGACAAATGAAGATACTGCTGTATTGCTACATGACAACAGGCAGAATGTGACATCTGCAGAGCACGAAGCAGACGCGTGCGACAACTTAGTTTCATCACCGACTCCCGGAGTCTACGAAGGGACGGTGGACATCCAGAGCGAAGTGGCAAATAGTAGCGCCGACCAGAGAGTGCCAGAGTTGGATAGCGGAGAAACTGAGGCTGAAGACTACGGCGAAGTCAGTTCGGCAGATGTGGCGGAACGCGGGGATGAAGTGAGCTCTGCGGAACAAGATGTCAGTTCGGCTCAGAATGGTCAGGAAGATGGTCCAGCAGAGGCTTCGGGAAGGGAAGACCTGGACGATAATGAGGCTGGACCATTGGTTCCCGAGCTGTCTGCCGATGGGGAGGTGAGCACCGCTGAAGGTGAATCGGACGAACTGGTGGAGATCACTTGTTCTAGTGTGGAAGACCCACTGGTGCTCCGGCATTCAGACAGCGTTGAAGGGAGGCCTTCATCTGTGTCTAGCACTGAGGAAGCTAATTTCTTGGGTGAGTTGAACTAGGCAATTATAAGGCCAACTGGGTATTTTCTTTCCAGTCGCCTCAAATTCTATACAGTGCGTTCCACGAGAGGGTGCCATTAAATTCCTAAAAATAGGTTGTACTTCAGAAAATTATGAAACTACTTGGAATACGTTCATATAGTCTTTTGCCACAGGTTGAGGCAGTTTTGATTCGTGCCACGCATTAATTAAGCTAATTTTGTTAATTGAACTCTCAAATTAGCCGAGCAAAGGTAACATTTTTCTTCATGAATTGGAGCCCTATGGCCGTAACACACTATTCCAATCAAAATCGCAGGTTTTTTCGCAAGATTTCTACAAAAAATTGAAAGCCAAAAATCTGTCAATGGGTGAAGCGCGCTCGCTGATATTTACGTTTGCAGAACTGTTGGCCCATCCAAATACCCTCCCTCCTGTGCAGGAAGAAACCAAACCACGCCACAATCACACCTTCCGCCTTTATCAACATGTCTGTCGCCAACCGCCAGCAGCTGATAATGACAGGCTGTGCGACAAGGTCCTCTATCGGAATAAAACTGCATCGCTCTTTCCACTTTGCTTCCATGAAAGTGGAGCCAAGAGTTCTGCAAATGCAAATTTTACCGAGCATGCTTTGCCCAGCGACTGATTTTTGGCTGTCAAATTTTTGTAGAAATCTTGCGAAAAAACCTGCGATTTTGATCGGAATAGTGTGTTATCGCCACAGGCTTCCGTATTCATTAAGAAAAATGCTACCTTTGCTCGGCTAATTTGCTAAGTTTTCCTGGTTCCATCTGCGCGAAAAATGAGGAACCGCGTTATATTGCATTACGTCTCAAAAAGGCAATGCAGTAGATTTCCTTTAATTCAATCCAGATAAAGCCACAGGTGCGCATGCGTTCGATCATATTATCTGGACTCTTTTTTTATCTGTGTAGATGGTACTCACCCAGGTGTTTGACGAAGCACTTTGCCGCTTTCAGGTGCAGTTGAGGTAGACTCGCAGGAGGCCTCGTCGGACAACCAAGTTTTCAACGACGTCGGCACAAGCTGCAGCACCATCTGCGACCGACTTGCAGCGCAGCAAACGGAAGAAGACGACGCACTGTTCACGGGAGTAGAGTCTTCCCGTGACGTTCTCTCTCACGAGGACGCTATGCAAGACTCTGCTGAGGGTGGAGCCTCACTGGACCAACCCAGTCAATCCGAGGTGGCACAGGGTTCTTCGGCTGCTCCTGTCGAATCCATGGAGGAGCTTCATGATGAGGGGCAGGTCTATGAGTTGCTCATCTGCGATTCAGGTGGGTATCGCATTGTACACTTTTATTTCGCATTATGCGTCGGGGAAAGCGAGCTTCTTCTTTGGTATGTAGCAGATATAGCGAGGATGACAAAGCTGCACAAAGGCCACATAGCACAGTTGAAGGGCAGCCGTTGCACAGCATGATCGCCCCTGATTTGTGGAAAGCGTACAACTTTTTGTGACAGTTAACGTAACAGCATAAGTGTCCTCCCGTTTTTAACCAATCGGGGGGTGGGGGCAGAACGATGTCATTCGGGTGGCTGGCAAGCGTGCTGGGTGGTTGAGTTCCGTTTTTAGAAGTGCGCTTCTCGTTTTCTTTCAGAAAATGGAGAGGGTCTCACTTCCGTGATGGTTGATTCCGTGTCGAGTACTGTCTTTGGTGTCCAGCACCCATCTCCGACCTACCACCTGCTGTCACTGCCATCCAGCTCCACATCTGCTCAAGGGACGTCATCGTCGCTCGTCCCATCAGAATTGTCTCCTGTAGCGGTGAGACTGGAGTCGAGTTGTGCGGAAGAAACGTCTGGACCAACAGTGGCCGACTCCTCTGCTCATCTCACAGCAGCTCACATTTCTGAAGCTTCTCGACTGGTCGTCCAAGAAGCTTCTGGGAACAATCCGTCGGATGGCAGTGAAACGTTTCACATGGAAACGTCAGCATCCTCTTCCTCTGCTTGTGAACTGATACTCGTCGGCGCTCCTCCGGTAGCCGCCTCGGAGATTGTGATTGCGGTCGACGACGACGACGACGGATACGAGCCGACCGAGTCTTCGGATCATCATGGTGCAATAGTTCTGGAAGAAGTATCTTCCGTAAACTCTTCCGCTGTCACATCTTCTGCCGTTTCTCCGCTGCGGACTACAGACGGGTTTGAAATGATGCCAGCTTCGACGTTTGTGTTAAGCAGTGATGTGGACTCTGCGGGACGTGTTTCCAACCTTTCGGACGTGGCCGTTGTTGTAAGCGGCTCTGCGACGGACACGGAAGTTGTAGAGTTAACGGTGACGTCGTCTGCTACGGTTACGACGGTGCACCCGACAGACGCTGGGAACTTCTCAGAGTCCCAGCCAAGTACGTCGAGAGGAACTGGAGCTCCGACGAAACGGAAAAGACGTGCAGGTTTGTTGGGTGAAGGTTTGTCGGAAGGTGTGCAGATGTCGGTTCATGTCTCGGGTTGGGTGAGGTTGGCATCGGGACTTCTGGAAAGGGTGTGTAAGTACAAAGGCAGCGGACGAGGAAAGGGACTTCCGCCTCCAGCACAGTGGTTCTTGCTACCGGGTGAGTAGACAGCCCTTTTCCTGGTTTTGATTACGAGTCGGTTCATTGTGTGTGTGTGATATTTCTTATTTGAATATCATAGTGGACTGTGACGATGCACCAGGGTACTATGATGTGATCAGCAGGCCAATGGACTTTTCAACGATACGGAAAAAGCTAGAGGTACGACCTTTCTCTTGCATTGGCTAGATGCGTTGCGCTAGACCAATGCGTTGGCTAGAAGAGCATGTTGGTGAATGCTTGGGGCCTGTTGAAGTCAGGGAATACGAACAGTGTTTCACAGAATAATAGCTAGAACAGCACTCTCTGAACACAACATCGAGTATCCGCGCGATCGACATCATCGGGTGAGAGGTCCACAGAGGAGAGTACGTATCAAAAAGATATTGCAGGAAAACGAGAGTATCAAAACGTATACGGTTTTATTTTTGCTGTGTTTGTTTGCTTGACAGTGAATTTCACAAATTGTAACTTGATAGTATCTTGAAAGTTACTTTTGAGAGTATCTAGTATTCCATTCAAATACTTTTCAGGGATGAGCACTTTTTTGCCCAGTACTCGGTACTTTAGCTTAAATACTTTTTTAAAATTGGATGGTATTTTGTAGAAGTCTGTGTATAACCCGTCTGCAGAAACGGTGTCTATGCTGTTCTCAGCCAGCTTTCTCTATAACAAATCTGTAGAGAGTTTTAAAAACGTACTTTGTTGCTTTGTAAGGAACAGCTAGATTTTAATCCACATGAAGAGCAGCTCCTTTGAGCTTCTTCCAAACAGTGGTACTTGATTCTTGGAATATTTTTACCTATTAAATCAAAGTATGTATAACACTGCTCTTGACAGAGTGGCCAGTACAGAGACCTGACTGAATTTCACGAAGACATGATGCTCGTGAAAAGTAACTGTGAGACATACAATCCTCAAGACCATGATGCGCGCCGGGACTGCCAAGAGATCTTTGCATTCTACCTTCAGGAGTATACTGCCCTGTTAGAAAAACTGCAAAAGGTAGAATATGTTTCCTCAAGTCAGCCAGTGGATTGAGTGGCATAGCCGAGAGTAATTCTTTATTTGCTTTTTTTTTCTCAGAGTCACCTGTTTTCATCTCCAAAAAGGCCGAAGCAGAGCTGAGACATCACAACATTGTACAGTTCATTCTCATCAGAAAATGTCACATGTAACATGACTTCCATCATCAGGAGCTAGGGTCATAGCAGGTTGCATGTTGTGTGCATGCATCTGCCATGATATCTCAGATAGACACAGTTGGTGTTAATTCTCATGGTTCATGAGGATATAGATCAAAGTATGGAGGGGTTCCTGTTAATCGACTTGTCTTGATATGTCTCACGGTTCTTCAGTCTGAGGACAGCAATTCTAGACTCACTCTAATCCTCACCTAACCTTGCCACACAAATCACTGCAGATGGATAACTGTGTAACTCAGCAACATATCCTTGAATGAATATTTACGTTATAGGATTAACTAAATGCTCCATTTAAGTGTTTTAATCTGTCCATCTAAGTTTTAGCAGTAAATTCAAAATCACACTCGCTGAACTACTGCATATTTCGGCACTTCAAAAGGGAAATGGCAACTAGTGGTCCAGAAACAAATTATGAATAGTTAGCCTAACCAAGTTGGAAATCATTACCTATATTTTTTGCAGACAGGTAGCCTAGAAATACCATGCACATTACGTACTTTGTAGTGGCAAGGACCCTAATGGGCGCATATTAAGATCAGGATATATAAAAAAATATTAGTTTTGGGAAAGAACTTGTAGGAGAAGATGACAAACTTGTTTAGGTCTGTAAAAGGTCGGTGCTGCTCTTCGGTGTCATCAGTGTTCATTTGGTGTACCGACAAATTTATTACGTCAACTTTCACATAATCAGCCTTCAACCGCGTTGTTGTGCTGTGCGTAGTGTTTCACGATGAAGCACCCCATCTGTTCAAACATAAGGTGATGTTTCGTGATTCATGATCCGTCCGGTCAGATATCAAGTAGGTTGTGAGCTGTGGAAACCCGACATTTCTTATTGCTTCTGATTTGAAAAGAGACTCATTAGATGTTTCGTCTTCTTCTTTCTGCCAGGGTTAACATCAACTGTGACTACAGCATTGTACATATTTCTGCCGCATTGCCTTCTATTTTTTGAACATCCAAGCGCACATCGGTCATGCCCTCCTTGTTGTAATATAACGACTCGCTGTGTGCTTCGAGTGACACGTTGGCAAACGCTGTAAAGATTGTTTTGATAGGCCTAATGGAGATAAAACCATTAAAGTTTGAAGAGGTGACTCGTGTGGTCCTTGGACGTAAAGGAACTAGTCAGCATCTTGAGAGTATTTCCCGTCTTGTGTTAGCACCACGAAGCTACTTTGCGTATGATAGATGTGAACGCCCTCTGGAACAGCAGCCTGGATTGTTCTACGAATATACTTTATTCTGAAAACAAGAGGCATAAGGACCCAACATCATTAGGAATGAAGAAGCCTGACAATCAGCCGTTCATTATTCGTTAATGTCCCCGGATATTCCGGAGATATTTTTTTAGCAGCTCCTAGCGGGCGTGCCCATTTGCATTAAAGTTGAGTATGAGTATCAGACTCGTTCTCAATAGGGTGTTTTTACATGACGTCAAACGAACGTGTGGCCGCCATGGTGGTGGTCACTTTTTCGGCTTAGCTGCCGAGATTATCTAGCATTTGCTCCAAAACGAAGCCTTGAATAGTGTCCGGTCTATGGTTGTTGCATTGAGAAATAGCGCAGTTTGTCACCTTTCAATGCCGCTGGCACGAAAAGTGACCACCAGTGGGAGGAGCTCACGAGCATGCCACGTCACCCTTGGCTGCGCTTCCTGCGTGCGCTCAATGCACTGCCAAGGCAATTGAGATTCAGTATGACTCAACTCTTATGGAAAAAGGCTGTGGTCGTTCGGTGATGGACTCGGACACAGAAAAGCTTGGGAAGCCAAATAGAATTGTGCTGGTTTTTCGACAGTATGTGAAATAATGTCAGTGCTGCTACAGTAGAACCTCGATGATACGAATCTCACGGGGTCGCGGAAAAAATTTGTATAATCCGAAATTCGTATCGAACGAATTAAACCAAAATAAAAATTGAGGCAAGAAAATAGACAGTGACTGTTCATCTTCCGTTACTGTCAATGAAAGAGATCGGTTGTAACGCTTTTGTGTCTCCGTTTTTGGCCAATGCTGCCCAAATACGCGAGATGATTCAAAAGACGTAGCACGTGCTTTTCACCCGCGAGTCGCGCGACAGTGGTCTAAAGCGAGCTTCTCCTGAAGCAAGCAGGCGTTAGGTGAAGCCGAATTGCGGAATGGTGACGCGTAATGTTGGCACAAGTTGTCCTGATATGTTCCCTCCACGTGTTCTGGGGTTCTGGTCGCTGTTTTCCGCCAGAGCGATGTCACGCAGCTTCGCGGTTTATTGTTGCGAGGAGGGTAAAAAGGTCAAAACAGAGATAAGGTGATAAGGTTCCGGGCCGTTCAATCCCTTTGATCTTATCTCCACCACCACCACCAAAAGGAAAGTCATTGCTTGCATTGTGCTACATGATGTAAGGGTGTTCGTGGTGAGGATCGCCCTCCCTTTTCGAAAGACGCAGCAGCATGACTCGCGCGCTCTCGCGTCACGGGGGAACGACCTCTGTCGCATCCTCGGCTCATATGATCATCCCCAAGCAGCACTATGTACTGAAAGTCGAGTGCAATGGGGCTGGCCGGTATGTGTCTTATCAATGTTCTTTAGTTTCACGAGTCTGTTCAAGGCCTTCCACCTATCCGTCCACCCCTATTGCACTCGACTTTCAGTACGTTGTGCTGCTTGGGTCCCTAAAGGCAAGATAATGCGTTCGTATCATCCGAACTCTAATACATGGGAAGAATAGGCATTCCGGCCGGGACCGGAAAAGAATTCGTATCATCCGTGATCGTATAATCGAGATTCTACTGTAGTAATATGGCTTCCAAAATAGGCCCTCTGTGGCAGAACGTCGTGTCTGTCTGTCTGTACACTGCTTGTAGCCACAGTTGCTTCGTGGGATGGGAGAAAAAAGCGGAGCACAAGTGACTGTCTTAACTTTATTTATTTAAAAAAAATGTGGATATGACTCAGATTTTGATGATGATGTGGTTTGAACACTTGGTGTGATGAAATGTTGACGTTGGCAGTTGGTGGTCAAGTTGAAAGCTGTCCACTGTTGCAAACTGAGTTGCTAGCTCATACTCTTCAAGGTGGCTATCAACGTCACCAGGAGCGTGACAGGTGAAAAGACTGCGGACAACATTCCCCCACAGTACATCCCTGCAAGATAAACGCAATGTCATCATCAGCTGGCAAGCGTGGATGTCTTTTCAGTTCTCAGAACTGGACAAAAGTTTATGGAACATGGTGTAGAGAATCCCTGGGTTACTGTCATCCCATTAAGGTAATTATTGAAGCATCCAGGGACTAACTGGTTCAGCACCCTTCAAATGGGTGTCCGCTTGGTATGGGAATGACTGTGTTCTGTAAGCTTTTGTCCTCCCTATACATCCTCCCCCAAATGTTTTGTTCTGAAATTCAGACCCAAAATGCTAGCTAATAATTACGTATCTTTGTTATGGACAAAACATTTTGGAGGAATTTGGAGTGATTCTATAAAAATTATTGTGCAGTCTGCATGATATGCATTCTTTTATACGGCATTCATTGCATCCCTCTGATTCTTTTTTTTTTTTTTTTTACCTTCGTGGTTCACTAAGAACTTTATCTGCTGCTGGTTCCGACAGAGACCTGGAAGACGGAAAAGTTTTCTGAGTGGTTGCACGACATCGTACAGGGTTGCCAGAGATAAAGGATTGCTCTTTTACCTCCTGCAATGTCTGCTCGGAGCTTAACTTTTGGTGGTCAAGCACGGTGTCTTTTTTTCAGCGTTAATTCGAGTGGTAAAATCTTCGAGGCATCTCATTATTTCTATGGGCAATACGGCCCAAAAATTTCCTCCCATGACATTACCGGATGCACTTTCACGAGCTCAGCTTGCAAACAATTCCACGGTAAACCACAGAAATAATTTGGAAGTGAGCTAGTGCATACTTGAGGTTGGGCAACATATGTCTTTCCCCATCTTTCCCCCGAGCTCAGGGACAGGTTGCCGAAGTTAATTTGGTAATGCTGCTTGTGCGTGACACTGGTGGCCAGCAATTTTCGCCACTAGATATTGATGTAACTCCAAAATTATAGACTCATCCTTGTTGCGAGAATAGATAATGAGGTCTTTGCTATTCAAATTAAAGCAGAAAACGAGACCCTTTGCCAGCCTTGGCTGTCGAAAGAAAAATGGACATTGCATGAGACAAAGAAACAATTTAAACTTTATCTTTGGTCATCTTGTACTTGACCAGTGGTGAAATGATACCTTCACAGACTATGCCTGTATGTGCCTGTGCCACAGCTCGATCTTGCCTCTTGCCGATAACGGCATACTTCAAGGGCTCGCAAGCTCTTGAGCCACCTGGAAAACATTTACGTATCGCAGTTTAATAACAAAAGGCGTATCTCACGGAATATGTATTATTGCATCTTAGCATGTTCCACACAATCCAAAATATGTAGACATAACAATAATGTAATGACACATTAATTTTGCTAGGGAGGTTATGACTACAACTTGCTGTGTAGTCGTAGTATGAATTAATTAATGAGGCTACATGAGTGTTATCACAAGGACTGTGGATTTCGAGGTCCCCCAATTTGATAACAAAATCAATATTTAAAATAAAGATAATTATAAGCTTAAATCATGCAAGAAAGTATTCAGTGCTACGTATCGGAGCACGACTTGAATTGATTTCATGAGGAAGGGTACATGGTGAAGTCACTCACTTCTACAAGGACTGGAAGCATTGAAGATGACGGTTTTCACTGGAAAAGAGGCACGTTTAAGAGGGGGAACCGACAGAGCCAGATAATTACCATTGTTGTTTGTTTCTAGACACCGCAAGCCAGTGAACCTGTCATCATTTTGAATTTTGTTGGCCACGTCGCAGACCTTGATGTGACCGTTCGTCCCAGCTGAGAACTGCAAATTGGAGAACGAAAGATACTGTACTCGTGAAATGTACCACAGACAGAAGTTAATGCGGAGGTGCAGGTGAGCACCTCTAATGTCTCCTGAAAAGCGACACTCCTTCCGAAAAAGTTGCCCAGGGAAGAGTGGAACCAAAAACTGGATGTGGTGTGACCCCCAATTTCAGCCTAGCTTTCTGTGGTTTCCACGCAGTAGCTAAAGGCGAGCGCAGTATCAGCACGGTAGCCGCGCTGGGTGACAAGCGTCAAAGTGGTTCAGGCGAGCGCAACGACAAGCACATCCCACGAGTCATGACGAACCCGTGATTATCTCTACGGAGTATTGAAAGGAGTGTCTGGACATTGGGAGGAGCCTAAAAGAGGGGCACTACCTGGTGGTGGCGGTGTGACGTAGAGGGGGACGGCATGTCCATCAAACACGAGTACTTTTCAATAGTTACTGTTTTGTATAGGATCGTGGTGACACCAAAACGTTTTCCATCGCAGAACGCCGAAACGGTGATTTTGTGACAAAAAATTTTCATAAACGACTCCGTGAGCACAATCGTGCGGTACGATTTTTTCCAGGGGGATACTCTGCGTACAGACTCCTAGCTACCTCAGTATGTGCTGCAGAGTTGAGAGTAGCTCCTTCCTTCACTTTGTTGTATTAAACATCAATTGGATGCAGAATATAAAGTGGGAACCACATGGCCAACAAAAGAGTCCGTTGCTGTACCTTTACTTGAAGATAGTTGCTTGCCGAAAAGTACCAAGGGCTATAGGACCAGTACTGCACTGTCTCCGGAGTGACGTACCCATCAAAGACAGCACTTGCTTCATCTCTCTTACCGTAAGGTAGGCAGTGTTCATATTGCAAAGCAGCGGGATCTAGAAAAAGAAAACGGGGCGGAGTTCGGTACAGTACAACATTTCCCAATCCAGCCCCGTGACAGGCAAAGTGCTTTCAACGGTACAGCAAATATAAGAACTATTGTATCTTACGCAGCAGTTCAGTTGCCAACATCGGAGGCTGCAGGTGGCGGAGTGGACTACGCGTGCACCATTTAGGCACATGGCAATAACGCAAATAAACGCGATATCACGTCTTCTTATGTCGAGTGACAGTGTTTCTGGAACCTAGAGAGGACATTCCCACCCACGTGCAGCTATGGTACGTTTAATTTCTCTTTTCTTTTTTTTTTTAAATGGGGGGGGGGGGGAAGCAGAGCCTATAAGAAACTTTCACTGCTTGTTGCAAGTTCTACTCGATTTGCAGTTTGACTAGCACAAACCACGGCACAAAAACCGTAAGTGTGAAAGAACCCTCCCAAGCTGCGCTGAAAAGAAGAGCACAAAACTGAACTTGTGCGTAGACATGAAATAAACGAGGTATGTCTCTGCTGAAGATCTGCGATTCCAAATTATACATCAACTAAACCCTACGGCTACAACAGATTGATTTCTCTCACCCCGACAGACAGACTTATAGAGGTTCCTGAGCTCGAGGTTGTTGCGTAAGCTCTCCAAGGACAACTGTTCTCCCGTTCCTACGCTGCTGATGTCGACTATGTGAAATGCGTTATTGAGTGCATTCAGGTTGTCTTTGTATCCCACCGCATACTTCTTGACATCTGAAATGCACATAATGTTAACAGCGGTGTACAGTAGGAGAAAACATCAGGATGAGGCTAAAAAGCATACCGGGGTGTCCGTTGCTGAGCACGTTGGCTGCAGAAGCGATTTGATTTTCTGAGCCACGATAGTTTCTCGAGCCTTGCTCCTCAAGGTTGATATACAGCACAACCTGCAGAAATTGAATTTCCGCTTGAAGACGGTTCCCTTATGATTTTGATTAAGATTAAGATACCTTGCTGGGCACTCCGTTTTCATAACGTGAAGATTCTTTGTATGCTCGAAGGGTGCCATTCAGTGAGTACAGCACATCGTACACACTGTCTGCACCAACCGCGTCTGAAATCAAAGTGTGCTTGTATACTGCAGCATCGTTATAGGGGCTATGCGTGGCACAACAGTAAACATTATTTATCCCCTACTATACAATTAGAGTCCAACAAGGATGGTCGCAAAATTACAGACAGGTCGACCAAACCTACAATGAAATGAGCTTTTCGATAACCTATAAATTCGCCAGTTGTCGGGCTGGAGTATACAACGTCTTACCACATCTACAAGACGCCTGTATGAAAAAAAAAAAGAAAAGAAAATGCGTTTGTATCTGTGTACATGTTCAGACGAGTGACTTTTCTAAACTGCAGTGTTAGCGTACAGATGGAGGCTTAACACGCGTCCGGGACCGATTTCGGGGGAGACTGTGTCTGCGGGAAATCTAAGGGGGTGACGAGACAGAGAGACAGCACAGCCCACGGTAGTATTCCAGCTCACCTCCTTCAAGCCAACTCGTGCGTGGCTAACCTTTCCCCTTCGCTATTCTTCACAATAATCATATCCCCCCCCACCACCTTCCAGCCAGCTATATCCACTGCGATTGCAAAGTGAGAAATTAATTACAGTATAGGATAAAATCAAACCGCCAAAAGAGTTTCGAAATCGGGTGAAACGATGTTTTCGGGAAAATGTCGGACCCTAGTAGTTTTGCTGCACTTGTTGGACAAGGAAACCTTCTTGCGTGTGTTACTGTTTGCCAACTCGGAAGCAGAAAAAAGTCACGTCCTAAGTACAAACCGTTTTCGTAGTCGGCTATTGCTAAAAATCTGACAGCATCTAGTACAGTATCTTCAAGGTTCTGCATGCAGATGTGGTCTTTACTTACTGATGTCTAGGTTCCTGAGATTGAGGTACCGCGCAACGCAGCCAGCGCAGCTACTGGAACCGCTAGCTGGAAGAATCTCCAGAAGCTCTTGTCTCCCGTGTCTCTTGCTGGCGAACACCCTGACGTTGCTGATGTTACGCTGGAAGTTCAACTGACCCAACAGCGTCCTGTGACAGCAGCGATCAGATGAGCAACAATTCGCATTCGTGTACGTGCACTTCATTGTATCCACGTTATATTACCCAACTCCACTACCTTTTACGGTGGAGACTCAGCTTGCAACAGGGATCTGCCAGAGCATTGCACTGGCCAGGATATCTCTACCCTCCCGAAGTCACGAAGACTTACGGGATCCAAGCCCGACCTAGTTGCATAGAATTCGGCGCGGCAATGACACGGCCCTTGACCGATATATAACGTGGACCTTTCAACCGGTCCCATTATATGAAAGAGAACAACACAAGCAGCGCAATATGTTCCCCTCAATATTGGCTGTATATTGACAGTATTTGTCCACTTGAAGAGCAAGATTGAGCCAGTATTGCCAGTGTCCAGCCAATATTGGGCAAATATGTTGTGGTGAAGGATGCAGCCTCAGAACGTCAGTTCCCTCATGTTGTGGTGCTTGGGACCACGAGATGGCAAAAGAAAGACTGACAAAATCGTTGGCCAGACTGGGTCCCGACAAAGATCCTCGAACTAGACCGACCTGTGTCCAGAGTACAAAAAAACAAAGTCGATCCGCTATCTACTGTGGCAGCTTTTGAACTGGGGCATACAGAGAGAACACCCTTGTTTTCCCTCATTTCTTGTCTCCTTGTAATGCGTGTAAATGCAATATATATAAGAGGAATACAGAGGGAGCATACTCGAGCAGCACACTTTGGAGGTCCCGTTTCTGTTGGTTGTCCACAGTGTTCATGTTTGTATCCAGCACCACAAACAGATCTGTTGGAGTGTCACACTTGGCTGCGTGAAAAGAGTGAGGAGTTAGAACCATCGTCCGCTAAGACATCGGATATGTTGGATATGAAGGCATAGGATGACTGCACTTCTTGCACGGGGGGTGTTGTGACATCTTTGGGGAGTGTTAGGGGTGTGGTGGATAAATCACTGGGTGCGCCTATTGGGAGGTCTCTCCTTTTTTTTTTTTTTCTTCCTACTGCCGCCAACAAGTTCGTCTATGAGCAGAGACAAGGCTAACGGGAGAAGTGCAGACCAGCAATGATAAAGGAAGTGGGAAACTATAAAGGTTACTTTAGGTGCTTCAGACGACTTCCATCTGCTGAGAAAGAGAACCTAAAATTCTAATAACCTAAGTTTCATTGAGAGAATTCAACATACATGTAATAATTTACCGACATGTCATTACAGCTGAAATAGCGAGGCTCCCACCCTGTAGGGGAGTGCACACGCAAAAAGTTAGGGGTGGCGCCAAACATTTCGGGGGTATTGGGGGTTTGGATAAATCACTGGTGCACTGTATCCACTACTAACAGTATGGTGCAGATGCAGGCCATCTGGTGAACAACCTCCATAGTGCAAAAGGATGACCACAAACAGAAGGACGGCACTAACACAAGACTCACAAGCATATAGGAAATGTTGTGGGAACGGTAGCACTTTGTAGCGCGCGCTAATGGTGACCGTTAGCGTTACCTTCGAAAGCGCGGAATTTCGTCCTAAACCGCGTCAAAGCTTGAAACTTAAAGGGACGGTCGCATTCATTCCAGTCCATTTGGAGACTCGGGTGTCATTATATTCTTCGTTGATCATTCACCGCGGCATCGAAAATCCGGAGTTCTATGCCGGAATTCCCTGTCTGGCAAAATGCGTCAATTCCTACCCACCGAGCAGACCACGGCCCCGAGAAAAGAGATGCCTCGGTGCGGGCGTCTGTTCGGCGCCTCTCTCCTCAGAGCGATGCCCTCTCACTCCTCCTCTTAGTGAGTGACGTCACGCTAATGTCTTCCCGCCGAAGCCTCAGCAGCTGCGGAAGCGGCGCTCATCTTTAAAAATTAGTTCATTTAATATCTTATCTAAGCACTTTTTCGGACGAGAAAATGAGCCAAGCAGATTGACGGCCGATGCAATACATAGTGGTATCGGTTTCATAGGTGCGTTTCTGGATGAAACCGTCCCTTTAAACGGAGACAAAACACGAACAAACGCTGACAGGCACCTTTGTCCGAGTCCCTGATACAGTTCCCAAGAGTTGTGCCGTACCGCGACCGACGACTGCAATCCAAATTACATGAGAACTATTTACACCGCATACTGCAGCACCTGTCGCAGCAGCAGGAGCGACCAGTGCCGTGTACTAAAAGGGGGTCTTGCCATTCAGAGTAGCCTAAAAAAGGGGCTCGACCTGGGCGATTCCACGCGAAACGATCCAGTGGCTCTGTTCGGCCCTCACAAAACTATCGCCAATTTTTACGGAAATTCTTTTAGCAGTCCCAAATAGTGCAAAACTCTCAGGTGACATTGTGGCTGGTGCTAGACAGCAGCGATTCTCGCAGCGCTGGCGAGAACCTTGCCTGGCGTGTACGGCAGCTACGGCTCATAGAAAGCACCTAGAAGTGTGCGGTTTTCTTTTGCATATAGAGGAAACCATGCACTACGCAGAGCGACTGAACAGGAGCGCCCCCTGTTTGGTCACACATGACGTCGCGTCTCTCCGCGCGGGAATTCCAAACCGCGTAGATCCCAGCCGGAATAAAGTAGGGACCCGTGCATGGAGCATTAACTGTCCCCTTAATTGAATCGGGTTTTCATTTTCAAAGCAACTTACGTTCGTCCTCGCGGAATGTCGTGCCACAAACGTCGCCTGGATAACCTGAAAGATAACATAGATGAAATAATACAAAAAGCATAATGACGTGCCTCTTCAGGGCACTTTTGCATCTGGTTCTCGTTTCCTATGGAAGTGGAAATAAAACGAAGAAACATCGTGTGGCTGGCTTCTCCCACTTTTTGTGAATTTAACCTAGTGCAACGAATGTCTAGCGCAAATAACATTTCCCTCTGCGTGGGAAAGCGGCATTATCCGGGGCGTTGTATGGTACGGTATTAATTAATGTTCTTGCAGTTAAGCAAGTAGGTTTGAGGTCTCGTACCGCTGGTCAGTCCTAGCGACGATGCACGCTCACATGCAAGGAGTACAATGCAGACCAGCGAAATAACTCGAAAATTATAATTATACGAAAAGTGATATTGGGGGTAACCGTGTGATGTCATCTAACGTTCACCCCCCTCCCCAAAGTTCCATATGCAAAGCCGCCGTCATTGACCAAACAATGGAGGAGTTAAAACTCACCCGAAGCTTCGCTAAGCTTGCTGTCAAGTTTGCTCAAAGCCTGCCGGAGCTTTCCCAAGTGTTCCTGGGGGTTAGCTACTCCAAACTTGTACTTTGCAGCGAGTACCATGTACCCTAACGGCTTCTGTAGTTGCTCATTGTTATACTTCTGAAAGAGGGCGCGCCGCTGGCAGAAAGTGAGCACGTCTCCGACTGGAATAGTAGTAAGCCCAGAGGAACTGTAATACGCTCGGAGGAGAGTGCTCAACTTCCATTCCTTCTGTACACCGTTCACTCCGAGGGTCTTGCCGATGATGTAGCCTGAAAAGCAACAGAAGTGTACAAACATCAAGCAGCGTTCTCCGCAGATGGGCCTGTCGACGCTATACAGGTTTCACCGGGTTCCAATTTTATGAATGCCACGACGTTACTGTAAGTATGAGCAGCTTACGGTTCCATACCAAATTTGCTGATTACGATTTAGCAAATAAGAACAAATCACAGTTTAGTTGACTCGTTAAGCGGAAGGTGGAACAGCCACGCTTATGCGGGCAACGTCACGACTATATTGCAGAGGCTATCGTGCATCCCGTGCAGACTTGACAGGAAACAGCCGGCACCCGCATTCGAACCCGGGTCACCTCGCAGTCTCGGCATGGAACACCATTATCGTAGCCATTATAAGCCATGGGAGCTGAGAGACAGAGGCAGGGTAGTCTGAGCAGGCTTGTAGATTATTTGATATGCCCCGAGCCGTAATAGAGCCGCAAACTATACTAGGCAGATTTGGAAGAAGCGAAGATCCAATGTTTATCATTCAAATGTGGGACAGCAAGAATATTACTGAGGAACACCTTCCTCGCACCACAAACAACGTACACACACATGGCACAACGCATTTCAAAGCAGCATGGGCGCTGCCCTTCCCCCGTCGTTCAAGCTCCTGGAAGCGTTCCTTATGGTGGGTGATTCCACGTAATATCAAGCAGGCTGGTCCGGACGAGGTCTCAGATTTTCTTCAAGAACTATATGTTGTTGGCCGATATCTCTAGGTGACGTTGTTTCAGTTCGCCATGTCAATTCGTTGCCGAGAAAAATAATTAAGCGTGAAGCGAGGTGGAATTCGCTTTTATCGCTCTTTTCGTTCTTCCGAACTCCTGGCGAAGACGCGACACCCGGAAGAAACCTTTGTGATTTTTTTTTCTTGTGCACACAGGACAGTGGATAGAGGTGTACAAAAGTGTTCTACGAAATCCCATCTTTACGTTAAAAAAAAATGGCTGGAGCCGATCTTGAACAGTTGCGAGTTCGTAAACGCAGATCCCGTGCGTAGCCGATGGAGCATTGTCTGTATGACCCGGGGAAGGTCTTTCGTGGGAAGAGAGGGTCGGTGATTTTGCATGATGTCATGTATGCCAGGATGACGCACTTCAACGAGCTGTTTAACGGCCATGAGGACGCTAGCTGGCCCGCTCGTTCGTTGCCTCTGATGCCGACATGAGACGGGATCCACTGCAGAGCAAGATCACAGCCGATTAGCATGTGCTGGGCACACGACCTCCTTATACAGCGGGCCAGGATGCTACCACACATAGGGTTCATCACGTTACAGAGGGCACTTCTGGAGTCCGTAAGCAAAACGGCCTTAACTATTCCAGTCACTTGGACCGCAGCAGCTGCGTTTAACAAGGCCAGGAGTTCGGCCGTCGTGGATGATATAGGGTAACGAGCTGATTTCCCTTGTCATGCCACGTTCATTGATGGGATGTACTACGCATTTGGTAGTGCTTCTGGTACGCTCGTCAATGGACCATCTGTGAATACCAGTGTATGCGAGTTGTAGACATCGCTTATCAGGTTATCAGCCGCCATCCTGGCCACCATGGAGCTGAACTCACTCTTCTTCCGTAAACCTGGGATGTGAAGCGTTGTTGCGGGCACGAACTCCCGCCATAGCGGCGTAGATGGACTAGCTGGGAGCCGAGGAAGTGCCCCACTGCTGGCTAGAGAGCTAGTGGCGAGCCCACTAGTCAGGCACCCTAGGGATGTGTGTGTCCTTTGTTCGGAATCCGTGAAGAGAGAATGCTTGTTGAAAGATGTTGCCGCGCTGTCCAGAAACTGGAGTCCTTTGAGCTCAGAGTGGACACTGACAGGCTTTTCCTTTAGCTTCCAGGTACGTTTGGGTGGCGCTAGAAAAGGTAGGTATACCAAGCGCAGTTCTTATTCCGGCGCGATGAAGACGTTCAAGGGCCTGCCACTGTGTATAGGCGCACGGTCTACGTACGACGCTACGTAGAGAATGCGTGACAAGATGAGAGCTTTGTGCAGGATGAGCAATGATCGCGCATTGCAGCCCCATGATTCACCGTTGATGCTACGAAGCAAGTTATGCGTTTTCTTCCCCTTGCAGATAGTCTGGTTCACTTGCTTAGACCAGCGTAATGCGCTGTCGATGGTGACACCAAGATATTTACGTGACGCACATATTGTGATGGGAGTGTTATTAATGCTGAGGCTAGGAAAGTCTTTGCCCACGTACTTTCCATGGGGAATGCGAACCATGCATTTTGACTTTTCTGGAGAAGCTTCCAGCCCTCTCGCAAGCAGCGCCGCACTGAGCCCGTTCAAAGCAATATCAACTGTGTCACGAATTTTTTCCTTGTTCGTCCCCACGATGCGGAGACAGATGTCCGCGTAGATGGTGAGATGAAGGGCGGATTCCACGGCGGACCACAGCCATGATTAGGTTGAATAGTATAAGTGATAGAACGCTGCCCTGTGGGACTCCCCGCTCAAACTTCTTCATGGAACTAATGCACCCGCGGACGGACACTTGAAACGTTCTGTCGGATAGAAGGTCACAGAGGTATCCCAGCAGGCGGACAGGGATTCGAGCTTCTTCGAGCTCAGCTAAACATGCCGTGTGCGTTACCGAGTCGTATGCCTTCTTCACATCAATGAAGAAAGCGAGAGCAAACGCATATTGGACTCTCTCGCTTGCTTCAGGCTATAGTAGCCACTTCAGCAATTGCGTCAGACGCGTCCCAGCCCTTCCGAAATGCTGTAATGTGACCTGGGAAGCAATTGCTGCGCTCCAGGACCGAAGCGGTCGTCGGGCGAAACTTTAGTGCAACAAGACCAGCCACTACAGGACGCGGAATTAGAATGAAAGTTTTATTTGCACTCACTAAGATTGGCCTCGATAGCGTGCTAGTAATGGTGACAGCGTATCTCTACTTCAGTCGCATACCCTCGTGATATCAGCGAAGATGTGCGTCCGAACAATGATCTCTCTGACTCTCTCAACTCTCACTGACGGCGTGAGAAGAGGCTATAGTTACAACAGAGGGCGGCGCCCTATAGGAGCGTTGGGTGGCGGGACTACAGCTCTGCGCTCACACTGCAAAACTGCAAATGCCATACAATACAATACAATACAATGCAGCAAATACAATATGCAGCGAAGCAATGTGAGGCTTATCGACAGCAACTTATGGCGAATTCGGATGGTCGTTTCATGGCGACACGGCCTAGCGCCCGGAAATTGTTAGGTTGGCGCCCGAGCTGGATCACGTGACCGTTGTCACCCGAACATCAATGCCAGGAATCTAGCAGTTTTAGACGCTTGGGTCACGCTAGGGGCATCGCAGTCGCCCGTCTTCAGTTTCCGTCGTCTGCTAAACCACTTGAACTCCTAGGTGCGGGCCAATGAGGGCACTCGCCACTGTTGCAGTGCGGATGTGACGACACGGATACAGTTGGGCAACCCGCTGCTCGGTCGTTTGGAGGCAGGGCGAAAAAAGTGCTAGCTAGCAAATTGCGGGCGCTCGGAAGGCGCCACGCGAACAAGCGAGATTGCTTCGCTTTGACCGAGCGAATATGAGTGCTCGGGATCTGTCAAATAAAGTTGCCCCGAAATGACCACCCGAATTCGCCATTAGCGATAAATGAAATATCTCCACCAGTGTGCGAAAGAAATAAGTCTAGGTAGTTTTAACGTGACCACGACGCTTTGATTGCCCTCAAGACGTGCAAGGTACACATTTTCCGGATTCTATGGTTCCCACCTACACGTATTTGTGGTTGTTTTTGTTAGGATTGGTTAGATTGGGTTAGCACCATAGAAAGCTCGACGTTTCTGTGCGCCTCCATGGAACATGATCTGTTCTCGTACGTACCGTCAACAGCACCGAGGATCTCGGCGGAGGTGGCGGTCATGCTGACATTGCGAGGCAGTCTGTACTCCACATGACACCCGCTGTCGTTCCAGATCCCACTGAGACCAAAGTCCACTTCGATTTCTTCTTCTAAGAAGGAACTGGCAATCATATCTGAAAGTAAAGGTCGTTGGTCTAAACCAGCATCCACGCAACTTTCTCGCTGGACACCCGAAGTCAACGCCATGGACTCCTGCAGTCTGACCCGCATAGAGCGCTCTTGCTCGCGATTCGCTGGCGTCGGCGTTGCCAAATACTGAAGACAAAGAAGGTAAAGCATACCGGCGAAAACACGTGGGTCAAACCGCATGGAAACTGGGAACTCGCCGAGAGAAAAAAATCACGTGGCGCTGCTAGTACGTGCGCAATATGCAGTAATGCGAGACATACAGAAGAAAGAAAAGAAAAAGCGTCTACTCGCTACGGGAAAGACGTTTCGACGCGAGAAGAAGCGATCAGGAAGCAAGACGAAGGTTACCGGCGACATGGCCAAGACGTCCTGCTCTTTTGCTCTTTGACGGTGAGGACTGGAAGGTCTCGAGTCTTACCACCTGGGTTTTTTGAAGACTTTCAGACGAATGTCGGTACAGTTCCCCCTGAAGTCGGACCCGGACGCATACTACCTCCATTCCTACCTGCTCCGCTCTCTTCATCTGTCCACAGCTGTACGTCGTTCATAGCCATAGTTATTCGCGGCGCTAACCCGTCATTAAAAATATATAATAAAAAACGACGAAGAGTTCACATTGAACTGGTTCAGTCAGGTGCTATCACTCGAGCGCGCTCGAGCATGCGCTGGAAACCGGTTCTCCGCGTGAAATTTTGTACCAAGCGTACTACGGCGCGTTCTTCGCGCTGAAATACGCGTCATATACGGGGACACAGAAGGACTTTGTTTGGGCTTCTCTTGTACCTGTCGAAGCGTGGTCCACCACACGAAAGCTTGTACGTATTAAACTCAGTTGTCTCGCGACGTAAACCCCCTTAAACCCAAAAAGCTTCGACGTTGCGTTTGAGTGTTATACATTCTGTCTCGAACTTGACACGCCTTGTGTACACTCTACATCTGCTAACAAATGATAACTGATGGACAGCGCTAGCGATTTCTGAGAGGAGATGCTGTCGGGGAACATAATACAAGAGTTGGCAAGACCGTTATATATATATATATTATGGGAAACAATGGCCGGAGCTCTTTGGCTGCACGCATAGCATATGTTTGTTGCTGAAACGGCGCCATGCCAGTGCTGGACAGCTGTTTCGGCCTTATTGGTCGAAACAACTGTCCAGTACTGGCGTGGCGACGTTTGAGCACTTACAAACATATATATATATATATATATATATATATATATATATTATATGTGACAGGAGGGGCTAGCGCCTTTTTGTTCACTCGTGCTGGCGTTGCCTTGTGCGTCGGCGTTTGCAGAGCTCTATGCGGGCCGTGGCATTTCGAAACGACTCACTTCCGATGGTCGTTGCAGTGACAGCGTCGATAATTTTGTTTTCGTTGGCGTCCGATTGAGCATCTTTGATCGGTTCGTCGATGATATCTGCGACGCTCTTGTCCTGAACCCCGCTATGAAGGGAGGCGATGCCGAACAGAGTTCTTCCAATGGCAACAGCATCTGACAAGGAGTTTGTCACGCTTACAACTCCCACTTCGCGGGGAAGAGTTTGTTGGTCCACTGGTTGGTCTCCACTGGAATGGATACAAAATTCTCTAGCTGCTTTTGTGAGATAAACACTTCTTTCTGTACTTCCTATAACGCTCATACATACTAGCAGGGTTGCGCACTCTTTAAAAAAAGGTGTACTTTAACTCCTTTTTCTTGCCACATATATCTCTCCCGTTTGGAGAGTACAATTACTCTCAAAAAGGATTCTCCTCACTCCCTATAGGGAGTGGGGTTACGCTCTAATTCCCTACTGGAGAGTAATATAACTCCCTGGTAGGGAGTAAGGGAGTAATGTTATTCCCTCGTGCGATTGAGGAGATTGCTTTTTGAGAGTAATTGTACTCACCACAAGGGAGTGATATATGTGGCAAGAAAAAGGAGTTAAAGTACACCTTTTTTTAAAAAAAGACTGATGGTACATTGCATTGTACGACATGAGTAGACACAGTTGTATGACATAATTGCTGTTCTTAGGTTACCCTTTAATTGGTTGCTTCCCTGACGGAACGTCGCTGTACCATGGGTTGAGGTCTTCAGTCGATATATTGCCAATCGCCTCAGAAACTGGTTTGTTTATCAGATAACGATTGCTCCAGTGAAAGCCGAAAAAGGTCCCCGTGAGAGATGAAACGTTTGCGGAACCATCCGCTGACAACATTTCCATTAGCGAGACAATAATTTCTCCCTCGGGTGTAGTGTCACTCGGGACCACCGCGTAACTCACTTTGTGGTGTAGGAGGGTGGTTGCTGTCCCAGTGTGGTGTTGACAGTATGTGCGAGGCTGAGCACCAGAAAGCAGAGATCATCCTCGTCCAGAAGCTCTGCGGGGTCTACATCCGGGGTCTTGATATTGGCCAGGAATTTGGTGATGATATCTCGAAGAGGTCCGGAGTGAGGAGTAAATTCTCTGATAGTGGCGCCGCTGAACACGTAATCGTTGAAGTACAACCTTTGGAGATGGAAAATCTGCGTAAGCTCAATTTTCGCCTCATCCCATCGTCATCGCGATTTCGCGGGAATGCTTGTGGGAAACTAGAGTCACTAGATAAGGAGCAGAGCAGCGACCATCTTGGGTCCGGCTCGGCTCAGTCTCTCCCTCTTCTCCGCCGGAGAACAGCGCGCAGTCGAGCCATGTCGCAACTCATGAAACCGAAAGGACTCAACATGGACGGCCCATTCTTGGAAAGAGAAACCACGTGACACGATCGGCCCAATCGCAGACACCGAACGGCAGCTCCGGCACGGAAAAAGAATGCGATACTCTGTACCCCTACTTAGTGACTCTATGCGCAACAACATCTGCAACCCGCACAAATAATCGCGTGAAAAAAAAACAAAAAACGAGACGACATTGTCAACTCTCTCGAGCCCTAGAGATTAGTGAGATGTTCCACATCCGGCGTTTCCTGTTATGGCGCATCAGGCTCTGTGGCGCATTAGAGCGTTTGAGTACATCGTACGCTATCGCCTCTGCGTACGTAGGGGATAGCGTGGTGTGGTTCTGCGCAATGCGCGTAGCTCTCTTTATGTTTTGCGCATGCGCACGAGTCCCAACGGTATCCCATCCGTACGCAAAGCCGATAGCGTACGATGCACTAAAATTGTCTATTTTTTCGCAAATTTCTCGGACGCTGCTCGGTTATTGCGAGTGGAGATTTCACGGGTTCTATCTACCAGGATGAAACCGTGCGAAAGGAGCATTGGGGATTTCTGAAATCGTCGATTGCGCTCAAAGTTTTGTTTAGAAAATGAAAATTGAAAATCACGGGCAACACTGTGTCCACCATTGCTCGCCAAAGTAAAATTGCGTGTGTAAGCGAAATTAGTCGGCTGCGTGTCGGCTATTTGTCATGCGTCATGAGCAGCAAGCTTCTTCGGGAACCTAGGTCACTGTTGCTCGATAAATTGGGGACCATTTCCCACCAGACGTCGCCCATTTTACCAGCCAATGAAAACTGTTCCCCGTCACACTAAGCTGTCACTTTCCCAGTCGCAAATTTACAAACCCACCGGTTACGTTTGACGACATTCTTACGTGATTTGCGCGAATAAGATGGGATCTACTGTACGAGATTTCCCTATAGCCATACTGCGGTCAAGTTGTTCCTGAGAATGATGCGGAAGTAACACTTACGTCTTTATTATGTACGCTGCCACCTGAACTGCTCCTTTGAACTTCTCCTTTGGATTCTCCTCCAGCTTCTCTTCGAGTACTTCCAATTTGTCCAAGAAGCTACTGATCGTGAAACCGGAGGGGAGACGCTGGCCCATTTTGATCACGTGACCATCTCTCACTTCACCGAAACAAAGGTTTCTGTATTTCCTGGCAAACGCCGGTCCGGTAAGTGTGCTGTGGCCCAGTCCTAAGAGGCAACCTGTTAAAGGAGCATTAGATTGGAAGGAGCATTGCCCGGAACGGAGCCAAAATCTGCGATCCGTAAAAAAAAAAAAATTCAATCTAGCGTCGCGACCATTTCAGAGCGTGAATAGAAAGACGCGTGCCAGCAGGAATGGCTGTTCCTATTCACTGAAGTGAGCTTGTTTGTTAGAGCGCAATTTATAAAACCGAAGGCAGAGTTTGAACGCAGCAACTCCCAGTTCCGGCTCTATGTTGAGCCGCCATGTGCACCTTGTTTTCGTCGACGCCACAGCGGTAAGGCGCATAAGTATGTCGTGGCAAAGGGATGGAGGATCCACACTCAAGATCTTCATTCGGGAAGTGGCGATTACTGTCGCTGTCCCTTTTTCCCCCAAGTTCTCGAGCCGCATTGCGACTCACAGTTTTGGAAGCACTCCATTGGGAACCGCCATGCAAAATATTTTCACTAAACGGCTTCTCGTCGCTGCGAAATGTAATTACCAAAACGACTTCGGAAACTCAATCAATCAGAAAACTTTATGAGGCGTGACCTCGTAGGCACAATCTTCTGGCCCCATAGTGGGGCGTACCACCAGCATCGTCCTGACTTGCAAACAAGAGATGCACATATTACGCAAAATGTCCTAAAGAGAGGCGGATTCATTCTATTTTCAATGGCTAGATGCTAGTTTTATTTGTTTAACAAAGGAGGGAGTTTCAGCTTTACTTACCAAGCCATAGCAGCGTCAAAACCGTTTTCATTGTGTCCTGCACAAAAGGAATTGGATGAGAAATCACTCTTCAATGAATGTCATTTAACGATCAACTAATGAGGATTGCAACTATCCCGATAGCTATCCCTGCGATAGCCGTGACGTTGCCCGCCTGAGCGTGGTCGACTACTGCAAGAAGACTATACGACTACGCGGCTTGGGACAGTCGATAGGGCGCTCCATCAACACGACCGTACCATCGGTTATCATTAATAAATTTCCCGCTATCTTTCTTTTCGTATTGCATAAGCACTGGACAGTCTATGTTAGCGTCGCTATGCGGCTGCGCGTCTTCGATGGAGTTGAGAGAGGAGCTTGAACTTAGGACGCCGGAACAAACACCGTATACCGGTTCATAGAAGTTCAAGTTAATATGTACCAACTACCTCAAGCACTAGTAGAGTTGATAGAGAAAGGTGCCTTCTTCATAGTCTGCCAGAAAACCCAGGGAGAGACAGCACAATCACGAGACTGAATAGGAGACCTTTTGAGGTTACATTTTTGCTGACTCATTCTTCCGTGAACATGCATTAGAAAGAACTGCAGCAGATGTCCAGTAAAACTCTGTTATGACGCAATTACTTTTTCGAATACTCGCCGTTTACTCGAGGTAAAACCCTATCTGGATTGAAATTCGTGCGTCTCGAACCGGATTATTCGACGTGTACTGTGAGTTGACACCGCGTAGTGTTTCTTTTCACAAAAATTAAAAGACTACTCATCACAAATGTTTCTTTGCTTGCTCGAATACTTGTTCGCGGTTCTCTCTTTTTTTCTTCTCCTGTTACGGCCTTGATGTCACTACCTTCGTTCTTAGCGAAATCCAGCTCTGTAAAATTTCCTCCACGATCCTGTTGACTCGGTTATTTACTTTATTTGTTTACACATACAACTAAACTTCGCCATTATACCGGGGGTTTGCCGCACATTGTTACTCCGACGTCGATGCTTTTATCGAACTTCCGTTTTCGTCCAATTGTCGCTTTTATCGAATTTTTTCGATCTCATTGACTTCGCTTACTTTTTTATTTCGAGTTGGCGCCGCGAAGCAACTGTGGCTATCAGCGACGTACAGATGGAGAGAGGGGTTAGTATGCGTCCTCGGCCGACTTCAGAGAGAACTGTACAGATATTCGTCTAGAAAGCCTACCGGAAAACCTCAGACAATACAGTCGGTGCTGGGATTCGAACCGTGTCACAGCCTAGTCTCGGCCACGCGGCTGGTTTGGTTCACATACTTAATGGGGCTTACTGTACATGGTTATTCTGACGTTACTGTCACAGTTTTTGCGCAACATGTGCCTTTATCGAACTGCCGGTTATATCGAATTTTTTTCCGATACCGCTGACTTGGTTATAACGACGGTTTACTGTTCATGGGTATTCGGTTTGCCAGTCACCACCTGCTGTTGATATAAACCCTTTGCATATTAATCAGTATCAGCTGTTTACAAAACAACACCGTACAATTGTTCGTTCGTTCGTCCGACCGCGTGACGCGGTAGGCTTACAAAGCGTGTTCCCGGTTATACATAGGCCTAGATAAGGCTACGCCCATACCTATGCCGTGTGGTAATATCGCTTGCACCGATAACGAATATATCAACGGCGACGTATGTATGTCTCATTTCACGTCCTTACAACGTCTCGTGCCAATATCACGACACCGCACTTGTGTAAGGTTGTGTTGTACGACACGAATACACTTCTTCCGTTATTGTCACCGAATTTGTTGGTTGGCCTTTGCGGCATCTTGGCCGGTGTTAATTGCCGTCCATATAAAGTCACGTTATAACCGAATAAAAGATATGGGTGTCAAAGACATTAATCGCATAAGTGTTAGCCCGGCAATTACAACGAACGATACACCATCACCAATGTAGCTTCCAGTGGAATTCTCACGTACAAAATCATTTACTCTAAGCGAGGAAACCACTGTACCCGAATGTTTATAACTGCATAACGGTGCCCCGCCTTAGGTAATAGGGAAGCTCTAAATGAGAAGCGCTTTTGTCAGGGGAAAAAAAGAGAAAAAGACAAAACGTACGAGAAACCTATACGTACATTCTCAAACGTACAAGACACACCTATATAAAATATTTTTCCGAGTCCAAACTTACTCTCGTGCAGAAGACAGACGGTCCACTATCGGCGAAGAATCCTCAGTCCTTTGTGGTAGGCGTTGGGGGACTTTAGACGGCAATTCCTTGGGTTACCTGGCCGACGCTATCGGAGACCCTGATAAAGAAGGGACAGTATTCGCCCCAATCTATATACGGCGGTCTGATGCTGGGAGGTGTTCCGGGATTCTCTGACTCAGTCGCTCATAAGTTACTGGTGAACGTTGGTCGCTGACTTTTATGGGGGCAATAGTCGAACTTGTTTTCCGTGTGTATAGCCTTCCATGGAACGGTATCGACCCATCAGTCCAATCCTGTGAGGTTTTCGTCTCTCATACGATCGTGTAGAACGCAAACTGACTTTCATTTTGATAACAACTAACGGCCTCGTTTTTAAATTGTTAGCAACCTCTCGCAGAATTTTTTTTTTACTCACTGCGATGTGGCACCATGAGGTAGAGTGAGACTCCCTAATCGTAATCGCTAAAATAAAATTGTTTTTTGGAGTTCGGACTTTTCTTTTTCGATTAATCTAACCTCCCTATCAGCAACGTTTCCCAAATAACGGACGCTTTCTTCTGAGGCCAGAGTGTACTTGACATGAGTCATCGCTCATGTAGAAACTGTGAGATGAGGTCAACAGGATATAAATGCTTGTATGACAAATACTCTGTAGGACTGCAGAGGTATTATATGAGGGCGTATATGAGACATCGTCGTAGTAGTTGTTTGTTTCATGCTCCTTTTTAGGAGATGCAAAAAGGGATAGCTGTCTTGTTTGATGAGCGCGAGTTATTGAGGGAAATCATCGTACGGTAAACAAGGTGTATAGTTGACGTGGCAAAAACTGGTTACTGTTTAATAGTAAGATTGTACGGTCCTACGCTTGCACCCACAGCCGCTCATCAATAACTGTCCAAGTAGGATAACGTGACTGTGGGTATGGATGGCTCCATAAACGATGAGAATTTGCCAAGGCAGGCCACAAGTAGGGACGACACAAACACGTAGGCCTCACACGCCCGGAAATTAACGAACAATTAATTAACGAACAACTCCATAAAGTGAAAGGTCTGAGACACGTGAGAGAAACGACTTATATGCTTCTTTGTATGTAACTTGCCTCGCGAAAATAAAATTAAACTTTTGCTGTCCCTCTGTAGTTGTGCCCAAACTCATTCTTTTCACCTCATGAAGATAATGTGGTTTCTTACGCAATCACTGGTAGCGTGCTTCCAGGCACCTATAGCCTGATGCTAGAGTTAGGTCGGTTTCACCCTACAAAATTTGTCGTCCGTTCGCTTCAAAGAAAAAAAAAAAAGAACTGGAGGCAATCGAGCTCCGTAGGTTCCAATGGGCCCGTTTTAGCTCAGTTAAAAACACGGCCGAGAAAAACGTTAATGTGACTGGGCCTTCATCTAGCAGCTGACATTAGTCTAAAACAGAACAATATAATATATAGCCCAGTCAGTCGACTGCTTCTTCTGCTGCGTGGTCAGTACACTGTTCTATCGGCTACCAGTCGGTTGTCGTTGACTGTGGATAGAGTTACGTTAAAGTACTCCCCTCTGACCGTAGCGGGTCATGGTCTGCGACGTAATCCACGTTAGCTTGGAACAGAATCGTTAGTCGTCGTCTATAGACCCATACCGACAAACATGAGACCGGTCGGGACAACTGAGAGCAGGGGCTAGAGCAAAAGACAAATGCAAAAAGACAAATGTCGGCACAGTTCCCTGTGAAGTGAGACCAGGACATACGATCCCCCTGCCTGAGCAACATGCCGCCACGCTGACAGGCGGACCTCCCGAGCACCGCAGGAAGACCGTGAGCTCGCCTTCCATTCAGCGGAGCTGTGTCTTTCACACTGCGCTAGGCCACTCAAGTAGGACAGCTTTGAGAAGCTCAAATCTAACGCTCAAGACCAGTAGGTTAGCGCTCTAGGTTTTCTGGCACATTTTCCACACGGAAGTCGGCCCAGGGCGTATCCTACTTCCTACTGTTTCCCCAGGACAAAAAAGTAGTTATAGCTAAAGCTGTAAAGCGCTTCACGAGTGGAACTGCTGGATACCAAGTGAAAAGTCAGCGACTATACCCTGCATATATATATATATATATATATATATTTTTTTTTTTTTTTTTGAACGAGAGAGTCAACTGAGCTGGATAGTTATTCCTTTATTTTCGGAGCTTCAAAGACCCTCGGAAAGGTTACTGCGACGGAGTGTCTAGGCTTGACAGCGACACAAACACATCTGCTACATAGGCTCTGCCAAGGTATATGGCTCAGAATCTTGCTCAGTAAGATGTCACGTAATATGGTCACAATATGACTAGGTAATAAAAATAAAAATCTCGCTGGAGAGCGGCAGTTTTTTTTTTTCATCACTCATTTTTGAGACAAATGACAACAATGAGTTTCCGAGCAGATATTCGGCTTTTATTGGGTTCCGTGCCCATTGCCTGTATGTTCCTCAAACCTCCCTACCACGTAAACTGTATGGATGAGCATAGAAGTGGCTATGTACAGGATTGGACGGAACAGAGATAAGAACTGAAACAACAGAACACGATGCTCCTATTCTTCCTAGGCTCCAGCGAGCGTTCCATTTTCCTTTTTGTCGCTCTCTGCGGGACACGACGCTGGGCAATGCTGGCAGGAACACGTCTTCGTGGTATCCTCCGTGTCGCACCTGTACGGCCGCACATTCATGGGACGATACACCGTACCGTTCACCGTTACCGTCTCATTTTCCGACTGCACATAGTTGATCTGCATGGGCGACAGTCCTCCGTTGTCAGGGGTAGCGCCCAGGAACTGCAACCACCTTTCGGCAGTACAATCGCTTCCCCACCTACCGCACATGAAGTTAAGAAGGTGCACAGAAGCAATCCTACTTTTCGCATTTGCGCACGCGTTAAACATTCCTCGCACAAAAACAGGGTTGACGTGGTAGTTAAACTCTTGCACGAATTTTTCACCGTCATCACTGACACCCGTACGCAACAACTCGATGAACTCGTGCTGTTCTGGAGAGCAGACCATGTTGCAGATAAGATTCCGGAAGTTAGTTCCACAAGCCGGGCAGTTGTTTAATCCGAGCACGACAGCTGACTCTATCTGTTCGGAAAATTCTTGAACCTGGTCATCCGAACAACAAACAGCGGCGTAGGGATCGGGGAAGATGTCGCCGCAGAGGTTCACTAGATGACTCCGACTCTCTTCAGTGGCGAGGGTTTGAGCCTCGCCGTCGAAAACGCAGGCACTCCTGGTCTCATCCTTGTCGCATGTGGACCGCATGACACATTTTGCGGCTGCATTAGATGCCAAGCAGACAACGAGAGCGAGGAACACGAGACGAGACATAGTGAAAGTAGGTCTTGTTCTCATTGAAGGACTGCGCGCGAGGCATCGGGGGCGGAAATACTTTAATAGGTACTCGTCCTACCAGTTTCTTGAAGGTCGCGCCTAGAGATGTTGCTTGCCGATGGCACGTCCGACTGGTGGGGAGATCCCAAGGCTACGGAGTGAGTAATCCATGCAAACGTAAATAAGGGTCTCAAATGTGCCGCCTTTCATTCAAGTTGAGGTTCACCTAATCCCTTTTGCACGGTGATGCTGACAGAAGGGGTGTCGCTGTTTCAGAGGCTTACGCGCGCGGTTATATCTGCCACATTCGTTGTTGTTATTCTTCTTCTTCCTCTCAAAAGATGCCCGTTGTTACTCTTTGCTCCGTATATTCTTCTACCTCTTCGACGTCCATTCGCTCTGTAATGCTCAGACTACGTCGATGTTTTGCGAGGCTTGTAGCTTTCGCAAACTTGTAAAAGCATGCATATATAGTCACGAAATCCACGATGAAACAAACCTGAGAATGGGCTACACGAAATGCACGGACATACACAGTGAAGCTCAAAGCTAGCCCGCGTTTTCACGAAAGTGCGATTTTTAGACACACGTAGGAAACATTCTCGAACCACTTGGACGCCTTTCTCTGGTATGTTTGGTCTTCCGCTAGTCGTTGGTTATTCCCAGTATCCAGTATCTCGTAGGTTGGGGTGACGCCCATATCTGCTCCATTATGTAAAATCCTCAGTCTGGGCACACAACACACGACTCTGTGCGCCCAGTCTCAGTCTTTTACATTATGGAGTTCATCCACCAGCTAGCCTGCATCAGCGCCATTTTGTCGCCCATACCTGCTGCTTTGTGCCGTTTTTTTGGCCTTTTTGTCGGTATTTTGGGGGATGTTACCGGGTGTGGGTGCTGGTTTTAGTGCAGAAAAGCTTGCACTGGCTTGAGCGTTACACTGATCGCTGCAGTGCAACGTGCGATGCGTTTCATTGGTCGTTCATTTCTACACTACACTGTGCCCACAGCGGGTACAAGCAGTTTCACCACCACCACCGCTGCACGAAAAGAACCACTAGATTCGTTAAAACGATTAAAAGGTAGTAAATTGGTCACTAGAAGCACAAAACCACTGAAGCAATGGTGAAAACCGAAGGTTTTTAGAAAATTTAAAATAAATTTGGATCAGTCTTGTATCGTTGACCTATTGGACGCACGAGATGAGTCCATCTTCCGGAAGGCTTACTTTTACTCACTTATATCTTTCATCCAAGGGATCCTTTTGTGTCTTCAGAATACTACATAATTTGTGCCATTTGGCATGACCACTAGTTATTCACAGAAAGTGGAACGGATGTCTTTATTAGTTGCTCGACGTAGATAAATAAACTAGTAACGAATAAATAATGGTCCTTGTTTAGTAGGTCTCAGTCTTCAGAAGACGCTGACAAGTTCGTACCAGCTGAAATGTACGAAAGAGTAACTTCAGTTAGCGGTCATTAGAAAAAAAAAAAATCGCGTCTTATATAACAACATCAAGGTGCGGTATAAGCAACATGGCAACAAAGTTGCCTCGGGAGGATTGGATTTTGGGATTAGCAGGAGGATCCACCGAGGCACCAATAGAGAAAATGTAGTCAACTGAAGTAAGTGTCCCTTCAGCGAAATGTGATGAGGATTTAGGAGGAAACAACAGTGAATGAATGGTTGAAATAGTTTAAAATGGCTGAAAGAAAATGACACACACGATATTGGTAAGCTGTAGAGCTCAATCACAATCACAGCAAAACCTTAGCGTAAACCGTACAGCGTACCTCCTGCTACCTGTGAAGAAGACATCGAATAGGAAACGGGTGACATGCAATTCAGCTCATGCCTTAGTATGTGTGGCAACTCCTGTTTGCTTCTAGGGCGTCGCTCTCATGAAGAAATGCGACACCCCGGTGTTCCGTAACTTTTTGTCCCAAGCTGTACCACTAGAGCAATGAGGTGACATTTAACGTGGCTCTGTCAAGCTGTCCATCAGGAGTCAAAATATTTTCCGTCTGCGGTGTATTATAACTGCGCAATCAAATTTACAATTATTCAGGGAAAGCAGCCGCATGATCCTCGCGTGATGTCTGCCAAGTCTCCGTGCTTTCTTTCCTCGCAGCTGCGCCGGCCTACGTCACGAGTCACATGGCAGGGGAACAGACTACGTCACGACATACCCTCCTGCTTCCATGTTCTCCGGTACGCTATTTCCAAGAGTGGGAGCTTTTCGAAAAGGAACGGAGGCTTCGCGTGCGATCTGTAGATTACACGTGCCAGTCGTTCTTTCGCAGGAGCTTATTTTATTCGTTGCAAAACTCGCCGCAAAAACAAAAAAAGAAAAAGAAAGAAAAGGTCACCTTAGTGCTCCTTTAACAGGATTATACACTCTCTAACAAAGAGTTCGTCGCTTAGCAGTAGAGCGGACACATATGCATGCAGTGTGCTTACTTTTGTACTCCATTCGATATTGGACTGTTCCTTTTGGCCTGCACGCTGCACCCGCTGCAAATAAACGGTCCAAAATGTGGGGGTCTCTGACTATTTTTGTGTGTCAGCAACTTATTTTTAAGTGGTCGGAGAAACCGTAACGAAAGAGACTGTCCTCACCTTCACACGTCTCCGCCGCTCCGATGACGGCAAAATGTAGTGGCTGGCATATTCCATCTGCAACGAAACAGAATTACCGTCCGAAACGCCTGTTCTGCCACCTGTGCCAAGTATTTAGTTTTCGCTATTGTGCTATAAAAAAAGAACAGCGAGATGAGGAAAAATTCACGGTACTCTTTAGGGCACTGTCAAACGCGTATAAAATTCACCAGCTCCCGTGCCTCAGTGGTTAGCGTGTTGGCCACGTCACGCGAAGACTGAGAGGTACCCGGGTCCGAATCCCGGTACCGGCTGTGCTGTCTGCGTGACGTTGCCCACCTCTGTGAGGCCGACAACTGCAAGCCCTTTCACCAGCACCCCTCAGCTATTCCATGCATATTCCATGCTATTGCCATGGTCCGGATCGCGTAATCTTCTTCATCGTAGTGCTGTGTCCCGTCTGGTAATGTCCCCTTATCGCTGCTTTCTGACGCTTTGTCACGTGTTTTCCCAACCTTTCTTTCTCTCATGTGCAGAGACGTACTGTCGTAGCGTCTTCTCTTCTGTTCACCTCGTATGCGCAGAAACAACGGTTGCAGCGTTACGGAATGTTACGGGTGTATCAAGTTCACTGTGGTGAGCGTAACGGCAGAACAAAAAGTCCTAGGGCTAAAAGAACAGCCGAGGGAGTTACCGAATTACAAGAACAGGTGAGTCAGAGGACAGTTCATTCTCTCGTGCGATACCCTGAGGGAGCCCCAGTTTAAGATGCTAATGGTGATGGGCCTAGCTTGGTAACGGGTTCAGCAACTGTGACCATAACAGTTTGTGACGTAGCCCAGTACGTACCATAACATGCTGCGTGATATTTCTTCCCTGGAAACGAAAGGAGAGAGAGAGTATAGTTGAATTATTAGCCGAGTCGCTACTGTCGCTTACCACTGTCAGAAACAGGTTCGCAGTTTTTTAACCGGTAGCCGGATAACCCAGCTGTCTTGCGGCAGAACCACATGGCGCCGTTCTTGGGTCTAATCTAAAATCAGTAGACTTATTATCCGATTGTGCCCACATTTACGCGGCTATCACTCACCGTAATCTGCGTATTGGTCAAGTGGGGAAAATCTTGGGGTCGGAGGACGAAATGGCTCACTGAATTTTCGGCAATATCAAAGTCGACTGTCTCCGATGTGCTGCATTGCTGACAGTGAAGCGAAGCAGGAACTGAGAAGATAGCATAGATATCATGAGAAAAAATATCAGACAAAGGAAGATATAAGACTCCAGGGAAAGCAGAGGATGTGTAAGGAGGAGGCGTTACTCCCTCCCCTGGTCCACGTTGTGAAGCCGCCGTGATAGGAGGACACGGATTCTCCATATTATCCTCTCAGACAGTGCCATCCAGGCACAAATTAAGGCGGCCGACATGTACTTCCAATGGAAGACGAAGTCGTTGCCCCACCTGCACAGATCACCCTGGCAATAGTCTTCGCAGCTCGTTTGACAGCGCCTGGCTCGTGTGACAGGATTACTGTCCTCTCTGGTAAGGACCCATCGTCCAGGATGCCTTGTGTGGCCATGCTCCGGAGCACACTTCTGTCGTCGCCGACCGTGAAAACGGAGTTGACATCTGCGGAGAAATCCACTGAATAGCGCGCACGAAATATGCCTATGTTTCATCGTCTTGAGCTGCGCGAAACACAAGCGCTTGCAGACGTATGCCACCTACCCCAGTGACTTTGCTGCATACGTGACGTCACAGGTCTCAGCTTTTGGATCGGTGCTCGAAGGTTGCCGTACTTCAAGTACACCACAGCCTGCGGGGAGGAAAAGAAGAAGAAAACAACCGGGTTGAGGAGAGCAAGCTATAGAAGTAACTTCCCGCCGAGACGTGAAGAAATCGATGGCTGTACTTTACCTGCGATGGCTTTATCGTTGAATTCTCTCGCCACATTGTTTCCCGTACAAGTCGCCGTTCGAGTGATTCCAGAGTGGATACCTCGTCGTCCGTTGCGATTTCTGCGGGCAAAAAGCAATTATCCTGGAGAGTCATCAGGGAAATGCTTTAGCTGCATGTGATCCTTGTGGATGGCTATTATGGACCACCAAGAACACGAAGAAAGTTGCCTACAGTTTGCCACTACTGCATGTCTCTACTTTAGTATCCCAGCAAAGCGAGTAGCACTTGCAGTAGCAAGTGGTTTGCACGTGACAAACACGATGGCGGTGGTACCGTGAACTAATGGTTGACAGTAATACTGTTCGCTGTTGGTGCTATATACATGTTGTTTCCCCTCGAATTTCGGTTTGAAATGAATAAGGGTTGCAGCGGTCAGCGGCGTAGCCAGCTGCATGCGATGGACACAAACTATGCGGCGAAGGCTTCATCCAGAAAACTATCCAAGGGACCTGACATCGTTTGGAATGCCTTGTCATGTTATCAAGAAATCAATGTTGCTCACCTGCCAACCTGAGAGAATTCACGAAGCAGGAGACAGTCGATGGCGTTGTGAGATTACGCAGCTGAAATTGGATTTCTCCCTCCATGTCTTTCTTGTTGACGTACAAGTGAAGACTTCTTTTGTCGTTCAGCTCAAGGTAATGCGCGAGATGCCTATAAGATGACGACGTGTTTTTCTCCATTCGCTCACGTCACACGGGAAAGGAGCATGGAAGGCACTTGGAGTATGCATTTTTTCTTTTTACCGCGTCATATGAACATCGTGAAAAACACACGCAAAACTTGTCGTGTTCGTGTGCACTTGGTACGGGCTCTGATGCGCGTGAAAGAGCAGAGGCGAAAAAGCGCGGCCCATAACAAAGGGGGAAGCAATAATGAAAGAAAACGTCCATGTGAACTCGACCTTATTTGACCTGAGCTGTGTGTGAACGACATATTACCTGATGAATTGGCGTTGCTGCTCAACCCAAGAGTCATTTCGTGAAGCATCGGCATCCATGACTACGTGCACGTCCGTTGGGGTACTGCATGTTGCTGAAAAACATTTTTCAAGCATGAGCGCTACCAAGTTTCACTGAGGTGTAGAACACGGACCTCTAGCGCATTGTCAGTTTATCGAAGAAAGTTAGGCAGATAATAGCATCAGTCGGTGAAAACTTAAGCTCGTTAAGTGCGTAAAATAAAAGAGAAGAAGAAGCTGCGAGAAATGTTCTCTACACATTCTCTACCGGCGACGTCGGAAGTATAGGTCCGGAACGCCAGCGTATGTGCAGGCTGAAAACTTGAAAAACGCGTATCGGGAGTGACGACTGGAGAAGGTGTGGTCGAGCCAGGGGTACCAGAAGGGTGGGAAAGGGAAGGAAGAAAGAGAATTAAGACAATTGTGGAGAGTAGTGGAAGGGGTTTACGATCTGGGACTCAGGTAGTCCCCCACAAATACCCACCAGAGTAAACATTCGCGCATCCCACAGCAGCCTTCATTGGGATGCTCTCTATGGCACGGAAATGGTCGAAATATTCGGCGAAATTAAGCCCATCCACCTGGCGAGAGAGAGAGCAAACAAGAGGATGCACTCCTGCTTACCAGTTTCAGGTGTGGGAGGGTAAGCGTCGCAGAATCTAGGATTTCCTGTAAATGAAAGGAACCGTGGAAAGTTATGCTTTTGTCCTTTTAGGATAACAATATCAAATAAACCGTGACTATGACATGGGGTGATCCACCGGACGTGACACGATGGGGTGTCCGTAACACGGGGGGTCATACTTCGACGGCCAGCTTTCGTCATGCTAAGACCCCCAGCGAGTGTTCTGAGGGACTGTCTGGGTGTGCGAGGGACACGAACCTCACTCAATGTGTCAGGTTTGAACGTCTATTGTAGTCAAACTTATGTCTTACTACTTATGTCGTCTACTTACTTCAGTTAACTTACTTAACTTGTCTCGCTTAATTTATGTCGTCTGCTTGCTCTAACTACTTATGTCGTCTTGTCAAACTTATGAACTCCAAGAGAAAAGTCCAACTTACGAAGAAGGTCCATCCGCATTCGATGCATCAAGTGACTGACTGTCTTGGCTGCGAAGAATTGTATCCTCGCAACGTTCCTGTGCTTTAGTAGGAATCCATAAGCTCGAGCGAAGGTTTCCACTTGCTTCTCGAAGTAACCGTGTTTCAAGAGTGGACGAAGAAGCTCGCGTCTATTGCAGACCGAGAGATGAGAGGTACCAGAGATGGAATGGGGTACCCCGCTCCGACCATAGTACCAGGCAAGGGCGTCGCTCAGAGGGACACCAGAATTGGCAAGGACATGGCCGTACTTTCCCAGGATGTACCCTGTATTGAGAGTCCTGCGTCTTGTGAACTAATTTTGTTCACCGGGGGCACTTTCTTTATCGGCACAAGGCGTTCGGATTACGACGTGTCTAAGCAATATGTGCCAACGAACTGCTGGCGGACGGCTTCGAATCGGCAACGTTTAGTAATCAGTGCAAGAGTTCATGTACAAGTTATAACCTTTGGTCATTCGTCCTGAAGCACTTACAAAGGATTATTCGTTGCTGACTCCGCGACAAATTTCTATCATAAATTCGATCCAATGCATTCGATATTTACCGTCAATAGCGCCTCTTAGTAGAGCGTAGGTGCACAGCCCTTGCTCAGCTCGAACACTGTAGAAGCTGGGACAGCCAGGGTCAGCCCAGTGCCCTTCTACTCCTATGACGCTTCCTTCTTGACGACCAAGAGATGCTTCAACCGCTGCCATTCCAAGAAGCGCTGTCGATAGATGTAATGCAAGAATTGCAGTCTGTTCACCCACACGTCCAAGGCCTAACTGATTATCTAACGTATTAAGACCCAGAATGGGAGTCCGTTTCTCATAGTTTAATCTCAAGAATGTAATACATTGAAATCGTAATATTTCTTCAGTTTTTAACCGAACATTATTCGTATCCACCAGGTGGCTTCTTTGTCGCATAAAGCCAGCTGCTTTGTGAAGAAACCTAGCTATACGCAATGTGCCACAAAAGCCGCGTTCGACGGGTAAAAGACGAACGCCGCAAGAGGAGGAAAATAGTGAGTTCGTACTCAAAGAGTACGGTGCACTAAAACTCACTAATGTGTCTCATCCTTATCTACCGGAAAAAAAGAAAAAAAAGAAATTCAAATGTACCACTATACAACAGCAAATCAGACCCCCATGTACGCCAGTCCTCTCCTTTTCGTCCTTAGGTCCCTCTGTGCAGGTAAATCCTTGGACGACACATCGCTAACCTGTTGCCGACCACAGAGGTGACCGCATAGGTATGGCTAGTCAAGGTTCAAGATACGTACAGCCGAGAGTGACAGCAAAGTCCGTGTCAAGGACCAGCTCGGGGTTGAGCTCTGATATGTCTCTTTGTGGCCAGGCGTCCCGAAAAAGCTCACTGATATTCACAACCCTGGCTGTTTTGGCGGCAACGATGCCTTGCAAGACTTTGCTTATGGACACAGCTAGAGTGTTGGTCTCCCAGTCAAGGCGTACCACTCCGGTCTCAAGACGGGTCGTGCTGTTGACGCTAGAAACAGAACGTCGACGCCATGAGAACTATCAACTGCAGGGTCAATGTGGCCATTACGGTAAAGCCGTATTTACCTTCCACCTTGAAGGGAATGGGAGAGCATGAAGAACAAAGCACATTTTTCTCTAGTTGTCAAGAGGGCTTCGTCGAACTTCTCTTCTACATCTCTCGAAGAGAAAGACAGAGCCCTCAGCAGAGTTCTCTTCTCCTTCATTACCTCCCGTTGTTTGAATACCTCTGTGGCTTCAAACTCGTCCAAGGAAAACCTTAGAAAGGAGACAAAAAGTGTAGCAGAGAATGGCTCGTCGAAGCTGTACATCGAGCGTCATGGAACGGCTGGTCGCACCAGTGCGTTTCCGCTTTTTTCTTTCTATTTCTGATCTAATCTAATCGACCCACCCACTTATTAGCATGTCCTTGGAGCCATCATCGATTAGAGCACGTGCCTGTTTAGGAGCATCTTTGCCACGACGATGAGATCCCTGCCTTTGTAACCGTCTTCTACGCGTCTAACCAAATCCAAGAAGATATCCAGGGAAGGCGCCATGGGAACGCTGAAGTCATCTTCACCCATTTCCTTTGGTTGACGAAAACACTTGCTTCCCACCAGTTCGCGGAAGACTGCAGTGTCTTCGAGATTTAGGCTCGGGTTGGTTCGCTCTTCGATGTCTCGTAGGTTGGTCGTTGAATTCCCCGAAAACATCACTGCATGAGTACACGTTGCGTTTAAAAAACGAGCAAAAATAAACAAATAATTAGAAACAGGGCATCAGAGGCGAAGATGGCGTATTCCCAAAGTGGTGGTGGCGGCTGTCAACTTTGCCAACGTAGCTCCGTTTCAGCGTATTTATTACTTTTTATGTGTGCATACCCTCGTACGTGATGACCACTTGTGATTGGTCGGGATATCTGCATCTCGGATCTGCAAAACAATAGCGGATAAATTTAATGCGCGCTTTGGGTGCACCGCGAATGTTACACTTCTCATCTCGTCAGTATTATTTTGCGCAAATGTAACTAGACCTTAATCTGTATCGTTTAATTATGAACGCTACACGATGCAATTGAAATGGGCCAAATGGACCAAGCCATTATCTTATCGGCATAAGATAACGTTTATTAATAATCAAACTTGGAACCCTTCACAACGCCATCGGGGATCACAATCACCAGGGAATTATTAGATATCGGTGTCTTTATCGCAGCGACGCTAATAATAATTACGATACATATTCGAATAACATCGATGTTCGAGGGCAGCAAAAGTACACGTTTCGGGCGAATTTAAATCGGGAATGAATGAACTTCCGCTGTACACAGAAGTATGCACTGTAAGCACGCACAAGTAATGGAAACGGGTTTCGCCTGACCTGTGCATTCGACGAAATTTTCTCCAGGCCTTCTTGGCAGTACCATCAGGCTAAAATATAAGGACTCGCAGGAATCGGGTTCCGTAGACACGCACACATTGCGGAGGCTGAATTGGATGGCTTTGGCTGAAGGGCATTCACAGTTTCAATTATACTGTTGAGAATGTGAGAATAGCTTACCATTGGCACCCGATTCGCGACAGATGTCATCTCGAGCCTTCGGAAGGAGACTACAATTCTGACGTTCCATGCAAATTCTTATGGGGAGGTGCTGGGTCTCGAACTGGAAATAAAGGAGTGGCGTTATGGAGGGCGCTCCTGGTTTACGCGTGGAAGTCGAACGTTTCAAATCGGCGCACGTTTAATGTTAAAAGCTTACCGTGACATTGATTTGTTGCGGTACTTCCTTGAAGTATCGTGGGTACATGACCCATTGGCTGGCTGTCAGCGGAGTTTGAAATTCTGTCAATGTCCCCGAGGTGTCTTGGTTGTCTCGTTCACACCCGTAGCATCGAATGGAAGCAGGTACTGCAATGATTAGCGCGCAAAATAATTTGTCGGGCAGAAATTCCTGCCACACGTATGAAGAAACATTTAAATATTATCCTGATCTTCCCAGCTTATGTTACGTTTCTTGCATATATCAGCTTTATTTTAAGCTCCATCGATAATGTCATGCAACGGCCGAGCGACACACGGTGGCTGCCTATAATACACAACCATGCGTGACATTGCGAGGAGCAAATTCACTGAAGAGTCAAGACCCAAGTGCGCGTCTACATATAGGAAGTGCCGCTGTCAATTTTGTGAAATAACCAAGTTGTTTTGAGACCTGTCTTTCGGCTACTTTTATAGTGCGATGGCGCACAGGAATGAAATCGTTTGCACTGCTTCGCAGGATGATGATGATAAAAAAAAAAGCGGTGATAAGAATTGAACAATTTAACGTACCTCGAGATATCTCCTGACTCAGTTCACCGGCAATTTGGGCCAGTATGCCTTCGTCGGCAAAGTTTGGAATGATGACCACTGCGTCTTGATGATGTTGGAAATTTTGCATAATATCCGCCCTTGGTCCCACAGCGAATATTGTCAAGTCTGCGAAGATACTCTGCTTTAGGTCTGGTGTTTCTTTCTTAGCTCGGTTGTCGGCTTAAGATGAAAAGCTATGGAAAGTTTCTAAAATCTCCGTGACAGCTATCGAGCACACCACGTAGCAGTCCTGTGGACAAGGACTGTTGAAAACAGAAGAGAAACTTTTCCGGTAAGACAAACAGTCGCCCATCTTGCACTACAGGAATGGCGGATGACTGACTGACCAAAGTACAGGAACTGCCTGGAGTCTAGACTTGACTTTTTTACGCATGATAATTTTTCTACTCCTTTAACGAATTTCTCGGGCAATGACATTTCACTCGATCAAAATACTCATCAAGCCTTTCAAGCGACCATCGTAGCAGTGAGACGTTTCTGTGGTGGTGGTGGTTGTGAAAGCGCTCGCCGTTGTCGGCCTCACAGAGGTGGGCAACGTCACGACTGACGGGAATGTGCGTCCTGGGCCGACTTCTAAGAGAACTTTGCCAACATATGTCTGAAAGCGTCTGAGGAAAACCCAAGAAAAACCACAGACAGCATAGCCAGCACCAGGATTGGAACCCGGGTACCTCCCAGTCTGGACGTGACATGGCGCTAACCACTGAGCCACACGAGCTGGTGAGATGTTTCTGTCCCACTCATGGAGCGAACGAATCGACCCCCGATTCCGTATCGCTGTCAGCCAATCGCTTTGCTGGCAAACGACTCTCGAAATCCGAAACTCTCAGAACCCGTCTCTTGAAGTCAAGGTGACGAGGCTCTTTTGGGAACACCTCGAATTTCTGCTCAGTTTCTTGGACAGTAGGTGGAACAATGTAGAATAAGTATCAACTATACAAATACTAAGCGACAAATACTTCCATAGATCCCTCACCTAGACCCTCACTTCCTCGTGCATGCATTAAGGCAGTGGTTCCCAAACTTCGCCGCCCCGCGGACCATAAAAATATAGACGACCCTGTCGCGATCCCCCCTTTCCCTCGTCACGATGCCGTACGTCTTCCTATCTCGGCGCATGAACGGTATCCAAAACGATCACATCAGCGTGCTGCATGCACTGCAGGGTGCACAGCGAAGGCAGGGCGTCCGTGTATGCCGCGTTAGGCGCAGACGCTGTGGCCTTTTTTGGTAGTGAGTGGACCTCACGACATAGATCTTGGCGCTCGTGCACAAGTGAAAGCAGCCGTGAAAGACAGGCTGTGTGATGCGTCGTAAGCGTCGCGTACCCAGCATGCAAGCGTGACAAATCTCCGGGTCTGCTTCCACGGGCCTCCTGGGCACGGCGTGGCAATTTTTTAAACTATTTGAGGGTTTGGGAACCACTGCATTAAGGTATTGCGCACGAATCAAGACGAAAGTTAACGTTCTGCTCTCCTTCAAAGAAAAAAACGTTCCTAAAGCTTTCCAGCTGTATAGTCTTTTCCTCGCGGTGATTGTAGGATGTGTCTCGATTTTACGCCTGGCTGAATCGTTTTCCCGCAGAAGCTCTGTAATTGGATTCGTTGGAGGAAAAACAGTCGTAGTGGGGCTCAACTGGGGAAGTGGCGAAACGAGGCATACAAAATAAAGTCCAATGAACTGATGTTGTGAGAACAGCGAGAGTGGATTAAGTCACATTCAGTGCCTTATGGTACAAAAAGGAAATATGTTTTTTTATGTCAGTGTCCTTCACGTCTTCGGAAACTGAGAACAAAAATGGACGGAAATATATTTTAAAGTGTTTGTGACCCCCCCCCCCCCCATATTAATATAGGAGATGGCTATTTTCATCGATGTATCATTTTTTCTTCTATATTTATTATTATTATTATTTTACTCAAACGCGGTCTTCGACGTGTAAAAGGTGCGCACCGCAAACGCTGAAACTCAACTAGCCCTGATGTCATGTGCCTTCGAGAACCAATGGGAATGGCCGATACTCTGACGTCAGAGGTTGACGTGGGAGTTTGTTTTCGAGGGCTTTGCAGAGCGCGCGTCGTCCATGCACTCTTTCTCTCTAGCTCCGGAGCTTCTGCTAAAGCCAAGAGAGCATTGCGTATGCACATGATGTGTGCACGGTGCGTGTGCAAAGCACCTTTGGGTGCCACTGAATGTTCTTTACCGGTAAACCGTCTTTCGATACGGCTGTCTGCAGGTGGGTCCAACCCGAGACGAAGGTGGAAAGCGTGAGATGCACTCCGACTTTGGGGTAGAAGCGCCACCCTCCAGAAAAGGAGTAACGCCGTTTATTAAAAAGGAGTGCGCTCTGGAGCCGCTACTTAACGAGCCCATTGTATCTCGCAAACTACGATGTGTAAAAGAATAATAGTTCTTTCCTCAATATTCCTACCTACCATCATGACGCTTTCTCATCTCTTGGATGATGACACCCACGTCTTCCGTGCTGGATCTGAATGCGCTGTATTTCATGTAGACAATAACCTGCGAAAGAGACTAATGCTTGACAGTTTGCGTCATATTTAGCGAATCGTATCAGTGGAGCTCATAATGCAAAATGATGGGTCACAACGTTGATGTGGGATGATGGACATAAGGTGATGTTGAATGAATTTCTAGAGAAATGCGGATATGTTGCAGACCTATGCTGGCAGATACGGAAGTAGAGACGTCGTACCTCATTAGTGTTTCGAAATCGGACATAATATTGATGTAGTAATTGACGTCAAGGCCATCTCAGATTTCGAAAAATCCCGGCTCTTTGATTTGTACACTCGAGTGAGCGAGGAAAAAATATGGATGTGGTCATTTGTGGCGTGCTTAGTGTCTAGATGTTTCAAAGGATCACTTTAGCGCCTGAAGAAGAAACGGGGAATCCGTGTAATAATCTGGGTTTCTTCCTAAGGACGCTAAAACATTGGATATTTTCTTTTTTTCCGGTGGACGCACGCACACTGATACAGGCATTTTGGACAAACCTTGGCCGGCGTCACTTGCTCAGCTGTAAGGCCCGACTGTAGCGCGCTCCATGTACCATTGACAGCCCTCCAAATGTCTACCTCAGTGCATTCTGTGCATCCTACAGGGATGAGAGAGAAGAAAGAGAAGCCACAACTGGTGTATGGACACGATAGACAAATCGCAAACAGGACTGAGCCACGGTGGTAATACACGTGATATATTAGCGCGACACATTGTACTTGAACAAACAATAACACACAGACGGAGTTGTAGGAGAAAGAAAAGAGGGAGTAAAATTTTGATTTCTTTTTGCCAGGCACCCATCTTAGTGTCTAAAGAACAACATAGATGAAATCTGGTGACTATATGGAGACAAACTACTTGGAGTACCGACCCCACGCACTTCTCAATGTATTCCAGATTACGGAGAAACGCGCAGTATATTCTTACAACGAGGAACCTTCTCTGCATACTGCATGTGCCCCGCGGGGAAGCTCGCTTACGTGTATCGGTAGTATATTTACTGGTCATACGTCGTAATAATACAGTAATGGCCATCAATAGAGAAAGTGGTGTCCGAGTACATCATGTGCAGTCAAAGTGACATTGCAGAGCGCGTATACCTCTTGTGGTCTCAATGGCACAGGCCGGAGACGCATACTTGGAAGTTTGCGACGAATAAAGCAATACCAGTTGCCGCGCATCTTCACTCATCTGCGCTGCCGAAATGCTCACACGGTTTCCTGGATTCCGACGGAGGTAGTCTTCGGCAATGAACCTGTGTATGAACTGGTTGAGTAACAATTATCCCTCCTCTTGCTAGGGGCGTTCGTAAAGCTTGTATTATCGCCGAAAAGAAAAAGGAATAACGGTACAGCACAAGTTGAAACACAAGCGCACATGCCTGTGATCTCGACACACGTCGCGCGCGTTCACGTTCGCCTAGTCCCTTTTGGGTCAGGCCCTCGGGGTAGTACTACAGAGCGCCGCTAGGGCATCAAAACCAAAATGGCTCCGACCGTGGGCAAAATCGAAGCACGTGCAATGGTCCATTTTCCGTATTTCAAGGGGAACGTGCAAAGGAGATTCATGTTGAGTTTGTGGCGCTGTACTGAGGCAGTGTGAGGCAGTACCGAGAGTTCGAGGTGTTCGTAATTATCCACAGCCCTGCCCTATACGGCACAAGCAGCGTGTTGCCATACCCTGACACCCCTTACGTGTGAATCTACTTCAACTGCTAAGATTAGATTCATGCTGAGCTTGTGTGGGACAATGTCCGGCCGATGACACCGTGGTCAAACGGCGCAGACGATTGGAAGACGAAGAGCCTGGGAGATGAACAGCGGGAAGGCCGACCGTCGCTGAGTGAACACAGGTGGAGGCCCTCGTGTTTGCAGGCCGGTGGATCATTGTGCAGGCGACTTACACGTGACGAAGGTTCCCACGGTTGTTGACGCCCATGTTATGGTGCTGCCGTGATATGCTCGTAGGGGTCAAATAAGAAAATATTATTCTGACGAAGCCATCAAGGCAAAGCGCCTCCGGAAGCGCACAAAAATGTCCGGCAAAGGTGCAGCAACTCGTGAATGTTCATCGGTGGCAGAAGTTGGGTGGGGAAAGAGTAAACTTTCCGTTCGGCCCTTATTGCTGAATATCTGTTCCTTTATTTATTTGGTTGTTTCGGATACACGTATTGTTGATCCCACCAATGAGACGGTTACAGGTGAGATTGTATTGAATTACTTGACAAGCAAGTATGCGTGACTGCAGATTCGGAACTATAGCATAATTCTCAAGAACTATGTGAGCAAGGACCGCGTTTCTCAAAGATTTCTCTTTACAACATTTACAAATTTATATGCCAACTTGATAATACCAACTTCGTGACATGTTAAGGGAAGTGCCTCTGTACGAGAGCCGCCGACAGTTCGAACAGAGACTGTTGGGGACTCTTCTGGAGAAGAACAGTCTTTGTTCCAAATATCGTCACTTTTCTTACCGGATCGCTGGATTTTCAACTCTTTCACCTTCACGGCAGTAATACCAACTTTATGAACGCCCGTGGTAGAGCTGTACAACACTGAATGATATGATCGTTAGATAAGATAAATATATACCCTGCGAGAGCCCTCTGACTGTTTTCATAGATGCTGTTCCCGGGTGTAGGGTCCATGAGGATAAGTACGTCTCCCCTGGTGGCAAACGTTGCTGTAGGAGATAGAGCCCCAAATTAGATAGTGGTAATACGAACTCCTAGTACCAGGCGTCGCTGCCACTACGATAAGTGCTCCCAAATTTTCCGTAAAACACCAATGAAATTGTTCTGCACATACAACTAACGCGAGCGAAGGTACTTACGAAGTACTGCCTTGCTTTCTGCAGCGCACCACAGGGGTGGTTCTGTAACAAAGCAAATCTGTTATGTTGCACGCGACAAGCCGATCAGCCGCACCCTTACTTAACAAACCCTCCAGCTTAGCGTGGAAGTTCTTCAGCATGGGAAGTATAGCCGACTTAATAGTGACCGGTGTGGTGTCAACGCCGTTTAGCTTCGCGTAAAGTCTCGCCATAACCAGGACCTGTTCTTGCAAGCGTTCTGCAGAAAGCAGTCTTTTGACGGCTTCTTTGCGACTGCAGAAGGAAAGCCCGTTGTGAAACTCTGGAAGAAGTTCGTGGATGCCTCGTCGACTGTAGTACATGTCCAGTATCCGGCTGAGGAGCAACCGACGATCCTTAATCATGCGGTTTACCGTCATCGCCATGATAAACCCTGCGCAATAGAAAATGGAATATATGTTGCTGGTAACAAGGAGTGGGTTTGCTCGCTGTGTCTGTGGATTTTACAAGTATATACCGGTACCATCGAGTGCGCCGATCAATTCGGCGTCTGTGACTTTGCCCGGATCTCCTGCGAGTACAAAGGCCCTCTGACACAGCGTGCTGACCCAGGAACCATTACTGCCAAGAGTGGGTGCTTTGCTCGTTTCCCACGTCGAGACAGTTCCTAGCGTCCCTGAAGACATTAAAGAAGCCTATAGGCTATGACTCGTATATTGTGTTTTAGCAACGCGATGCAATTGGTCGTGAGCGTTGTACAGATGTGGCAGAAAGCACGGCAGCAAAAGGAGGGTTTCGTATGTGTCGTGCACCGACTTGAAGGAGAACATTCGTCTGCAGATCCTGCAGGAAAACCCGGAAGAAACCTAAGACAGCACAGCCGGTGGTAGGATTGAAATCCTCCCTGTCGCTTGGCACCGGGTCGGCAGGCGCACAACTTATAGGGGATATGAGAACCCAGAATTTTACGACATTTTACTACTCGATATACATACCGTGGTATATATACCGTGATAGGATTGGAACCTCCCAGTCTTCAGCGCGGCCTTGGTTACCTCCAACGAGCGGACGCTTGTACTCGATATATTTTATGATTGAACGGAAACATCTCCTTGAGTCAAAGGAGCAGCGAGGAGGGGACTAAACAGGACGGACATGGGACAAGAACCGACAACGAGAACTCAAATTCCGTTCAGCTGTATACACCAGCTTGCTTGCCTCCTCTACTTATGTTCAATATTTTATGATTCGCATATGTGAGTTGTACGCGTGAGGGTGTGGTATAAGCTCTTACAAGGTACGAACAACAGGAAGAACTTACGATCATAATGATGATCATACGATTATGGTGATCGTAAGAACTTATGATCATTTACCCGCCAGTGTTGGTCCGTAGACATGATCCACTACCAGATGTCCTTCAGCCATGTCGACATAAGGCTTCACTTTTCGTAACAAGCCCAACGCACTGTCCCTCGAAGAATACTTGCTGGCTACTACTCCTCGCAGGACATGGCCCATGGAAATAGCGACGGAAGTGTCTGCGCCCAAGCTCACCACTCCTTGCTCTTGGGTGCTGCGCATAGGCGTAAGATGCTGTTGCCTTTGAGAAATATAAATTAAACGGGGAGCTGTGGATCACTGTTCAAGTCTCATATGCGCAGTTAAGACTTCTCTCGGTCGATTTTTTTTTTCAACCGGTGCCATTTCTGTTGGTGGGCACCAATAAATAAATATATACTGCTCCGTGTGACGTTGTAGTTGATGAGGACAAACACAACACGAGTCTCACAACGCCTAGTTGCATAATTCAATGCACCGGCAGGCAATCAGAGGGTGTGAGTTGGAATCCCACTACTGGTGCCTCTTCTTCAACTGTCATCATCATTCAGTTGCTCTATGTGATTGGGCGTCTGACTTATAGGGATCTGTGTCCTTCTAACTTGAACCAGGAAAAGCACCCAGAGTCGGCGCCGGGATTCGAAACCGGTAGATTGCGAGTGTGATAATTACACTACGCATGCGTAACACTATTTATTAGTTAGTAGTTTTTGTAGTACTATGCAGTACTTACGTGCGTGATACCGACTGCCCTCGTAGTCTGGGCACGCTGTTCATAGCGTGGGATAGCATCGCGAAGAGAGAGCATTTTTGAGGTAAACTCAAAGACGCTTCGTCGATTTCCAGTGGTGGCGCTGGATGTAGCAATGCATTGAACACGGCAGCCTTTCGTTCCCTAGCTGAGTTGACGAGGAATCGCTCTCCGTTGGAAAGACGCTGATGGTCCACGAAGTCTATGGAGAACCTTTGGAAGGAAACGTAGATGATGTCGAGTGGAACGCACATGGTGAATGAGAAATTGAGTTCACTTTCTATCGTGTTCCCCAGAGTGGGGTTCTTAATTCAGCCGCGGTAAAACTGAAACTTCAAAAAGACTGAAACTTCATGTCACTTACCTTCTGAGAAGAAGAACTGCAACATCTGCAGCGTCTACGTCCCAATGGCTCTCCTCTACCCGGCGTATGAAGTCGATCAACTGTGGCATGCTGCGTGCGTATACTGCCTCACTTTCGTCATGAGTGTCGTTGAAGCAGGCCCAGGCTATCTTTTCGTTGAAGGTGACGAAGCTCATCATAGCAGGCACACTTGTCAACACTGATGCTGGCATGACAACCATCCAGAGATACACGTCAGTTTATGTGTGTTTCTTTTATTTTTTTGCACAAGAACAACGATTGTATGTAGTCCCTCGAATTCATTTCGATATTGAACAAGATAGTCAGTGAGGTTGACGACGGTGGTAGTCTAGGATTTTAGTGAATTGAACTCTATCGCTTTGCGTACGCTGTAAGAAATGAACGTAAGTTGCTAGCAATAGCACGAGCCAGTCGAATGGCTCGTGGGGACAAAATAACAGTTACAGTTAGGCTACTGGGAAATCCTCGCCCTTCTAACGCACATGCGCTTTATGTGAAACCAAGTTATCGAAAATACCCACTTACCTAGCATCGAAATAAGGAACGTCTTCCTAGAAGACATGACCAAAGGGACCCAGGTAGGGGACAGACTCGCGTTGTATCCGGTTGTCCTCGTGACGTGGAATCTAAGAGAAATGTCTCGGCTAATAGCTCTAAGCATGTGACGAAATTCATAAATGTTTCAGAAGGTTTCAGAAACAGGAGTTGGTGCGTCAGTCTTGAACGCATAGGAATCTGATGCTCGTCTCCTCCTTGCAGCGAGTCCTGCTCATGTTCTGTTGCATTCACCACATGTTTTTATTGCCATGTGTGACCGTTAAAGAGACATCTTTGTACACGGGGCCCTGCATTCTAGCTTTACTGCGATGCACTTTTTCAAATCATCAAACTTTATATTTGAGAGAGGCATAACTTACATTTCTGGCAGCGACTGACGGGACGTACGCCGTATTCCTTTCGTAGATGAAGACTAGTATGCTTAGCGCGCATGATTCCTTTCTGGTATAACCTCGTCGTGTATCTTATTTGCGGGGGTCCAGTGCACAAAATGAAAACCCCATCTCGTGTGAGACGTCACGGCTTTCTTGACTCCAATACGTCACCGAAATTCATTCGTGTCTCTCGTGTACAGGCTCGACCTTCCTTCCGATTGTACCTTCCGATGTGAGACGTGTTCTACACTTGGAATATTCTAGTAGAGTTTAAACAGAGTGTCGGAATAGTCGCCTCGAAATGGGAAGTCGTTCTTGGAGTGTCGACGGTGTACCATATACTTTAATGCGGTCACAACACTCATAACAACCGAATCGAGTGTTAATTGTTCCTTACATTTTGTAGCATATAAGCTGTGATGATGATGATGATGATTCGTGTTTTATTGGCGCTACGTCAACTGCAGAACATACTTTATGCGGCACGCTGTTATCTGTATCGCAATGCAAGGGAGGATGTTCCGTTCACGTTGGCATCGGCCCAGTGTCACGCGACATTCTCACGTCATGGAATTCTAAGGGGGCTTTCTTTACGCTCCTTAGCAGAATATTATATGTACACCTGCCTCGCAGGAATCGTGAGCAAATAATGAAATTTTACTCATTGTCACTATTTGTCGCTTTGGTTGTTCCCTTGCTTCCTGCACCGCCATTTTCCTGTCTGTCATAATGAGCTCTTTTAGGATATGACGTAAATGTGCACTCGACATAGTAGCAAAGCCAGGTCCAAAAAAGACTATCTTAAAGTCGGTTTATTAACGTTCACACTGCTATCTACGTAGCTAATACAAAATTTCACTTTACACGACATAACTTAGATGCTCCATCCCATCGTCATTCATGTAGATGCTTCAACTTATTTAAAGCACACAGAAAAATAACCGTTCTTCAAGAGTTCTTCATTGTGGACGCTGACATTGGATTCACCTCTGCAATCTTGGAGCACGAAATGATGGCTAAGGTTCTCCTGGCGTGTTGCACTCTTAAAATAGAACTTGACCGCATAGCACGCTCCTAGCCAACCATCAGCCCATGACATCGTTCGTGACATCGTGACGTCGTTCCATGACATCATGACATCGTTCGTTGAAAACGGGAGGCGTACGCCTTTTATTTTTTATTTTTGTGACACAAACATACACACACACATAAAGAGACGACGATGAGATGGGGCTGGCGACACTTACATAACTGCCACACAAGAAGAGGGCGCACCCGTTTTCAACAAATCAGATGTCACTCGGGATGACGGTTGGCTAGGAGCGTGCTACGCGGTCAAGTATTGTTTTAAGAGCGTGCTTTTGAAGAACCCTTTAAAGTTAAAAATACGGACATGTCCAAGTTCTTTCTCGAACTGTTATTTTTCTGTCTGTCTATTAAGATGCGAAATACTTTGAAAAAACATAAACCAACTGACAATGGCAAAAGCCTCACTGATGTCCTATGTCATTTGGCCTTTGCGTAATCCCCGCATGGATTTTTTGAGGCTGCGCTGAGGGCACTATATATAACGATGCATTCACTGCTCACTCAGGTTGGAGCACGAAGGTGAAGCCACACAAAGGTAGAGCACGCAGTCACTTTCAGAGGAGTTGGCGGGTAGTCTTTAAGGAACACTTGGATGGGATCAAGTTCAGGCACGCCGTCAGGATAGCCAAAAGTATACCAGGAGGACGAGAAGAAGTAGACCAGAGACGATTAGGAACAAGTCGATGGCTGTCGATCGGCTCGATGGCTCGTTGCGGAAGCGAGACACCAACGCCGTCTGCAAAGGAAATGGAAGTAAATCATTAGAGGGTGAAAAATGAGGCGATGGTTCCTCCAAACCGAAGAGCCGTCAAGAAGCCTCCCGTCACACCCTGGCAAGGCTAGGGCTGTCATTCATAACCCATAATTATTATCGAGGCTATAAAGCTTCACTTGAGATCCCTTTAAACTGAATGTGACGGAAATATTTGACTAGAGCGCGGAGTCCTACAGCTGGGTGCAACGGATTTTGACGAGTCTGAAAGGCCTATGCTGCGAACTCCGACTGTATAGGCGGCTTCCCAGAGTAACGCTCACAGAAAACCAGGGCGACGGAGCCTCATCGTATATTCGAAGATCGTGGGCCCGAAGCGCTGTTTCACATTTCATTCGCGTAGCCCTCTTTTCTATGCGCGGGAACACCATGATCAATCTCTCAACATCTTCGGTTGGGAGAAAAGCCGACGAAGCGACGCATGACGGATGGGTCCTGCATCGCTGGCGTCACTTCCTCTATCATTTCTATCGCGCCCCACGCCCGGGTAATGCCCGGATGACGGGAACGCTAGAAATTGCAGGAAATGGAATAGCAGAGTGACAAATGGAGGGAAGGATATACTACAACATTGTGATTTATAGACTTTTCTCGAAGTAACAAAGCCTAAAGTCAATTTTACATGTACCAATGTCCTATCGGAATTCTTTGTCACGAATAAACCGAGATGAGCAAAGTTACGACAATTTTTTAAAAGAACGTTTTAAAATAATCGAAAACATTTTCCATACTAGTGGGCAATCGTACACGCGCCGCAGAAGAAAAAAAAGCATTCTGCACGAAGACAGGGGCGATATCGATGAGTGAGTACAGAATAATGTGTTATTTGAAGGGGACATATAGCGCTATATACAGGGTGCTCCACGAGAGGATGTCACTAAACAGCTTAACCCGAAACACAGGGGTGAAGGCGACGTTGAGTCGTAGACGCCGCAGAAGTGACGTAGAGCTGCGAGGGAAGCCACCTGGCATCTTAAATGATAATGACGGGTCCAGAGGAGTGACCATTGAGTGATGTCATGGCGCCATTGCTGGCAGGCCAAGGGTGACACCAACGCAGACAAGTAGACGCGTCTATCTCCATTGGAGAGGATAACAGACTCTGCAGATCAGCTCTGCAGTTACGGTGGGCAGCAGCAGCCGCCAAATCTGCTCGTTGCCCTGAACGCCAGTGTGGCCGGGGACCCACTGTAGGGTCTACCGGTGTCGCTGTTCCCCAAATAACCTTGAGCGCCGTCAAGATACTCACTACCACCAAGGCCAAAGAGCCGCGGATGCCCATGCTTCCTACACATTACAGGGCTGATTTTGAGTCAGTGCATATCACCCAGGAGCGAGGAGGGCAGTGCAAGACAAACTTTAGAGATGGGAAGATGGCATACAGCTCCGCAGAGGTCGACGAAGTGCGATGTGACAGGCCAAACCCACATGACAGTGACTCGCCCGGTATGACAAAGGCAGCGGAAGAGCCATCCAACGTAGAGGAGCCATCTGTGAACACAGCCGTGCGGCCTCTGCACATTGTATCCATCATTTCTAAAGTAGATTGCTTGAGAATCGGAACGGTGCAACACCCTTCGGCCCCAAGAGGCCAGGGATGTGTGTCGAGAGGGATGTGCTCGGCAGTGTCCATCGTGGCACTGAAGGGGCGGTTTGGGCAACAGTAAAGCCAGGGATGTTTCCAGGTGCTGCTGTAACACATAGCGAGAGTTCACTGTTCTTCCGCCCACGTAGCTTTTGACCCAGAGGGTGGAGCTGGCGGTGAGCGAGCAACCGTAAATTGTGTCGGACGGTTTCTCTTCGGCGGAGGACATCAATATTTCTCCGGCGTCGGCGATCACCATCCGCGTCTCAGCGCTGCGCGGGACACCAAGGCGCGTCCGCAGGCTGCGTGCCAGTGTGCACCGAAGCTTGTGTTCAGATGTGGCTGGTAGACCGTGTAATACGGGTAAGATGTGTAGCAGAGAGCCGCGGACCAGAGTTTTGTGGTACACAAGAAGATCCCGCTCAGTGCATCCCCGGCGCACACCGGCAAAGTGGCGAATCACAATCCCCCAGCGCCGAGCCTTTGGAACGATGAAGTCAATGTGCCTTCTCCACGACAGGCCGCGGTCCAGGATAACACTCAGGAACCTGTGAAACTTGACTTGTAGGAGGGGGTAGTCGCCATTATGAAGTTGGAACCTACGCATCTTTCTTCGAGTAAAAGGAAGGACGGCGCTTTTTTCGGTGGAGATATCCACACCGCGTTCAAGAAGAAGTTGTTGATGGCGTCCAGTCCTCTTTGCAACCGATGTTGAATTGCCGGCCGGGACTTTCCGGCAATCCAAATACACACATCGTCCGCATATAGAGATATTTACTCTCCTCGGGAGACATTCCTTGAGGTAAATCATTACAATATTAAATAATAAAGGGCAACACGAATGCAAACGGCCTCAGTCCGTGGCAAAGTCTGTGTGAGTGTATTCCAAGTAGGTTTATGATTTTTTGAAGTAAAACCTATTTTTCTGAATTTAGTGACATCCTCTCGTGTGGAACACCAGTGCATGGAAAGGGTGCTGCCGTTCAACGAATGGTACGGCTATTCCTGAAAAGCAGATAGCCTTGTGCGGTTCCTCAAACGCATGCCATGTGTCACTAAACAAGCAAAACGCCACTCGAAAATAATGGTGAACAAACACCAAGGGGCACGAAAGCTTTCACCAGCAAGACTATTGCCAGTAAACGCTGTCCGTGTTCGTCACACCAGTTTCAAGTAACAACAGGGAAATCGGTGCATGATGATGAATGGGGTCACATGAGGTGCGGCCCCAAGGCACGATGGACGGAATGAGATGTAACAAAGCAACATGTTGCGCGTATTCTTGCACTTCTGCCCCCCGAGAATGGTGTTCTGCCTAAGGATGTCAGGTTCATCTTCTTGCCTGACAAATCCACACTGAGATGGCATAGCCAAATACGAGGGGTGTTCAAGTCAAACGGGGACTTTCTGTCTCCTGAGTGTACGAATGGCTCGCGCTACTTCTTTTTCGTCATTTTCACGCGCGACAGGACGCGCGACAGGCCTCCGCGTTCACCACGTGGTGGTCCAAAGTTTGTGCAAAACAGAAGACACGTGCTGGACAAGATGGCCGACAACGAGGTGAGCGCGCACATCGAACAGCGAATTGTCATGAAGTGTCTCGTGAATGAAGGCATAAAGTCATCTGAAATTCACAGAAGACTTCAGGCTCAGTATGGCCACGATACACTTAGCCGCAGCAAAGCGTTTGAGTGGTGCAAACGGTTCCGAGACGGCCGTACATCAGTGCAGGACGACCCCGGCCGGGGCGGCTCAGAGCCCACTGTCAGAGTTCCTGAGAACATCCAACCATATCCTCAAGGACCGACGGATAACATGTCTCGAACTGGCTCGAAAGACGTACCTTTCTGTGGGAACGTTGAACACTATCATTCATGAACACCTCAAGTTTCGGAAAGTCAGTGCCCGTTGAGTCCCGAGGTAGCTCTCCGTGTATGACCAGCAGAGAAGACTGGAAATCTCCCAAGAGCTAAGGTACCATTTCGACACTGAAGGACAGCCGTTCCTTGGTCAGATCATCATGTGCGATGAAACGTGGGTGCACCATTTCACTCCTGAGTCTAAACGCGCGTCAAAACAGTGGAAGCATCCGGGTTCGAAAGCTCCCAAGAAGTTCCGAGGCCCCCGTCTGCGGGTAAGGTCATGGCCACGGTTTTCTGGGACAAGGCTGGCGTTGTTCATGTTGGTTTTCTGCCCAGTGGTACCACCATCAATAGTGCATATTACTGCCACGTTCTCAGGGATGTGCATAAGGCGCTGAAGCAAAAGCGGCCGGGCCTCATCACCAAAGGAGTCTTCCTCCTACAGGACAATGCACGCCCGCATACCCCGCATCTCACGACACGCACCTTACAGGAACTTGGCAGGGAGTTGCCGCCACATCCCCCTTACAGTCCAGACCTCGCCCCCAGCGATTTCCATCTCTTCGGGCCACTGAAAGCGTTCCTTGGGGGCCGCCACTTCAGCTGCGACGACGAGGTCAAGAACGCGGTCCAATCATGGCTGCTACGCGCCGGAAAGGATTTCTAGCCTGCTGGCATCCAAGCCCTCGCGAAACGCTGGGACAAGTGCATTAGAGCAGCTGGAGATTACCTCGAACAATAAAACAAATTTCTCGCCTGTAACTTCATTTTACTTTTGCGAAAAATGAAAAGTCTCGGTTTGACTTGAACACCCCTCGTACAATAATTCACATTACGCGAGCAAAGGAGTCGGTTGAATGATGGCAGTTGAAGAAAAGAGTCGTGAAAAGAAGGAGTCGTGTCTCTCGTAGAACAGAATGTTGAAATCGAATCTTCAGGCATGGCCGCCCTGACGCAGCTGTCACTTCCTTGAGCCGTGGTGAAGAGCCCACAGCATCGTCAGGACTGCAGTTGAAGATGATGACGAGGGTGTCTTGAGGGTGGCTGTTCAATGGAAGGCTGAACGTCTGATTTATGGCTTCCCCCCGAAGAGAAGGAAATACGTGGATGCGCAGCAGCGAAACTTGACAGTAACTTGTCATGTAACGCAGCACTATGGCATCGCCCCAACGGAGTTCCCGATAACATCAGGTGGGACCTTCGCCACTTTTCCATCGGGATTCGCCGCGTAATTAGCGGTAGTTCGTTAAAGCCTGGAGAGCGAGACTGCCCTCACGGCTCCACGGACAGTTCTTCGGAAAGGAACATCGTCATTTCTTATGCCAAGTTCTCTTCGTTGCGGGTACGGTACGGGTCGGTTGTCGTACGACACGCTGTTCAGACGCATGCGTTCTTGATACGGAAAACGCGTGTGGTCGACCAATCACGCCTCCACTCCATCACCACGCCACTTCGCGGTGCGCCTTCGCTCATTGGTCAGCCGGAGGAAACCCATACCGCATGCTTCACTCTTGCGCTGCGTGTGCGTTTCGGTTCGTCGTGCTTCGTTGCCATGAAAACCTCGCCGCGCCGCGTCCGTAACGCATGGAAATGCAACAGTGTGAACCGGGTAAACGCGTGAAAATGCAACAGTTTGAACTAGGCATTACTGGTAACGAAATCCAACTTGCAATAATCCTATGGCGTGTGTCGTGACATTTTTCATCAGTGACGACAACAATTTGCCTTACTGTAAAAACGTCATTTTATATCTAACCCTTATATCTACTGGTTTTTGTACTTTACGTTCATATCGAATGTACCTTATTTTAAAGTATACTTTCCGCACTTTGTCCTAAGTACTCTCTGCCGCGCATTCCGTACCCTATACCTGGAAGTATGCAATTTATTGTGCCAGCATCAAAGTGACTTTACTTTGGGTTACACGTTGGGTAAATCTCACTCAAGTGGCCCCACTGAATTTGTAATTGCAATTGCCTTTTCTAGAGAAGCTATTGACCGGACCGTACTCTAACGATACAGATTTCATGTGGTAGGGGGTAAACAAACGATAGAAAAACTTACTTTGTCACCCTTTGAAAACTTGTAGACGACGCGTTTCTTCGTTTTTTCGTTCGCTCTCTGCCGGTACAAATTCGTGCGGAGTGATCTTTCCCTCGCCCTTCCGGTACCAGTATCGCCACCAGCACACCCCGAGCTTCTCCTTCTCTCCATTCTACTTGTTCTTTGATGTGGATATCAGAAGGTCACACCACCACCACTAACACAAAATGTCCGCCCGCAAAGTTCACTGTGATCTCTAACTGCCAGGTATAGCGCTTCGAACGTGACCGAAAAAGAGTTAAAATCGTGTTGCTTTCCCTGCACGGCTGGAAACAAAAGCTTCCTCGGGAAGAGCCTTTTAACAGCCGCGTCTATTACTTAACCATGCACACGGATTCTTCGAATGAGTGCTGCTGCTGCCTTGGTAACCGATGAACACAGATGATGGATTCTTGATGATCACAGTTGGACGTTGAAGTAGACGACACCTCCTCGACGACTCCAAGTACCCCCTTCCTGACAAAGACCAACTCCAAATACAGCCAGTGACCAGTATTTAATTGTCCCGAGAACAGTATATACAGACGCCTGAGAGAGCGCTGTTGTGATCGCTCTCCAAGGCACGGTACGAAGGTGGGTTCTAACCGTAGTCAGTCTTTTATAATCGAAGCTTCACGGAAGGAACAAAATTTTCCCACTCGTGGCCATCTGGCGTGTGTTATGCACCTAAGCTTCGCTGTTTTTCTTGACTGGCCTAGAGTGCTTCTGAAGAACGTCTCTGATGGAGCTTCTTTTCAACACCACCACGTAAACAAGAGAGAGGCTCGAGAGTTATGGCTACCGATGCCTCAAATTTAGCCGCCTGCTGGATGTTAGGGGAATGGTTTACGGGAGTTGTCAATTCCGCTTGTGTGGGAGTGTGCCGTCTCGATTTCGTGTTAACGGCGCGAAGCAACTGTGCCTGTAGAGGAGGGAGTGGGCGACAGGGGGTTTAGTATACGTGACGAGACATACGTGGACTGTCTCGAAGAAAACTTGGGGAAATCCTGTGACAGAGAGTACCTCCATGTTGCCATGGTAACTGTAGGCAAAGACTTCCCTAATTTGCGTCAATTTCAATATATTTTCTGTTTCCTCATTCGTGTGGAAATTCTAAAGCTCAAAGTTTATTCGAAGTGAAAAGAGGGACTCGAACAGACAGTCTTCGGAAAACTATTCTCTCTCTCTCTCTTGCTAGGCCATTTGCTTTGACATTTATCTCACCTGCTCATTTGTTCTCGAAGTAATGTCGATACAAAGAAGAAGAGGAAAAAGTCCACAACGTGTTTTTCCTCGCATCAAATATATCTCAGCCGTGCGCTAGACTGGCCAGCAGATTTCGAAAATCAATACTGTTCGCGCAGCCCGGCGCTTTCCCGGAGTCTCGGGTATTGGATGTTATGCAGCTTTCGTGACCATTCGTTGTAACTGGCATCGTGTAGCGTTAGGACGCTTTTCCTTTTTCTTTTTGCTTTGTTTACGTCAAAGTGAGCTTTGGTACGACGGTAAGTCAAGTCGAGCGTGGAAGGAACGCACGAATCTTCGAGGTATTTCTGCACCGCAGTGTCATAGCTGCCTCACCGGTCGGTTCACAATTTCAACCTTGTCCTTGTCTGGTCTTGTCCTCGTCTCTTTGCGCTCACCTGGTATGAATGTGAACCAATTCGGCCAATCATCCACCTTTCCCAATTCGAAGTTCTAGAAGACACGGAGCACATACTGCTGAAGGGCGATCGCTTCGCGGCAAGTCGTGAGGTGCTTCGGAGGCCCTCAGAAAACGATGTCCCTCCGAACGCCAACAAAGTGCTCGGATATTGGTCAGCTGCGGACAAACTGTGCACCGTTGTTTAACTTCCTCCATGGAGAGACTCAAAGGAGCTCTCATCTTGGTAGACATTTCGTGAACCGAACGTAAAGCTGGGCATATTTTTCTTTCCTCATCCAGCGTCCAGAAGTGCAGCTTCGTCCGATAACATTGGTACTGAAAATAGAATGACGCTTTTATGCTTCGAATTTAGATGCGAACCTCCAATGTAAGGAAGCTGCGATTTAATTCATTCGAAGATCGCCTGCGTCCTATGCAGAACACGAGCAAACATCCTTTCGTTGGACGAGATACGAGACGGTACCAAGTGGAGAAGCTGCATGACGGTTATGGGTGGATATACCTACAGTGCTGGACAAAAGTTTACGGAACACACTCCGGCGCATTCCTCCCTCAGAGTGACACAGCGCATGGTACCGTACGGACTTACAAACAGATGAGTAGGTTACTTATAGGCACATGTCTGTAAGTCTGTACGGTCGTGTCACTCTGAGGAAGGAATGCCCCGGAGCGTGTTCCGTAAACTTTTGTCCAGCAAGAAAACGTTTCACCTCTACGAAATAATATATGTACGTTGAAGGAACAGCAACCCCACCTGAAGGGTTCTTGGAAAATCTCCCTAGCTCAAACGGCATTCCCGTTTACGCGGCCAGTTTTCAATCTGCCGAAGGGGGCACAACACCCCCTTCCCGGCGCAAACGCTTCAGGTTACGGGGTACTCGCCCCCTTCCATGCACAGCGGTGTCTGGGATTCCGCAAGTGGCAAACCTTTTACAAGATTTTCACGTTCACTCGCGTGGAGAATGCTATTCGTCGGATACCCCTCGAATTTGAGTGTCAGCTGGGGTGACTTGTCGGAGGGGTCCTGGCGTGCCCCTGAGCCCCACGCGCTTATGGCCCGTCTGTGACGAATTTTGTCAGGTCCGCCTAGTTCCTTTTAAAGCAGCGCAGGTATTCAATGATACCACAGGCGAAAATCTGGACTTGCGTCGGGATAAAATGGGAAATCAGCAGTGGTTGAACACGTGGTTCAGTGTTCAGTGATTGGCAGTGGCAGGCTGGCGTCTTCGGTTTGGCTCCCATGGGGTGCATAGTGGTGCTGGATGGTAATCTGGTGGGCTTGGCTTGACTTTGAGCCTCTCTATCCCGTTGCGTTGGTTCCGGTTTCGCGAGTTCGCGGGGTAGATGTTTTACTGTTCGGTGGCTCTTTTCCGTCGCTTTGTGCCAGCCCTTGAGTTGCTTTATCCCACGCCGATAGCAGACGTTTTGTTTTCGCGATTACTTGTTTCCATGTCTGGCATGTTTCTCCGGCAGGTGGAGTTCTAAAACGGCAGTAATTCAGAGCCATTTATGACAGTAGTGCGTGCATGCTCATAATTAAAATACGTAACCTTCCCTGCTGGGTGTCTTTCTTATCGGCAGTGTAGCGTTATCCGTTCAGATCTCGATCTTTTTTGTTTGTTCGCTTTTAGTTTCGTTGCATTATCTGTGAACTCGCGTTGCCGTTGCTTCCCCGGGCAGCCTGCCAGCATACCGTCGCACAGCACGGAACACAGTTATACCGTACCGTGGTGGTGGTGTCAAAGGGAATCCGTCACCGAGAGGATAGCAGCACGAAAGGCATATTTTTCAAGCTGGGCGCATGAAAAGTGGGAACGGTAAGAAGGTACCATTTATTTGGCGGTGGATGCTGTGTCCATGTGGCATAACCATTTCCGGGCTCAGATTGCATGATTTTAGGCTTTGATGGTTTTTGATTAGGTTGATACATAGATTTTCATGCTGCGAGGAACAAATCCACGTTTTGGGACTCGGATTTATCGGTTCAGTTCGATACAAAAGGAAAGTCCACGGTCCAATGAACAATCAATGGATGAATAGCGATGATGACATGGGATGCTTCCTTCAATTGAAGCAAATTAATATGAGATTAAAGGAGAGCTCAAAGAAGCTACAATGAAATGAAGTGTTTTCCACTTTTTTAGAATGTGTTTCGTACAATGGGGGGGGTAGACGTATATGCCCGTAGAAACATCAGAAAGATAACTGCAGTCGTCCTGTCTACATTGTTTATTAGCCCGTGTCTTTTTGCTGCAGTTATTTCAATGTGCTGAAATATAAGCGCCCTGTATTCACTGGACCTCACAGTCAGTAGGCAGACGCGGTACTATGGTACAAAGCGATCCACCGGCGCTTCTTCTTCTTCTTATTTTTGACTCTAATACATGTACGACAATAACTACGGTGTGTATGTAACTCAAACGTCGCCATGCCAGTACTGGACAGCTGTTTCGGCCTTGTTGGGCCTCATCAACAGTACGCAGGCAGGCAACGTTTGAGTGGATGGCGTCAGAAGCACTCAAACGTTGCCTGCCTGCGTACTGCTGATGAGGCCCAACAAGGCCGAAACAGCTGTCCAGTACTGGCATGGCGACGTTTGAGTTACAAACATATGCTATACGTGCAGCCAAAGAGCTCTGGCTATTTTTTTCCTTTAATAACTACGGTAGATAGTTCTAGTACATCGTACGCTATCACCTTTGCGTGCGTAAGGGATAGCGTTTGAGGTTGAATGTGAATCACCCCATGTCATAGTCAGGATTTATTTGTTGTTGTTTGTATTTGTATGCAACGATTTGTTGTTGTTGTTGGAGGTTCTGTCTTCCTGGAGGCTCTCTTTTTGTTATGGGTGTGCGCAGAGCCAACAACGCTATCCCTTACGTACGCTACCACCTTTGCGTACGTGATGGATAGCGTTGATGGTTCTGCGCACGCCCATAAGAGTGCTTCGCGCAGTGCGCAGAACCAACACAGTTATCTGTTACGTACGTTAGCGCCTTTGTGTACGGTGTACTAAAACTCTCTAATATCTTCTGAACTCACCTAACGCGTCCTCGACGTGCACGCTAAACCGTGTTTGGTTTCTATTTTTAATATTCTTTTGCTTCCGCAAGCAAGTGGGATTCGTATGCAAAGCATTTAACAAACCGGGTGTATAGGTACATCAGGTGCATTCAGTCATGGGTAAGTCGGCGAATATGAGACCAAAGAAAAGACTGAGTTATTCGCTCAATAGGCAATTATGTGCTCTGTGCACATCCGGAAAACTTGCGTCTGGCGTTTCTTTTCTTTTTTTTTCTGATTCGATGAGATTCTCGTGCATGCCCGAGTAAGTGATGGAGGAAAGTCGGAGATCCTTCGGCTGAAAGCATCGTCAAGGTCACAAACTAGATTCTTTTTCCGTCAAAACTGTCGGAAGGTGGTTGAATGGTACGCACGCACAACGTCAACTTCTGGGGCGCCTACCGTATTACGTTCGAAGGGACAAACGACGAAAGAATTCCGTTTAATGAAAGGAGGCTTAAGTGTCCGAGACGCGGGTAGGTTTTAGTTTCATCAATTTTAATCCGTACGTCCCGAGGCAGGTACACGAGCACAGCGAATTTAATCTTCCCACCTGACGGTTCTTGAACGTGTGTTCCAGTCTCGGAACACGACACGGCGCTGCTCGTGGACAAATTTGTAGGGGGCGAACTGAAGGTTACGAAGATTAGTTCATTTAGAACCTCTCGGGCGTGCATGGAAAGGGCGTAACAGGATGACATACGCTACACGCTATGCAGAATGGTATTAGACAGCTATGACGCTCGGCATTCCGTTAATTAGGAATTGTATAGTCAGCAGTGGCGTAGCCACGGGGGGGCTAGGGGGGGGCACGAGCCCCCCCCCTACCTGCCACGGACCGACCCACACAAATCGTGCAAATCCGAGAACATAGTACTATATGGGGGGGGGGGGGGGACCGGTGTGACGATCGCAAAAGTTCTTGCAGTTCATGGCGTCTATCTAAGAAGCACTCTTGAATGGTTTTCAAAGTATGAGCTTTTCAAAATACTTCCAACCTCGTGACACCACCTCATTGGTCATGACAGCCTATACATGTAATCGTACTGTGAACGTCTAAATCAACTATTTTCGTTCATTTTTTTAATCCTCAGTTTGCAGTGTGCACAAGTATGTGTGTGTTGTCGACACAGGATCAGCGGGGGGGGGGGGGGGGAGTTTTCGTATCGAGCCCCCCCCCCTACCTTGGAGGTCTGACTACGCCACTGATAGTCAGTGACGTCTTCAGGGTAGTCTCGGTACCAGCGAATGTGTTCGTATGATGTAACGTATTTTCTTTACTACTGTACTTAAAATAAAGGCGGCTGACAGTAGGCAAAATTCGCACGAGTGAACGCGTTCATCCCGTAACCGCAGGATCTGCCTCGTAAAATGAAATTCAAATGGAATGGTTCAAAGGAATGTTCAAAGTGAGAACAATCATAACGTTCTTCCTCTGCACGTGCTCATGTTCACGCGTCATAACGTTTCTTCCTCCGCTGCACGTGCTCTTACAAGAGACAATGAACCTGTACGCCGAGAGAAATCGAAAGTGGTCGGCGCTTAATATTCCTCGTAGTTAATGATGCTTAAGGATCGGCCATACGCTACTTCTTGATGGGCACTCCCCGATCGCTGGAAATAATTGAGACGCACGTGTTATGCGAGCCTAGTATACACGCCATATTTCGTGCCTCGTGCATTGAAAGCTCAACTCGTTACAGCTTGGGACTTATGGTTATTTATCGTCCGTGTAATGAGATAATGACAACGCTGTACCTGCACTAGATTGTTGTACAATACAGCCACTCCTACTATGCCGTTTACTAAATTCATTTATTATACTGCTTATGAGGTACAAGCAGCCAAGTGTTGACCGCGATTACTCGCCGCATATATCTGGACAGCAGCTGGTAGAATGAGGCGTCAACTAGATAGGGAGGAACGATTTTCCTCATCGACTCGAGCAAGAGTAGACACTTTTAACGTTCACAGACTGGAACGTTTCCTCTGCGAATTCTGAGTGCCACGGAATGCGGCACGTCCAGCATGTACAGTGAAATAAAGATTTGATTTGATTTGATTTGTAGCTACACAATTGTGGGCGGATTCACCTTACGTGTAAATCTACTCCCAATTATTATTATGTCTACTTAAGTACCCGCATGCTGCACGTTTTCTTCTCGTTCAGCGATTTGCCTTTCCCTTGGAAGGTTGCTCGTCGTGTACACGATCCACCCGTAAACGTGAACATTACACGTGGCATTCTGGAAACGTTAATTGGTACGAGTCAGAAATTTAACGGTGTTACGTCAGTCATTATGGGAATTAAATTTTTCGTGCATGGCCGCGCATACCTCTGTTACGGGATGTTGATTGAGTTGTCCCCGCTGGGACATTGAGATTTATGGTACCTCGTCTGCGGACAAAATGACTACAAGGGATATCCACACAAAGAACAGCGCACAAAAGGGACGTGCAGTAGACAGACGAAGCGCTGTTCCAGCTGAGAGTTAAGCAGGACGGAGAAGTAAAAGCCGTTTCATAGAAGACTCAAAAGTGAGAGAGGTTCTTTCCCTCTGCGTCATCATATTCGCCCAACAACGTAAGGCAAAAGGAATATAGTTTCTCACCCATCCCCCTTGTTGGCCGATCCAGGCGGCGAGATCTCTCTCGACGAAGAGTCCCAAAGCTTGGACGAGACCCAGAACATACTCCGGGTGACCGAGTTTCACACAGTCGACGGCAAGGCCTCCAGACACTGAATACAGGGCCACGATCCGTCCCCAGGTGATATCGTTACGGAAGAGCTCTCTCGCGACAGCTTCCAGTACGTTCTGTGCAGCTGCCTCCGTCGGAAGTGCGTGTAACCCGACGTTGCCCGTTACCGTCTGCAAAAGAAGACGTTACGTAATCTTTTCTGGCATTTTACGGTAATTTGTAGATAAATATGCAGCGTATGGGCTGGGCAAAAGAAAACCAGTTTATGTCCTACTATATATCGGACAGGCAGGACTAGAAGTAGCAGGACTTAGCCCTAAGGTTGTGTGTTAGCGAGAAACAAATTTTGCTACTACATTGGTTCATACAAGGATTCGCATGTTGTGGTATCCTCGATGTCCTTACAATCCACGGAGAGTGTTGTTGTTGTCTCAGTGATTTCGAATTGATTTTACCTACATTTGTGGTGGTAAGTGGCTGTAGGGTGGCGCTGTCAAGTCTTACCAAAGGTCCAAATTAGCATCATATCTTCGATATGTAAGGTGGGCGATTCTCTTCCGCTCAATAGCGACCTTGCCTCGCATGTTGCAACCTCTTCCGGGAAGCTCTCCCGATAAAATAAAACTGGCGTACTTTTTATGCGAATAGATGCAAAACGTTGTAGTTGAATCACAAAAGATACGACGAAATTGGGTAGATCCATTAGTAATACATATGTGGCACACGCAACGACCAACAGCGCCTTCTCGTCAGCTATACATCATTCAAAAAGTGGATGAAAGAGAGTCAATGCCGATATCGATCTTTCTCTATCGCTTTTGTTGCGATTTGTTCCCCTCCGATAAGGACAGAAATATGATCATGTTCATTACGGGAATAAATTACCTATTCAAGGAGTGCACTCAGTTTTGCTTTTCGTCATCGGGCGTAGCTGTTCTGAGACATCCCCTGGCTTGGTTTCTAGACATTTTAAGAGACCCGACAATATTTGATACCGATGGAGTTATTGATTGTTATCACTTTCTGTCTTTCTTCTTCTTCTCGCTTGTATGTGCTAATATCCCCCTTTCCCACCTTAGCGGAGCTCCCACAACGAGTAGCCTGTTCGGAGTACCGCGGACTGCCAGCCTCTGAAATTGACGTGCCCTTTCTGCAACGCTCTCTTCTAAAGACAGTTTCCTTAATGCGCGTACCTCCCAGGAAAATAGAAGAGGAAGGGTCAGAAAAAAAGGCGTCGTTTCGGACGAGCAATGATGCTGTGCCTAAATGCAATTTGGTAATGGTATGTAACGACAGGTACAAGGAGCCAAGCGTGAAGGTTATCTACGCAGGGCACGCGTCGTTCCACGTGCCGTTGCTGGGTTTCCTACTCCCTCGTTGCTTCAAAAAAGGAAGCAAAAAAGGAAGGAAGGAAAAGGAAAAGGTTGCTTCAAACGACAGCTGTCAGAGAGCTTCCGATAATCTTTGTGACGGGACTCCCCTGTCTTCGAGGCGAGGTCAGAGGATCCGAGAACAGGAGCCTAGCACGCGTACGTCCCCGCCTACGCCTACTTCGCCGCATGCTTGGCGGTGCGTCAGAAAACTAGGAAAAGTGTAGCCAACTGATACCACATTTCCACTCGGGGGACGTGATAAGTTATGTTGTACGTACGTACTTGTTATTCGGTTTCTAGAAGAAAAAAAAGTATTTTCCCCTTGAAGTCGGCCCAGGACGCATATACTATGTCCTCCCCATGGCTTCATGCACTTCTCTCTCCATGTCTGTACGCCGCTCATAAACACAGTTGCTTGCCGGGCTAACGCGGATATACCGGTCGTGACGGACTCTAACGTGCAGTAATTATTCTCTGTCTCCACCCAGAATGCATCGCCCATTCAATTTTGTTTCGGTAATTAATTGTTTGGGAATCATACGACTGAGAGCCCGACGGCGATGATAGTGCGTTTTAAGCTCGTGTAGCGAGTGACAGAAACGGATAAATGGAAAATAGTGCATCGTATAGACGACCCTCTGTTTCCAAACATGTGACGTCAGGAGAAGACCAGTTCCAGGTTATATTTTGCTCTGGTGCTCAAGAAGCGGGAAAAACGCATCGACTGGTAGACTGATCAAACTGATAGTGCACACCAGCATGCTTTGCGCGGCGGCGTTACTTAATCAATGACGAAGGGGCTCAGGTCGTCTATACTGCTTTGCGTACGTACAATAACCACACGATGCACTATAACTCATTAGAGTTTTAGTATATCGTACGCTATCGCCTTTGTGTACGTACGGGATAGCGTTGGTGGTTCACGCGCAAACATAAAGAGAGCTTCGCGCAGTGCGCAGAACCACCACGCTATTCCTTACGTACACTATCGCCTTTGCTTACGTAAGGAATAGCGTGGTGGTTCTGCGCAATGCGCGAAGCTCTCTTTATGTTTTGCGCGTGAACCACCAACGCTATCCCGTACGTACGTTATACTGAAACTACTATCTTCAGCGTTCACTTAGCGTATCTCGTGGCCTGCGTTGTTCGTCAGCATTTTCTAAGGGTGGCTTCTCCGTCGCGCTTCGCTGTCACGCGGTGAAGGTGACATCCGGCAGTGGCTGTTTGCAGGGAAAGTACCCGCACAACTCTAATGCACTTCCAGTGTCCATCTTTCGGTCGAAAAAAAAGAAAGTAAACAACCCTGTATGGAAGTGAAAAAGATGTACCGTTTTCGCCTGGCTATGGATATGGCAAAAAATGGCTCTGCTCGTTCGAGAACAGTGTGGAAGAAGCACCGACGTTATGTGCGATGTGTATCTTGTACAGTTTACCCTGTGCGTTAGCGGAGGTCGTCATGCACCGCCAAGCACCGCCGCGCATGCATAAACAATGCTGGCTGCATAAGAATATGGCCGTAAACTACGGTCGAGGGGAGGTGGACCTCATTAAGCCTCGTTAGAGAGTCTGAAGCAGCATTTACGAAGTATTCATATTTTATGTAGTGCTTTGGAGACTGTTCGCGCTGTAATGTACCGCAACTGATATAACATTGTGTAACATATTTTAAAATAGCGAAATTCTTGGTGGGCTTCGCTCGTGCCTTAACTGGCGTCTCTCAACGGTATCGCTTATCGTCGCTCCCGTAATTAAGATGCGCGGAAAAAACACATTCTTTATTATATAGTTCAATTCAAGGGCGGTCTTGGATGATAACTATAAGGTACAAGTAATTTGAAGAGGAAGGCCAGCTGCTGGACGATATCCGTGAAGAGCACGGCCTCAGCTTGAGCAGCAAAGGCGAGAGTGACTCGATTTTAACTGGTACATATTTTTGACTACTATAGATACGGTAACAAGTTACCTATCTAGGAAAGTGACCTATAACTCTCACTAGGTACAACTCCTGGTGAAATTAGCCGTAAAATGTAACTGTAATTAAGTTACATAGGTTGCGCAATATTTCTCCACGCATCAGCGTGCAAACGTCGTTTTGTCGTACTTCGGAACGATTGGGGGTGGAGGAGGAGCTTTTCTCGCCCTACTCCCGAGTCAATAAATCAAATCGACCAATAAAATTAATGGACGATACGAGTGCTAAAAAGAAAAAGTTATTCAAAATTACATCTAGTCTGCTTTCGTTGTTTAAGGCGTAACTGTAAAGCAGTTACTTTTACTTGCTTTCTATACCTGAACGTGCTAACTGAAGCTGTAAATACTTATATTCGGAAAAACTAACACGGTTTACTGCTTGCGGAAGCTAGATTTAACCGTAATTTGCTACTTTTTTGTATAACTTACCCACGTCCTCCCCACAATTGTATCCACCGGTTTCGGTTCGGGTGAAACCCGGAAAGGCCCGAAGAACGAATTTTGTGGATTGGTGCCGAGTGTACGATTCCGGTCGTCATTCATATGGACTTTCCAGACGAATGTCGGCCCCTGAAGTCGGCCCAGGACGCATACTAACTCCTTCCTCTCTCCATCTGTCCACATCAGTACGCAGCTCATAGCCACAGTTGCTTTCGCGGCGCTAACACGGAATAAAAAAATCCTATTGACTGGCTGATCGATAAGCTAAGAGCAAGGGTTCGCACGGGTTTCTACCTTCTCCACAAAATCAATGGGCATTCGGACGTCGCCCCATTCAACGTTGGACACGGGATGATGTTCTGTGTTACTTTGTGTTAGTACTGCTATGAGCGGCGGTGTCTGCACACCACCCATCAGTACTGACGCAGAATAAAAAAATAATAATAATAAACCAGGCATCCCGACCGATGACGAATGTATCGGCAACATTTTGGCGCGTTCAACACTCCTCCTTGCTTATACGGCCAAGGCTCGTAGCGCCGTGCGTTGGTCAGTCGCGTTTGTGCAAGTAGCAGTTTCGGTAATCGCTACCCTTTATACCCTTCTCAGCACCAGCGGCACTTGGGCCTTTTTGGCCGTTCGATATTTCGATTCTCCAGCACAGATGGATTACCTATTCGTTCACTGTAACTGTTATCTCGTGAAGGTTGTCCAACTCTTCGCGTCACCTTCTTTTTTCTACGTCGTTCACTCTCTCGGTGAGATACGATGAGGGGTTGCCTCGGATGTGCCACGATTCGAGCAGTTTTACTATTTTTCCGTCACCACAAAAGACTTGTCAGCGAATCGTGATAGCTCTATCTACGTCACACTCGACTAAATTTACAGCGAACCCTCGTTATTATGACCATAGTCGTTCCCGAAAATTTTGGCCATACTGCGGAATTGTCATATTAACGGGAGGGTTTGCAGGGGTTTCACTGCATTGTTCCCCAGGAGTATGGTCGTAAAGCGCGTATGTCAGATTATCGGGGGTCACATTAACGAGGGTTCACTGTACCCATTTATTTAACATACATACACAGAAACCCTTTCCAAAGGGTCAATACCAAATGCTAGTGTGCTATATATATAAATGGCGCAGTTGCAAACAACACGCCCTGTTGGGGTCCGCCAGGGTTCGATACAAAAGTTCGGGACAAAAATCAATCCTAATTGCCTTTTCAGCCCGGAGTGTAATCTCGCTTACAATATCCCAAAATGGTATACTTTCACTTTTTCGTATTGCGAATTCGTTGTTGTCGAAAGGTTGTGGAGTGGCGCTGTTTTCGCGTTTGTGCTCTTAAAGGGACTATCGCCCTTTTACTCTGCGTCCATCGCTGATAGCTTTAGGAGTTTCACGATAATGTTTCCGAAAACATGATAAGCCAATCGACTGATTCCGTGGCTGACATCACGTTGCTGATATGTATCTGATTGACTGACAGCGATACGGAATCGGACGGCGCGTACGCCTTCCTAAAGCTCCCTAATAACGACGTGAATTGGTGGCGTTCTTCCTGCGCAGTTTGATGGAATACAAGGCAAGAGCAGACGACGCATATTGAGAGTACCCCCTCTCTGGAAACGTCACCCGCACAAGGCCAATCAGTGAGCACCCTTTGGCGTAGTAGCCTTGGCGACCGACCGACCGACCGACCGACCTACAGGCGGGTGGGCCAGCCCAAATGCTAAGGGACGACGTCTGCTGTGTGATCGGCTCGCGGAATGTTGTTTCTGGTTAGCGCGTCGGACGTGTTCTTCCACCAAGGTAGACCCAGACCAAGGTACCAAGACCCAGACCAAGACCAAGGTAGACCAAGGTAGTGTTCTTCCAGCCAGGAGCGTAACACCGTGTTCCACTCAACATGGTCTCACACTGGTAAGCGATAGTCGTCGTATTTACCGAGCACTTTCACTTAGTATATTGCGATGCGAACGCCAAGCAGACGACCTCGAGGACAATAGCCTGCGCTGCGCTAATATTCGTGTGCCTGGCCTACGTCATCATGGTGTTAGCTGTAGAGGGAGTGCGAATCTATAAAACTCTTCCATTGAATATGTAAGCCGTTTTCGGAAGACAAACAAGGCCAAGTTGACTGTGAAGCGGTGACGAACATCACCGTATCGGCCTCATATATACGTTCCCGGATGCGATAGTCCTTTAACGTTCACATTGATGAACACCTCAGCGGAGAAAAATATGGAGGCCACACTTAGCAAAGGGACTGGGCGGTGAGAGCACAGCTGTCGTTCACGTTGTCAAATGAATTGTCTAGTGAAGTATAGGTGAGACAGACGCACGATTTGGTACCCCATCATCATGGTCATCATCCATTGACGTCCTCGAGTTGAATTTGTACACACACGCAAGCATATAAAGGGACGATGATGAGATGGGGTTGGCTGGCCACATAAGCGCAATGCAATCCCAATACAAAGTGTACAATTATTGCCCGTAAGTCTTCATGTAACCGCGGCAAAAACAAGGGCTCGTCGATAAAACGTAGATTAGTCTGAAAAACCACTCTACTGCTCTTAACAAAGTGCGCCACACTAGATAAGTAACACTTGAAGCACGGTTTGCTCAAGCACGCCTCGCTCCCCTTCCGTTTCAATCTTCCTGTACCTTCCATGCAGACTCTCTCTCTCTCGTTCTTGCTTAGTTATCACGCCATGATAGCGGCGGAAATATAAAATACCCTAGCCCCACACGTTAATGGTTTCACAAGCAGAGCACTTAGGTCTTAAGTATGACGCAGCTCTGCCAAGTTTCGGAGAACCAACTACGTAAGACCAGATTATTGGCACCGAGACGTTGGTTAAAGCAGCGTTCTCAACCTTGTTGGGAGCATTTCCAGTTTCATCGGGTTCACAGATACCATGTGTAACGCAAAATTCTCTGTTAAGAGAATTTCTTCAACTCAGGAAGGTAATAACTGTGGCGGCGAATACAGTTTCTGTGTAGCTACTAGCACTGTATGTTTCAGCTACAGATGCTATATGTTCAGTCGTGATTCCGGATGAGTGTGTGAACCCTTCCGCACCCAGTGCCGTCATTCCATCAACCTCTTCTTCTGCCTCTAATCCAACGGGTTCTCTCATTATGTGACCAAGGTTTACCCTTTCAATTAGCAATGTTTCGCCATGTTTCAATCATACAATTGAATTATGAGAGAGAGAGCAGAAATTGACGTCGACGAATCTTGCTACTTCCAGACTCTAAAACCCCTCCCAATATCACCTCGCTCTCTTTATGTGACTTACACGAAAACTGCTATACGGCCCATCCGGCAGTTGTAACTTATGGCATACGCCGTAATGTAGAACAAACTAATGGTAAAAAATCTTTCAAAATACAGAGAAGCACATACTTTTCTTGTCTCAATCACCCCGTGTGATGTGGAAAGAGAAAAGAATAGAAAAGAGGAAGAAAAAAATGGGGATTTAAGTCACGACGAAGTCAGACAGGCTACCCCAGAGCACAGTTAGTTGGAAAACAAAGAAAAAGAAAAATGGAGAAAACCCAGTAGTTGGGAGGTGTGGGGGGGGGGGGGGGGGGGAGAGACAAACAGCCCAAACTAGAGGGAACACTTGTCACAAACGAGCGACCAGAAAATGTCATAAAATGTCAATCAGATGCGTTTCTTCAAGGAAAGTTAGAGGAGCGCTTTCAATGCAGCCGTTTGATGATTAAATGACTGAGCACCTAGGAGCTTTACAAGGTCAAATGGCCTGGCGTCCAGGCGAGTCAGACTTGTTTCTAGTGTCCTGCTCTGTCAAGTGGCAGCAAAAACCTACCGATAGTTTGCATCCAATGCAGCGATCCTTGCACTAGAGAGGTACGAAGAGAAAATCAAAAGCTCTCCATAAACCTGCCAATATAAAACTGGTGGCTATCGTCATGCTCGGAAGAATCACACGTCTGTTCTTCTTTATAAAAGCACCCTTGGCGTCCTTATGCAGCTATCAAAGAGAAAGTCGGCTTAATGGCACAAAAAGTAGAGAGTAGCCGTTGATGAAGAGCTGACCCAGATATGAATGTGAAAATATGCAATGAGGCTTCAGAGCCGAAAGTGTTTTTTTTTTTTTCTTCTCTTTCTCTTTTTCTCCTCTCTCTCTCTTTTTTTTTTGCTTAGGAATGAATGAGTCGAAAATACTGAAAGTACACTGTCCCTACTACACATACTGCAGAGGGGTGATAAAGTCATAGCTGAAGGAAATCCTTTGCTAGCGAACCGACAATTAAAGGCCAAGGCCTAATCGCGACCGACACAACTTCCGCCTTGCATACAAGGATATTATCAACTCGTCTACTTTTTCTCATTGTGGAAATACTTATGTGGCGCATTGTGCACGCGAAGGGGCAACATCCAATCCAATCTATCTCATTCGTCTGTCAGCTTTTGTTATTTTATCCCGTATTTCCTAATTATTTTCTTTTCTTTTTATTTTCGTTCGGAACAGCAATCGGACTCACCGTTTGGCTGACCTTTCCTGCCTTTTCGCTCCTTTCTGTTCCAATAAACATATCCCCCCCGACTGGTACTCCTGGTAATTAGTATTAGCAACTTATGCCGTTCACTCGTGTCTCTCGGAGGTGCCTTGAACAGAAGGCGTAGTATCATATTTGAATGGTTCCTTTCCTGTGGGGACGAACAATGATTCTTACGTCAGTTAAACCCAGCTATCAAGAGCTCGTAAGACGAGGTAAGGTATAGAGAGAAATAGTTTGGCTCCAAATCGCTTAAATCTACGATAATTCGTCAATCACTCGTACGTGAAAGCAGGGCCGGCGATAGGGTAAGGCGATTAAGGCGACCGCCTTGGGCCGCGCGCTTGCATAGGCCCCGCGCACGAAGCCCTCAACCACGGATTACTTTTTTTTTTAAATATCAAGTATGCACTTAATCGCACGTGGGATGTTCGACTAAAACAGTAACGAGAGAAGAATGTGTCATGTGCCATTCCGTCATCTGATAAGAAAAAGTCCCACTTTTAAGAAAAATCCACCAACCCTGCAAGCTATACCGAGGATTTCGCACCCTTCTCTCCTGCTGCCATTTCCCGTACAGCTAAAATCTCCCACTGCGAAAATCTTATCATTTCTTATGTTTTCATTACTGCTTGTGTGAAACAGGCCCCGCGATGTGCCTTTGCCTCAGGCCCCGCGCACCCCCAGCACCGGCCCTGCGTGAAAGTAAACGAGCGTGCGTGTGGTATAAATATGAAGAAGGGATATCGAAAAGGGGGGGGGGGGGGGTATGTGAGAGATTTCACTGAGGGTTCCAACAACCACGCTTCGAAAATAATACGTGTAGCTGTGCTTATAGCCCATTGACGGCCCTGTTTTTGTGAGCTCCGGTCGGAGATAGTCTCAATTGTAGAGCCTTATGGAGGCGTTTGGTTAACGCCTTTGGTTAACGTGGATCGCACGATTCTACAGATTATGTCCTCGTAGGAACACCTACGTCAATGCACCTGCCGCCGTGTCGGGTTGCTACGTTTTTACATTCGTGGAGAAGAAGAAAAAAACTCTTAAAGCTTTGTGACGGCCAGGAAGGTAGCAAGATAGATGCCCCCCCCCCCCCCCCCAAAAAAAAAAGAGGTTTCGCTAAAGCTTCGAAAATTGTTCCAGTGACGCCAACAACGTATTTTTCTCCTGATTGTGATGCACGGGGGAAATCTTCAACGGCGATATGTTACACACTTGGCGTCTTCAACGGCCATTGGTTCTAATGTAACAGTCCTGCGGGTATTATTATTCCACGCTCACGATCATAGTTGTGTCGCGATGCGAAACCAGGAATTATCATTATTTTTTTCTAGCGGTCATGCGGTGATATTTTCTCGACAAAATAGTGGTAAAATTCTACGGTGCTTTATTACGTTGCTTTATTACGTAGACTGCAAAGTCTCAGGAAACCATCCTGGCGTCAGCACATTTTTCCTGAGCTGGTTGATTCCGTTAAGTCCACGTTAGCACGTATCAATCAAACCCCATGATGCAATGTGAATCCAAGGGCGTTTCTTTTCTCGAGAAGCCTTCCAGGAAAGTGAATATGAAGGTCATTTCATTTTGCCTGACATTTGATTTTTGGCTACTTCATCTATCCTACTTTACACTGTCTATTATCATCAAATGTTTCGCATCGTTAGCGGCCGAGAAAAACATTGACTTTCAAGCAGGGAATAGTAGCGGACGTATTTTCGTTACCGTTTCCTTTTTTGTTAGCGAGGAATTTTCGTTTCCATTATCGGTTTCGGATATCAGCTTTCAATTCCGTTTTCATTATTGTTTCCGGTCGTGGAATAACACCCTCACAGCTCTGTTTGCCTAAGCGCAGTTTTACCTAACGTGTACACACAAGGTAGACTGTAGGCTCGATTTCCTGAATTGTGCATGTTTCGGAAGAGCCTCTAGAACAATGTCAGGAATAGCGCCATCAGACGTACAATGCTACTAAAAATAGACTTCCAAGGCAAAATGCATGCTTACTATTTTTATGCAGTTTATTTTTGTAGTTTTGACACTGTAGAGTCCTACTCTCTATCTCAATGACTATTGGTGCTTCTTTCGCGAGCGTGCGTGGGTGCGTGTTTTTTTTTCTTTTTTTCTTTTTTTTGTCATCTTTTGAGCGACGTAGGGCAGGCAGTGGAGGGCAGCTCTTTCATAACTTTAACTTCATTCCCATACCTCACATCTAATGTTTCGCGTGTTGTGGGGTAGTGTACAGCTCCCCAGCCCATGCCATGGTCAGGATATAGCTGTTGTTGTTGCTGCTATTATTTTTGTAGCGTTTCTTTCGCGAGCTTGGATAATTGCTAGAAATTACAGATTGAAGATTACGGACGGGAAAAAGCGTCACATCGTTGGTCACCTCGTAAGTGAAGAATTCAAGAATATATTGCAGATGTCACAGATGAGTAGGGAAGTTGTATCTCCAGAGTCTCGTTTAAGCGAAATACGTTTCAACAACGCAGAAAAGGGCCGGGCTAAGAAACGTCATTTGCGACCCCGGAATTAGTTTCCGTTTCTGTTTGCGGTAGTGCGGTTATCAGCTCCAATATCGGTAATATACCGTTCCCATTACCGGTCTTTGCTTTCGAGCCTCGCAGTACAAAAATGGATGGACAGAAATGAATAAATGACAGGAAAAGGGAGTTGGTTTGCGTCCAGGGCAGATTTGGAGAGAACTGCGCTGATAACGCATGGAAGACCTCTGACGGCACAGTCAGTGGTAGTGTCTCCCAGTCTTTGGAGTGACTGTGGAGCTATCGCCTACTCGTCAAAAGAGAGTGAGAGAAATGAATATCTATCATATCCTTCGAGAGATAACGTACCTGGAACAAGTCGGGATAAGTGCGCTCCAGCTCCGAACACAGCATCCTTAATTGGTGCGCCACATCATTAGTCAAGTATCCGCCGGCGAAGTTGGTCACACTTTTCAACCTTTGCAGACCCAACTTCCTATGCAGCGGACCACAGCTCTTGAGTTTCGCCCTTAAATAACGTCCACACAAACTCTTAGCTTGTTCCGTTATCTCCTGCGTCGACACTGGCGCCACATTCCACCCTATCGTCGTTGAAAGCCTGTGAGTGACCACCTGTCCAACTTGACTCAACTTTCGCCTGCGTGCATTTTCCTTGGCTGTTTCTATCGCAGCCGCGTATCCGGAGAGCGACGGCCTCCTTTGGAGTTGCGAGGGGAGACTGTATTTCCGGTCACGACCGCCGTGGAAGTTTGGGACAGCTAGCCGGTTGTTGGATGATGTCCCGTTAGCTACCGGTGGCGCTAGCGTCGCCATATGCGTCCATAGAAGTGTGCTTCTCCACACGACTGTGCACACGCCGTACCAAGTGACCGACTGAATCGAGCTGCAGATTTTTCTCCCGTCGATGGAGGAGAGTATAGCTCCTCTCGCTCGATGGCGGCAGTTCATTTCGAAGGTCGCTTCCTTGCCGTCGTGTGCTGTTGCGAGGATATTTGCATCGGGGTTGCACCGATTTGTTTATTATAGATGTACTTAAAAGACACACAACAAACTTACAAATAATAATATTCTACATACTAAATGGTTTCTGTACTACGTGTGTCGAAGTAACATTGCTTCTAGCACCTATCCTTAGATATTTGAAAACAGTGAACAACAACTACATGAATGACGATGGGATGAGGTAATTCACCGCAACAATTGCGATACCATACCTCAGTGCATGTGGGATAATATAAGAGTGGGATGACACACACATGACAGAACACATAGCAAATGAACGTTCTTTGTGGTGGTTTAGCCATTGGCGTTGTAAAGACTATAAATAGTTTAGTGTTCTCTAATCGTAAAATTCGTAAACTGATTCGTTTGCGACACATCTCGCACAGGGTTTCCCAAGATAAAGATGATTTATCTCATGTTTCATATCGTGATTCTCATATTATCAGTGTCCAAAACGTAATAACATATGGTGTTCTTGGTTTGACTTATCGGATTTTAAAAACTTAATCTAAATTTGCCTGAGATAAATTTTTGAAATTTAAATTAATGCTCGCGTACTAAGATATAGAAGCAAGTGGAATATTGAATCTATCAAAGATCAGTACAAACTACTGCAGACTATCGTTTTCATTTCGTGGGGTATGTGATTGAAGATGTTGCCGCCTGAAATAAAAAAATATATGTTCTTATTAATCTTTTAGAAGACAGGTAAAAAATGTTTTGTTAATTAGCAGTTCCTGATCTTTTGGCCATTTTTTGTTGTCTTTGTTTCCTGGACTGTATTATTTTTATGTATCATCATCCATTCATCTATGTTGTTGTTGTGCTCTTGTTGTAATTAATGCACTTTTCAAGGAGGGGCCTTCAACCGGGTGTTTCCCGCTAGCTCCTCCATCTCTATTATTCTCAGTTAAAATGTATATTGATGAGAGCAAAATATCAACGGACTGCAAAAAGCAAGATCTCGCACACAACTCCAGGATAAGAAATGTGTGTGTAGTACGTTCATATCCGCTTTTACCTGGAATGTTTACCTCCCGGGAGCCTATTCTAATCATTTGTTTTCCGTGCAACGAATGACTATAAAAATATCTACACTAGTTATAATGGGAAGCTTATTTGCTTTAGGTTGTATACCTGCATTCTGAATACAGAGGGCACGAAATTTGACTTGGTTTGAAAACAGTGCCAACCCAGCTTGAAAATGTGACACGAAGTTGCTGTTCCGTGGTTATCTTCTCCAGAAGTTATTTTAATTTTCAAATTGTATACCGTTGAAAGTTTTCCCTCGGATGACTATCACTCTAGCAACTTTATCTTCGCTGTATCTTACATTAAAGGATAGTTCTCTTGGCTGAATCTTACTCCGCTGGACTATTCTACAGCAGCCGCAATTTTTTACGTGTCTTTTTCACTGAATTGGAGTTTTGAAGGGTTGTTGAGAGAGGAAAATATCTCCCGATAAGACGAAGATATAGGCAGGGTTGTGACCTGTGGAAGTTAAGCGGAGCCGGCATGCCGTATATCAAGCAATTACTCAATGCAGATGGAACATGTAAAGTTCAGTAAGGTTCAAGTCCGACTTGTCTCGAACTAAACAAAATGCGAAACCTAGAAACAGCCTACTGTATTATCAACAATGCAAATGTCTGTGACGCAACTCCATTCACTCAAGTGGCATCCATCCGGAAGGCGTGTGAAGGTAAAACACTGAAATCAATGGAAATGGGATATAGGCAAGGCAACCGTTATCGCAACTTTACTGGTCGGGTGCAAGTGCAACATACCCACATGCTGACAGGTGAATGGATGTACTATCAACGCAGTGCTTATGAAGCTGCAGATGAAGAGAACGACCTTCAACTCGCACTCACAAAAATACGTAGGTTCTAGAAATATCATCGTGCGCTGTAATAGATAAGCAGTTGTGATTATCTGTCGTTCCTACGCCCCCTATACTACAGTTCCTACACGGAAATTGTTTCGAGTGGATGTTTTTGCGATTCTTCCGTTGTCTTTGCCATCGAAGGTCTCGTTTGTGCTTTTACGTTAAAAAACAGCCTGAGCTTCACAAGCTACGCCGCATTGATCTCAATGTTCTTAAACATGCCTCGACACATGGCAAACCACGTAGGACGTCTAAGGAACGTGCATCATCCATGCTGTCAAACGAACCTCAGCCATGGTCTAACCTTGAAGAGGATCTCTATATGAAGACAATATGGGTGAGGCTCCTATGATAGTTCAAGGCTTGACCAGCATTCCAGGTAAAAAAGTAACTGAGTTGAGCTCTAAGTACTCAACCTGGAAAAGAATACTAAGTGGCCAGAAAAGTAACCGTCTCACTGTACACTATCATATTACAATTTGAGAAATTTGCTATCAAACAAATAGAAACAAAGCGAATACAAAACAAAATGTCGTTTTCCCGCGATATCTTCTTGGTGCCCTCTCGCCCGATGCTCTGCTCAGAGGAGGAGTTCTTGAACTGCACCTGTTGTTCATTTCAATTGTTGCCATTTATGGTCCTCCTTGCATGCCATTACACACTGTTGGTCTACCTGGCTACGACGTGCATTCACCCGCCCTTCCACTAAATGTAAAGCACAGTTCGAGACACGCTTCTAGAGTCTCCTGCAAGGGTACATTGACCACTCCCGCTGTATCCTAGTTTTATTTTGCAAGGCAGCACCATTCTGATTAAATGTGTCAAGCTGTTTCTCCTCTTATTCTTGTCCAAGTACTGGTGCGTCTCCTGTGGAACCTCATGGATGGCCTTCAGCTCCTGTACTACAAAAGTTCTCAAGAGAAATGACAGCACAGTTCGAGACCCGCTTCTAGGCTCCCCCGAAAGGGTACATTGATCACTTCTGTAGCCCTGTTTTATTTTGCAAGGCGGCACCATTCTGATTAAATGTGTCAAGCTGTTTCTCCTCTTATTCTTGTCCAAGTACTGGTGCGTCTCCTGTGGAACCTCATGGATGGCCTTCAGCTCCTGTACTACAAAAGTTCTCAAGAGAAATGACAGCACAGTTCGAGACCCGCTTCTAGGCTCCCCCGAAAGGGTACATTGATCACTTCTGTAGCCCTGTTTTATTTTGCAAGGCAGCACCATTCTGATTAAATGTGTCAAGCTGTTTCTCCTCTTATTCTTGTCCAAGTACTGGTGCGTCTCCTGTGGAACCTCATGGATGGCCTTCAGCTCCTGTACTACAAAAGTTCTCAAGAGAAATGACAGCACAGTTCGAGACCCGCTTCTAGGCTCCCCCGAAAGGGTACATTGATCACTTCTGTAGCCCTGTTTTATTTTGCAAGGCGGCACCATTCTGATTAAATGTGTAAAGCTGTTGCTCCTCTTGTTCTTGTCCAAGTACTGGTGCGTCTTCTGTGGAACCTCATGGATGTCCTTCAGCTCCTGTACTACAGAAGTTCTCAAGAGAAAGGGCAGCACAGTTCGAGACCCGCTTCTAGGCTCCCCTGAAAGGGTACAATGATCACTTCTGTAGCCCAGTTTTATTTTGCAAGGGAGCACCATTCTGATTAAATGTGTAAAACTGTTGCTCCTCTTGTTCTTGTCCAAGTACTGGTGCGTCTTCTGTGGAACCTCATGGATGTCCTTCAGCTCCTGTACTACAGAAGTTCTCAAGAGAAAGGACAGCACAGTTCGAGACCCGCTTCTAGGCTCCCCTGAAAGGGTACAATGATCACTTCTGTAGCCCAGTTTTATTTTGCAAGGGAGCACCATTCTGATTAAATGTGTAAAACTGTTGCTCCTCTTGTTCTTGTCCAAGTACTGGTGCGTCTTCTGTGGAACCTCATGGATGTCCTTCAGCTCCTGTACTACAGAAGTTCTCAAGAGAAAGGACAGCACAGTTCGAGACCCGCTTCTAGGCTCCCCTGAAAGGGTACAATGATCACTTCTGTAGCCCTGTTTTATTTTGCAAGGCGGCACCATACTGATTAAATGTGTAAAACTGTTGCTCCTCTTGTTCTTGTCCAAGTACTGGTGCGTCTTCTGTGGAACCTCATGGATGTCCTTCAGCTCCTGTACTACAGAAGTTCTCAAGAGAAAGGACAGCACAGTTCGAGACCCGCTTCTAGGCTCCCCTGAAAGGGTACAATGATCACTTCTGTAGCCCTGTTTTATTTTGCAAGGCGGCACCATACTGATTAAATGTGTAAAGCTGTTGCTCCTCTTGTTCTTGTCCAAGTACTGGTGCGTCTTCTGTGGAACCTCATGGATGTCCTTCAGCTCCTGTACTACAGAAGTTCTCAAGAGAAAGGGCAGCACAGTTCGAGACCCGCTTCTAGGCTCCCCTGAAAGGGTACAATGATCACTTCTGTAGCCCAGTTTTATTTTGCAAGGGAGCACCATTCTGATTAAATGTGTAAAGCTGTTGCTCCTCTTGTTCTTGTCCAAGTACTGGTGCGTCTTCTGTGGAACCTCATGGATGTCCTTCAGCTCCTGTACTACAGAAGTTCTCAAGAGAAAGGACAGCACAGTTCGAGACCCGCTTCTAGGCTCCCCTGAAAGGGTACAATGATCACTTCTGTAGCCCTGTTTTATTTTGCAAGGCGGCACCATACTGATTAAATGTGTAAAGCTGTTGCTCCTCTTGTTCTTGTCCAAGTACTGGTGCGTCTTCTGTGGAACCTCATGGATGTCCTTCAGCTCCTGTACTACAGAAGTTCTCAAGAGAAAGGGCAGCACAGTTCGAGACCCGCTTCTAGGCTCCCCTGAAAGGGTACAATGATCACTTCTGTAGCCCAGTTTTATTTTGCAAGGGAGCACCATTCTGATTAAATGTGTAAAGCTGTTGCTCCTCTTGTTCTTGTCCAAGTACTGGTGCGTCTTCTGTGGAACCTCATGGATGTCCTTCAGCTCCTGTACTACAGAAGTTCTCAAGAGAAAGGACAGCACAGTTCGAGACCCGCTTCTAGGCTCCCCTGAAAGGGTACAATGATCACTTCTGTAGCCCTGTTTTATTTTGCAAGGCGGCACCATACTGATTAAATGTGTAAAGCTGTTGCTCCTCTTGTTCTTGTCCAAGTACTGGTGCGTCTTCTGTGGAACCTCATGGATGTCCTTCAGCTCCTGTACTACAGAAGTTCTCAAGAGAAAGGGCAGCACAGTTCGAGACCCGCTTCTAGGCTCCCCTGAAAGGGTACAATGATCACTTCTGTAGCCCAGTTTTATTTTGCAAGGGAGCACCATTCTGATTAAATGTGTAAAGCTGTTGCTCCTCTTGTTCTTGTCCAAGTACTGGTGCGTCTCCTGTGGAACCTCATGGATGTCCTTCAGCTCCTGTACTCCAAAAGTTCTCAAGAGAAAGGACAGCACAGTTCGAGACCCGCTTCTAGGCTCCCCTGAAAGGGTACATTGATCACTTCTGTAGCCCAGTTTTATTTTGCAAGGCAGCACCATTCTGATTAAATGTGTAAAGCTGTTGCTCCTCTTGTTCTTATCCAAGTACTGGTGCGTCTCCTGTGGAACCTCATGGATGCCCTACTGTGCTTCAGCTCCTGTACTACAAAAGTTCTCAAGAGAAAGGACAGCACAGTTTGAGACCCGCTTCTAGGCTCCCCTGAAAAGGTACAATGATCACTTCTGTAGCCCAGTTTTATTTTGCAAGGGAGCACCATTCTGATTAAATGTGTAAAGCTGTTGCTCCTCTTGTTCTTGTCCAAGTACTGGTGCGTCTTCTGTGGAACCTCATGGATGTCCTTCAGCTCCTGTACTACAGAAGTTCTCAAGAGAAAGGACAGCACAGTTCGAGACCCGCTTCTAGGCTCCCCTGAAAGGGTACAATGATCACTTCTGTAGCCCTGTTTTATTTTGCAAGGCGGCACCATTCTGATTAAATGTGTAAAGCTGTTGCTCCTCTTGTTCTTGTCCAAGTACTGATGCGTCTTCTGTGGAACCTCATGGATGCCCTACTGTGCTTCAGCTCCTGTACTACAAAAGTTCTCAAGAGAAAGGACAGCACAGTTCGAGACCCGCTTCTAGGCTCCCCTGAAAGGGTACATTGATCACTTCTGTAGCCCAGTTTTATTTTGCAAGGGAGCACCATTCTGATTAAATGTGTAAAGCTGTTGCTCCTCTTGTTCTTGTCCAAGTACTGGTGCGTCTCCTGTGGAACCTCATGGATGCCCTACTGTGCTTCAGCTCCTGTACTACAAAAGTTCTCAAGAGAAAGGACAGCACAGTTCGAGACCCGCTTCTAGGCTCCCCTGAAAGGGTACAATGATCACTTCTGTAGCCCAGTTTTATTTTGCAAGGGAGCACCATTCTGATTAAATGTGTAAAGCTGTTGCTCCTCTTGTTCTTGTCCAGGTACTGGTGCGTCTTCTGTGGAACCTCATGGATGTACTTCAGCTCCTGTACTACAGAAGTTCTCAAGAGAAAGGACAGCACAGTTCGAGACCCGCTTCTAGGCTCCCCTGAAAGGGTACAATGATCACTTCTGTAGCCCTGTTTTATTTTGCAAGGCGGCACCATTCTGATTAAATGTGTAAAGCTGTTGCTCCTCTTGTTCTTGTCCAGGTACTGGTGCGTCTTCTGTGGAACCTCATGGATGTCCTTCAGCTCCTGTACTACAGAAGTTCTCAAGAGAAAGGGCAGCACAGTTCGAGACCCGCTTCTAGGCTCCCCTGAAAGGGTACAATGATCACTTCTGTAGCCCAGTTTTATTTTGCAAGGGAGCACCATTCTGATTAAATGTGTAAAGCTGTTGCTCCTCTTGTTCTTGTCCAAGTACTGGTGCGTCTCCTGTGGAACCTCATGGATGTCATTCAGCTCCTGTACTCCAAAAGTTCTCAAGAGAAAGGACAGCACAGTTCGAGACCCGCTTCTAGGCTCCCCTGAAAGGGTACATTGATCACTTCTGTAGCCCAGTTTTATTTTGCAAGGCAGCACCATTCTGATTAAATGTGTAAAGCTGTTGCTCCTCTTGTTCTTGTCCAAGTACTGGTGCGTCTCCTGTGGAACCTCATGGATGCCCTACTGTGCTTCAGCTCCTGTACTACAAAAGTTCTCAAGAGAAAGGACAGCACAGTTCGAGACCCGCTTCTAGGCTCCCCTGAAAGGGTACATTGATCACTTCTGTAGCCCAGTTTTATTTTGCAAGGCAGCGCCATTCTGATTAAATGTGTAAAGCTGTTGCTCCTCCTGTTCTTGTCCAAGTACTGGTGCGTCTCCTGTGGAACCTCATGGATGCCCTACTGTGCTTCAGCTCCTGTACTACAAAAGGTCTCAAGAGAAAGGACAGCACAGTTTGAGACCCGCTTCTAGGCTCCCCTGAAAGGTACATTGATCATTTCTGTAGCCCAGTTTTATTTTGCAAGGCAGCACCATTCTGATTAAATGTGTAAAGATGTTGCTCCTCCTGTTCTTGTCCAAGTACTGGTGCGTCTCCTGTGGAACCTCATGGATGCCCTACTGTGCTTCAGCTCCTGTACTACAAAAGTTCTCAAGAGAAAGGACAGCACAGTTCGAGACCCGCTTCTAGGCTCCCCTGAAAGGGTACATTGATCACTTCTGTAGCCCAGTTTTATTTTGCAAGGCAGCACCATTCTGACTAAATGTGTAAAGCTGTTGCTCCTCCTGTTCTTGTCCAAGTACTGGTGCGTCTCCTGTGGAACCTCATGGATGCCCTACTGTGCTTCAGCTCCTGTACTACAAAAGTTCTCAAGAGAAAGGACAGCACAGTTCGAGACCCGCTTCTAGGCTCCCCTGAAAGGGTACATTGATCACTTCTGTAGCCCAGTTTTATTTTGCAAGGCAGCACCATTCTGATTAAATGTGTAAAGCTGTTGCTCCTCTTGTTCTTGTCCAAGTACTGGTGCGTCTCCTGTGGAACCTCATGGATGTCCTTCAGCTCCTGTACTCCAAAAGTTCTCAAGAGAAAGGACAGCACAGTTCGAGACCCGCTTCTAGGCTCCCCTGAAAGGGTACATTGATCACTTCTGTAGCCCAGTTTTATTTTGCAAGGCAGCACCATTCTGATTAAATGTGTAAAGCTGTTGCTCCTCTTGTTCTTGTCCAAGTACTGGTGCGTCTCCTGTGGAACCTCATGGATGTCCTTCAGCTCCTGTACTCCAAAAGTTCTCAAGAGAAAGGACAGCACAGTTCGAGACCCGCTTCTAGGCTCCCCTGAAAGGGTACATTGATCACTTCTGTAGCCCAGTTTTATTTTGCAAGGCAGCACCATTCTGATTAAATGTGTAAAGCTGTTGCTCCTCTTGTTCTTATCCAAGTACTGGTGCGTCTCCTGTGGAACCTCATGGATGCCCTACTGTGCTTCAGCTCCTGTACTACAAAAGTTCTCAAGAGAAAGGACAGCACAGTTCGAGACCCGCTTCTAGGCTCCCCTGAAAGGGTACATTGATCACTTCTGTAGCCCAGTTTTATTTTGCAAGGCAGCACCATTCTGATTAAATGTGTCAAGCTGATGCTCCTCTTCTTCTTGTTCAAGTACTGGTGCGTCTCCTGTGGAACCTCATGGATGCCCTACTGTGCTTCAGCTCCTGTACTACAAAAGTTCTCAAGAGAAAGGACAGCACAGTTCGAGACCCGCTTCTAGACTCCCCTGAAAGGGTACATTGATCACTTCTGTAGCCCAGTTTTATTTTGCAAGGCAGCACCATTCTGATTAAATGTGTCAAGCTGATGCTCCTCTTCTTCTTGTCCAAATACTGGTGCGTCTCCTGTGGAACCTCATGGATGCCCTACTGTGCTTTAGCTCCTGTACTACAAAAGTTCTCAAGAGAAAGGACAGCACAGTTCGAGACCCGCTTCGAGACTCCCCTGAAAGGGTACATTGATCACTTCTGTAGCCCAGTTTTATTTTGCAAGGCAGCACCATTCTGATAAAATGTGTAAAGCTGATGCTCATCTTATTCTTGTCCAAATACTGGTGCGTCTCCTGTGGAACCTCATGGATGCCCTACTGTGCTTCAGCTCCTGTACTACAAAAGTTCTCAAGAGAAAGGACAGCACAGTTCGAGACCCGCTTCTAGGCTCCCCTGAAAGGGTACATTGATCACTTCTGTAGCCCAGTTTTATTTTGCAAGGCAGCACCATTCTGATTAAATGTGTAAAGCTGTTGCTCCTCTTGTTCTTGTCCAAGTACTGGTGCGTCCCCTGTGGAACCTCATGGATGCCCTACTGTGCTTCAGCTCCTGTACTACAAAAGTTCTCAAGAGAAAGGACAGCACAGTTTGAGACCCGCTTCTAGGCTCCCCTGAAAGGGTACATTGATCATTTCTGTAGCCCAGTTTTATTTTGCAAGGCAGCACCATTCTGATTAAATGTGTAAAGCTGTTGCTCCTCCTGTTCTTGTCCAAGTACTGGTGCGTCTCCTGTGGAACCTCATGGATGCCCTACTGTGCTTCAGCTCCTGTACTACAAAAGTTCTCAAGAGAAAGGACAGCACAGTTCGAGACCCGCTTCTAGACTCCCCTGAAAGGGTACATTGATCACTTCTGTAGCCCAGTTTTATTTTGCAAGGCAGCACCATTCTGATTAAATGTGTCAAGCTGATGCTCCTCTTCTTCTTGTTCAAGTACTGGTGCGTCTCCTGTGGAACCTCATGGATGCCCTACTGTGCTTCAGCTCCTGTACTACAAAAGTTCTCAAGAGAAAGGACAGCACAGTTCGAGACCCGCTTCTAGACTCCCCTGAAAGGGTACATTGATCACTTCTGTAGCCCAGTTTTATTTTGCAAGGCAGCACCATTCTGATTAAATGTGTCAAGCTGATGCTCCTCTTCTTCTTGTCCAAATACTGGTGCGTCTCCTGTGGAACCTCATGGATGCCCTACTGTGCTTCAGCTCCTGTACTACAAAAGTTCTCAAGAGAAAGGACAGCACAGTTCGAGACCCGCTTCGAGACTCCCCTGAAAGGGTACATTGATCACTTCTGTAGCCCAGTTTTATTTTGCAAGGCAGCACCATTCTGATAAAATGTGTAAAGCTGATGCTCATCTTATTCTTGTCCAAATACTGGTGCGTCTCCTGTGGAACCTCATGGATGCCCTACTGTGCTTCAGCTCCTGTACTACAAAAGTTCTCAAGAGAAAGGACAGCACAGTTCGAGACCCGCTTCTAGGCTCCCCTGAAAGGGTACATTGATCACTTCTGTAGCCCAGTTTTATTTTGCAAGGCAGCACCATTCTGATTAAATGTGTCAAGCTGTTGCTCCTCTTGTTCTTGTCCAAGTACTGGTGCGTCCCCTGTGGAACCTCATGGGTGCCCTACTGTGCTTCAACTCCTGTACTACAAAAGTTCTCAAGAGAAAGGACAGCACAGTTCGAGACCCGCTTCTAGGCTCCCCTGAAAGGGTACATTGATCACTTCTGTAGCCCAGTTTTATTTTGCAAGGCAGCACCATTCTGATTAAATGTGTAAAGCTGTTGCTCCTCCTGTTCTTGTCCAAGTACTGGTGCGTCTCCTGTGGAACCTCATGGATGCCCTACTGTGCTTCAGCTCCTGTACTACAAAAGTTCTCAAGAGAAAGGACAGCACAGTTCGAGACCCGCTTCTAGGCTCCCCTGAAAGGGTACATTGATCACTTCTGTAGCCCAGTTTTATTTTGCAAGGCAGCACCATTCTGATTAAATGTGTAAAGCTGTTGCTCCTCCTGTTCTTGTCCAAGTACTGGTGCGTCTCCTGTGGAACCTCATGGATGCCCTACTGTGCTTCAGCTCCTGTACTACAAAAGTTCTCAAGAGAAAGGACAGCACAGTTCGAGACCCGCTTCTAGACTCCCCTGAAAGGGTACATTGATCACTTCTGTAGCCCAGTTTTATTTTGCAAGGCAGCACCATTCTGATTAAATGTGTCAAGCTGATGCTCCTTTTCTTCTTGTTCAAGTACTGGTGCGTCTCCTGTGGAACCTCATGGATGCCCTACTGTGCTTCAGCTCCTGTACTACAAAAGTTCTCAAGAGAAAGGACAGCACAGTTCGAGACCCGCTTCTAGACTCCCCTGAAAGGGTACATTGATCACTTCTGTAGCCCAGTTTTATTTTGCAAGGCAGCACCATTCTGATTAAATGTGTCAAGCTGATGCTCCTCTTCTTCTTGTTCAAGTACTGGTGCGTCTCCTGTGGAACCTCATGGATGCCCTACTGTGCTTCAGCTCCTGTACTACAAAAGTTTTCAAGAGAAAGGACAGCACAGTTCGAGACCCGCTTCTAGACTCCCCTGAAAGGGTACATTGATCACTTCTGTAGCCCAGTTTTATTTTGCAAGGCAGCACCATTCTGATTAAATGTGTCAAGCTGATGCTCCTCTTCTTCTTGTCCAAATACTGGTGCGTCTCCTGTGGAACCTCATGGATGCCCTACTGTGCTTCAGCTCCTGTACTACAAAAGTTCTCAAGAGAAAGGACAGCACAGTTCGAGACCCGCTTCGAGACTCCCCTGAAAGGGTACATTGATCACTTCTGTAGCCCAGTTTTATTTTGCAAGGCAGCACCATTCTGATAAAATGTGTAAAGCTGATGCTCATCTTATTCTTGTCCAAATACTGGTGCGTCTCCTGTGGAACCTCATGGATGCCCTACTGTGCTTCAGCTCCTGTACTACAAAAGTTTTCAAGAGAAAGGACAGCACAGTTCGAGACCCGCTTCTAGACTCCCCTGAAAGGGTACATTGATCACTTCTGTAGCCCAGTTTTATTTTGCAAGGCAGCACCATTCTGATTAAATGTGTCAAGCTGATGCTCCTCTTCTTCTTGTTCAAGTACTGGTGCGTCTCCTGTGGAACCTCATGGATGCCCTACTGTGCTTCAGCTCCTGTACTACAAAAGTTCTCAAGAGAAAGGACAGCACAGTTCGAGACCCGCTTCTAGACTCCCCTGAAAGGGTACATTGATCACTTCTGTAGCCCAGTTTTATTTTGCAAGGCAGCACCATTCTGATTAAATGTGTCAAGCTGATGCTCCTCTTCTTCTTGTTTAAGTACTGGTGCGTCTCCTGTGGAACCTCATGGATGCCCTACTGTGCTTCAGCTCCTGTACTACAAAAGTTTTCAAGAGAAAGGACAGCACAGTTCGAGACCCGCTTCTAGACTCCCCTGAAAGGGTACATTGATCACTTCTGTAGCCCAGTTTTATTTTGCAAGGCAGCACCATTCTGATTAAATGTGTCAAGCTGATGCTCCTCTTCTTCTTGTTCAAGTACTGGTTCGTCTCCTGTGGAACCTCATGGATGCCCTACTGTGCTTCAGCTCCTGTACTACAAAAGTTCTCAAGAGAAAGGACAGCACAGTTCGAGACGCGCTTCGAGACTCCCCTGAAAGGGTACATTGATCACTTCTGTAGCCCAGTTTTATTTTGCAAGGCAGCACCATTCTGATAAAATGTGTAAAGCTGATGCTCATCTTATTCTTGTCCAAATACTGCTGCGTCTCCTGTGGAACCTCATGGATGCCCTACTGTGCTTCAGCTCCTGTACTACAAAAGTTCTCAAGAGAAAGGACAGCACAGTTCGAGACCCGCTTCGAGACTCCCCTGAAAGGGTACATTGATCACTTCTGTAGCCCAGTTTTATTTTGCAAGGCAGCACCATTCTGATAAAATGTGTAAAGCTGATGCTCATCTTATTCTTGTCCAAATACTGGTGCGTCTCCTGTGGAACCTCATGGATGCCCTACTGTGCTTCAGCTCCTGTACTACAAAAGTTCTCAAGAGAAAGGACAGCACAGTTCGAGACCCGCTTCTAGACTCCCCTGAAAGGGTACATTGATCACTTCTGTAGCCCAGTTTTATTTTGCAAGGCAGCACCATTCTGATAAAATGTGTAAAGCTGATGCTCATCTTATTCTTGTCCAAATACTGGTGCGTCTCCTGTGGAACCTCATGGATGCCCTACTGTGCTTCAGCTCCTGTACTACAAAAGTTCTCAAGAGAAAGGACAGCACAGTTCGAGACCCGCTTCGAGACTCCCCTGAAAGGGTACATTGATCACTTCTGTAGCCCAGTTTTATTTTGCAAGGCAGCACCATTCTGATAAAATGTGTAAAGCTGATGCTCATCTTATTCTTGTCCAAATACTGGTGCGTCTCCTGTGGAACCTCATGGATGCCCTACTGTGCTTCAGCTCCTGTACTACAAAAGTTCTCAAGAGAAAGGACAGCACAGTTCGAGACCCGCTTCTAGACTCCCCTGAAAGGGTACATTGATCACTTCTGTAGCCCAGTTTTATTTTGCAAGGCAGCACCATTCTGATAAAATGTGTAAAGCTGATGCTCATCTTATTCTTGTCCAAATACTGGTGCGTCTCCTGTGGAACCTCATGGATGCCCTACTGTGCTTCAGCTCCTGTACTACAAAAGTTCTCAAGAGAAAGGACAGCACAGTTCGAGACCCGCTTCGAGACTCCCCTGAAAGGGTACATTGATCACTTCTGTAGCCCAGTTTTATTTTGCAAGGCAGCACCATTCTGATAAAATGTGTAAAGCTGATGCTCCTCTTCTTCTTGTCCAAGTACTGGTGCGTCCCCTGTGGAACCTCATGGATGCCCTACTGTGCTTCAGCTCCTGTACTACAAAAGTTCTCAAGAGAAAGGACAGCACAGTTCGAGACCCGCTTCTAGGCTCCCCTGAAAGGGTACATTGATCACTTCTGTAGCCCAGTTTTATTTTGCAAGGCAGCACCATTCTGATAAAATGTGTAAAGCTGATGCTCATCTTATTCTTGTCCAAATACTGGTGCGTCTCCTGTGGAACCTCATGGATGCCCTACTGTGCTTCAGCTCCTGTACTACAAAAGTTCTCAAGAGAAAGGACAGCACAGTTCGAGACCCGCTTCTAGGCTCCCCTGAAAGGGTACATTGATCACTTCTGTAGCCCAGTTTTATTTTGCAAGGCAGCACGATTCTGATTAAATGTGTCAAGCTGATGCTCCCAAGCTGATGCTCCTCTTGTTCTTGTCCAAGTACTGGTGCGTATCCTGTGGAACCCCATGGATGCCCTACTGTGCTTCAACACCTGTACTACACAAGTTCTCAAGAAAATGCGCAGCATAGTTGGAGACACTCTTCTAGGCTGCCCTCAAATGGTACATTGATGACTTTTGTCAGTGGCATAGCCAGCAAAATATTTCGGGAGGGGTTCTATGGGAACTTTACATGGGGAAGAAGGATTTCACCATCGTTTCCCTCTCCCAAAGTTACTAAAAAAAAAATTCGCGGTGTTTGAACCTTTGAAACCACTCCTGCTACGCCATTTACTTCTGCGGCCTAGTTTTATTTTGCTGGGCAGCACAGGATCAGTCTGGTGAAATAGATACCCTACTTCTCTTGTTCTTTTCCAAGTGAGCCATCCCGTGTGAGAATTCATGGATGCTGGAGTGCCCTTCTATGCTTAGGCCCCCTGTATTTCTCAACTCTTTCAGAGGACATTCATACGCCTCGGACAACTCGAGTTAAACCCGTCTGTATGTGTCTACGGCACTGGAAACTATAGAAGAATGGAAGGTGAACAACATGTCATGATCTCAACGCCACCGTTACGCAAGCGCCGCGACGAACACGTCGTCAGTGTAGCTGTACTTGCTATGACATAACCGCGTCACACGTTAGTAGACACAGCAGATCTTGTTCGAGGAATCTCACACAACATATATCGCGGATATATTGAGAGAAAAAAAAACAGTTGGGGTGTGGGGGGTGGATTGTGTTGTTTTAGGAGCTACTTATTGGTGCACTTGAGAAATGTTCGCTGTGGTTCCGGTTCGTCGGAGGCGCGGGGAGCGAAGGTGAGTGAATTGCATCGAGACGACCTTGTTCCGACGTTTTTATGACGAACGCAGAGGTGTCCGGGGGTATATGTACCTTTCTCGGTTCCTGGTGTCCAACTCTACTTGCTGTTCGACTTCGGTGCGTATCTTACTTGCTGCTGCTGTAGTGGTTGTGGTTGGTCCGGTGTTTCTAGACTGCTGGTGTCCGCCTCCTACCTCGAGCGTCCCAGTTTCGATGGAGAATAATGTCCACGTATGTTCAAAAGGGGCTAGCTGGTATAAACGATGTACTTTATTTTCGTGATGGGAAGTAGCATGCCTGAGGTACATGGACTGTGAGAACATGAACAATTGAAATAGCTTGAAAGCTAGACAGCTGCAGGAATCTAACCCCGCACACACTTTAATTGCCGACGAAGTGAGTACTCTGTTTCCTCTAAACGACATCTGGTTTTCCGTGTTCCGTCCGTGTCTCTGGTGACTGGTTGTCCTCCCCGGAACACTGTTCCGATGGAAAGTTCTTGATGTGGTGGTGGTGGTGGTTCTTGACTGCAAGGGTCTTTCTGGTGCTGCTGTTTGCTTCATTTCCAGAGGTCGTTGGTCTTGCGCATAGGCATTTTGGGCGTCCCACAGAACGCTGGGTGGGTGTTACCGTTGAGTCTTAAAGTGTGGCGTGTATGGGATGTTGGGCCCGTTGGGTTGTGAGCTTGTTTTGTGGTAGCTGTTTACCATACATGGGTTGTAGAAGTTACGTGAATTATGTACTAGCATATGAACCCCCCCCCCCCTTGTGGCAATAAACTGTGGCCGGGATTCCTGTGTCTTTCGAGTCTCAAAATATTGCAGAATGCTAGCCCAACTTTCTGCACGTGGGATATATGACGCCAATGAACCGCCTGTAGAATCTTGGACCATATTTCGACGAAAGCTGTTTTCGCTGGGTGATTGACCTCATCCGGGCTGTACTCTTTGATCACTGAGACAGCCTTGTATTGGGTTTTCCTTTGTATTGTTCCCTCACTCCCTCTTGGGTGTTGTATATGTTAGATGCGTGTATGTTCGCTGAGTCTCGCTGAAAACGTGCTGTAGGGTACGTAGCGTACACGCCTACTATTCTACACATCGTCTTGTATATACCATTGACACATTAAAATTAGTTTTGAAAAAAAAAAACGACTGCAGTGTCGATAAATAAAAATGTGGAACGATTGCTTTAGGTCTGCGTGTTCCAGCAATAGCAATACCTTCCGCTTTCTGAAGTCGTGTAATGTGTTGTCGTTCACGCCATCTGTGAACTAAGGTTCGATTCCTAGTTGTTGTTCTTTCTTTTTCTAGCGAGTCTTTATTTGGAATAAGACAGGTTGACTCTCGGGTGGGATAGCTCAGTGGGCAAACCGACGAGGAACGGAGCTCGGGGTAGTGGGTTCGATGCCAGGTCCAGGGTTAAGGCTTGGGGGTAGGCTTAAGCTGGGGCGCGCCGCGGGGAATTTAGTGGAAGCCGAGCAGTTGGCCAGCAGGGTAACGGGTGGGCAAAATGTGCGGGGGAGGATAGCTTAGTGGGTGGTAGGGGATAAGGACAGCCACAGGGAGGGAATAGGCAGCAGCCGGGACACACCCGAAAAGTAGGGAAAATGCCATCGATAACGGGCTTCGGGAATTGCAAAAGTATAAGAGTGGTGGAGGTGGCATTCCTTACTTGGAGGGCTGTCCCGGCTGCGACCTCGCGGGGGGGTTTTGCTGCCCAGGACGAGCTCTGCCCATGCCCAGGGTGAACTTTTCCTGGGTGCACCCACCCCTCGACGGTCCTCCCACCCACCCACCCACCCACCCACCCCTCTACCCACCCCCACGACGCTTCTTCCACCCACCCCCACGACGCTTCTTCCACTCACCCCCACGACGCTTCTTCCACTCACCCCCACGACGCTTCTTCCGCCCACCCCCACGACGCCTCTTCTACCCACCCCCACGACTCTTCTTCCTGCAACTTTTCTTGTGCCATGCTCATACCCACATCGAACTTTACCTGGGTGCACCCACCCCCACGACGCTTCTGGTGCCATGCTCATGCCCAGAGCGCCCCTTGCCCCACCTTGCCTCTTCCACCCAACCCCCATATCACCTTCACCCAGACTCCTCCAACCTCCCAAGCCACAGCTTACTATCCCATTATCTAAAAAGTCCCCACGTGGGACGTGGCCCTACCATAATCCTCTCCCGATTCCCGAGTTCCAGGGGTGGCGCCAGAGGGGGCCCTTGGATGCGTGGCCGGGCCGAGCCCGTTCGCCCTGGGGGTCCTACTTACTCCAACTGACCCACCAGGGGTCGGACACAGCCCTTTGGCCACATCTGCCTCCCTCGAGTCAATCCTCAGCTTCCTCTGGGTACTCCTGCTAACCTTAGCCCACCGCCCGCTGATATACCCCTGGCCTCTACCCTCCCGCTATCGAGCTACCCCCTGCCACTTGACCACCCATTACCCAACTACCCCCTCTCGTAGAGTGTTAGTCCCCGCCACCCACTAGGCTACCCCCGCACAAGACCCTCCCTGTAGCTACCCACCTGGCTCACCTAGGCATCGAACCCGGAACGTTATGGACTGTTAGTGGAGAAACAACCACCCAACCACCTGAGCTATCCACCCACACTTACCTGTTGTTCGAAGCTTCTACTTGTATCACGAAAGAAGTTCTCGACAGACTCAACAGATGGAGGTAAAAGTTTTTCTGGCATTCCACACTCGCCTAATGCCCCTCCAAAGTTCCTGCCAGCAGTCACCCCAGACACAGGAGATTCTTGCCTTCTGATCAAAATTAGGTAGATCGCTGGGTATCTCAATCTCACCCCCACCTCCTTTCTCTCACCTCGACACCGGGTAGAAGACAATGAATGCGAGATAATTTTTTTTTGTAAGACCACTTATACAACACAGTTAAACTACCGCAGGTTTCTAGCTTCAGTTTTAGCTCTACAAAATAGAGTTCTAGAAACACTACCAAAACGTGCATTTCGAAGTACGCGCGGAGCGCGCCGCACGAAGTCTTTCGTTCCTAATCCTTAAACCTGGGTGGAATTTAGAATTTTACTTGTAACTACCCCCCCTTTCGCTGGGACGACCAATGAATCACCAACCAGTCCACATTCAACTAATTTACAACCTGTGCACTCCGGGAGAAGCTCCAAACGTTGATGTGTATTGGAATGCCGCCAACCCTATGGACCGGGCTCTACATCTTCGCATTCCCGCTAACACTGTCCATGTGGTCTGAAGCCTATATATGTATGTATATACGCAGCAGAACACTGCGCTTCAACTTACCACCCATGGCAGAGCGTAACACCCACGTAAACTGATGGAGGTCCTTAACAAGGTGATAAAAAAAAAGAAAAAAAAAAAGAAAAAACGTGAAATATGCGACATTATATGCATGTCAGTGGAACAAAGTAACCAAACCGAGAACCACAGTCCATCCACATCGGCGCCTATGCATCAAGCCTATGCACCATTCCGTGAGAACGCCAGCAGAACAGTAGAACTCACTTTTCAGACCTTTGAGGATATCAGGCGACCAGAAGGTTTTGTGCGACCATAGTGTAAAAGTGTGACATGTGTAAGAAAGGAGCAAATAAAAAGATGCAGACGTGTATTTCTCAAAGCACGTTCTAATTACAGTATAGCGATTAACAGTGTCTGGGTACAATAAACCAAAAGTACGCCCTGCAAGCAAATACTGTTTGTGTTGTTTGTGTTATGTTCTCCCATGACGAGCAAGTAATGCGCTCCTAGAACGCTCAGCATTGTTTACTCAATGGTAAATACTACGCGATGGACTACGCCCCAAAAACCCCCAAACCTCGTAACGGAACCCCAAGCCCCAGCGATCGAACGAGCCAACCATGAGCAAAAGCCACCAACAGAGAACGACCATAACAGAATGCTCAAAAGGAGACCAACAAGACCAACCAGACAGTCAACGTAACAAGAGAACCATCAAGAGGATGAAACAATGGCAGTAGACCAGGATGAAGTCACCCCCCAAACCAATCATCCGTGAGTAGCCGCCTATCGAAAGTTCACAGGTGTTCACGTGTGTCAACACTGTTCCCTTTATGGGAAGAAGTAATGAAAGCGCAACAAAGTACATCACGTCCATTACGAGGATTCCTTGTGAAGTTTGCGTTGTGCCCCGTATACCGTCAATATTCAGCGTCCAGCCTGGCTTCTTGCAGCACCTGAAAGAGAGAAGTGTAAATAGGGCAGTACCTCTTTTATTAAACCAAAGATTTTTAGAATAAAATAACGAGTTCCGATAGCTAAGCATTAAAGCACAACGAATTTTCACCAGCTGTTCCGTTGAACCATTTCAGGGTAGAGCGCGCGCCAGAGCGTTAGGCCGATTTCTGGATCACGAAATAGGTCTACAACAAACCAACAAATGCAGGAGTAAATTTTACGAAGGCAATTTTACTCGTACCAAGAAAAAGCGCACTAATTAAATGAGTACGTCAGCTTTTATAAGGGCCTTCCGTCATTAGACTGGCACTGGCACTGGCGTATTTCTTCATGAGTGCGGCCCCTGCCATATATATCAAGAAGATATCGAATAAGAAACGTATGTCCATCTCTCAATATGTGCGTCCACCTCTGTTTGCTGCTATAGGGTGCCGCTCAAATGGAGGAACGTTCCGTGAACTTTTGTCCCAAGCTGTACCTTGGATACCACCTTTCAAGTACTAATGGTAGACAGCAAAACCGCAGGTTCTACACAGGTCCAATAATAGTAGTCGGGAATACGAAAGCTTAACAGTTTAACAGTTCGCAACTCGTAGTTTATGTAGGGTACGTTCAGCTGCCAATCTGTGCCAACCTGCTCATCCGTCCAGTTTTCATCCCCATCATCACGTTTTACCGTAAATTGCAGCGGCTGAACGAACAACAACAACAACCAACGCTCAAGAAATGCGGAACAAAATCCCAAGGAACAAAATTAAGAAAATGGGACAGATTGAACGTGTATCCGCACGCCATGTGGCCTTCAGATGACGTTCGTACTCCTGGAAAGGGGGTGACTGAACAGCTTCCTTTCCTCAAAATTTACTATAGTGAATGTTAAGTTGTGTACCTTCTATTTTAGGACAACGGTGAAAATAAGCCCGTCAGTAGAATGCAACCACGGACAGCATGCACCAGTGCAGCACCAGGCTCTGCAACACCAGCATGCATTATGCACCAGTGGCGACAAGTGGATCCTGAAACAGTAAATAGAATGGGCGAGTAAAATGTCCTGGTACTCCTGCCGCTGCTTCTAGTTACTGATATGCAACAACGTCCGTCGGGCATGGGAGAGGTTTCTTGGGAACAGGCAGCAATGGAAGACTGGATTCGACAACAGAGATCCGTGCAGGACGGCAGCAGCAACCTGTGGCATCACCTGTCGGCGCCTTCAATCACTGAGGGGTAGTAGCAGGGACCATGATGGAAAAACGGAGTACCCTTTCGAAACGTCGCAACTTCGCATCGTCATTTGCTGAACGTGCCTCTCTCCGCTCATCCATCAGCACGATGGAAGACTGATGTGAAGACGCAGCACCTGCAAAACTTGACGGACAAGACAATCAAGAAGAAATGAAGCAACTTCGGGAATGCCACTTGTGTGTACATTACATACAGTGGATGCAAGTGCACACTACTGATCCACTCTGATCCAACAGCGCTTCCCAGATGTATCCGCTGTATGTAGCTATGCATGGATTCGGAATGGTCCCGGACCTGGTCCTGCATTCGGAATGAACAAAACAATTCCATTTGCGCTACAAAATAACATACATGTTGCATAACCGTGGTGAGAATTCTAGAAATTACGCCGCGGCCAGTTCCCGGATGAGGCAACTAACCGGGGGGGGGGGGGGGACTCCATCATCGGCGGCCCCGTGGGGTCTTACTTTACACCCCACGGGGCATCCTCCTCCTGCACATTGACACGGGGCTCCTGCACATTGATATAACCGTCCACCCCCATTGCACTCGACTTTCAGTACTGCTTGGGCCCCTACCCCTACCCCTACATTTTTCCTCAAACACTGCTGCACAATTGTGACATGTTTTTAAATGTTCTACATTTCTTTGCACTCTTGTGCAAAGAAATGACTTTGCACTCTTGTGCTTTTCCACGGTGTTCCCTTGTGTGTTATGCTTCATCTTCATGTAGTTCAACCTGAGACTGCCGCAAACGCAACCTTAACAACCCCTTCTTAACCCCGAAGCCATCAGTGGAAAATTTATCTAAGATACTACAAAACGACGTGATCATGAGAAATTTGATGTCTGAGGCTGGAACAACATAGAAGGGACAAATACATACAACGCCTAAGAAATTACTTGCCTAAAATACTTGCCTAAGAAATTAACGATAAACTTTCAACAAAACAGACAGACTATACATGTTGCATAACCGTGGTGAGAATTCTGGAAATTACGCCGCGGCCAGTTCCCGGATGAGGCAACTAACCGGGGGGGGACGACGTCATCGGCGGCCCCGTGGGGTCTTACTTTACACCCCACGGGGCATCCTCGGGCGCACTCCCGCCAGACCTCCTCCTATCTTACCCACCCACACCTAGGCTACTTCCTGTCACCCCTTACAAACCCCCTCATACAGCTAACCCTCATACGTTTACCCAGTATCTACCCCCGAACCTTACACAGAGAGATCCCGTTTCGAACCAGGGTCTTTCTGTACAGAAGCCAAACGCTGTACCAACTGAGCTACCCACCCACGATAACTAGCGTGACAGAAATCGCTTATCAACGGAGCGCTGATAGCACGGAGAAAGAACGCCACGAGGCAAAGCGAAACTTCGCTCTCTGACAACGTATCAGGAGCGGCGCCATCTGTTGGTCCAGGAAATAATTAAAACCGCGGGGCTCGTCTGGTCGTGCTAATTTGCTGAATCGTACTGATCTTGCGCTCACGTGATGCTGTCGCTTGCCCGGCGGCTGTCAGCATGTCTTGCTCAACGCGGTAGCTCGGCTACCGCGTTTGCGTCCCACAGACCGTGTGGAGCCTTGGGATAATATAGGAGCGTGCATAAAACACCCTTGTGTTTTAATTGTTCGTCGGCCCAATCTTCAAGCCATCTGTACGTTTAGAGCGCCTGCGCTATCTCTGTGCAATTCAGTGTGCTGCACTTCCACTCAGAAGCCTGAGAAAGTGACAAGCGAATTGGGCTTATAGAAAATTTATCGCATCGTTTTGCTCTCTGGAGCACTATTACATATTATTTTACTGGCCGAAAATAAAATAAAAAAGCGATTCAGATTGCGAACACATCGTAGTCGTTCCACAAGTGCCTCATCTCTAAACCTTTAGTCCTCTCTACAAAAACGGAGTCCATCCTTTTCGATTGGCCGCAAGTAAAATAGTTCTTCCAGTAGCCCGCCGTTGAAACCCTCGTAATTGGCCCATCTTGCGTGCACATCTTGATGTCCATTATCCTGGAATGCGCCGGACCGGTGCCAATGTTCTCCAGGACCTCTTGAAGTAGGCCTATATTTTTCGCATTAGCCACCATGTCGTCCCTACCCAAGAATCCCAGGATTCTCTCGAGATAGAATCTCGACTCCATACGTAGATCTTCCAGGACCAGGAGGAGGACGTGGGAATCGTTCCTACGAGGCCACCAAGACATGACGTGCTTGAAGTAATCGTTACCGTGAACTTTGCCATTGAGAAAGATGTCGAGAAACTCGTCGAAGCGACCCTCAAGGTAGCCGTAATCCTCGGGATACGTGACGGCGTCGTCGAAGCTGTAAGCGCAGCAATCCTTCGGGTTCCGGACAGTGTAGATGTACTTGGCAAGAGGGTTGATGCTAAGTCTATAGTAGGGGAGATGCGTTCGGATAATTCGTGGTCGAGCAAGTTTCTCGATGTCTTTGCCACACCACTCAAGTAGGGGGATCTCGCTGGATATGGTGTCTGCTTTCTTTCGAGTCAGGAGGTGGAGCATGATGGCGATAGTTTTGAGGCCGCTGTTTGGGTACCCTGCTAGGATTATGTCGCCGTCCTCGGGTCTGTGCTTGGTGGCGTAAATAAAGTTCTCCCGCGAGAAAGAGATAGGGAGGAAGAGCCCGTCCACTTCCATGTAATGCGGGTTTCCCGTTTTTTCCAGCTTTTGGCCCATTCTGTCCTACGTGTGAAACGAAAATATCCGCCTATATAGTACCATCCGGGCGGGGCTTCCATAACGTCACCATGACTATCACTTTTCGTACAGTACGCATAGAGTGTGCCGAAGAGAAATACGCTTACCATCAATGGAATTATCGATGTTTTTCTTCTTCTCTTCTTCTTCGTCTGCCACCAGAAGGCACATTAGAAAACTGCTCTCAGATGAATACTGCAGCGGTGGATCAGACTGCCTTATGCTGGTTTTATTTTGTGCAGTTAACTGCTTATAACTAAAATTTATTGCGTATTCAGGGCATCCGCCCTTGTGACACCGCGGGTCACACTGATGATGATTTTACTTCATTACTCCCGCGCTGAATGAAATTTTGCAGACTGTCTCAAAGATACAAGAATCTGAGACAACGTCCTGCGGGTGAAACCATGACTTACTTTAACTTACTAGGAGCCACAAGAAAATGTGTTAGGGAATGTTGTACAAGTTAAGAAGTGTGTCGGAAAGTGTATCGCGTTGTTTTTGTTTCCTGTAAGGTGCAATGCCCTAGTACCTCGTTTTTCTGTAAAAAATAAACTACTACGTGATGCTGCCGTACGGGGACAGTGCCCTCGTCAAGTCACAGCGTGACTTTTTTGTCGCTGTCCCCGGTCATCTTTGTGACAAAATAAATTATTATTGTTATTATGACCTACTAGATGATACTAGCCAGGTGATAACCAGCAACTCCTACGCGCGGTCCGCGTACTAGGACTGGCAGCGCTCTCTTTCACTGCTTGCAAACAGAAGGGACAACCGGAAGTTGGCTAGGGTAGCGGCTGCATGGGGGCGCTGATGTCTCGCTGACACTGTCAGCGCCGACACAAGATCATGTCACTACCGGGGGGGATGACTAGTCTCGACTGGGAGTGCACGGTCAACTTATAAACACACACACACACATATACAGGGTGTTTGCTCTAACGTGTCCAGAAATTATATTTAAAGCGAGCGATAAAAGAAAAGCAAGTGATACTTTTCTGCTACTTGAGTAAGAAGCAGGTACTGCTTCACTATTAGCACCTGTTTCTTAGTCAAGTAGCTGAAAAGTAGCGCTCGTTTCTCTTTTATCGCTCGCTTATACAGAGAGTTTCCTTTTATCTGCAACAAATTTTCATAAAAAGCGGAGTTGCCTTAGGGCGGATTTAGTTTTGTCATTGAATTATATACTTGACGGGGCTGCTACTAGGAAACCAATTTTTCGCTCAATTAGGGGACTATTTAACAAATATATATTAAACAACTCTTTGGGGGGCACATTGCAACTGCAATATTAAAGCCTGATCACCACATGATCCGCATCCGCTCGAACCACTGATGAAGCACTAAAATAATATACATACAAGTATATACATTTCAGCAATGCTAAGCCCATATCGCCAATGCGTCCAATGCCAAGCCAACGCGCCCATTCTGCCAATGCGTAGCCCATATCGACAGCAACTCAAAGCTCCTAGAACTTAACTCCATATTATCAAAAATGGCGTCAACGCCATCGGTTACCATGTTCACATCTCTGTGCATCTACCAGGATTCTCAAATGCACGCAGACAAGTGAACCACTACACAAACTGTGCAATGCACGCTATGACTGCGGTTGTCCTATACATCTGTGCTATTACCCAGGCAGCACAAGTCGTCAGCCCACAATCGGGGCGTGGCCGAGCGATCCGCCTTCGTCGGTCCATACGATGCTTTGAAACACCGGGCCACTACACGCCTAGAGTCGGGATGCGACCAACTTAGGCGGCTTCCCGACGAGCACGGGATTCGCTGTTTCCCCACCAAATATTTTTACCCAATATCTACATATTAGAATGTATTTCAATAATCACACCATGTTTCACAATGCAAAGTTTTATTGATGACACTCCGAAACACTCAAAATAGGCGTGAACTTCGCAAAAGAGAAAAAAAAGAGAAGGAAATATGTTCTATGAAACCTAGCTCTACATACAGCAACATTTTGTCATCAATAAAGCACAGGGGGTTCCCTTTATAAATGCGAGCCCATGGCGCTGCACCAGGGCTTGTCTTCCGTGAGCCCCTTGGTCTTTATCCCCAGTGCCTTCCAAATAGCGGCTAACTGGCAGTAGATCCGTTACTGGGTGACATCTCTGTGTCTTGCTTGCAGTTTTTCTGTAATAATAATGATAATAAAAAGAAACATGTTGCTTTGGGATGCAACCTGCATTGATAGTGTAACCGCACCAACTATATACAGGAGGAGCAAAGAGCAAGTTGCCACTTCAAGGCCACCATATGGGTTAGAACAATAGAGCCTGAAGTTTTCGTGAAATGCCTTTTTCTAAATTCAGGGGGGTTACAAATCGGGTAAATAAACATGTGCACTAAATTCATGGGAGTTCATGTTGAAAAACTTGCAGATGCTAAATGCGGGGAGAGGTCGGGCTCAGTTACTCAAACTCAATGGTACTGGTTCGGTAGAAACGGTAATTAACTGAATTTGCGGCCAAACATTCGTGTACAGACGTCTGTGATGACAATTTGCCAGGTAAAAATCGGGTTTCACCCAGAAGGGGAACTTTCAATACGGGAAAGAATCGAGTTTAACCCTGAAACTCCGTGCTTAGTTATGACGGACTGCTTGGTGCTAACGGAAACTTGACAAACACCAACTTAGGATAACACAGTTCGCGCAAGAAAAAAATAAAATAAATAGTTCGAACCCTAAAAAAAAAAAAAAGAGTTGCCTTTTCTCATACATTTCCTTTCTTGCTTTGAGACCTTGTTATATCGATGTGGATATCCGAAGTATTTTTGAAACAAAAACAACACAGTATACCAGATTGTAATTCTTGCAAGCAAACATCACAGCGAGATTGGTTCATAGGGTTGCAACCGAAGTGTAGGCTGGATTCTGAAAGAGGAAATAGTTTCGGGTCAAGCTTAAACTGTTTGAAAAAGTGCACCACACCACACACATTACTGAATGCAGAGCAAATAGACTTGCCGTTGTCAGCACGGCATGACAACATCTGCTAGAAAAATATTAACCATTACTAGAAGAAAGGCTCGGAGGCAGAAATCTTGCGATGGCCTCTTCATCACGGTATTGATTTCTTTTATTTCTTTTCGCACGGCCCAGTGTCCAGTGTGACACTTTGAATTGAAGATCACGATGGCCAATTGGCGTTACCCGTCATATCGCGCAGATGAATTGCACGCAGAACTTATTCGCTAACGAATTTGTTGTTCTTCGTAACTTTAATATTGCGCCTAACCACGAAAACTTGCCTTTAGCTGAAGATGTCCAGGCCTCCAGCTTTGTAGGCAAGCTGTCAACCTGAAGAAGTGGTTATATTTAGTCTGAAGTCAAATACACTATACGTGCGCTTCTACACTTTACTGAACCAATCTTTTTTTTTTCCAAAACATAACCTGTCATCCGAAAAGCAACGCAAAAAGCATAATATGGGGCACTAAAACCGAAAGCACGTTTTGACTGCTAAGTTTTGAGAGAAGCCTTCCATAGAGAGCTGTCATGCGCATGGTGAAAACCACCCAAGTGTAACGTTTATCATTGCGAGGAGTACCATATAGAAAGGAATCTGACTTACCTGGCGATGAATCGTTTCAACTATGTCGAAATTCCACGCTAGTTTCGGTGACGCGGCAGAGTATACATTAACACGGGCGGGCGATGGGATCTCCGGCCCTACAAACACGACGACCCACTGGTCGAGCCACATCATTGGACAGATTGGAAACGGTGGGGTCATGCAATTGCTACAGTCGGCAGTCGTGAAAAAGAAATCCGTTCCTGCGCCTCGGTGGGTCTCATATGTGACTGATTATCAGTTAGTGATCGGAGCAGCATCGGGGTGCGATCCTATATCTTGATCACATGACCGTCAGTCGGTAAATGGTAAGGGCACCGTCTGGGGGACGATCTTATGTTATCTTGCGCTCTACCTCCTCCTTTTCCACACGACTGCGAAGTCCGACAATATCGCCCGTTCAGAAGCCGACGCCATCATTGCGTTGCCATTCTTTCCGCGGTTGCCTGTGCTACCTGGGTAGTTGTTATAGCACTGCTGTAGATCACAGGCACTTTACCTGAATGTGCCGAAAAAATGCCGTAATCCTGATAGCAATAACGTCTTCCACCTAACACAGGTGCAAACGTGCTGATTGCAACCCGCAGGCGTGGGCTGAACAGGTCTCTTTGTCTGGTAATTTGTCTGCTGTTTCAATTAAGCTGGTATTTCGTATTTTGTTTTTATCAGGAGTCACCATACAAAAAGAGATATTTTTGAAACAAGCAGCAACAGGGGACGCCTCTGTATGTTAGCTTGAGCACCAGAGCTCCATTCTAGCAGAGTAACAACTGCATAAAATGGTAACAAGGCCAGTAACCAGAAAGAAGCATGGCAACCTGTGACATCACCTGTTGGTGCCTTCAATTGCTGAGAGACAGCAGGAACCACCATGCAAAAAGAGATCTTTTTGAAACAAGCAGGGCCACCTGCATATGTTAGCTTGAGCACCAGAGCAGCACCTGCAAAAAATGGTAACAAGATCAGTAACCAGAAAAAGCATGGCAACCTGTGACATCACCTGTTGGTGCCTTCAATCGCCGAGAGACACCAGGACAGACCATGCAAAAGAGATATCTTTTGAAAACAAGCAGCAACAGGTAACACCTCCATCTGATGGCTTGAGCACCACAGAGCCCCACTCTAACAGAGCAGCACCTGCAGAAAATGGTAACAAGACCAGTAACCAGAAAGAAGCATGGCAACCTGTGACATCACCTGTTGGTGCCTTCAATCGCCGAGAGACAGCAGGACAGACCGTGCAAAAAGAGATCTTTTCAAAACAAGCAGCAACAGGTAACACCTCCATCTGATGGCTTGAGCACCACAGAGCCCCACTCTAACAGAGCAGCACCTGCAGAAAATGGTAACAAGACCAGTAACCAGAAAGAAGCATGGCAACCTGTGACATCACCTGTTGGTGCCTTCAATCGCCGAGAGACAGCAGGACAGACCGTGCAAAAAGAGATCTTTTCAAAACAAGCAGCAACAGGGAACACCTCCATCTGTTGGCTTGAGCACCACAGAGTCCCACTCTATCAGAGCAGCACCTGCAGAAAATGGTAACAGGACCAGTAACCAGAAAGAAGCATGGCAACCTGTTACATCACCTGTTGGTGCCTTCAATCGCCGAGAGACAGCAGGACAGACCGTGCAAAAAGAGATCTTTTCAAAACAAGCAGCAACAGGGAACACCTCCATCTGTTGGCTTGAGCACCACAGAGTCCCACTCTATCAGAGCAGCACCTGCAGAAAATGGTAACAGGACCAGTAACCAGAAAGAAGCATGGCAACCTGTTACATCACCTGTTGGTGCCTTCAATCGCCGAGAGACAGCAGGACAGACCGTGCAGAAAGAGATCTTTTCAAAACAAGCAGCAACAGGGAACACCTCCATCTGTTGGCTTGAGCACCACAGAGTCCCACTCTATCAGAGCAGCACCTGCAGAAAATGGTAACAGGACCAGTAACCAGAAAGAAGCATGGCAACCTGTTACATCACCTGCTGGTGCCTTCAATCGCCGAGAGACAGCAGGACAGACCGTGCAAAAAGAGATCTTTTCAAAACAAGCAGCAACAGGGAACACCTCCATCTGTTGGCTTGAGCACCACAGAGTCCCACTCTATCAGAGCAGCACCTGCAGAAAATGGTAACAGGACCAGTAACCAGAAAGAAGCATGGCAACCTGTTACATCACCTGTTGGTGCCTTCAATCGCCGAGAGACAGCAGGACAGACCGTGCAAAAAGAGATCTTTTCAAAACAAGCAGCAACAGGGAACACCTCCATCTGTTGGCTTGAGCACCACAGAGTCCCACTCTATCAGAGCAGCACCTGCAGAAAATGGTAACAGGACCAGTAACCAGAAAGAAGCATGGCAACCTGTTACATCACCTGTTGGTGCCTTCAATCGCCGAGAGACAGCAGGACAGACCGTGCAAAAAGAGATCTTTTCAAAACAAGCAGCAACAGGGAACACCTCCATCTGTTGGCTTGAGCACCACAGAGTCCCACTCTATCAGAGCAGCACCTGCAGAAAATGGTAACAGGACCAGTAACCAGAAAGAAGCATGGCAACCTGTTACATCACCTGTTGGTGCCTTCAATCGCCGAGAGACAGCAGGACAGACCGTGCAAAAAGAGATCTTTTCAAAACAAGCAGCAACAGGGAACACCTCCATCTGTTGGCTTGAGCACCACAGAGTCCCACTCTATCAGAGCAGCACCTGCAGAAAATGGTAACAGGACCAGTAACCAGAAAGAAGCATGGCAACCTGTTACATCACCTGTTGGTGCCTTCAATCGCCGAGAGACAGCAGGACAGACCGTGCAAAAAGAGATCTTTTCAAAACAAGCAGCAACAGGGAACACCTCCATCTGTTGGCTTGAGCACCACAGAGTCCCACTCTATCAGAGCAGCACCTGCAGAAAATGGTAACAGGACCAGTAACCAGAAAGAAGCATGGCAACCTGTTACATCACCTGTTGGTGCCTTCAATCGCCGAGAGACAGCAGGACAGACCGTGCAAAAAGAGATCTTTTCAAAACAAGCAGCAACAGGGAACACCTCCATCTGTTGGCTTGAGCACCACAGAGTCCCACTCTATCAGAGCAGCACCTGCAGAAAATGGTAACAGGACCAGTAACCAGAAAGAAGCATGGCAACCTGTTACATCACCTGTTGGTGCCTTCAATCGCCGAGAGACAGCAGGACAGACCGTGCAAAAAGAGATCTTTTCAAAACAAGCAGCAACAGGGAACACCTCCATCTGTTGGCTTGAGCACCACAGAGTCCCACTCTATCAGAGCAGCACCTGCAGAAAATGGTAACAGGACCAGTAACCAGAAAGAAGCATGGCAACCTGTTACATCACCTGTTGGTGCCTTCAATCGCCGAGAGACAGCAGGACAGACCGTGCAAAAAGAGATCTTTTCAAAACAAGCAGCAACAGGGAACACCTCCATCTGTTGGCTTGAGCACCACAGAGTCCCACTCTATCAGAGCAGCACCTGCAGAAAATGGTAACAGGACCAGTAACCAGAAAGAAGCATGGCAACCTGTTACATCACCTGTTGGTGCCTTCAATCGCCGAGAGACAGCAGGACAGACCGTGCAAAAAGAGATCTTTTCAAAACAAGCAGCAACAGGGAACACCTCCATCTGTTGGCTTGAGCACCACAGAGTCCCACTCTATCAGAGCAGCACCTGCAGAAAATGGTAACAGGACCAGTAACCAGAAAGAAGCATGGCAACCTGTTACATCACCTGTTGGTGCCTTCAATCGCCGAGAGACAGCAGGACAGACCGTGCAAAAAGAGATCTTTTCAAAACAAGCAGCAACAGGGAACACCTCCATCTGTTGGCTTGAGCACCACAGAGTCCCACTCTATCAGAGCAGCACCTGCAGAAAATAGTAACAGGACCAGTAACCAGAAAGAAGCATGGCAACCTGTTACATCACCTGTTGGTGCCTTCAATCGCCGAGAGACAGCAGGACAGACCGTGCAAAAAGAGATCTTTTCAAAACAAGCAGCAACAGGGAACACCTCCATCTGTTGGCTTGAGCACCACAGAGTCCCACTCTATCAGAGCAGCACCTGCAGAAAATGGTAACAGGACCAGTAACCAGAAAGAAGCATGGCAACCTGTTACATCACCTGTTGGTGCCTTCAATCGCCGAGAGACAGCAGGACAGACCGTGCAAAAAGAGGTCTTCATCACCTCTTGTGCCTTCAATCGCTGAGAGACAGCAGGAACCACACCATGCAAAAAGAGATCTTTTTGAAACAAGTAGGACCACCTGCATATGTTAGCTTGAGCACCAGAGCTCCACTCTAACAGAGCAGCACCTGCAGAAAATGGTAACAAGACCAGTAGCCACAAAGAAGCATGGTAACCTGCGACATCACCTGTTGGTGCCTTCAATCGCTGAGAGACAGTAGGACAGACCATGCAAAAAAAGATCTTTTCAAAACAAGCAGCAACAGGTAACACCTCCATCTGTTGGCTTGAGCACCACAGAGCTCCACTCTAACAGAGCAGCACCTGCAGAAAATGGTAACAAGACCAGTAACCAGAAAAAGCATGACAACCTGTGACATCACCTGTTGGTATCTTCAATCGCCGAGAGACAGCAGGACAGACCATTCGAAAAGAGATATCTCTTTCAAAACAAAGCAGCAACAGGGGACACTTCCATCTGTTGCCTTGAGCAGCACCTGCAGAAAATGGTAACAAGGCCAGCAACCAGAAAGCATGACAACCTGTGACATCACCTGTTGGTGTCTTCAATCGCCTAGAGACAGCAGGACAGACCATTCGAAAAGAGATATCTCTTTCAAAACAAGCAGCAACAGGGGACACTTCCATCTGTTGCCTTGAGCAGCACCTGCAGAAAATGGTAACAAGGCCAGCAACCAGAAAAAGCATGACAACCTGTGACATCACCTGTTGGTGTCTTCAATCGCCTAGAGACAGCAGGACAGACCATTCGAAAAGAGATATCTCTTTCAAAACAAGCAGCAACAGGGGACACTTCCATCTGTTGCCTTGAGCAGCACCTGCAGAAAATGGTCACAAGGCCAGCAACCAGAAAGCAGCATACCTGTGACATCACCTGTTGGTGCCTTCAGTCGCCGAGAGACAGCAGGACAGACCATTCAAAAAGATATCTTTTCATAAGAAGCAGCAACAGGTGACACCTCCATCTGTTGGCTTGAGCAGCACCTGCAGAAAATGGTAACAAGGCTGAGCAGCACCTGCAGAAAATGGTAACAAGGCTGAGCAGCACCTGCAGAAAATGGTAACAAGGCTAGTAACCAGAAAGAAGCATGGTAACCCGTGACATCACCTGTTGGTGCCTGCAATCACTGAGTCAGCAGGAACCACCATGCAAAAAGGGATATCTTTTCGAAACAAGCAACAACGGGGCCACCTCCATCTGTTGGTCTGTGCACTACAGAGGCTAACTGTGAATGTGCAGGTCCTGTAAAAATGGTAAGGGAGGCCAGCAACCAGGAAGGGCAGTATCATGTAGCATCACCTGTTGCTGCCTTCAATCACCGAGAAGTAGCAGGGACAATTATGCCAAAGGGATATCCCTTCAGAAGAAGCATCATCAGCTGCTGAAGCTGCCTCCATCTATTCGTCTGAGCACTACAGAGGCTAACTGTGAAAGTGCAGGTCCTGTAAAAATGGTAAGAGATGCCAGCAACCGGGAAGGGCAGTAACATGTTACTGCCCTTCCTGGTTGCTGGCATTTCTCTTGCTGGTGTTTCTCGGTAGGTCTCCCCCTTTTATTTCCCTCTTATTTCCTTTATGCTTTCTTCTGCTTGGCCCACTCTACCTCTTTCCTGTTTGTTTGTTTGTTCTTCCCTTTTTTCTGACATTTGTTGCACCCACAAACACGTTTTGGAGTAGCCAGTCCTGACTGGATCGGAGCTAACATTTCCACCACATTTTTCGTTCATCTAAAGGTACCTGTCCTGACTCAAAGAGGACGAGGCGATCCTGATCCTGAATAGAGGCCAACTGTGAGGCCACATGAGCTGCAGAAAGTGGTATGAAGGCAAGCACCTGTGACCTCACCTGTTGGTCTCTTCGATGACTGAGAGACATCAGTCAGTGAGTGCACATTTCAGTGAGGGTACATTCCTTTGAAACAAGCAGCCGAAGGCCGAGCACTAGAGAGGTCCGCTATAAAAGTGCAACGCCTACAGGACTTTGCATAGGAAACAGAATGAGAATGAACAGTTTTGTTTATCTCTCTTTGGGCTTCTGGTCTTGACGACGCCTTTCTCACCGAGAGGCAGGAGTCTCATTGAGTCTCATGATAAATCTCATTGAAGCACTAGTTGCTCTCCACCCAGTACAATTTGGTGGACGCATACCAACGCTGGTTACAGAAGGACAGAATTACCACGTTCGAGCAGAACCTACGAGGGAATGATGCAAGGGAATGTATGAAGAAAGGATGAAGAGGGAATGTATGGGCTGATCAACGAGAAATCGTGGATATTCTTGGATATCACGGCAATCGCACAGTCAAACGCACACTAGAAACCGGCGACATTAACCAAGAAATTGGTAGGTCGCTAGCACCATAATTCTCTACAAGGTATGGATCGCCTTAACTCGCACTTGCGCGTCAGAGGAGACAAAGAATGATGAGGTACCCTTTCCGTAGGCTGCCTAACTCCTTTAAAGAAAAGTTGGTTTACAGGATGACAACAAAGTAAGCCGAGAAATAATAAAGCGTTACATAAAAGCGGTATAAGTGCAATCAGCACCAGCTTTCATACTCCTGGGCAAGATCAACGTTAGCAGACGTTAACTAACAACGTGTAATAGTGCAATAGTAAAAAATGAAATACATCTCAATAAAAGAATCGAACACAAGGAAAGCTACTTATTATCCCAGTCCGTTGATCAACCTAAATTCATGCACCTCAGCAGACGCTCAAGAAACACACAATATGCTAGGCCTAGCGTAGCACAGAGACAGCTCCAGAAACTTCAGTTTCTGAAACTTACTCACTCATTAAAAATGTAACTCCATCGCCTTCCTGATCACAACTCTGCGCATCCAGTATGACTCAAATGTATACAGACGACAAGCAAACTTCTATACGCCCATTGCGCCATGTAATGCTATGCCGTCTGGTCGCTTCGCCTGTCCCCTCTGTTGCAGAGTCTCACTTCACAAGAAACCTTCAGTGGGAAAATTGCGCACAAGGACTTCGCACGTTTATTTACGGCAAAGAGTTTACAAACTCTTTTAGGTCCGTGTCTAACTGTATAGTTGCCACGCATTTAGGGTTACTACTATGCCGTGGTTTCCATGTGAGTTGTTCTTGTAACCCTGCTTTAGGTCACAGGCACTTACCTGAGTGTGCCACAAAAATGCCGTAGTCCAGAGAGCAACGACAGCTCTCGCGTGAATTGGTTTAATTGCACCGCGAATTATCCGTACGAGCAAGCACACGTGGAAGCGTCCGTGCACGTACGCTGAAGGCATTGCACGGAAGAGAAAACTGGACATAATGCGCAGGCGTGAAGGGTTCCGATGTCTCCTGTTGATAAAGGTGCTGCATCGGGTCGAATAAAGCTGATATCTCGTACTTCGTTCTTATCATGCTATACTAGAGGGAATGGATACGCGATTGTTACAGATAATATCGTAATCATTTTCAACTTGCAAATATGTGTGAACGCTTATACACATAGGCACCATTATTATTATTATTATTTGGCGCGCTTACAGCCCCCGGAGACAATCTGCGCTGTGTTTCTCTTTACAAGGGGGTGGGGGGAATTTTTTATTACGTGTTCGCACCTCGAAGCACCTGTGGCTATAAGTGACGTGAAGACATGTACAGGTGATGCAGCAGGAAGGGGTGGGAGACGTCCCATATGCCGGCTTGTATGCTATCGTATTTGTATTTCTTTTTATTTCCACATACAGTGGTGGATGCCGGAGCAAAAAGCTGGTAATGGGAATGAAGGTTACTCGAATTTACGATCTCGGCAGTGCAAATAAGCGTTGTTTTCTTTGTTTACAGGGTTTATTACGGCAACGGGAGATTGGGGGGGAGGGGGGCGCTTCAGATTTGCACTGCCCTGGGCGTAAACTCGCCTCGCGACGGCTCTGTCTGTCACGTTCCAAAGAGAACTTGCGCGAGCGTTCTGTGGTACACATTATTCGGACGAACAGATCTCTGCAAGGTTGGGCGGGGCTGCACTCAGGGACTTGTAATAGGGTAGCAGTGTACCAGAGGGCAAGCACAAGCTCCACATGAACGCGTTGGAATTTGTAGCCGCATTCTTAGGGCTACATTCACTAGCGAATGGGTCAGATGGGAGCGAGATGGGAGCATGAGCGAATGGTGTGTTCCTCTATAGCTGGACATTAAAGCTGTCTATCAATCGAAACAACAACTTTATTAAGAGACTTAATGACTGATGAATTTCATCGCCAGGGGCGACAGTCTACCCCATTGTAGGTGGTGATGCGGGGAATGAAATAATGAGCCCCTTCGCAATGCAGAAAGGTGACGAGAGCTTTGAGGGCAGAGCGTTGGTGGGCTCGCCCAGTTCGGCACCAGCAACTGCGTACAGCTGTGGGGTTCAATAAGAGTGGATCTTTCTGCAGATCTATCGAGATACCAAGTACCATACTATTTCACAAGCAAGACCCTGGACTCTATGCCTTCTCTTCTTTCAGCCTCGTGAGTCGTTGTCTCCTGGTGATATGCGAGTCAAAGGGAGATCTCATTCTGACAGCCCCGATCTCGGCCGCGCATGTGCAACAGAGCCGAGCGAGTCTCTCCAAAACACTCAAAAAGCACGGGTCTGTCCTCGGTACAGCTTCGGTAGTACAGCACTCTCTGCGCAGGGCACTGCCCTGAACGCTTCACCTTCTTAGAACACTGTCAAAGCTACCGAGGGCAGCACTGAGGAACGTTCGCGCTAGAGTCACTAAATAGGGGTACAGAGTATCGCATTACTTTTCCGCGCCGGAAAAACCGTTCGGCGTCCGCGATTGGTCCCCGATCGTGTCACGTGGTTTCTCCTACCAAGAACGCGCCGTCCATATTGAGTCCCCTCCTTCCAAGACCGGTTTCCCCGGTTGCGAGCTGTTCTCCGGCGGAGAAGGGGGAGACTGGCGTCCCATTGCTTGGCAACGCAGCCGCTCCGGACACAAGATGGCGTCCTCGTTTGCCGGCATGGCTCAGTGTCGCTATTCTGCTCCCTATTTAGTGACTCGAGTTCGCGCCGGCCAAGTGGGCGGAACTCTGACGTCGTGGCGAGCCCCAAACTCCGGGCGGCAAAAGACGAAAACTTGCTTTGGAGGAAGTAGTTGCAAATCCTGACACTAACTGTCTCCCTATACCTCGTATAAATCCAGCCCCCAACATCAGATAATTACCATTCGTCAGAACTGGCAATTAGCCAATATACTGAAAGCGGAATCTGTACCTCAATCTGTGCTCAATCTTTACAGTATCGTTGTCAAATGTTTCACTCCAACAGTGGACAGGATATGTGTGTAACAGAAAATTCTAATTGAGCGCAGAATTTTTGAAAACCTTTTCCATATCTAGCTCTACGAACTGGCTTAGTGGAACTTATAGGTCCGGTGCCCCAGCTCTCATATCTAGCAGCACAGGACCTCATATGGAGAATTCGTTTTTATGTTGCTTTGGCACAAGCTCCTATAGGCTATGGCTTTTGAAACTAAATTTGGCAATGAATGTTCAAAGAGAAGAAGTATTCAATATGGGCACCGCAAAGAAACAGTGGTTTGGTGGCCTTCCTGCCAGATGCCTAAGACTACACATAGTCGGACATCAACTCCCCAACTATCATCATGTGACACTCTGATATACTATGATTACATCATTCATTACTTTTCTACATGTCATACTTAGCGAGTTTCAGTATTCGCTATGCCCACCTTCTGTGCCCACTTTGTGTGCCCACTTTCTGTGCCACGTCTGCCTTCCTGTTTTGACGTAAAATTTGGAATCACATCAGTGCAAATAATTGTCCGGCATTACAACCCCTTTAATGTTCGTGAACCCCCAAATTTTAAGGGCAGGCCAAAATTTCTAGCAAGATTTTACACTTTGAAAAACTATGCTACCGCCTCTCGGGTTCATCAGAAAGTGAGCCAGTCAAGACGCGAATTTCATCATCCAGAATATGTGAAAGTTAGAGGCTGCGAATGTGTGTCCTGTGCCTTATTCACGAAAAATTATGGCTGCTAAATTAATGGGTTTCCAGCGCTGGGTATCACCACCACACTTCTCGAAAAAGAAAAGCTTCTCAGTCGAACAAAAAAAATTTTTATTGACATGATTGGAGCTGCATTACAGTCAGCAAGCTCCAGCTGCGCACCACATAATAAACTGCCTTTGTTTCAGTACAAACAATTTGACGGTTTCCTCAATGGACATAGTAAATGTTACTTGTGAAACATGTGACTTCAATGAGCTTGCAAACCAAATGTTCACCTTGGGTCATGAACAGGGAAGCCATTGCAGTGTCGAAACAAGAATGCACATTGCAGTGTAGTCAAGTAACAACTACACAGTTGTGTCAACAGTATATGAAAGGCACTATGCAGTGGAAATAGTCAATATATACACAGTATGAAATATGTTCAAAAATAGTTTTCAGGCACAAGTCGTGCAGCTCCTTTTTGGCACTCGTAAATGTACACGTTTACATTGCTCGTTCTTCGACAGGTGCCACGCAATTAACGGGGCTCAGCGTGAAAAAAAAAGACAGACGCCTTCCACGAGAGATAAAAAAAGGGAGAGTTTCTGCTATGATAATGCACTTGATGATTTATGCGCAGTGTTACACAACTCGGTTAAACTTGAATGAACACTTTGTTATGACATCTTTGTTATGTTTGTTATGACATCGTAGGAAAAAAGCAGCTATATGTGATACATGTGCATGAAACTTTGATTCCAAAACGTGAATACTGATGGATATTTAACCCTTTAGAATATACTTCACTACTACCGCAGCAGTAACGACACAACTGATATAAACATTTAAAAAAAATTTTGCTGGACAGCAAACAACATGCGAAGTACTCTCGGGCAAGCAGAACCCTGGGCAAGGCACATTTTGTAAAATAAAGGGATGGAATGGACAACATATTAGAGAAAGACACTCCCTCCATGCAAAGCTTTCAGCATGCATATACGCAGCCGACTGCCATTAACAAACACCAACCTTCATTATGAGTGTAAAAAATTTCAACGTTAAAACTTGTATATCGAGTCTTCACAACCGGCAGAAGTTCTTTTTTTTATCAGTCGGGAGATGCAAATTCATTAGACTACAAAAAGCGTGTACAACAAGTTAGTAAAACACTTTTGATCAGGATTAAGGCACGGTCAACAAGAGGATTTTAAAATGTAAGGCACAGAGAAAGGCACGGTTGTGACTTTGGCACCATCCTCTCTTTCCAAAGCCTTCGGACGGAATCAGACGGTGAACACTGTACAGAGAGAGCCTCAGAGCCAAGTCAATACGCTGTCCTTGCTGGAAGTGAGCAGGGCTTCCATGTCGGAGAGAAGGTCTCCTTGAAGTTCCTCCTGCGGTTCAAACAAACTCCTCGCTACCACACGACCACAAAGCTTCAGGAAAACATTAACGTGAAATACGTACTTATCCAGAATACATCTTAACTGTATATTTATTACCTATATGTTACCTAGTAATACCGCACTACAGCACATCGTTTCACAATATTTGAGCACACACACGATCCCAGCAAACAAGCACGTCTGCACGACCACTGACGAAAGATTCTGAAATATCTGTCCTACAGTGCCTTCATCTTCTGCACAACAGCACCATCCAAAAGCCGACTAACATAAAACTGAAATGTTTATGAAAAATTCACCCGTTCTTCTAAGAAACGGCCTAAAATACGTATTGGAAGTGAAAATACAGTAGACTCTCATTAATTTAAACTTCAGGGGTCCAGTGCTTTTTGTTTGAATTATCGGACATGCATCTAAATGTATGCCACAAGAGAATATTGCGTCGTAGTGGCATAATTTTGTGGTAGGGACTGCAATCTTGCATGCTGCAGGGTAGTGACATTGCTTATGGGCACTCCTGATCAACTTTAATACTGAATTATACTGTTCCCCACACCAGATAATTGAACTATCACTGTGCATGAAGGCTTTTTACCCTAAACCGTAAAGCTCATTTTGTCTTTCCTTGCAAGACTGACCCACTTAATGGATGACTTGAACTCTCTGTAGTCACTGTAGTCACAGAACGAGTGCCTTTTCAGCATTTTAAATTTTTCTTTTTGCGAGTATAGCGCCAACGCAGTACCACTTAGTGAAAGCAACATTGTGTTGGCTGTTTTCTGCTGGCAGGAATGTTATAAAATGGAGCAAAAAATTTGAATTAAACAAAGGCACCGTTTGAATTAAGCAGCTTTTCCATACACTGCAAGCATAGCAGGCCAAACAAAAATTCAAAATTTGCTCGAATTGAGAGGAAGTTTAAATTATAAGGGTCTGAATTAACGAGGGTTTGCTGTACGCTGGTTGAAACAGGCATTTGACGGTTCCAATAGCATACAACAGTTAGTGACCCATTACACAATTTAAACGAAGATTATAGCTAGACCGTCAACACATTATTTTTTCGGAATCGAATTTCGGAGTCCCTGCCGCAGAATTTTGAGATTTGCCACAGCAGAAAAACCAGGCCCTTAACTGCATGCTGTGCCGGCACCGCATATGCAAACAGAGAGGCGCGCTACCGACGAGGTAGAGAGGTGCCGAAGCTCCACCCCTTCCCAAGAGCAGATAAAGTATCCGCATTGAACGAGACATCGTCATACTGGGCCAACACTGGCCTGGATCACATGATCGTAGCACGCCACAAGTTCTGCCGGTAGGACGAGCACCCGTATTCGCCGGAATGTTCGCAGTTTGATGGCCTATTCACTGGACTATGGTGAACCCTGCCATTAACTCAGCATATTATATTTGGGTCGATCTATTGCATGGTCTTCATTGTTGGTTGTCGTTATTTGCGGAAATGTTCTGTTTCAGGACGAATGCTCGCACAGAGCAGCGAAAAAGTGCACGTTTCCCAGGATAGTGAACTTGCCTATGAAAAGCTTTGCACACACGAGACCCCTCTTCCCATTGTACGTGGGCGTAAACTTTGAGACTATTTTCTTTCTACTTGACATCCATTAGTCATGAACCAATTACTTACTTGTAAACTTGGAACAAGATCATCCGAGTCCATGTTTTCAGCTCCCAGATCAAGACCGGTACCCTGTAAGCTTTCTAGGCTGATGTCCCGCTGGCTTGCATCTGAATAGATATTTGCCAAAAAAGAAAGAGGAAATCAAATTTGATATCAATTTTTTAGTTCCGGATCCTAACCCAAGATGCACTTGGAAAAGATAGTCTCAAAGGGATGGTCTTATAGAAAGTGGAATGCATACCATTCTACTCTCCGTTGTTGAAAATGTTTACCAGCGTGAATTGCCTCACCCTGACTGTTATTCGCAGCCCGAATTAACTGGTGCCACCTTAGGGTGAATACCCATTTTTACCCAGCAAATTGCCCTCGCTGAAACATATGCAGGAATACACACTTGCTTCGATGTAGGCAACATTTCCTCGAGTTTGAGGAACGAAGGTTGTTTGCCACCAAACACAATTACGTCACTGTTTGTAACAAACCAGTAAATTTTGTTTGAGTAATAGAGCCCAATTTCTCCCCAAACTAAGCATGCTGGAAGTTTTTCCACCCAAATTCGCACAAATTTAGAGCACATATTTATTTCTCTCGATTTTTACCCACCAAATTTGGAAAAAAAAAAATCCTGGAAAGTTCAGGCTCTAGCTGTAATCTGTAGGAGTTCCACTTCAACAGCTTAGGATGACTGGACTTAAATATAGACTACAAAAAGCTGTCTGGCTGTATCTTGAAGAATGAGTGATCATATTCTTTGCCTGCAACTACGATACATTTCTTGAAATTTGTCAAGAACAACTCCACTGTTCTGGATGAAAGTTCTACAGCTACCAATGACGCAATCACAATTGAAGAGATTCTATGAGAGCATCCGTTCAACGCAGACAGAAGAACCAACCGTCATTGAGCCCATCCATTGTACTGTCATCCATGGTGGAGAGGAAGTCCTCAGGTGGCAAGGATGGCCCCAGACCCAAACCACTGTCGGCGCTCTCTTGCCGGGTGTGGAAGTCCCCACCGAGAAATGGGTCGCTGGGGGACGTCGGGTTGGATAGAATCTCTTCGGTCAGGGTACGTCGTAGCAGCATTTCCTGCTAAAAGAACGTGGAGTAGGACACGATTTCCAAGCTGCTTTGTTTGACAAGATTTACGGCTGTACTACAGCAGTGGGACTGGTGGCTTTTAAAAGTAGGTGAGTGTGTTTAAAAGTGAAATAATGTATTGGAAGTGAGAGAAGGCCATATACCGAGTCTAAAAATATAAGAATTATAAAGCTATTATGGTCTGGAACCTTTTTATATGCATTTCATTAACACCATCTGAGCCACAGAAAAACACAGCCACGCCAAGCCTAACAGCTTCGGATGGGTGATCTTGCGAAAGGTATGAGCCTTGGGTTAGGTTACATTGTCAAGTACAGAATGGCATCAATTTGCGAACTAAAAAGTGCATATAAAGCAAAACTGTTTTCTTTGTATGTAAAATTTTAGCTCAACTAAAAACGAGTTCTTTTTTGCCATTCTTGGTTCAGCTTTTTTTTTTTTGCCGACGCATACAGATTGAACACTGTAAAAAGCTAGCGAATGATCTAATAACAACAATACAAGCTTTAATGAGCAACACCATAAGGCTTTTCACCATGTGCCACAATCTTTGCACCCCATATTTAAAACCTCTTAGGGACGTGTCAACAACAACTCGCACTACATCGCTAAGATGCTGGAGGTTCAACCCCTTAACTTTGGGGTCCATAGAGAAACACATTTCAAACTGATCAACCGATGTAAATTATGGATTATGTTTCAGTATAAGTACACCCCTGGCAGTGCCTAGAATGACAATGCTACGCTACAACATCTGCATTGCCTGGCGCAAATGTTTTGCCTCCAAGGTGTTGAACGAATACTCGAAAAAATCGTTTTGTAGCACTATATTTACACGCAATATCGTGTCTCATTCATGCCATCCACATCCATCTACAAGGTGACAATGGAGTGGCCGACACAAAGTGATCTGTACTACAGGTGCACAATAACATTTCCCTAAGTCAAGGTGAGATGGAAATGTTACCAGCAACTAGCCTACACCAGTTTGCTTGCATTTTGCTACTGTGTTCTACAAATGCTTGTTGCTGAAACGTCGTTAACAGGAACACCTAGACAGTTGCTTTACTGTTGTTAAGGCTCATCTGCAAGCATAAAGGCCACACTCTTAAAACAGAGCACACTCTTAGGCAATCACCGTTCTGCCGCCTGATTGGTTAGAAACGGGAGGCGTACCCCTTTCAGTGACACTCATGCAGTTGCGTTAATTTTCCAAGAAGGCGTACACCCCACACTTTCCAGAAATTCAGAGTGATGACAGTAGCATTCTGCGCAATGGTTGGCCTTCACCGTGCTATGTGGTCAAGTTCTGTTTGAAGAGTGCGGGACAAGTTTTGTTCAGGAAGTAAGAATGATTTGATTGGTACGGGAGAGACAAAATGAAAACAAGAGAATGTGCTTCAAACTCGGGGGCAACATTTCAGTGGGTGTCACTAAAGAGGCCAGATGTAACAAACAGATAGAAAAGATTCTTTCTGCCCTAACAGTGGCACAATTTATCCATTATCTACGTGTCATACAATCACTCATCAGGCAAACAGAAAGGGAGCTTCCGTCAAAATTCTGAGGGTGGTTCGTGCAGGGTCAACAGGTAAAAGCACTCACATTACGTGCAGGGTTTCCGAGGAATGCCGTCTGCAAAGAGGAAGCCAATTTAAGTGCCACACACACAGCCAATACACAAGCCCGCGCAAGACATGCAGAGACGACAATTAAAATGTGGGCAGGTGAAGCGTATTCTCGTTAATTGCGAATGTCCATCCATCCAAACTAAAGAAAAACTGCTTACTTTTCCAAGCCACAAGGAAGATTCAGCATGCAAACAAAAACCCCCAATATGGGACACAAACAAGGCAGACAGCCAGTGGAAGCAGTGACCTTGCTAAAAGACAGCCGTACCTGTCTGAGGATCTCCTGTTGGCGGAGTTTGAGCCGTTCCCTCTCCCTCTGGAGCTGCTGAAGACGCAATTTTTGCTGTCGCTGCTGCTGTATTGTGAGTGAGCTGGTGGCCGCCACCACGGCCGAGATGTCTGCATTCCCCTTTATGGAACAGAAACAAAACGCTCTTGACAAACACAGCTAGCACAGCATATCACGCTTATGGCAAATTACAAACGTTTGCATGTGCACACCCTTTCAAGTATATCAACACACATATTCATGATGCGTGCATTTTATGCAAAGTAATTACCTCAGATGGCTGAGCTGATGTGCCTTGAAGGGATGGTTTCTGGAGGTGGATGGCTGTGCAACGAAGCAAAAACATTAATTTGTGGCCCTCGTATCATATTGTACGTGCGTCCACATTGTAACGTAAACTTTGACACAGTGAAACCTATTGTCGAATTCTGTTTGTGCTTTTCCATTTTGTTGACCTCCTTAGGACAAGATTGTGTTAGCCACGAAATATTAAACAAATTAATATTCTCTTTCTTTCTCCGTAGACGTCTTCCAATAACCTCGGAGTGGAGGACACACCATGTCTGGAGTTGTTGAATAATGTAGAGATTAGAGTTGTATTCAACAATGAGTTGTTGCAACATGTGGATGCCGTATGCAAGATTTCGTCCAGCAAAGATAAACGAGAATGCAGGAATGGCATGTTCATGTACGGCTTCAGTTTCATGGTGATGTAAACGAGAGCACTTTGGCAGACGTCACGAAAGATGATTGAGGATAAAATGTCACGCCTAGAATTTGTGACTCGGCTGCCTGCGACAACAAAAACCAGGAGCTACCAACAGTGATGTCGATGCACTAGCTATCAAAATTAATGCGTAAATAATTTGATTAACTGAAATATTTCGCACTGGCTTCAAGTCTGGGCTGTAGCTTTAAAGGCTCAAATTTCAAACAACGTAATCAACGAGCTATTTCAGGAGCATTTCAATTAACGTACGTATCCGAGGGTCGAACCAGCTTGTGGTTCGTTCAATGTGGTTGATGAAGTAGACCTCCCCTTCAGAAGTGGTCGCCTGTTCCCAGCCATCAGGGAGGGGGCCCAGGTTCTTGAAGTTGGGCAAAACAGGGGCGGCAGTGTGGGGAGGAGGGGGTGGCGTCTGCTGCTTGCTGCCACCGGGGGTCTTCTTGCGAGGGTCCTCCCACGTCGTGGTTTGGGTCAGGTGACTGCGTGATGTTGTTCACTGTGTCAGTGTTTCTCAAGATGCACAAATTTCGACGGAGACAAACAAAGTCTTTGTTATCGGTTTCGTGATCCCACCTGTGTTTCGGGCCCACCTGTAGCAGGTACACAGGTAAAAAAAAGGTAGAGGGGGTGTCGCCAAACATTTGGGGGGCTGTCTTTAGTGCTGTTTAGGTTTGAAGCTGGTGTGGGTCGATACTCTAGTTGGAGCTCCCGAAAGCATACCTGGTAAAGCCTTGGCAGGCATTTTTTTCGGCTGGTATCGCCCTTAGGATTACACGCAGCTCAGAATTTTTGGTAATACGAGCTCATTCCAGTTGCTTTATCAGGTAACCACATCTCTCCATATTTTTACCACTGAAATCAAAGCGAAAAGACTAAGACTTTGTGCCAACTTTGACTGTCAAAGGGAGAGCAGACATTGCGAGGAGGCCAAATAAGCTGTTTAACTCTAGACCACCCTGTATACTGAGCTCAACGCATGGGTGGCAGATGAGGGGTGTACCCCTCTTACCCGTATTTTACGTTTCTACTGGGAGTCGTCCGAGGACTCGCGTAAATTGGCTAGTAGAAGCGACCCTTTGAAACAGATGCACGGGGCTTTATTTCGAGCTCCCAGTGTCTAAAAATAGTGAGCCCGTGAAGGAACCACCAGGTGCCTGTCAGCCCAGAAGGTGCCTCCATCATCGACTTTCAATGAGTCAACATTAAACGATACCAACCAAGTGGCAAAAACAACTGGAGTTTTTTTTTTCTTTTTTCAGGATTTCATTTCAAAGATATCGTGGTTCATGCCCCGAGTGAACTTTACGAGGTTAGGGTAAAAAATACGAGGGTACTTTACAGCCAGTGATCCACATGTAAGGCCCAGAAAGAGCACTTATTATTTTGTTTTTTTAACTACCCAGTTTGTTTAACAGAAATAAAATACTTTACAAACCCTGCCAATAAATGTAATGAAAATATTAATTTTCTTAAACGTGAGGGAAATGCAAGACGCTTGTTTATGTGTTTCTTTGATATTAAAGCACAGACAGAAAAATTCCAAAGATTGAGAATAATTTAAAAGGTGTAAAATTGAACGATTGACTAACTGTTCTGCTGAGCACAGTGTCATCCGCGATATCATCGTGTAACAGTGTTCTAGAGGCGACAACATTTCTTATGATGTCACAGTTGTGGCACATTTATGTTGAATGGCACCTTACCATGGTGCATACATCGCGAGGCTCCATAATTATTGCGGGCATTTCGTCGAAATTGCTAGATGAAGGCACAATTAGGAAGGAAGAATTAAAATAAATTTTCCACCGATTCCAAACAACACAAATGTTTCGTGTTTTGATGCGCAATATTAAGTGCAACGTTGTTCCTATCATACATGGCGAAAAGCACGAAAAATCCTGACTTCCCTCGTTGAGTATGCTGTTACATGACATCAGCCTCCTTGCTGATACGAGCGACTGTTCCAATATTATTATCAGACGGTCCGTCGAAACGACATATTATTGAAAACGTTCCATTCCATGACTTCTATCTGACCGTCCCGCGTATCTGACGGATTGCTCTCCCATCAGTCCATATCAGCCATTTTATCTACCGTCGGTGGGATAGAAACGTCACCTTTTACGTTCGAGCAGACGTGCCAACGACGTCAGAGAAAACGAGATCATGCTGTCCATTTCCTGCCAACCACAAAGCAAAAAGACAAGAAACGTCCAACGTTGGCGAACGTGAGCCCGCACATGGAAAGGAAACTTGTCAAAAGTTAACTAACTTGAGAAAGTATCGTTGTCCAGTGGCCGTCTTGGCCATTTCCCATCCTGGCGGTAGGGAAGCTTCGTCGGCTAGGTCGTAGCTGCGTTGTCGGAGGTGCTGTTGCTGGGGGCTGCTGTACGTTTGCTGTAAAGACGCAGGTGACGAGTGAGCTCTCGGATGGTTGATGGCTAGAGGGGGTCCAGCAGTGTCCGGGAACGTAGCATCGCTGCTCGACTCGCGGCTGTGCGAGGCGGACTTTGATCGCTCCGGTTGCTGGAAGAAGGAGGCCGGCAGGTTTCGCAGTCGCATGGGAACGCTCAGAGGAACTCGATTGCTGGGCTGCATCACTGCCTTGAACAAGTCGTCAAGGTTGATGTCACTGTCGCTTCGAATTCGAACTATGTGATTAGGTCCCTTTTGTTCTATAACATCCCGGTTGGGTTGAGACGACATCTTGGTATAAATCCACGGGCAGCACGCACACACACACACCAACCACAACAACAATGGGCTCCGCCCGCACGCCGCCGCACGAATACAGGTTTCTGCGCGCGCCTCCGACGCGGAGAAGAGTCCCTCGCTCACAGCGACTTTCACCTTCTGCTAACCCTTGTTATCGTTGTTATTTAGTTGCGTCCAAGTATTTCAGCGTACATAGCTGTCTACACTGTACGAATATGCAACTTTAAGTAAAAATACAGACATTCCATAGTGGACGTCCTTCAACAACGTTGTCATAAACACGAACCCGCTTTCCTGTTGTGCGCAAGCGCGGATATTTTCGCGAAAGAAATCACTAAACGTGAATGCGTTCCGTCTCCAACGGCGAGCGGTCACTTCTCGCTTGGAAATGGTAGACGTACCGACATACTTTCCCGCGATAAATACGGCGCACCGATATTACCGATATGCTATACCTGGTACATTGTTTCCAACGTCTCCTCTCACGATATCACATCAATTGGCCGATTACATCACCCATGGCACGTGATAAGCACACATCCATGAAATTCAAACCTTCGTACTGACCCGGCCAGTGCCCCGCTTGTAAGACGCCTGAGAGGTGAGTTGCCACAAGGTGTTATACTTTGGGTTTGCGTGCTTTGAGTCACATGCGCGTCCGGTAAACTTGGGTTTAGATTTATTTATTTATTGATGACACTACCTCAAATGCCCGCCTCGGACGTTACAATGTGATCACGTGCGACGTTTCGGAGCATGGTTCGGAAGCGTTTCGCGGCAATTTTGCGAGAAGGCCTCTCCGTGATTGCAAGTAACAAATCTGTCGATGCGTTAATTTTCGCAGATGAAGGCTGTGGTGTTTTTCGTGTACTACCTTCTGCAAATTTCGGCTGGCCAAAAGGTGTGCATGGATGGGCGGAATCACAAGGCCATGCCGGGTCCGGAAGACGACCTTCACGGGCAGGTGATTTTAATTCCACTGAAAGGGAAAAATTTTTAAGTGTAAAAGGACTTTCGGTTACAGTGTACACCCTGGAAAAAGGAAGCCTGTTGCACTGGAAATACGACACGCGCTGTTCACAACACCAACATGTACAACTTCACCTACGACTTTTGCGAGACACCCATGTCGGACGCTTGTAGACGACATTTCCGTCGTGACCTCTGTTTTTACGAGTGTGAGCCAAACCTCAAACCTTGGATCGTGAAGGTAAGGTTCCTGCTCCGTAAAATAGTCGCTTTGTGCTTTAAAGGGACTATCGCATCCGAAAAGGTGTGTACGAGACCGATGTTTGGCATATGGTTTCAGTCTACCTGGCCAAGTTTCTCTTCCGAAAACAGCTTGTTTATTAAATAAACGAGCTTTAAACATTCGTGCTCTCTTTGCAGCTAAGGACGTAAGCCCTGCACGAGGTCGTCTGCTTCGCGCCGCGATATCAGACCTCGGCAAATACGCCGGCTTTCGCTTACCAGTTCGAGTGCTGACTGACGTGACAATGTTCCGTGGAACAATGTGTTACGCTTTTTGCTGTAAAAACATGAATGACGTTATCCAGAAACAGAATTTCACGAGCCTACAGACCGCGACCTACAGACTCCATCACTCCCGCGTGGCGGTTGGACGCAAAGGTCCCTTTGCCGCTCCTTGATTGGCCTTGTCCAAGTGACGTTTTTTGAGAGGGAATTCCGGAATGCTCTCAACATCCGTCGTCTGCTATTGCGATGCGTTACACGAATTGCACAGAAAGAACTCTAATTCCAGTCGAGTTTCGGCGTCATTACGATTAACAAGAGGCACTGTAGTTTCTGAATCGACCGCGACGGATGCGGTAGTCCCTTTAAGAGTATTTTTGTATGTGCCTTTCAAAAGTTGCGATGGACACATCAGATGGCAAGAATTACCCACCGTGGTCTCGACTCATCAAGCAACACAAAACTAGAGTAATTTATACAGGCAATGCAATGCAAAATTTTGCAATTGCCAACCTTCAAGTGTCATTACCCATGGTAATGACTATAGATGAGAAATTAGACCCACCCTAGCCACGTAAGAGGCAATTACACCAAATTTAAGTGTACTATTTAAAGCAGAAAACTTTTTCAAAATTTGCCTATCTCTAGTCAACCCATACCCTTCTATAATACCAGGTGAATCGCAAGATCGCCAAAGAACGGTTCTTTGAGGTTCCACTGTGCCAGAGTGACTGCGACGCCTGGTGGAACGACTGCAGACAAGATCTGGCTTGCGTCCGAAACTGGGCGCGAGAGTTTCGGTGGAAAAAAGGTGGGTTTTTGCTCGATTATTAGTTTTCTCTATTAGTGCCCTCAATCCACAGGGAACAATCGCTGTCCTGGCACTACGGGCTGCCAGAAGTTTGAAGAGCTCTACAGCGGTGCATCGGACTTCTGCTCCGAAGTAGGTGGTGTTTTGTAACAGTTAACCCTATGTGCATGTAGTGAGTGGCCGCTAAATCACAGACTGACAGTTTGTGAGCCAGTCTCTGCATATATGCAGAGAGCTGTTGCTTCTTATCGCTGAAGGCAATATTGCTTCTTTCACTTCAGCAGTCCTCTATTGTGGTCAGAGCTGTTGCAAGAAGTTAAGATTTTGTCCAACAGGTATGGGATCACTCTTGGAAAGTAGTTCCTGACGAGCAGCCCTGCATGCGCATCTGGTTCAATGGCTCTCGAGGAAACCCTAACGAGGCAGTGGCCAAACTCTACACCAGAAGCAGTAGCGCACCCGTCTCTCAGTCCCTTCTTTCTACAATACTGTTTAGTACTCCACTATGTTTACTCTGTTCAGTGCTAAGACTTCTATAATAAAAGCGTTCATAGCTAAAAGGCTCTCGTGCATCCCCTAAACAAGATTCCAAAACCCAAGTGTCTAAGGCACTGCTCATGCTGCTCAACATTTAATAGAGTAGTGAATGCAGGATTACGTGCAAGATTCACATGTACTTTGACTGTTTGTGGGAAATGGCCACAGAAAAAGTGGAAAACCCATCAAGATGGTGAAATGAGCTGATCGCATGAACCAATTGAGGACAACGGCACCTCATTTCTAGTTTCTGCAGTCCTGGAGCAGTATATTCCTGTCTAGGCTTAGCCTAAAGGCTAAGAAGCTAGTTTTACAAAATTCAGTATTAATATTTTCACAAGTTCTGCCTGTCAGCAAAAAAAAATTTTACAAAATTTTAGCAAGTCAACAATACAAGAGATGGCTCTCATGAATGTAGCCCAACTACGTTCATGCAAGCTTCAACTTCGAGCAACTCTCAACGAAGTAACTGGATTTCTCTTGCATACAAAATATGTCCAGAAGACCTTAGATTGAGCGTTCATTACAAGCACGTAACCAGTAATGTCCATAAATTTATTTTGTATGCATACATACATATATAATTTATATAAATCTCAGATCTTCTCCAGGGGGGTGGGGAGGGGGGGCACACTTCTGCGTGGTAACTTTGAAGAAAATGTGCAATGTGTACGAACGGATGTGCGGTGTCCAGAAACCTAAGAAACTATCGTAATACTATAAAAAACAAAAATGTGGCACTTAATTAGGAAAGATGCCTGTTTTAATTTCGTCCCCCGACAACATTCCACCTTGAATGGGCTAGCACCTTTAGCAATAAAACCTACGTTTCATTCTAGATGCCACCTGCAATTTTTGCCAGGGACTGTCTCTGTTGCCTGGGTTTGCCCACAGAGCAAGTCTTTGCTGTAAGGCCTACACATACGTGCAATGCAGCACAATGTTAGATGCGTAAGATGTGACAGGATAAGGTATTTTTTGACTGTACATACAAACTGATGATGTAGTTTGTTGCACTAGGAGTTGCTCACTGCACAAAGAGAGATCTACATATATAATTAACGATGGTACCCAAACTGTACAGACAACTAGGGCTATACCAAGCTGTACCCCACAAGATCAATTAGAAACTTAACTTTTCGCTTCTCCGACAGTCCAATTCTCGGTTGCTTTGCTACTCTCGACATTCGGATCCAAAAAAATAGGAAGGCATTTCATGGTACGTGTGTGTAGGCCTTTCTTCTGTAGTGCTTTGTTGTGATGATGAAAGTCCGCAAAAAAGTGCAGCTTCTTCCCGTGGCTGTCGATGTGGGGCATTTTTTTGTGGTTGCAACGTATCCTTTTAAGTGAAGAGATACTCGTCGAATTCCTGTTTAACACCAGGGGGTAAAAAACCGCAGTTCACTGCACCAGGCACGCACATTATGTACAACTAAAAAGGGTGTGTGAGCAACAGTTCTGTGCACAGGAATCCCTCAGAGCTTTTCCTTGGCGGCAACCCAAATGTTGGGGCCAGCGTTGTCGTCAATTACGTCCTTCACTTTGCTGTAGATCTCTTCCGGCGTGTCACCCTGGATGACTCCTGAAACGGTGCGTCACCTTCAAACATGTCCGCCTCTTAAAAGCAGCACCGGGACTCAAAAACGTACCTGTGAAGTATTCCGCAAATTCCTGTTCTAGCTTGGCGGCCCTCTCGAACGTTTTCCTTGCCTGCTCTTCCGTTATCCTCTTGTTCATTTCCCTTTGTGGAAAAAAAAAAAAAAAAGCGGTCAATTCCTCGACCTTCCACCCCGTGTAAACTTACATGATGGACTCCACCGACTTGGGCTTAATGAAAATAGCGATTGGTTCCAGTCCGGCGACCTGCAGCCGCTTTATGGCATTCCCGCTGACATCCAAGATACAGTGCTTGCCCTGCCAAGAAAACAACCTTTCTACAGCCCCATAAAATAAAATTCCAAGAAATCATTTTGCACACCTTCAATACATTGCTAAATGTGCGATAGAGAGTCCCGGTGTGCTTCTTCCGTAAATGCTCTATACAGACTGCTTCTTACAGACCTCTTATGCGCATTTATGTTCAATTTTATGTAATATGGATTTTGCTTACGCAGTTGCACAACTACCTGGTTCAGTGCACGTCACTGTCTGTGAGGCAGCATCATTTTGAGCAAGCAGTTGGTACATTTTGCGTTATAACTCCGCACTACAATGCCGAGCAACGCCATGCTCCACCTGCGTTTGGTAGTGATTGCCAGAGACTGTTCTCCACTTACCTTCTCGGCCACTTCCCTGACTGATGCCACACTGGTTCCATAGAGGTTGTCATTGTACTGTCCCGCCTCGATAAAGAGGTGGTTCTGAATGTCCCTCTCCATCTGTTCCCTTGAGGCAACAAAATGGTAGTCTCTACCGTCCACCTCGTAGTCCCGCTTTGGCCTCGTTGTGTCTGCACAAAAGGGGGCTACCCCATTTACCAATGCTGTATAGAGCAACTTCACATGTCCACCATTAAAGGTACCATACAGCAGCAGACAGACAGGTTATGTCGGCGGCGCAGTTTAACCCCTTGCATGTTTTGGACAAGTCTGACCCTCTGCTGCTGCAGCTGCAGCTACTACTACTACTACTACTACAGTACCTTTAGACACTGTAAAACCAGTCTTTCGCTTGTCCCGTGCATACCCAAACAGCATAAAAGTTCTCCCATTGTGAACATAGGCTTATAGTACATCAAGGGTCTCCAGCTTACGTGGCACACAAGAGCCAAATTTTTCCGGGTACTCCGAAATGAGGTCGTCGTTGATTCTGTCCTTCAAGGGACCAAGGATGATGATGGGCCTACTGTACGAAACTGTGAGGGAAAGGCAGAAAATGTGGGATCAGCTAAAGGAGAATGCACAGCTTGACGTGTACCCACCCTCTTGTTGGACAACTGCTTCGTAGGAAAGTACAGGATCGTCCACACCTCCTGAAACACCAGATGAGATACGTGAAATGCGCAGATCCTCAGACTTGGTGAAGCTTAAAATGACACCCTAACAGAATGCCATTGGGTGCGTTAAGTAGGTACCCCGGAGCGCGAGTGTTTCAGACACCACTCACTCAACACGACGAGAGCACACCCGGGAGTGCGAGACTCCGAGCCGCTTTTCACATTCCCGTTTTATTTCTGCGCACGGAAGCAGACGACAAGTGCCGGGGTGCTTGAGATTTTCTGTGACATGCTTCCTGTTGAACTCCAGCAGGACAGCCTTCAAAGTGTAGTCTCGGAAGCAAAATACGAACTTACTATTATCCGGTGCTCCTTTTTCGAGATACTAATATTTTTATGACTGTCATCATGCTTTTCTATTACTGGACAACCTTCACACGGATATCGACGGTTATTCGTGGGAAATGCGGTGCTTTACTGCAGACATCTTCACACCATGCAGCCATCTTCACAGTAAACAGCTCCTATGACGTCTGTTTCAAATTCCCATCTTGCGTCTTGCCCCGGATTTGAGTGCACCAAAAGAGGGGTGCCTACTTAACACACCCATTGATACCAAAAAAATATTGCTTCTCTATCTCATGAAACATACATTTAAAATTTTGAGAAACGTGCAACACTGCTGCTCTACAAGCGACCAACACTGAGCGAGTTTTCACAAACCGGCATAAATACACCATCTTCACTGACAGCAATTACGTAACACACCATCTCTTCAGAACAAACACACCCTTTCAGACAGTAAGAAGTGAAAGGAATGCCCGGATTAAAGGTCACAAATGTCAGGATGAGAAAGTAGTTGAGTGCATTGCGTCACATCCGCTTTGCGTTACACCAACAAGCTGAAAAATCTGTGTTGCTTTAGTTGCGCGCATGCAAACATACGGCACAACCAAAGTAACAAAATAGCAGTTATATTTTAGTTACTTTCACTCAAAGTGGTCACTAGCCACACTTGCAAGTTGCTTTCGCAGAAAAGTAGCTGGCTACGACTTGCTACTCAAGTTCGCCTTAAAGTACTTACACAATCCAAGTACTGTAACGTGAAACAAAAAGGAGTGAATATCCGAGCGAGGCCTAGCCACCCACCACAATGCAGGCACATGCTGCGTTCATTAGAAGATTAGAAGACAAATAGGACTTACTCGTGCTGCTGGCTTCGCTATCACTCGCATAGGACGTGTTTGCTGTATCTAAGGGGCAATGCATTTGTTAGTAGATGACGCCATGCCATGCAGGATGTCCAAAGATTAACTACAGTTGAACCTCTATATAACGAATTTGTAAATGCTGGCTCTTTGTTTCGTTAAATGGAGATATTCGTTAAATGGAACACGCCAAGTTAAACAAAGATGGCCGCCGCACTACCAGCGCCGCGCGTACCGCAAAACGTCATTTGTCATAAAACAGGTACTAAGGTAAGAAGGGCACAAAATACCAAGCTTTATTCATTACATAACGCTAGGTAACGCGTAATTTGTGCACAATATCGTTCTGAGCATTCATAACCTTCGTAACTCCGGATGACCTCGACTGCTTTCTCCTACGCGATCGCGTATCGAAGTTTCTTGGTTGGTTCACTTGCACTCATGACGTCCGGAAAGAACAACCGTACACCGCCGAAAAGAACGAGAAACGGGTACATGTCACGTAGACGTCTGCGCCGATGGAACCTTGAACGGCAGCGGCATCATGCCCATTTTACCACCGTCAGCATCAGCGGCGCGAACAAAAACAAGTAATGAAAAGGCACAAAACTGCAACGTACTGTCGTCTTCATCAACACAAGCAAATTAGACTTCGCGAGATGTCAGCAATGCGTGTTTTCTTGTCCGAAAACAGGTGCGAAGAGACCCTCGCGCCGGTTTCGAAACAGCGTCGGCGCAACGATTACCGGCGGCGGAGACGCACATGTCGGCACGCTCGTGCCTACAGCACGTGACAACCGAAGTAACCAATGAAAACTCGCGTAAGGACAACAGAGAGGGAACGTTTCTCCTCCTTTTCTTCGTGGTGAAGGGGAAAGACACGCGCAGAAGAGCCCAGAGATTTCGTTAAATAGAGGTGACCAAACGAATGTATTTCGTTAAATCGAATGCAAAAATACGTTGGCGTCTATAGGGATGCGTTCGTGCAACGGAAATTGTTCGTTAAACAGAGGATTTCGTTAAATCGACGTTCGTTATTGAGAGGTTCAACTGTATACACAACTAGAGCTGCGACTAGGGTTGCCACCAGGCCGGTATTATACCGGCACGGCTGGTTATTTGCTCTCTCTGCTGGTATGGCAGCCTTTTGCCGGTATTTGTGGCTCAACACCTTTCATAGGGGCTTTTACGGGGTTTTCCCTTCAACATTCCACTGCAGCTTGAATAAATCTGGAGCACAGATCCAACTCCGTAGTCACCAGTCGTTTTCTTAATTATTCATTATTATTATCATCGTTGTCTCGAGCCAGTACGCTCGTTCTTTCTCTCTCTCTCTCTGTATACTGTCCACCCCTCACTTACTTTCCCTTTCCCGCGAACATTTCCTCCTTTCCCTCTATTCCACCTCCCCTCCCTCAGCCGGTATTTTTCGCTACGAAAGGTGGCAACCCTAGCTGCAACGAAACCCACGGTACTTGTGAACCTCACAATGACAATTTCGTCGTGCCCTCGAGGGACCTTGCATTTGTGTGACGCCATCAAGTTTTTGCCAGTATTTCCCATATAGATACCGGCAAACCACAACTTTAACTCCTCCCGCTAAGTTTATCGTATAACGAGACTATATTGCCAAGTTTGACAGTCCAAAAGTGGGTAAGTGCTGCGGGAGCCAAAGGTCTGTTTGGGCACCCTTTACTTCTCAAAGGGTTAATAACCAATAACGCATCCCGCACAAGCACACTGTCCGTATAACGACAATGTGTCAGGAGCTTAAAGGAGCATGGAAGGACTCAAACAAAACCCAATAGTGAGGCGAGTGCCTTCTTTTTGCAGTTGCATTTTGCGATGCCCGTTCCACGCCCCAACTGGTCGCTTTCTCGAGTCTCGACAGCCAATAAAAAGTGCCGATGAGCCTGACGTCAACACACGCCAGGAGCAGCATCTGCGAGATCGCTGCCGCTGCGCGCATTCTTGCGAACTAATTTTATCGCAAAATTTGCGCTTCCCAAAGGAAATATTTTGAGTGACAGTTCCCACGCTGTAAAATATACGTTCCAAGTGCTTCCAAGTTCCATGCACCTTTAGGCTGGATTCACGCATCTTTCTCAAGCAAGTGCTTTTGAGAACTGCTGCAGTTTTGGAGCATGGATCCAAGAATGTTCTTTGGGTATCCAATCTGAGCAATCACAGATAGCGCTCACTTCCTATAGCACTGGCAGCTGTCCGAACACAAAAGGAAATGTCACACAGAGATCTTGCATTTTTTCTATTTCCACGTGTGTGTGTGCATGCATTTCAAGTGAACCACGGAGGTCATCCACGAGAATTAGCTGAGGCAAGCTACAGACATTGTTAGCCACAAGCTTGTCATTTACGTGAGCTACGGACCAACCAACAAAAACAGATACAATTCAACCGGGGCCGCACGTGTTGGTCACCAGAAAGTAAACAGTCTCGATTCTCCTGCCACTTCTTTTTGTATCTGTATTACATAGCAAAATGCTTCATAGTCATACTGCACAAACAGCGCAAAGTTTCTCAAAATAGCACCAACAATGAAAGGCACGCTCAGCTATGGCTTTTCGGTGGCACCGCATTTTAAAAACCCACATGTGATCCTAAATGAAGAAAAATAGCATACGCTCTTTGGCTGCACGTTGAACATATGTTTATAAGTCCCAAACGTCGCCACACCAGCATTGGACAGCTGTTTCGGCCTTATTGGGCCTTCATCAGGATCTGATGAAGGCCCAATAAGGCCGAAACAGCTGTCCAATGCTGGTGTGGCGACGTTTGGGACTTATAAACACATGTGATCCTAGTTTCACTCCCAAGCTACTTTGAAAAAAAAAAATATGGCCGAGGGACGAGTGGCCAAAACCATACAAGAGGGAATAGTTGAAGACGCCGTTGAAAAATTTGTTACCTACTTTGCACATTGTATTTAAAATGTCATATTAGCAATTGCTAAACGTAGAGTTCCAGATGAAGAGCACTCACCCTTGGTCGGAGATCCGTCTCCTGAAAGGGCAAGACCACCATCGATAAAACACAGTAAACCACGAGCTTGCTTAACAAATTTTATGTAAGTAGAACGCCAAAGCAAACACTGTACTCCTGCCACAACCATGCCATCCCAGACAATTACATCTCTTTTTCCAAGCTGGGCTAAGATGTCCATAATGAAGGTGCCTGAGCAATGGGCAGAAGCAGTGATGGCCAGTAGTAACTACATGTAGTTAAACTACCTGATTGTAGTTAAAATGTAGTTATCAACTACTTGCAGAAATGTAGTGGCAACTACTAGTTAAACTACTATTTCGAGTAGTTAACTACAGTAGTTAGGTTACTGCTTGTAGTTCAATTTTAGAACATGAAAGAACTGATGTTCTGAGGCTGGAACAACATAGAAGGGACAAATTCTTCGTCAATTTTAGAATTGAGCTACGAAATTTACCACGCCAACATCACCTCAACCCCTCTAGTGGCCCTATTTTGTAATAGAATGAGGTAAATTGGACACGCACTTTCAGTGTCTGCCAAACAAACGTGGGGTTCACTTGGCAACTTTTGAAGTTCAATTCAGAAAATTCAATTTCTCGTGACATTGCTCCTGGTAAAAACCTCCACCCCGAGCATTGACCGCATAATTTTCGGACAAGTAGAGTTTTTAATACGATATTTCAACGGATGAAACATCCTGTGTATGTGATGTACATGCAGATGGATCTTCCTACGAAGCAACGCTCACTTTGTTGTGTGACTTAGGAACTGCTCAAATATATTCAGTTCGAAAAAGGCATCCCTAATCAATCTTTGCTTCAGTACTCGAACAGCTCTGAAAGTATTTACGTGCACCTACTTTCAATGTCGCTGCCTCCGCCATCTTCTGTACTGTTGTCTTTGCTCTTCATGAAAGGAAACTTTCTGGAGAAGGAAAAGTTCTTCTTTTTGCGTTCTAACGTGCTCTGCAAGCAATACACTGCCATCACTCTCTAAATAAAACGGCTCAAAGGAGAAAATTTGTGGGCTCCAAGCATCCCATCAAAATCTTTTTCCTTTTCACACTTTTCAAATGAGACTCTCTTAAAACATTTCACATTCGCTGTTGTACACAACCCACATTGAATTCCAGAAGTCATCACCAAAGAAACTAGAGCACTGTACACGCATACGTTTAGACATGGGCAAACTACCTGGAACAGGCGAAAAATTATCCGACTGGAACTGACCCCCCCCCCCCTCGAATCGAAAACAGCCCATGCAGCATTCCGATATGGTATCCGTACCTTTCCATCACTATAGCTGCTCTTTCCTTGAAACTTGACTGACTTTAGCCGCGCCCTCTCTCTCCTTTCCACCCTCCTCTTGCTGGGGATAATGCCGAGGAAGTCCTCCTGGCCGTCCGGAAGAATCTTACGTGCCTGCCACCATTCATCGTCGCTTGCATTGATCACGTGCAGAATGTCGCCAAAGTGGAAAGGAAGACCCCGACTGGGAAGGCCACTGTCCCTCCCCGGCTCGTACTCAAAAAGCGCCCTGATGAGGTATGGGTGGGTCAGGTGGAAACATTTATGCGCACCACACTTCAGCCTTACCTCACGTAGAGAGAACGCTTCTGTGACGTCCGCAAGCTACCCGTCGTGTTCAACATCTGTTCCCTCAGGTCATGAATTTTGGCTTCAAACCTGTTGTACTCTGAAAACGATGCCAAAAATGATATTGGTAGATGAGTGCTGGCAGTTTGTTTACACTGCCCCAAACAACCTGCGTGGGATACGAGATCAAAACGACAGGAAGCATCTCATTATTTTTGGACACTCACGAACACCGATAACAGTAAATTTATCGGTACACTTTTTTCTTTGCCTCCTTTCGGGCCAGAACATGCGCGCTCCCTAGGTACGTTAGAGTACCCCTTAGACGCCGACGATCCGATTTAGACACCCCATCGTGGGAAGCTCACACGGGGAACATTTACTAAAACCTGGAACATTTGGGTTTTCCAAAGGAACTTAAAAGTACCGGTCGTCAGTACGTACGTTTAGGTTACCGTCGCCGGATGACGACACAGGCGCCCAAATGGCAGCATCGAATCATCGCAGACGACAATGACACAGGTGGCTTCGCAAAAGAGACTTGTGAACCTTTGGCCGCTCACATCACACTGCTGATAGCCGGCGGACAACACCCACCGACGAAGCCTTTTCTCAACCAAGAGGGAGGGAAACCCGACGGACCGGCGATCACACACGAATGCCATCCACACAACATGGTTAACCACAGAGTCAAACCGGCAGTTTCGTAAAAAGTCTCTTTTGACGAGTGCCTGATGCGCGTTGCCAGCTAAACATAAATTCCTCCGTATACCTGAGAGCAGTGTGTTTGGGAACGCTGCCAAAGAGCTAAGCCTAACCGTAGAGCGACGAGACCGGAGCAACCGGAGCTTGTGCGCTTGTGGCTGCGCGACATTCTCCCCTGGCGGGACGCAACATTTCCCGCATATTTCAAAGTCCATGTGTCTCATTGTATTTTATTCGGCGGTTCATTCGATAACTGCCCCATTTTGATAGCGCCGTAGTGAAACCCGTCCAAGTCGCGAACTATGCGCGTACGTAGAAATGCATATCCGCAGGGTACATACGGATTCGGATAAAGCACGAATAATTATTCTGCGCGGAGCCGATTGTATGCGGATAAACTTCTTTAAGTTATCAATCCAGCGAAGCGCTGAGTGTTGCGTTTATAGTGCCCCGTTCTTTGTATGCATTGTAATATATCCAAGTTTCTAGCAGTATCAAAATGAGCTAATGTGAAAGATGCACATTTTGTGTTCACGGATGGCGAAACATCCGTGCAGATTACACTGATAATGACAAACATGATGAACGAAAGTAGGTCTAATAAACGTACAATGCTTCAGGAATGATATCTATCTTGCACACTAGTGGTATTATAAAGGCATAATGACTATGCTGCCGATTAACTAAAAAATATATCCTAATCAGAGTGACATCCCACAGGGGCCAGAGTATAGAAATGTCACAAAACCCGCTTCCAAACAATTTTCATGCAGCGTAACACTCAAACCAGTGTGTCTTTCTGCAATGTGCAACATTTTCTCTATAGTCTCGATGCTATTATTTTGCAAAAGACGCATCAGTAAGAACAATGTGAAAGGCAAACGTTCTTGGTTGCAGGGATTCCACATAGGCACAGTGACTATTGAGGGGCATACACATGGGCAGCAGGAAATAGTACTAGTATGCATACCGGGCAAACGTGATGGGGAAACGGTTACCAGACAGAACCAGTGGCTGGACAGATGGCCAACCACGCATATCTGAAGTGACGTGATGCTAATACGGACACGGTAGGTTTCATGCTATGCATTCTAATTTCATAGAATGCACAAGCAGGACAGGTATAGAAGCAAATACTTCCACTCTGAGTTCTGTATCCAGGAACACTTCCCTAATAATGGCCCCCTCCCTCTGCCAGACGCATCTCTTTATTTGGTCTCCCGACATGGTGGAGAATATATTCCAAGTTGACACTTTTTATGGACTTACCCTGAGGTCTGTACTGTACAACCATGGTGACCGTGTGACCCGCCCCCTTGAGGGCGGCGGCTGCTTGCTCGTGGGTCGCGTGTCGGAGGTCCACCCCGTTCACCTTTGAACAACCGCAAACTGTAGTCACACCAACACCACCACCACCTCATCACGTCTTACAGAAACTATTTGGTCTCCTCGCTTGAGTTCCCCGCTGGCGTCCGCCGGCCCCCCCGCCAGTATGAAAGAGATGAAGATACCCTCGCCGTCTTCGCCACCCACAATGTTGAAACCTAGTCCCGTAGGCCCTTTGCTGAGAACAACCTTGCGTGCTTCCCTGTCAGAGAGACCACTGCGTTACAACAACTGTACTACAACAACGAACGGAAGACGTCACAATAGCTTCTCACCGTTGGGCGTACCCACCACCGTGTTGACTGCGTGCCATTTTACCGACGCACTCTAATTTTCACGCACTGTCAGTCTTCTAGACGTTACGAGTGGATCACAATATGCATCGTCGCTACACAATTCCATCATTTCACGCTCGAGTAATGTCATGGTTATGACATGAAGCGCGAACCACGAAAACGCGGCGCGTTATTTCGGCGGCGGCCATAGAGGCGGCGGCGTCATGGTAGTGTTGCCAGCCGATGGATAAGCCCATGATGAGAGTAGCCTGAGCCACGGTGGCCTGAGCTATGTATGAGCGTGGGTTGTAGAAGAAACCGACGAGTACTGTTTTTACTTGTCGTCCTCGCTTATTAGGCTTTGGTCATCATGAAACTCGTGCACGTTTCGGCTAAACTACGGCAACGACACTTCTACCAGCGGCAGTAGCGGGGAGGCGGCGGCGGCGGCGGCAGCATCAACTTGGCTAAGATCAACCTAGTGAGGCAAGACGAAGCAAGTTTTGGTTATGTTCATGCAGCTTGTCTCACAGCTCAATTGAACTTGTGGGGGAGGGGGAATGATGTTTGGGGGATGGTGTGGGTAGCCCGCTCTGGGCCAGCGCACCAAGAGAGGGGGAAAGACGATGGTGGAACAGGAGAGGGAGGGTTGCGCAGTACCTCTTGCTCTGGGATTTGGGTAGTCCAAGAGAACTACCCACCACAGAAAACATACGAGCAGCCCTCAGTAGCCTTCATTGGGATGCTCCGTGTGCCACGGTAACCACCAGGGTGATCGGCTAAGTTACCCCATCAGTTGAACTTGTGATTCACACTAGAGCACTGCACGGGCCCGACCCGTGGGCCGGGCCGCTTAAAGCTTCCTTTTTGCGGCCCTGGGCTGGGCTCGGGTTTGACCATTATGGGCCCGTACATTGTCGGGCATAGGTCTGTCTCGAGCCTGTGTTAGAGAGAGCCTGTCAGATAGCCACGGTCAAATTTTACAGCCTGATACACTGGGCTGGGTATCCCATAAATTTCTCAGGCTGGGCTTGGGCTGAGAAACATGGGATCCTTCATGCTTCGGCCGGGCCCGGGCGGGTAAATCAAGGGAGGGCCCGGCCTGGGCCTAAAAATGCGGCCCGTGCAGTGCTCTAATTCACACGCTCTAGGCGGTGCCGCCATCAGACTGCTCCGCCGAAGTGTCGTTGCCGTAGTTTATCCCACTTTTCTTTGGGGATAGATTTTCTCAATACATATATGCTCGGGCCCCCTGGGGCAGAATATGTTTTTTCCTCTGGGGTTTTATTATGTCCCGTCTCGTAGGTATGCACTTTGTTTTACACACACAGCGAGCTGGTATGACGAGCAACGTTACGGCCTTATACCTACTCTTCCAGGTTTATTTTCTGGCATATTCGGAAGGGTGTTTTTAGGGTTTATTACTTCCCCATCAAATAATCATTTACTAATATATCATGGCATAAGTGCACTGTTGTTTTTCAAAAATATCAGCGACAATTTCAGACGACACATCCATAAAAGGCACGCCCAAAAATCGCCTGCCGTGGCATCATCATCATATAGTTTTGGGAGCTCCAATTTTTGGGCGTAAATATGCACATAGTAGTTCAGAACAACAAGAGAGAACTTCGGAAGTTTAACCAGCCCTGGTTGCTTTATCAGATAACAAGGTCCCTTCATGCTTTTACTGCTCAAATTAAGGCAGAAAACGAGACTTTATGCCTGCTGAAATGTAAGTGCGCATTGCAGGAGGTCAAGGGGTTTACCACTAGACACCCACTATGTGATAGCGGACAAGACAAAGGACCATGCATTTGATTCACCTTATTTCACGGAACTCTGCCAAATACACTGGCTTAGCCGTGGAGCAGCGGAGGTCCCGTATCTGTCATGGAAACTTCCAAGTTTGACTGCTTAGAGAGAGGCACCACCTCATTACATAATTCCTCTCTCCCAAGGTTTTCAATGAGTATCGCAACATCCCATGGCCTGACAATTTCCTTCACAAAACTAACCCTCCGGATTCATTATTAACAGCTCCGAAAAGTTAAAAACAGGGACGACCCCAAACGCACAACCTTCAACAGTTTATGGACAAAAAAACAACCATCGTTGAGTACACAGGTAGCCTACCCGCTTCCCGGCCAATGAAATTGAAGCTGTGTTCCTGCTCTTGTTCACACTTTGCCTGATTAGGAAAGCTTCCCAGATTTCCCTTTCCTTCTGCTGCTGGTATCTTGCCCTTATCTCAGTTCTGAACAATTGAAATATGGCAGTCGTCCAAGTGTTGTCGAGAGTCTCAGCCATGTTCAATGCACAGTGGCACTCGCAGTCCCGAATATGTAAAGCCTGACAAACTGAGATAAGGGGGGGAACAGGAAATGTGGGAAGCTTTCCTAATTGGGCAAGGTGAGGACCTTAGAGCATAAACACATTTCGTTGGCCGGAAAGGAGGCAGGTTACCTGTCTACTTAACCACATATGTTTCTTCCAACAGGCCCAAATGGCAGTTCTAAATAACCCTCTGGAAAAGCTCACCTGGTGATGTCTTCATCGCTCGGCGCTTTGGAAGTACTTAAATTGGTATCGCTATGGTATTCCCCTAGTGAGATATTTACTGAAACAAGCAAACAAGGGAAGGAAAAGTCAATATATGTTTCATATCACTATTTAATTACCACTATCAGATACAATGCGATTGCAGTTGCTGACTGACTTTTTGGACTTGACAATAATCGAGCAGAACTGGCAGAAAAAACTGGTCATATTTAAACTAACAAAACTACACCGATTAATTTGAAAAGCTACAAGCAAGTGCATTTGCTGCTAGATTATCTAGCACAATATGAAATGAAGGCTTCCTTGCTTTTTGGATTTTGGAAGAATCAGTTGGCAGAGGATCTCATACAAGACTGCAGCATTTTAACTTGACGTCAGTCAACTCACCAAGATACACATGTTAAGGTGTGTGTGATAAAGAAAAGCTGACGAAGTGTCAAGAGGTCTGAGAGTTCAGAGCTAATTTTTTTGCAGACTTGTCCGCAAGTTGAAGTTGAAGGTGCTTACGTGCTTCTTGGACAGGAGGCGGAGGCGGAGGCGGCAGAGAGTGGTTCGAGAACGGTTGGCTCTTCACCACAGTGAGCACAACATGATCACCCGTGTTCTTGAGTGTGGCCACTGCCTCTTCATGCGTCACGTTCTCTAGGTTTGTGTCCCCTACCTGCGGAAGGAGGGAGGGTGTCTAAAAACACCTGCGGCTCACCCTTTCAAGGTCACCACAATGGGGTTGATTTGGGGCTTCTACGTGACTGTACCGCCTGCAAAAATGTTTCTCACAACCGCCTCACCGCTATGAGCTTGTCTCCAACTTCGAGGCGCCGGTCGAGATGTGCTGCGCCACCTTCCATAACCTTGGTGACGTAGATGCCATCATCTCCCGGCACGTGCTGGTTGCCGATTCCTCCAGCAATGCTGAAGCCCAAGCCTTTGTTTCCCTTAAGAAGTTCCATCTCCACCACTTGAGTGTGCAGTGGAAAGTGGCGCCGCTTCACCAACTTCACAGGACAAAATCACGGGAGCTTTACTATAAGGATTCCATCCTCCGTGACATTTGCAGAAAAACAGCCCAGTGCTGTTTCCACTATTTGAAACATTTCTTGGTGTCGTATTTGGAAATGGTTAAGAGCGGCTTCATCACAATTCCTGCACATCATGAAATATCTCTCCGTTCAACTGCATTTCGATTATTTTGCGATTCTTTATTAGCGAGCCCCCCTCTCCCCCCCTTCTGTCTGTTTTCTCTTTTCAAAAATCGAAATGCTACTTTAAAGGAATAAGGTTTCGGGATATCCCAGAGATTCAAACGAATATGATGAGGCTGTTCTTCCGTATTTCCAAAGGCGGCTTTAAAAATGTTTCAAACAGTGAAACAGTTGGTGACCAGGTTTCAATCCTGTAACTACACTTAACTTCTTTTTTAAACGTACATATAATCTCGATACTTTTCGAGCAGCTCTCATCTACTATCACGAAAATGATGGCGACGAGTTGGATTTTGCTGGGGGCAAAAGCATCTATGGCTATGATGCGCCTATCATGAAAGAGACTTCCCCGGGGACCCATAAACGGTACAGCAACGATAGCTCACCAGGTTGACCGCATTTCCCGCCCTCTTCAATGCATCAACCGCTACGGAATGTGGTACGTCAATCAGGTCGGCATCGTTCACTCGAAGAATGACGTCGTTCACCCTGTCAGAATGGAGGTACAGGGTGAGATTTCAGGACAGACACTGTGGGGGAGACTCACTGTAGCCTTCCATCGGCAGCGGCTGCTCCTCCTGGAATGAGCTTGGTGATGAAGATGCTGGGGTCTTCCCCAATGTGAGGGTTGTCTGTTCCGCCAGCAATGCTGAAGCCCAGCCCTGCCCCTCCCTGAAATGACTCCAGGACACACCCCCATTCAACATCTCAGTTCCCCCTTTTCAGACAAAAATTTGCAACAAAAAAAAATTCAGCATGATGTACTTATCACGAGTTCGGTTCTACTGACCAACTAGCCCACATAACCACCTCTAATGCATTATCTCTGCTTTCTCAAGGTTTTTCAGGCTCCAGAGTATTTCTTGACTTTATCATAGAAGTTCAAATTGAATGGCCACATATGCCACAGTAGCATTTGAGTACCAAGCCCAGAAATATACATTACTAGTACTTGGGTACCAAGTACTCAAGTACTAAAGTAAATTTCTGGGTTAAGAACATTTCCAACTGTGTAATTTGTCCTGTACTTTTCTTTAGTACTTTCCCACCAAGTACCAACTGGACATGTAAAGACAAGAAACGGAAACTATCCAGAGAGTTTCGTGTTTAGAAGCAATGTTTTTGAACATGAGAATGAATTGCTGTCCTATTTCATAGTGTACCAAGAGATGCACGGATGAATAAAATCGCAAAATAAAAATAATTTCGACTAGCATGGCTGGTTGCCTCTGCAGATCTTGCCGTCTGTTACACTCCATACTGATGGGTATGCACGAACAAGCTTGGCTTCAGAACTACTATTTCCAACAAATATTTGTATTAGCATTTAGCCAATCGAAACAATCACATTGTCAAATTTTGTCGCCACCAAATGGTGACGTGTGGTGCTATGTAAGTGTTGCAATGGTACTTGAAGAATATGGTACTTTGTACTGTATTGAGAGAACCATGGATGCCAAGTACTTTGTACTTTACTTCAAGGACAATATGGGGTACTTTGCCCATCACTGCTTCTTTTAGACATTTGCTTCTTATTTTTTTCCTCGAGGAAGCCCCATATTTGACACAACCTTCCTTTTATTGTGAACCCGACATTATTCCCGAGAAAATATGAAGAGTAGCATGCAGCCAAGGAACAAAATCACCCATTCATAAACCTGTCTGGTGTTTATTCTCAACTTTATTGAAGCCGGGCTTGCTACGAAAAAAAGAGAAAAAAACGCACATTCCCGGTCGGCTTCGTTTGCGCGCATGCGCCATATGGCGATTCCAAACCACTTGACGGAGCTGTGCGCATGAAGCGGAAATCATTGGAACCGTTATTTTTTTTACTCCGGAGCTGAATCGTTTTCCTTGAACCGGTATAAAAAACGGCACCCCGCTTCTGTACCGTGGAAAGGATTTCCGGCATCGTACTAATCCCACGAACATGCCATACGTGCTGTACATACTAACTGCACTCGTGCGCGGATGGTTACGCTAACGGACGTTACGTACGGACGTTAACGGACGGTTGCGCTAAGAAAATTTGCAATTTGTGGACAGAAGACCTTCCACGTTACTTCATAAAGCACAGGTCATCCTTAGTGTCCTTGGATGCATCGCAAACAAAGTTATACGGAAGTAGGTACTCTACTCACTCGTTCCAGTGTGATCTCTTGGAACTCCCATCCGTCTTCCCCATTTGCTTGCTATAAAAAAAAGCGTCAAACATCACGTAAGTCAAATGCTTGCATGAGACGCCACTGAATCAACAAACCAGAAAACAACTTGCGGGGCAACTGACCCAAAAGAAAACTTACTGGAGTGGAATACACGACAAACTCCTCGTTAGCGCGACGCGTACCGTCATACCACTGACCCTCGTCATTCGGCGAATCTTCCCTCAATCTTTCCTTGCTCAAAATACGGAACCATTGGCGTACGTCTAAGAAACTGCCCATGGCCAGCCTGAAGCCCCGGCGAGCCGTTACGGCAGCGTCACACCCGTCGTCGATAAGAGGGCACTTAACTCGAAGGCTGGGCGCGCACATTCAAAACGATCCCCACGTACATTTTCCCCCGAAAAGGTCGCCAAGCGCAAAACACGTGGAAAACCGACGGATAAAGAAAAAGTACGAAGAAGCAGAAACAACCAAACGACTGACGACAATCATCGCCGACACCTTTTGTCGCGGTCTGGAGCAGACGACGTACATATGAAAGAACTGATGTTCTGAGGCTGGAACAACATAGAAGGGACAGATACATACAAAGCCTCAATTTGCCTAAGAAATTAACGATGAAAGATGAAAGTCACTGAAAAGGTTAGCCAGCTGTAGGACTCGAACCCAGTTCTCTCATGTTCATCAGTTGCCGCCTGCGTCGATCCCGTCGTATGAATGTGTGTATGAGTGAGCAAAAATGTAAGAGTGAAAGGAGGATGAGTGAGAGAGAGTGACTGGTTGCCCTTCAGATGACGCACCCTGGAAGTCGCTGAGAAGCGGCAATCCAGAAGATGTGGGTTCGAGTCCTACAGCTGGCTTCAGTGACTTTCATCTTTCATTGTTGACGTACATATGTTCGCCACTAAATATGCCGCCATGATGGATTCCTCGAGAGATGTGACTTGAAATGTGTACAAAAACGTGGAAACGCCAAATAGACTGTGAGTACGATGAGGGTGAAGGTACTTCTCGGGAACTACGCCTATGTATCTGTCAACCTCTGGCGGGATCCACTCGGCGCTGTTGTCACTTTCACAGGAGACGTGACAAATACAAGACGACAAGACTTACGTAGTGATGGTCGCCGCCAACGCCGCCGCCGCCTCCGCCCAGCAGTGGGGTCTGCGCCTGCGCGCAAGAACAGTTAGTCACAAAAGTCCCCCAAACCTGCGTGCGAGACACTAGAGAATTTTAGGATAGGGTGCTCGATAATAGCGCCATAATGCGTACACGGCTTTACAGAATAGGGCTTCCGTAACGCAGAACAGCGCGCTTAGACTTCTTGTAAACATACTGCGTCATTAGCAGTAAAAATACTTTTGTGTTCTAGTAGGAAACTGTCGTACTGAATTTGAGGCCGGAAAAAATGACAGGAAGTCCGTCTACTAAGATGACGAGGTTGCGCGTATCGGGAAGCGGAGCTTGCGATTTATTACGTGAATGACGTCCATAACACACTTGGGACAAACTGACCACATGGGCCCAACCTATACGAACCGTCGGCCCAAACGGCATCGGAGGTGGTGCAATTTCAAAAGCACTTGATGTCAGCCGTGGAAGTATTCACGTGTACTCATTTAATGTCCTAGCACGTGATGGAGCACGTTTGTATCCACTCCATAGTACTGATGATACTGCGGACTGCCGAGAAAGTTTGGCTACAGATTTCCGCCAGATGACAACATGGTCATAGCTGTACTCTGTACCCTATAACTCAAAATCTGAAAGTGGTAGATGAAAGAAAAAAACTGAAGGAAATATCCCTCTTGATGAATAAGCCAACGTGACAGACTTCTAACGTCGCTGTGTTCAGGAGGCAAAGAACAAGTTCCCAGCAGATATTTTGGGCAAATAAATGAGCGACATTCTAGAGTTTTGGAAGGCAAATAAAGAGAAATAAAGACGAGCTACACCTTCCCATTTTCCACTGCTCTACTTTTTATTTATTTTTTAGCACGCAGAACAATCCTTCGTCTAGTTACAGTCACACAAGATGACGTTTATAGAGACTAGGAGACCCGCAAATGTCTTCTCTGTTATGCCCTGTCGGTACCGCCGCCGAAAAAAGCAACATAGCGCACAACACGGCCGGTTCGATCGCGGACCGGAAAGATGCTGCACGAGTGATGACGTCATCTAGCCCCTTGCAAAACCGAAAGTTGCCAAGACTACCCAGTTATTTGGGATGTCATAACCGTTCACCGATTTCATTTATATTTCGCGTATTCAGCCAATGGGTGACGTGGTTTTATATTCCTTCGAAAGATTAATGACATTACATTTGGCATTGTTCGAATCCCTGCTTCATTCATCGAGCAATCCCCTATCAGGAGCTACCACGAAAAATAGTTTCGCTCCAGGGTGACTGCGCATACTCCGAAAGCAGCCAATGAGCATCCTCACGAAAACGGATCAGGGAGAAGACGTCCTCACTCTCACCTCACGGACGTTCAGGTGAAGTGAGTGCAGGAAAAAAAAACGAGGTGAGGTGAGGGGAAGTCCCAGAAAACAGGTTGAGGTGAGAAAAGTTTTAAGAAAAAGATTGAGGTGAGGTAAGGTGAGGAAAATTATCAGAAAAAAGACTAACGTGACGAAATTTTGCAGAGAGAAGATTGGGGTAAAGAGAAACCTTTTATAGCAAAAATAGATACGCCTATTAGTTAGTGAAATATACTAACATTTTAATTAATACAAATATAACCCGAACCCGCAATGGAAAAAATGGAATAGGGCATATATTCAGAATTATGGTTACGGGACATCGAGGAAGATTATCTTTAAGTTGCTTTCTTGCACTTGACGGCTTTTCGAAAAGCAAGTTTTCTTGCTTTCCCATGCAGTGTGCTTTATTTCCTCAAGTGTGACTAGCAGCACCTTTCTAAAAATCATAAAAGCTAATTCACGTAATTAAGATATGAACTGCCAATTTCTTTTGTAACACCTAGCCAATCATAATCCTAAATGACATCGTTCTCTCCTCTGATTACTTGAAAGCAGGAGGTCGTTTTGTGACACTTTGTTAGCTGTCACAAATCACGTGTGATTGTTCTGTTCAATGGTTGGTATGTTATCTGGTGGAGCCTCCCCTCTTTTAAGGTCCGAAGCTCTTACTCCCCCGTTTACTGATACGTAGAACGGGGGTTCCCCTTGCGAAAACAATGGAGGCCAAGAAAATTTCCAGGAAGAACATTGAGCTGATGTGAGGAAAAATAGGCAAAATATCTGGTGGCAAAGTCTGAGGTAAGTCCACCTCTAACAGTGAGCGGTTACTTTTGTTGAATGCGTCGCATCTTGCGCAACGATAATGCTTGCTACGTGAGATGACATTGTCCAGCTTGACTGCGCTCTTTCACTTCTGAGATGACAATATTCTACTACTCCTACTCGATGTACTTCTTGCGACATACTTGTCTGAAATTTCCAGCACGTGGACCAGCTGTCCCCTATCGGCGGTGTCGCGCGCGAAGGAGCTGTGCCATTATCGCCTCCGGGGTGAGGGCGTGTTTCACACAACGCCACCAATCGGGAGAGATCATCTGTGATACTTGGGCGTCGTCTGCTAGCATTCTTTCCTCCGTGCGTGCTAGCAGACGATGCCTAAGGTCCAACTATCACAGATGATCTCGCCCGATTGGTGGCGTTGTATGAAACACGCCCTCACCCCGAAGGCGATAATGGTACAGCTCCTTCGCGCGCGACGCCACCGATAGGGGGCAGCTGGGCCAGACAAGTATATCGCAAGCAGCACTTTATACGTGACGGACAAATTCACCTGGAGCTAGTATTCAGGAGGGTACCCTTCTGCAATCATCGTTCACCTTATCTGTTGCACAATCCGCCGCAGTCGAAAATGAACCATTTCTGGCTTTCACTGTTCCTTTAAGCAGCAACTAACCTCAAAATATTCGAGCTTCTTGGCAAGCAGTACAGAGTCCAGAGGGATTCCGCGCCGGCTACCCTGAGAGAGCAAAGAATACATTGGGGATTCCTCATGCAACAGCAACTGAGACACTTACTCTGAACTGCAGGTGGCAGCACGGGAGAGAGGAAAGAATCATTTTTAAAAGGCTCACAACAAAAACATTTCCAACGTTTTTTTACGTCACGCAAAATAACCGCAAATTGCAAACTGACAAAATATGGCACGGAGAGCGCGGGTCAACGTGGTCAGAGCAACTTAGTTGCAGCAACGGGGCCCGGCGACGTAGTCCTGGCTAGAGAGACATGCAGGGTACAGGATAGGCGGTATCTCGTCATAAAAGAAATCGTGTGACCTTCCTCTCCTACCTGTGACGTAGGACGTCTTCTGTGACGTCAGCTATACCAAGAGTGCGTGCGTGGGTGTCGAACGTTTGTTACACGCTTTGCAAAAGTGTCATTTACGTATATTTCCTGTATTCCTAGCATAGCCGTTCCGAGGGTGGGGGCAACACCGCCTAGACAGAGATAGTCTGCTTCTTCATAACGAACCCTGAGATTGGGGAAATAACACACAATACAGGAGTCTGCTTACTCTCGTCGACGTGACGTAACAACTAAGAGTCAGCCAATCAGAATCGTGTTTTCAACGACGGTAGCCAATCACGAACGAGCTTTCAGCGGTCGTCGCCATGGAGATGAACCACAGTCGTCTGCGAGCAGTGATTGAACGTCCCCGCGTACTAAATGGGAAAACATTAAAATACATCGTAAAACGGTCCCATATCTTTCTCGAGACTAATTTTCTGGAAAGCGTGTCGCACTTTTTGTCCACAGATTCGAGTCTACAGGTTCCCAAGTTAGGTGCACTTATTTGAGAGTTGTTGAATTCGGAGAAACGGCGATTCGCAGTAGCAGACGAATTCTGACTTTATATGTCCAAGTAGAGAAGGAGGGAGAGGAGGCAATAAGCGGGCCTTGGTGTTGGTGGTGGGCGCCAGATGGCATTGCCCTGAGAATTTTCCCGTGAAGCTTCGAAGGGCAGGGCGTTTATGCAACATAAAGTACTCCTTATGTGTATAGGTTGGTAAACATGAAGAGCATCTAAAAGGAAACTTTCCTGGCTCTCTCTCTCTTGTGGGAAAACACAAATTTCGCTCCTTGCAAGTGAGACTCCGCAACAAAATCACCACAAAGGTTGTGGCATATCCGTAACCTTTGGAATGTCAGGAACATGTGTACGAAATATATCGTCCCAAAACTGCGCAATTTTATTCGAACGAATTTATTATGAAGCGAGCGTTTCGCCTCTGTGAAGCGAAAGGGCACTGAAAGCAACACGCTGCTGACGTTCTTCTGCTCTTCGCATTTCGGTTTCGGTTTGGTTAATTAGTCGGGCAAAATGAATGCGAATATTGTATTCGGTATCGACGGGGTGGTTCGTGTTCAGTATGATGCTCACGTTATTTTTATTTATTTTTTTATCCTCGCGAAGTCTCCCTTTAAAGGTACCGTAAGGCGGTAGATCTCAGAAAATTTATCTACCCTCAGTACTCTTACGTCACAATGTTCGTCCAAATTGCGTTCATTGTTTAGAAAATTAAAATTCAAAATTACGGGCAACACCGCGTCAAAGTGGTCATGCGGACAACAATGGGTCTAAAGCAAAAGAAGTTGTCTACGTGGCGGCTACGTGGTCATCAGGAGAGCAAGTCAGTCGTCGGGAACATGGATCACCGTTGCTCGACGAATTGGGGATGATTTGTCACCAGACATCGCCCCGAACCGTTTTACCTCAATGTTGCTATCATATTGCAAATATTAGACGTTATCTGTCACACTTGTAACATGTTGCGCTGGGTTTACAAGCAGTGGCGTCATTGGACGAGTGCGGGGGGGGGGGGGGGGGGGGGGGGGCGCCATGTTCCTCCCGTCCTCTGCGGCACGATGACGCCAAAAACATCAGGAGCCTTCTGCGAGCACGGGGTGCTTTTTTTCTTCTTCAGAGTGTGGTGTAACATGGTTATTTATTGTGCATCGCCTGGTACAGAAAGGGATCCGTGGGGGAGGGGTACAGGGGAGGGAGGTGACGCCTACCAGTGGCGCCACGAGCCTGTTTACAAGCAACAAGCTGTTAAACTATGCCACTAGCATAAACTGCCTCGCTGTCAACTAACCATTCAACTAACCATTGTTTACAGAATGTCTGACGGCAGTGAGGAGGAGGAGGGTTCACGTTCCCCTGCCCCGGGCACAAATTGGCCTCGGGACGGCTCTGTACTAATTATTCCAATATATTTCTGCACAATACTTCCGAATGAATAGAAAAGAAAGGAACAATGCGCGATTGAGAAGCTAAATTGACGAAGCTGAGACGAACAAAATTAACTTAAAAAGGGCCGTGTGACCAGTTTTCTGCAGGATCAGGATCAGGTTCGCCTCATCCCTTTTGAATCAGGGCAGAGTTCATAAAAGAACTTCAGAGGCGTAGAGAAAAAAGAAAATAAAAAAGAACGTATAGATATCGCAGTATCAACTCCCTCTCGACGGTTTTTGCCAGGCCTCCAGGTGGCGCTTTGTCTGCTCTATGTTTAGTGCCGAGTAGTCGCCGCCGAAGCCCAATACCGAGAGCATTGGTTCCGGTTTCGGTCTTGTTTCTACCAGAGCCGGACGAGAGAATAATGTATGCTGGAGGTCCTCGTCTTCCCCGGTGTTGCCGATGGTACATTCTGCGCTGTCGGTGTGAAATAGTTGATGTCTTCTCCGACAGGTGGCGTGTTCGTTACAAATATAAGTCATTACTGAATTACTGGACCGTATTTCTTGTGAGACCAAACTTTTGCAAAATGTACACGTACACAGTTTGAGGAGAGATACAAACTGGAAGGACTAGGAAAAGATGGTGTGGCTCAGAGACGTCCGTCTCGGATTAAATGAGACGGGATGTCACCTTTCCTTATCGGGGTGACATTGACACAACCCGTCATACTTAATAGGAATCATCGAACGATCGATTCCCCAATGACTAGAGACATCTTTTCCCAGAGAAAATCGTCTCACTCGTGTAATACTCTCTCTACTATCGAATAAATGAGTATATGGTAACAGTAGAAAAGCAGTCCGTCATTTCATTTCATTTTTATTAGCCCGAAAACGCCCTGGGGGCATTACATCGGGGAAGGGGTACTAATAAAATAAAGAAAAAAATTGCACTGGTACACATAATACAATACAAACAAGAACCGACGTATCACAAAAATAATCTTGTTAGCGCGCACTCTCTTATGCTCAAAGATACAATTTCCAGTCGTGTAGTCTTCGGAATGAATGATGTTAGAACGGATGTACGACAATGTTACGAACCGTCGCTACGTAGGAAAAATATTTTATGTCAAAGTGGATAATTAATAAAGGAGATACTCGAATAAATAATCGCGACAAATGAAAGAACCGCTCTCTTCGAGGGAATGAACAAAGAGTAGCTTGAGACGTACGGCGTATTCGAGTTTCTGCCGCGGGCTTTAAATTGTACGAGCGACGTATGAAGCTGCAATGATTCGTTATACAGTGGTGATCGGGACCGGTGACTCAATAGAGTGGTTTTCCATTCAATCGTGTCACTTAACGGCAGCTCGCTCGATACGTAACCATCCTTTCACGTTCGATCGTGCAGAAAAGCTGACTCGAGTGTGCATGTTACACTGAACGTTCGTTTCTACACACTATACACGGTGCTGCACGAAAACGGCATTCCCCATTAAAAGATTGTAAACAAGATACAAAGACACGCGGGACGGAACACCTAAAAGGCCTGAGCTACTGTATACCGTTAGAAGTAACCCCGCATGAATTGCAGTTGAGATTCACATTTATGGGTAAACTGGACTGAAGATGGGTTTAGATTTGCTATCAAAACTGCTTTCTGCTCATGAACAGGTAACACAATGTTGCGAGACTCGCGAATTTCTCCTCGCGGGATATATGACAGCGACACAAAATGAACGGGATTTCCCGAGAAGCGTGGCGAATTATTGTTCGCGATGACCAATGGGAGGCAACGTCCCGCCTGTCATCTTTCATATCTTTCCCGCCCCCTTTTGATCATCTCTACTCCGGAATGTCTGCACTTTAGGTTATAAGGCGACTGTTTTTTCCTCGTAGAAAATCATTCTAATTAAACGTTGTTGTGACACTTCCAAAGTGCCACAAAAGGGCGTCGCCTCCCATTTTCAACGTGGGGGAAAGACTACCCACTCGGTAACAGCAATACGGTCGCGATATTGGAGTCCATCAGCTCGTGTGTTGCCTGATAGAGTTGATTGATTTTCGCTCCGGTCAAATGACAATCAAATGCAAAAAAAAAAAAGCTCGCTTTCCAGGTATTTTTCTCTGTCAAAACTGACTGCAAAATTAACGCGTAAGTTAAGCTTGTTTGGTGGGTGCCGCGAGTTTACCGGCAAAACCCGCAACCACTTTACGTAGAAGTTCATCCAACAGTGCATAGAGCAACTGTTTTTGCAACATTTTTGTAAAATGCATCCACATAACGTAAAAAAAAAAAAAGTAACGTTGTAGCAGTAGTAGACGTTGCGGGCATAATGCACGAGCAAGAACCAGGAAATACTCGAAACGTCAAACGGTCCTTTGGTCAACTTGTCCGTTTATTGCGTTTCGTCTTCCATTTCAGCGCTTACTGCGTTGACGGTCGTGGAAAACCCGGTGGACTAATTAAAATGTTGTCCCATCGCGAGGCAGCGAAGGAGGGCGACTCATTTGCAAATGATTGCACGTGGTATAAATAGAACGATCGATCGGGTCGATTCCACAGGTGACACATGCACTACACTTGTGCGACAAGAAAACACGATCAGCGAGCACAGTGCCAGAAAGTGCTATTCGTGTGAGTGGTGCAATCCGTGTGGGTTGGAGGCACACAACGAACCTTTCTGGAACGGCGCAATGTCCCACTGCGTGACAGGGCGACCGTCTCCGCCGGCGACACGGGGACAGTGAGCACGGACTCCTCCGCGCCCATTGGCACACTGCCGGGCTCAGGAGGAGGAGGAGACGTCCAAGGAAAACGGAGGCGCTCCTGTCGCCTGTCTTTCCACGGTCAAACACGTAGCCAGAAAAAAATATTTCGGGACGACGGAAACTTTACGTGGGGAGAGTAGCCAGCCATTAGACTTTAGCTGACCACTCTCATCCCATAACGAGAGTTTTCCTTCTCCCAATTGCACTACCGAAGGTACGATTTCGTGTGTGTGTGGGCGGGGGGTTGAACCCCCAAAAGCAGCTCAAGGAACATCGTTATCTTATAGATCGGGTGCGTTTAGGAGCTTAGGTGGTTGTGGTAAAAGGGCTCGCCACTGTCGGCATCACAGAGGTGGGCAACGTCATGACTGCCGCCATGGGGGAATGTGCGTCCTGGGCCGACTTCTAAGGGGCCGACATATGTCTATAAACGTCTGAGGAAAGGACCAATTGGGGTAAACCCGATTTCTCCTCGAATGAACTATGATAACAATCCGTGGCGTTACGTCGCGAGACAACTACGATGATGAGCGACGGTGCCACAGTGGTCGGACCTGTGGATTCATTTTGCCCACCTGATTGTTCTTTAACGATTGGCTAATCGCGTTTTCGGAACTGTTATCGCGAAGGTTTGTCGATGTATACTAAAACTCCTTAGTAACCAAATCTTTAAAGGTTTTCCATACGACAGCTTTTGTAGAGTCCAGAAACCTTTGCTGGCTCCGACTAGAGCTGCACGCTAGGTGAACACTAAGCAGCGTACTTCCGGGACCTCGTAGGCAAGCATCCCACATGTCATCGGCCATTTTCGGTCGGTACTACTCTTAGAAATACACCTAACTACCAAAGTACACTAATTCTAGCTGCTTTATCAGATAACGACCAGGTTCTCACCACTCAAATCAAAGCAAAAAAGAAGACTCCGTGTCAAGTTTGATCGTCGAAACACTGCAGAGGGGGACACATTCCGAAGTACTCGTAGCGCAGTCATTAGCTGATCAAGGGTTTGGGTCTCTCGACGCCTGCCTTATTTCGGAGTTTGGAGTTTTCTGCCGCAAAGATATCTAAGATCAAGCTGCGCCGCACCCCATTTCTTTCAGCTTCCGAGTGAAAGCAGCTTTTGAGGTTAAGGAGTTTTGGGGAACTCCTTCCCTTTTCTATCTCCGTTTTGTCTCGGGACCCAGAAGGACGAACAGCGTGCACGGGCGATTGTCTCTGCTGTGGAGAGTACTCCGTTTCTTTCTCCTTCCGGGAGCAAGCAGCTTTTGAGGTTAAGGAGTTTTGGGGAACTCCTTCCCTTTTGTATCTCCGTTTTGTCTCGGGACCCCGAAGGACGAACAGCGTGCATGGGCGATTGTCTCTGCTGTGGAGAGCACCCCGTTTCTTTCTCCTTCCGGGAGCAAGCAGCTTTTGAGGTTAAGGAGTTTTGGGGAACTCCTTCCCTTTTGTATCTCCGTTTTGTCTCGGGACCCCGAAGGACGAACAGCGTGCATGGGCGATTGTCTCTGCTGTGGAGAGTACCCCGTTTCTTTCTCCTTCCGGGAGCAAGCAGCTTTTGAGGTTAAGGAGTTTTGGGGAACTCCTTCCCTTTTGTATCTCCGTTTTGTCTCGGGACCCCGAAGGACGAACAGCGTGCATGGGCGATTGTCTCTGCTGTGGAGAGCACCCCGTTTCTTTCTCCTTCCGGGAGCAAGCAGCTTTTGAGGTTAAGGCGTTTTGGGGAACTCCTTCCCTTTTCTATCTCCGTTTTGTCTCGGGACCCCGAAAAACAAACAGCGTGCCTGGGCGATTGTCTCTGTTGTGGAGAGTACTCCGTTTCTTTCTCCTTCCGGGAGCAAGCAGCTTTTGAGGTTAAAAAGTTTTGGGGAACTCCTTCCCTTTTCTATCTCCGTTTTGTCTCGGGACCCCGAAGGACGAACAGCGTGCATGGGCGATTGTCTCTGCTGTGGAGAGTACCCCGTTTCTTTCTCCTTCCGGGAGCAAGCAGCTTTTGAGGTTAAGGAGTTTTGGGGAACTCCTTCCCTTTTCTATCTCCGTTTTGTCTCGGGACCCCGAAAAACGAACAGCGTGCATGGGCGATTGTCTCTGCTGTGGAGAGTACCCCGTTTCTTTCTCCTTCCGGGAGCAAGCAGCTTTTGAGGTTAAGGAGTTTTGGGGAACTCCTTCCCTTTTGTATCTCCGTTTTGTCTCGGGACCCCGAAGGACGAACAGCGTGCCTGGGCGATTGTCTCTGCTGTGGAGAGTACCCCGTTTCTTTCTCCTTCCGGGAACAAGCAGCTTTTGAGGTTATGGAGCTTTGGGGAACTCCTTCCCTTTTCTATCTCCGTTTTGTCTCGGGACCCAGAAGGACGAACAGCGTGCATGGGCGATTGTCTCTGCTGTGGAGAGTACCCCGTTTCTTTCTCCTTCCGGGAGCAAGCAGCTTTTGAGGTTAAGGAGTTTTGGGGAACTCCTTCCCTTTTGTATCTCCGTTTTGTCTCGGGACCCCGAAGGACGAACAGCGTGCACCGGCGATTGTCTCTGCTGTGGAGAGTACCCCGTTTCTTTCTCCTTCCGGGAACAAGCAGCTTTTGAGGTTATGGAGCTTTGGGGAACTCCTTCCCTTTTCTATCTCCGTTTTGTCTCGGGACCCAGAAGGACGAACAGCGTGCATGGGCGATTGTCTCTGCTGTGGAGAGTACCCCCGTTTCTTTCTCCTTCCGGAAGCAAGCAGCTTTTGAGGTTAAAAAGTTTTGGGGAACTCCTTCCCTTTTCTATCTCCGTTTTGTCTCGGGACTCGGAAGGACGAACAGCGTGCACGGGCGATTGTCTCTGCTGTGGAGAGTACTCCGTTTCTTTCTCCTTCTAGGAGCAAGCAGCTTTTGAGGTTAAGGAGTTCTGGGGAACTCCTTCCCTTTTCTATCTCCGTTTTGTCTCGGGACCCAGAAGGACGAACAGCGTGCACGGGCGACTGTCTCTGCTGTGGAGAGTACCCAGTTTCTTTCTCCTTCCGGGAACACGCAGCTTTTGAGGTTATGGAGCTTTGGGGAACTCCTTCCCTTTTCTATCTCCGTTTTGTCTCGGGACTCGGAAGGACGAACAGCGTGCATGGGCGATTGTCTCTGCTGTGGAGAGTACCCCGTTTCTTTCTCCTTCCTGGAGCAAGCAGCTTTTGATGTTATGAATTTTTGGGCAACTCCTTCCCTTTTCTATCTCCCTTTGTCCCGGGACCCGGAAGGACGAACAGCGTGCATGGGGGATTCTCTCTGCTGTGGAGAGTACCCCGTTTCTTTCTCTTTCCGGGAACAAGCAGCTTTCGAGGTTATGGAGTTTTGAAGAACTCCTTCCTTTTTCTATCTCCGTTTGTCCCGGAACCCGCAAGGGCGAATATCGTGCATGGGAGACTCTCTCTGCTGTGGAGAGTACCCTGCTTCTGTCTCCTTCCGGGAGCAAGCAGCTTTTGGAGGTTATGGAGTTTTGGGGAACTCATCCCTTTTCCGTTTGTCCCGGAACCGGAAAGGACGAACAGCGTGCATGGGCGATTGTCTCTGCTACGGAGAGCACAACATTTATTTCTCATGGTAGGTACAAAATGGTATGATAGATACGCTACGGATAAGGCATGATATCACGAGGGTGTTAGCGGTACGGTAACGTCGTACCGTTACCGTACCTACCTGAACCAATCGCAACATTGTGTCACTCACAATGCTGACTGGGTGCTGTAGATACTGTACAGCAAGACCGTCTCAAGGCAAGCGCGGGGCCCCGTGCTCTGAACCGATGCGGGGCTGATATAAAAATGGAATCATGACCTGAGTGGCGTTTGCGCCATAAAACACCAAATCATCTGCGACTTAATACAACAATAATACTTTGTTGTGCGACAAAATATTTAGTACCTTATTTCACTACACTTTTGTGCGCTCTACATGATGGTCTACTGTAAAACCCTTTTATTTCGCGGGCTCTGGACTGTCGCGAATTTTAAGGGCACGCGAAAATTTCAAAACAGAGGAGGAGGAGCTCGAGGAGCTCGCGAAATTTAGTGGTCGCGAATATATCCCTGTTACTCGATTCGCGAAAATTTAGGGCCGCGAAATTGAAGGGTTTTACGGTATTTTATACAGATTCAAAGAGTATAAAACTGCTGGTCAGCGTTAGGTACACCGTTACAATCTTAAAGCCAGTTTTTTTTTTTTCTAACAAGCTCCGAAATGATATCTGATAACCAACAGGTTCTGGTATTTCCTTTGCGACCGAGAGCACTGCAGTGCCGCTCTCTGGTGTAATGGATGCGTTATTTTCCGCTTTCGACAGTGATGTTCGCCCGAGGCGCGGAGCATGGTGTGGCCGCACATGCCTAGAGCACGCCCAGACACGATGCTGCCGACGGTTTGCTGACACTCTCTAGATATGATACGACATAGAGTATAGCAGTGATTCAAGCTCTGCTGCCACTTTTCGCAGAAGAAAGCTAACACGAGATTCGCAGGGAGGGGTATATATACCGAAATATTTAGCGACACCGACCAAGTCTTCCCAACTCGGACGTCAAATTCCTCTGACACGCTCTTGTCCCGTTTATTAATATCGTCGTTATTTTGTAGAGATTTAGGCGTACCCATCACTTATCTATTACGATAGTGGCGTAAAACGTTTATCGCTATCTCGTTTGATTATCAATTACCAAATTAACGACGTATGTCCTTTCAATATGCCAATAATAACAATTACTTTGTATAATATTATCCCGAGAACACGTACAACCCAAACATTTTTCCACAGAAATGCGAGGTGGCAAAGGTGACAAAGGTTCCCACCTGTTCCAACTCTCGTTTACTTCGCATTTTATTAGCGAGAATGACAAAAGTAAACGGTTCGTAGGGAGAAATTAAATCATTTCGTACGAATTGACGGACTTGCCGCAATTTTTTCCCGCTTCAGCTACGTCTCGATCTGTCCGTAGATCGGCTGCATATGCAGTTGCGAGAATTGTGATGCTGCGCACCATTTGGGGTTTTCGATTAGCGCTTTTTCCTAGCGGCGGACACTTTGCTCGAAAATAGGACCGGGCCAAAAATAGAATCTCCCCTGAGCCAAATACAATGGATGGCACTTGCCTTCCTCGGCGAGTCTTCCTCCTCTTCCGGGTAGCGGTACTTCTGAAAAAATAAATAAATAAGTAAAAATAAATAAAATAAACCACCTATCACTGGACAACCTGTTCCACAACACTTGCAGTGTTGGGCGGAGAGGCATGACCCCACGTGGGAGCCATACACTTAGGGTTGATTTTTTTCGGGTTTAACCAGATTGCGCCCGATTGTTCCCTCCCGAAACATTTTCGGACCAATTCGAGATAAACGCGATTTCCCCCGGAATTGTAATCACGTATCACGTCCACGATTTAGAAGCAATCTGTGCACCACACGTCTGATGAAAATATTATCCGAGCGCAGCAATAATAACCAATGCGAAGCACATTCATACATTCGTAGTTACGACATGTGGTGTTTGTGACATAAATCGCGAGGAATGCATGTTTCAACAATATGTGCACCCTTAACTAAGGGCCGCTTGCTGAACAGAAAGAAGAAGTAGCTCGATAACACTCGATTTCACTTGTCAAAAAAGCATCCCATCTTTTTTTTCCCCGAATCCGGTGAAGAAACCGGAAAAATGAGACCGTGTCTATGGCTAGGGGTGAGCGGTTATATCCGCATTTAGTCATTTCTTGAGGGAACAATAATGAAAAATAGGATGTTGTATCGAGTAACCCGTATGGTTTGGAAACGCAGTACTCTTTCATTTAAGTAATCAGTAATTTTGATAGATGAGTTGGGAGACTGGCACTTGGGGAACATGGAACTACAGCCTACGAAGGGGTCCTCGTTTCAAGGGAGAGAAGCACAAAGTGAGGTTAGATACGACACCAGGAAACTGGACAAAAAGATGCGAGCAGAGAAGGTTCCGTCATATATAACACGGACACAAAGTGGCGGGATGTTCTGAGGCTGGAACCACATAGAAGGGACAAAGAATTAGGCTGCCAAGTATATAACATGTGGCGAGAAAAGTAACGAGAAAAACACAAAGATTCGGGTATCAGAAACTAGATACTGGGAAACCGTCAATCGAAGTGTATAGTAAGTCAGGTCGGAGGCAATTTTCGACAATATTCCGGAATCAGAGACAAAGCAAGTGGCATAGGTGATTAACAGGAAGAGGATGGAGACGGGACAGATGGGACCTTATGGGAAGCATTACGTTTTCCAAGCGATAGAGACCAAGTTAGCGCTGAAAGCAGGACGAAACACGAAGGGCCGACTCGATAATTGGAGGTGTAGGAATAATTTTGTCAATTACAATCCGCGCACAGGTAGCAGTAAATGATCGTTCAAACCGTGATGTTTCAATTCTATAGGCGACGCCTACTGCGCGCTGCCTATGAGAAAAGGAGACTGCGAAGGATGTACTATTCACATTATGGGAAGCACTAGGTTGGCCAAACGATACATGAAAGCAGTACAGGAAACAAAGAACCGGTTAAACGAATGGTTGTACAGTGAACCCTAGTTATTATGACCATGGTCGTTCCCGAAAATTTTGGTCATAATGCGGAATTGTCATATTAACGGGGGGGGGGGGGGGATTTGCAGAGGTTTCACTGCATTGTGCCCCAGGAGTATGGTCGTAAAGCGCGTATGTCAGATTATCGGGGGTCATATTAACGAGGGTTCACTGTATATAGGAATAATAGAGATCATCACATTTGTATATGGGTATTTTTTTCGACACAGATTTAAAGAGCAAACTATTAGAGCTGCATAAATTTCATTTTCGCAGGTGGGGTATGTGCAGCCATGCGGACATATAGCAGTATAGCGTATGCAACTGCTGGACAACTAATGAGCTAAAATTGATTAATTAACTTCTTAATTAGAAGCTTCCTGGGGAATACGGGATAGCATTGGGGCCATTCATTATTCAAATCCATCGTCATTATTAAACGCCCTGAGAAGCGAACGTACCTCGAGATATAAATTCCCGCATGTTGCTACGCAAAAACCGAAACTAGAACTACGCGCCACTCGAGCGCAGAAAGAACGATAGCAACTCCACGTGAGAGGGCCACATGCTTCGGAACGACGGAGGTGATTGGAGTAGGTGCTAATCTGTTGGCCAGATAGACCGCCCTCCGGTCGAGATAAGGCCACGGTCGCGTCGTTTCTGCGCTGGAGAAGCGCGTAATTCTGGTTTCGCTCATTTGCGTAGCAACTAATTCGGGAATTATTATCTCAAAGTACGTTGCTTCTGAGGGTGTTTGACAAGGACGATGGATTTGAATAATGAATGGCTCCAATTCTGTTATCTCGTATTTCGCAGAAAACATCGAATTAGTAAGTCAATTACTGAATCTTTTGTTGCCCGCCTTGCCGTATGACGCACCTGCGAAAACGAAATTTATGCAGCCCTTATAATTTTTTGTTATAAAGAATCCGCGTGGGAAGAAAAAAGAAAAAAACTGTATAGATGGGGAGTAGTAGGTGATTCTGGCACCCTTCTAATCCTGTTTTCCCTTGTTTTATTTTTATTTTTTTCTCTTTTTCGGGCTACATAGCGAAGTGGAAAAGCAGCAATATACAATCCAATCGAAAGGGCCGTCACAGTGCACCATCCCTTGCACTAGTGTGCCTCTAACTGCTATACGGGCTACTGTTGATGAAAGTTTGCAACGTAACATTTTTGCCGCGTAAATGTTTTTCGAGGACCGCGGATGTGCGGATCAATCTTATCCGCGCTAACTATGGCATGGCTATGACCAGTGTAAGACAACCACAACAGAGTAGGCAATTATTTTAATGCCGAAGCGAATAACTGTATAACCGGACACACGCAGCACAAGTACGGATAAAAACGACACGGAAGGAAAAGAATACGCTCACTTCGTTTTACCCGTCTCTTGCAGCTTCAGAAGGTCTGGAGGAACCGTATCCATTCCATTCAGAATGTGAATTTATACAATTGCATATTCGATTCGGAAATTGAATTCAATATAAAATTATTCGCTTCGATATTGGAAAAATTGGAAAAATTGCAATATTCGCACATGCGTGCAATACAAACATGTTCCACGTTTCCTCTAATAACGGGTGACGCAATGGCATTCTTTATTAGATTCGACCGCAGTTACTGTAACTGGAAAGGTGTATAGGGTCGTTCCACGGAACCGCCGGCAACTGGATGAAAAGCTGCACAGTCATCTTGAATTGAATCTGCGTTTGAGGCACAAGAGCAAACGTGACTCGAACCAGCAACCTGTTTGTCTGGGTAGGTTGACTATGCCCTTTTTTTTGCCACACTGTTTCAGCACTACGTAACGCCCGTTAATTGAAGTAATGTCCGAAAACAGGACAACTAGCTGAGAAGGAATCCGTCGTCTTTTCTCTCGACTTTTGGAGATGAGGAGCAAAAATATCAACGCCGCGTAACAGCCAAGGAGCGTGGGTCTCCTCGAAATTCAAATAACTTAGCAAAAAGCTAATGTGTGCACCACCACGCATGCATATAGCCACGTTTGGATCTAGACCTTCCCTTTGGGGAGGGGGGTAACCCCTCAGGAACTGCCCCTGTGCATGAACCGTAGCTATTTCCTCATCTGAGGAAATCGAACCTTGTTTCGCTGAGAGGAAACATACCTGACTATGCTACAACCCATAAGCGTCAAAGAGCTTCGTATTTTCCTTTTTATTTTTATTCCCTCTCCTCTCCGGACAACGCGCAGATGACAAGTGATGCGCGCGACGCGTCGTCTGCTTCGAGTACCAACCTTCAGTTTCCGTCCAACACCGGACGGCGGGGAAAAAAATAAAAATAAATGAACGAAGGAATTTTCCCGGTCAGCTGTTGTGGGAAGTTATAATGGCTGCTCACCGCGGAAGCCCGGCAGCACGAACAGTCGAGCGTCAGTTTGGAAGGCGACGCCGCCGCCGCCTGCTGCTCCATGAGGCGCTTTCGCCGTTGGCGCACCTTGCTGGGCATCGCGTACACATAGCTGGAGAAGCGGCGCCGGGAATGGCGCACGATGCTCACCCAGTCGATCATCTCAAAGCCATCGGTGGTCGCTCAAAAACCACGATCGATGTCGTCCGCACCTGTTGCACGTTCGCCATCCACACTACAACAACAACCTCCACACCTCGGAGAGAAACAATCCTCAATGGCGCCACGGCTACAACACACGCTACCTGGTGCTGATCGCGAGAGACGATCGAAACAAATGGGCGCCACCGCAATTTTTCTCTTCTCTTCGTCTCAATATAAGACACTTTGCCCGTCGCATCCAAACCAGATGCGTTTATTGGAACGAGGCAAAACACAAAAACACAAATTCATGCAGTATTATGTGCCAAGCAAATCATACCTAAATCGAAAGATTATGTTCTCGATTACCCACCTTAAAATAAAAAGGTTGCGTGTCGAAGTTGTTCCTGATGCTATGCAAAGCAGAAGTTGCTGCATGTTTTTTTTTTTCTTTTTTCTTTTTTTTTGGTTGCAACACTGGCTTTACATTTGACTGGATGCACTACATTACCACAGAGAGATATTACCAGCACTACCCCCACACGCACCTTTTTTTCCCCTCATATGAATGCATCTCGTACGATTATACACTGCAGCAGATAGGTGAGATGAGCATCACCCCCACAACGTGGGATTCCGCGTCTACTAAGCAAAAATCCCTGATCCTAACAGAAGTCTCTTCTTGGCTCTATGTTCTCAAGCTTCATTTCTTTCGCAACTATCTGTCTCGGGCACAGGGGCAGCTGGGATACCAAATTTTACGAGAAAAAAAAAAACTCAAACCAGCTCAGAAGGAAGTGACTCAAAAGACTTCCGAGAGTGTACCATGTCGAACATTCCACGCGTGCCAAAACATGGTGGCCCCACCAGGAACATTCCCAGTAAGGCCCATGGTCAGGAATAGGGGTCACGGATGATTCCGTAGTGAATAAACTTCCAAACCAAAATGTCAATTAGGACTTTATGACAACACATGCGCAGAAGAGGGACTTGCCATAGACTGTGGTCGCCAGTAACGTCTCATGACGTAAAGCCACGAGTCATTATTTTGGCTATCAGCAGTGAAGCAGCTTGTAATGCATCCTACTATGAAACAGTGATATACCATAATTCCACGCGTATTAGCCGTGGCTTATGCACGATTTTTTTGTTCTTCTCACGGGCGCTCTGCGGCTTATCCACCGGTGCGGCTTATCTGATTACCATTTTTCCTCGGTATTTTCCCCATAAACGAAAGGGTCGACAGTGTCTCTGGAACAGCACTGCCCTTCCAATGCACAAACAATGTGTAACAGGGGCGCGTCAACATTAGAGTACATTGAGTACTGTTCAAATAGCATTAGCTATTCGACTGGAAGTTTCAAATATACTTTCACAACTCCAGATACCAAAGTGAGTGGGCCGGAACTGTGAATTGGATGTTGTCTTAGTGTGCCTTCTGCAATTTTTGCTTCATATCACTAAGTCACTATGCTACATATATTTTCACCGTGCAGTGTACTGTCGTTGCGCAATCAAATTTACAAAACAGTAGGAGAAAGCGGCTGCGGACGGCAGATACGATCCTTGCGTCACGTCGAGAAGTCATTGTGCCTATCTTCTTTATTTATGTATTCTGAGCTCACACGCTGCTTATACCCTATTATAAACCACAAGCGCAGAGTAAGAAAGACGGGAGGTGAAACTCTTCATGGAAGCAACCAGGTAGAGTCAATTTCGGAGAGGGAGAAACGCAGTTCCCGACGCCTCGCAACAGATGGCGAAGCGCTGGTGCTCCCATTGTTTTTGCGCGTTTCCATAGAAACATACGGGAAAACCGGGCACTTTTCTAGCTTTATGGCGGCTTCCACCGTGCTTAACAGATAAAAATCTAGTAACAAACGCGTATAATGGTTGCGTTTACAACACATATCCGCACAAGACATATCCAGGTGTGAGCTGCATGGCACGCTTTGTTTTCTGCAATCTACGAGAAAAGAGACTGCTCTGCGGGCTCAGATGAGCAGACGACGGGCGGGTGTGCCGAGCAGGGAAACGTAGGATGGCAACAGAGAACAGACGGGCAGCCAATGACCGCCGAGCCACAGCATCAAATGACAGTAAGATTTTTCCGCTCCGCCCTACAGATGGCGCAGGACTCCGGTGCTCCAGTCTCCACGGACGAACCGCTTTGCATTTTGGTTTCGGTTTGGTATTGTCATCATTTATGAATTAATTACTCGCACAAAATGAATGCAAATGTTGTATTCGGTATCAAGGGAGCGGTCCGTGTTCGGTACGATGCTCACCTAAATTTTTTCGAATCCTCGCGAAGTCTCCCTTTAAATAAAATAACAAGGTCTTCCTTTAAGGAGACTGTAGCAGCCATTCCAGTCGATTTCCAAACTGTGCTATCGTTTTATTCCCGCTTGACCACTGACCACGGTATCGAAAATCCCACGTGAAATACTGGCGCAGTTTGAGAGCTATTCGATGGAACACGCGACAAGAGCAGACGCCGGAGTACCCTCTCTGGAAAAAGGCGAAAACGTCATTCCCCACTAGGGTTGCCACCAGGCCAGTATTATACCGGCAAGGCCGGTTATTTGCTCGCTTTGCCGGTTGCCGGTAGGAAGGTGATACCGGCAGCGTTTTGCCGGTATTTGTTGCTCAATACCTTTTCACAAGGGCTTTTGCGAGGTTTTCGCTTCAACATTCCGCTACAGCTTGAATAAATCTGGAGCAAAGTCCCAACTCCGCAGTCACCAGTCGTTTTCTTATTTATTCATTATTATTATTATTATTATCATTGTTATTCATCAAGTCTTGTGTTCGGAGGGGTCAAGATCAGTGGTTGTGCAAAGCTATTGGTGGTTGTGTCGAGCCAGATTGAACTTAGGTCGTATACAACCATCATGATATCTCCTCCTGCAAAGAAGGGTTTGTGTGCATCGATGCGTTTTTCAGAGTAAATAACAATCCCGTTGCTCCAATACGATCCAGTGTACCGTTCATGGCTGTTTATAGCAATTTCTAACATCAATGATCCAGCCACACACAGGAACTTATGTTTCCTCGTATTATCTCTCTGTCTCTTCATCCACCCCTCACCCACTTTCCCTTTCCCGCGAGCATTTCCCCTTTCCCTCTATACCACCTCCTCTCCCTCAGCCGGTATTTTTCACTACGAAAGGTGGCAACCCTATTCCCCACACCACCAATCAGAGCATGGCCTTGAGAAAAGGGATGCTGCGGCCGTGCGGGTGTATGGACGGGACCTTTCTCCTCTAAGCGAGGCCCTGTTACTCTTCCTGTTAGGGAGTGACATCACGCGGATCTCGTTGTCACCGGAGCCTCCGCAGCTGCGGAAGCGGCGCCAATCTTTAAAATATGTCTATTTAATATTAATATTATTATATATAATATATATTACTATATTATATTATATATTATATTGACGAAGACAGTGCCACTGTCAAAACGTCGACCCCTTGCCTATTTTACTTTTTAACGTCTCCCTTTGTGATAAACTAGTGCTTGTAACTTCCCTAAAATCTGTTCCTGCGTCTTCTTTTGCAACTTATTATATTATATATATATATATAGTTGAAATAAATGGGAGACAGAAGACGAAAGTAGGGGAAGTAACAAAAAAAAAGGGTTTATTAAAACTTAAAAATTATACAAGTTAGGGATGATGTCTACGTTACGGCGGAAGCTCCGCCTTCTTCGGGACGAAAGAGCTAAATGCGGATTCAGACGCCAAACATAGTCGTGTCTGTTTCATAGATGGGTTTCCGGACGTCCTTTTATAAAGATGTGTTTCAAAGGCCGACGCATGCGTAAGTGAGGAATGCTTTTACCTCGCAATGCTGAAAGGAGCCCGTGATTGGAGGACTGTTCTCCCACTTGCACGCAATCTGGAGCGTTTCCGCCGTCTTCTGCTGAATGCTCTTGCTGTCATCCAGGAGGGTGATCTCGTAGAATTCTTGAATATCTGGAAAAAAAAAATTGGGGCGAATAAGGTGCAGGTCCACTGACCTTTTTTTTTCCCCAATTTTTTTAGGCTTGAAGACAAAAGTCTCTTCCTCGGCTGAAGCAGACCACTTTCCCAACTGTCTGAAGAACTCGTTTTTTTCCCTTTGACCGCAGATGTTTGGAACCACTTACCCGCGGATGTTGTCGCATGTGACACCCTGCCATCTTTCGCTAAGGCATACAGTATTGTACATAATATTGTACTATGGTATAGTATTGTATTAATGTATTGTATAGTACATGTACATATATATATAGTATATGTGTAGTACACAGCAACTCATAAAACACAGTATTTTTTAGCAACTACTTTTATAATAATGTAGAGTGTTACTTCTACTCTTATGTATTGTATGTATGTATGTTGTATGTATATGTATTTCTTCTTTCTATTTTTTTTTGTATTTCTTTCCTTTTGTTCAAGATGTTCCAACGATTTGTATTTGGAAAATGCCCCTTCTTCTACAGCACTATGCCAGAAATATCGCAAATAAATAATAAACTGCCTATGCTCATGCGTGTGGCTCCCACGACCTGGGCCCAGACCTCCAATTTGTCGTAATCCACGTTACATGCATCAATTGGCACATGATTGGCCACGAGCTGTTGCGGGATAGCCAATAGCGACGTTATTTGGAATCGCGGTCCACCAAACACGTGTTTCACATGCCGCAGTGCGACATTTGGAGTGTGACGACTTTAAAGATAACGATAACGTTTTCTACGTGAGAGTTCAAGAATCAAGAACGCTCTCGACGGATGAATTGTTGATGAATCTCTCCAGGTATGGTGTAGGCCTAAGCGAAGGAGGGCACTGCAAGAGCACAGTGGGCATAACCACCAGTTCTTTGGTGGTTTTACCATTGTATACCTACGTGCACTCGACTGAATGAAAGCACGTTGGGCAAGATCTTGTATGTGACGTCCAGCCCATTTTGGGCTTCAAATTTCCCAACAGCCAGTGTCGTTTACAACTACGCACATTAACCCCTTAGTGGGATTTGCTATATGTGCAACATCCTTATCGACAAGCTTTCGTTGAATCGATTTCAATCATGCAAGGAAGAGTGCTTGAACAGTAATTTTTCCCTGCATTGGAAACTTTACCTTACCCCACCTTTTTCTTTTCTAGGCATGCCAGTACCTCGTTTTTTATCCCGAGTGTTCCGTTTGCTGGATAGTTCGCACAACATACCAGCACTAGTTCTGCGGCTAATGTAAAACTTGGTTGGTTTGGGAAAGCCGTAAACAAAGCACGTTTTGAAATAGTGTCTGGTTTCCCGTCGGAAATGAATGCAGAAATGCCCACCTAGCAACGCTTGGAACAGACGACTCTTGAATATGCGAATCACTCGCTCAATGGCCGAACGTAGCTGCTTGTCCTGAGGCTTGTTTAACCGGCTGTGATACTCTTCGAGCAGCTCCAAAGCCCGATGTGCTTCTGCAATGGACAAATGTGCAACCATTACCAAAACAGGGTTCACATCTTGTAACTGGAGGCATGTTTTCCTCCTTTTGATTCAATACCCAGTCTCTGCTATAGCCTGGGAATCGCCGATCTGCCGCACTTTTGTATGGTACAACTTTGATCCTCCAAATTATAGCGAACCCGCAAGCAAATCTCGACATGCAAGGAATACTGTTTGAGATTACGCTGGCGGGGTTGTAGCTTTCCATCATTGCTCCGTGTGATCTGCCTGTAGTAATGCAACTCTTTGCGACTACAGTTGGATATGACGTTTATGCAGTGTCCCATCAATGACACTGCGACACCGTGACGCACTGGTTTGTCCACTATCCGGCCCTTATGCCCTGTAAGCGGTGTGCTTCACAGCAGCTGCCTTGGCAGAAAAGCAGAGAGAGGCAAACTCGCTTACCGTAAAGAGAACGACTGCAGAACATTTTTTTCCAGTTGCTGGATTATTCGATTACAAATGAAATGATCTTACCACCTTGTTTACGAACTGGCATGGCCGTTGTCAAAGCCACGGTCTAGCGTCGGTGTTCAGCGGGGCACATTCGAACGATGCTTGTCACCCTGCTAACAACACGAAGGCAGCGTATCCAGGTGAAGTAATCTGGCAACGGCAGTCACAGCTCGCCAACAATTTGCCGTCTCCCGGTTCCGTAGAAAGAGAAGCGCTATCCGGCGGTACTAGAAACCAATATGGCGGCACCCAAGTTCTATCACGTGGCCTCGATCGACGAATCGCAATTTTGAGCGACGGTGACTGCTCCCGGATTGGTCGTTGCCCCGTACGCGGTAGTTCGATTGCAGAAGCGCATCGGTCACACAGTCTTCACTTACCTATAAATTCAATTGTATTCACTTCCTTCGTCCTTCACTTTAAAACTGAATAAAAGTCACATCGTTTGACCGATTGGAAACCTGTTTTGAGCGAATGACTGCCCATGTGATTCTGCGCTATAGGCGCTTCCCACTTTGTAGGGCTAAACCCATCGCTTTTACGAACTATGCTCACGTTTCATGCAATTGCTTCAATTGCTCATGCAATTGAAAATTGTGTTGCACAGATGATATTTTAAGGAAACCGTCATGCAGATCAGGTACGTTCTAGGACATGCAGAGGAATTCAGTATTAACGGAAAGAGACCTTCATATGATCCAAGCTTGTAATTGGTTAACTCAAAAGAAGAAAAGTTACTGAGTACTAGGCAAGACGACACAGAAAAAAGTAATAAATACTCAACTTTTAAAAGTATTTGGTTAGAATAGTATATACTCATAAAAATAACTCGCTACTTTGAAGATGCTATCCAGTTACACTTTGTGAAATTTCATTGCGAATATACAAATAGAGTGAAGATAAAAGCAAATACTTGTTCGGATACTCTTGTTTTCCGGCAATATCTGCTTTGTGCATGCTCTCTTCCGCGGACATCTCGCATGAAATAGCGGACGCCCAATATCATGCTCAGAGGATGAGCCAAAAACTGTTCATTTCAAATATGAACATTTATAGTCGTCCTCGTTTTTTTTACTGTATAAGACAACTGTCCTTTCCCCCTTCTACACACCTCGAACATTCACCAACATGCCCTCCAACACAACACATTGTTCTATGGCGACCGCGGCCGGGTAAAAAAGAAGAAAAAAAAGATAGATGACGAAGGAGAGGAAAGGGAGTAATTAGGAGCAACTTACGAAATGAGTGCAACTTACGGCCAAAAAATATTTGAGTCACGATACCAAATACTGACTTTAAAAAGCATTTGAAAGATACGAAAGTAACTTCAGCGGGGTATTAAATTATTTACAAGGCTGAGATCTCTCTAGCGGTCTCTCTAAAATGTGTTGGAACACTTTCCCCATGTAGATGATGTTACAAGCGATCCCAGAGTGCCATGCAGTTCAGCGTCTACTCAATAGCCCTCTCCCTCTTTGTGAACAAATGGCGCTATAGCAGAGCCGTTATAGTGTTCCACAGCGCCACCAATTTGGTAGAGTTGAACTACGCTCGAAGCCAGAGGCGAACAAGGTCGCGCCCGAAAGCCACGGCCTTGAGGGGATTACGATGGTCCCTCAAAGGGACGAGACCTTCGGTCCTACTTTTCTTCCAATAGGATGCAGCGAACAAGTCCCCATTCGTGGAACCAGGTCCTCCACCTTCCGATTAGTTTCGGTTTCAGTCTGTCTACCAACGTCATGATGACGTTTCTCGGGTAGAGGTCTTATAGGCCGATAGCCGAGAACTTGCTGTAACTTCCTTCAGCCTTATCAGAGTTATGCCCTAGCCTTTCTTATATCATAGGAAAATCACAACAAAATGCACTGTGGTCCCCATGTCCTTTATGTTTATTGCATTATATATTAATATTATTACAAAGAAAATTGCATAATATGTGACCGGGCAGGGGCGGATTTAAGGGTCTGTCATGGGGGGGGGGGGGGGGGGGGGGGCGTATGTCTCTTATATTAGTACCACAGGAAAGCTTTTTTATTATTATTTCTTTGCCTCGCATGTGTACGCATTTCTCATGAAACTACCTCGGTATAGGAACATATGGGCCCTGATCTTGAACTTTCACATAACGATCGTTACCGCGCTCCAAAATCGTTCTGGAATAACGACAAGTTCAAGATCGGGCCCATGGTCTTGGAACAACCAAGACCGTAGACCATGATTGATTTTTTTTTTTTATATATATCAAGTATGCACTTAATCGTGTGAAACAGGCCCGCGATATGTCACTGCCTCAGGCCCCGCACTCCCCTAGCATCGGCCCTGGGTACAACCGCGTATAAAGACAAGAACACTACACGGGCCACATTCCCCCATATATCTACAGTGCTGCACTGCCTGTACCACAGAAGCCTGTCCGCGGCGTAACCTGTACCTTATCGCCTCACCACTCGACCAGGCGGCGCTGCCGATGCGACTGACAAAATCGGAACATTTTTGGCGTCACGATCACATTCTATTCTTCATAATACTCCAGAACGCTACAAAAATAAATTTTGTTCGAACTTCGTAAATCGCTTCTTGCTTCATTAGTGACGTCACATGTTTACGCCAGGCGGCGCCCATACGTAAACATGGCGGCATGCGTTTGTTTTGGGTGGTTCGTAAGTTAAGTTGTAGAAGAAATAATGACTGGAGCGATAGCGTTCGCTTCCCCCGACCGCGTCCCTAAAGGTGCAGTTCTGCTCACGAGACAGCAAGCATTGGAACATCACTGGGAACTAATTAGTAAATGGAAGCCAACAAGCGAGATGTAAGAACGTGCTCTATATAGTTACCGGCGAAACGTTTTTAAGGCGGAATCACTTCTTCAGAAGTCTATAGGCGATTTTCGTTCGCACAAGACACGTGAACGCTCTAAATGATCACCGTAACATTGGTACTGGCGTGTTCTCTTACCTTTTCTCTAGTCAATGACCTATTTTTTAGGGGACAAGGTTGAGCCGTTGATTTTTAATACATTATGGTGCGTCCCGAACATGTGCTGCGATCTCGATAGTGTGTCGCGCAATAAAATATTTGCGAATTCGGGGCTCAATACAAATCAACGGATAGCCCTGGAATTCTACAAGATGTGTCGTTGACGAGGGTAATACAATGAGAACTCGCCAGTACCTCTGTTTTGACGATATTTTACGCCGTTTCTGAGGGGGGTGTACGAACAAACTTTCTCCATTGTCTAGCGCAGAAGTCATTCCCCCTTAAGGAGTGCACGCAGGCCCATTTTATCCTGAAATCCTCGTAGAGTGAAAAAATTTGCGTTCTGAACACTTTATCCCCCTGATAGGTTCCCCCTGAGGGCTGGTAGCGGCATATCAGCGAGCGCCGTGGGCATCAGCAGCATGATCATCCACAGCATGTTCCGCAAGCACTACCGTCTCCAGAGCTTCGCCCGCGCATCAACCTACCTGCCCAGTGTTGCCCTCCCCATGATTGGGGCCTTCCTCTCCCAACACCTGGTGGCCTCTGACATCATCTTGTTGAACACCCGATGTACGGCGTGCTTGCAGAGCAAGGGCATTGCCCAGCAGCTGTTCTTCGGCCTCCTCTACCCCGTGGTGACGGGTCCCGCCCTCTGCATAACGTTCGCTCTGCGTTACAACACCTACGCCCTTCCACCCCTCAAGACCCACTATGGCTCCATCATCCAAGACGCCCTGATGACCGTGAAGCGCAGTGCCACCATCGTCACCATCTTTGGATTACAGGCGGCCGTTGCGTTTCTCCTGCTTCACATGCAGATGCGCAGCGTTTTAAAGCTGCACAGCAGACACTATCTTGGTGAATAACATTTTTTGCAACAATAAACGGATAGGTGGATAGACTCGGTTATGGTGGCAATAAATGCCTCGTGGGCCAAGGTAGGGGAATTGGGTACTTCTGCAAGGGGGCCTGCTTTGAATTATAATAGTTTGGTGCCTTACATCTCGAGGTGATTACGATCACAACTGCAGCATGCTCTACACATCACATTCACTGAAGGAGTCAAGGGGAGGGTGTGCCCCCCTCTCTCTCCAGTGCGTGCTAGAGGTCAGCTATGGCCATCGTTCTTACACAAAAGGGCATGTTAGTTGTTGCACGATCCACTGCAGAAAAAAGTATTAATGGCAGCACCTATTTTGCAGCAGGGTTGGAATTCAGTAAGCAGACACTGATCATGAATGCTCCACTGAACGGCTTAGAAGGCCAGCCTGAAGACACAGCGTCCCTGAAGAGGCTGGAACATTCGAAAATTTTCGAAGGAAGATATTTTCATGAGAGAAGGATAGACAAAAAGACATCCATTTACTTTTGCCATTCACTTTTTTAAGTACATTTCTGGCACGCTAACAATCATCACTCGCAAATGTAGAGTACACAAAGCCAACCACAAGGTGACCTTGGGGCTTGGACTTGAGTCAGCCTTTATGGGCCTACAAAATCTCTCTCCATATTTTTTTTTTCTCTCAAAACAACATTCCCACCTGGCAAGTCACTCCTGGTCAGAACAATTGCTTTTCGAGCACATTTCAAACAAAATTCCAGATCCGTACAGAGACTGCTTCTAGTACACAAATGGTCTAGTCCTCAAATGCCGAAACTAAATTATTGTACCTCTTCAGATAGTTGGTTTCATGCAACGTGTACGGCAGTTAATGACGTTAACTACGACTTTCAGCGTATTTGAGGAAGGAACCCCTTTGTGAAACGAAGGATTTTATTTTTATTCTCTATCAAATTTTATTTTTGTTTAATCTCAAACAGAATTATTGTAGTACAAAATGCTCGGACCACGCAAAAAAGGCTACTCCAGCAGTGGAACACAGTCCTCAACGGAACACAAGTTTAAAAATGGGCGTCGTGAAATAACGGCACGACCAAAACTGCAGAAATCCACCGAGTGCTGTATGTTATAGCCTATGCGCGCTGGTCCTACAACTCCTAGTAAATTATTCTCGCGGTCGTCTATAAGTTATCCGTGGCAGATCTCAATGGTTTAGAGTCACTCACTTTTAGCACTATGCAAGAATCGACATTCAACTGATTGGAGAAAACTTGATTATGAAAGATGGTGGTGACGAACCCTCGCAAACAGTCAACACGTAGAGCACATCTAATGATTCTTCTTCAACGTAAACAGCTTCCAACGAGCCCAATAATGGCCGGTTTTAAAATATTTTCTGTTCCGAAATTGCTTATTGCTTCGGCACTATCTATGCAAAGAGATTTGGAAGGAAGTCTAGCAAAAAGTTATTCCGTAACACGACAACACCTTTCCCCGACACCAGCAAGACGTGCATACAGACACACAGCTGCTTTTTTTTTGTTCTTTCTCCGAGCTTTTCCTCTTTTTTTGCGTGTGGTTCTCACCTCCACAGCTTTCTCTATATTTCTTTATCGGAAGAAAACAGAAATATGGTGCATAATACATGAGTGATTATGATCAACAAACAAACAGCTGCGTCCAGAAAACGAACACAGTCGTAAAAAGCTTGTGGCAGTGTTGCGACAACCTCGCTAAGTACCCAAGAAGTTGAGCGGTCGTCGGAGGCACCGTTAACAGGGAGGGGGGGCCTAGCGGAGGGCCATCGTTAGCACTGGCGATTCCTCCAATAGTCCCGGTACTCTTGGTAACTAATTGAAACCTTCTCACTCTGGTAGCGCGTTAGATGGATGGACTTTCGCAGGTCCTGAGAGATGGAACCCTTGAAGCCTCCCTTGCGCAGCAGAGAATCAATGGTCTGGATGTGGTCCCAGCCTGTTGTCATGGATGGAATTGGAGGAGAGTGTGGTTAACATTCACGGCATCACTGTACCCGCACTTCCTAGGATCCGTGTGGATATCGATTTTATCCGGCATTCAGTTGAAACAATCTACTCCATGAAAACATGTTTACTTCTGAGCACACAGACCCATCACTGGTAAGCTACTCAAGAAAAGTAACTCGTTACTCTTCGTGAAATGGAACGAGTTACAGCTACAATGACCATGTTAAAGTAACTTTGTTACTTTACAGTTACCTTCTACGAAGAAAAAGCCAAATAAATGTAACCCTAAAAAAAATTTGTTTTAGCACTAGAACTGTCATAGAATATACAGCTATACCATGTTATAAACAGGATTTCGCTTCACATTAAATTTTGGTTGGTCTTAACAGCACGGTGGGAGTTATTCAAGGTCGTTGGGGCTGCGTATGAGATTACAATATTTGCGGAATTTCTGTTCGGGAAAAATGGCCTTTGAAGACTCTACAAAACATCACCGACGGCGTATAAAATATTTCGGGAGGGGGTTCTATGGGGACATTACGTGGGAGAGAAGGATTTCCCTCTCCCAAATGCACTACCAGAGGTACCATTTGGGAGGGGGGGGGGTTGAACACCCAGAGCCCCCTCCCCCCTGGCTATTCCAGTGAACGACACTATAGAGAACCGCTGCATGGAAAATATTGCCCTAGCTGAGTAGCTTAGTTATTTTTACAGTTACTTTAACCAAAGGTGGTAACTAGTTAGTTACTATTGTAGAAAAGTAACTAACTAGTTACCACTTTTACTAGTTACTGTTGTAGAAAAGTAACTAATTACTTGTAACTCAGTCACTACCCAAGACTGCTTCTAGGATCCGCACAAATATTGATTACATCCAGCATTCAAAGGAAAAAAAGACTACTCCGTGCAAAGCACGTTCCCTTCTGAGCATACAGACTCCTACAGGAACATTATGTCCAGTTGTACAATAACATTAGGTAAAACAAGACAGCAATGCAATGAATGACACACTTGGATGCTTTCAACTGTGGCTGCATCTAGGAAGTGTTGGCAAAGAAACTAAGGCTGACTCAAGGGTAGTGACATAGATATCTTGGTGGAGGATCCATCCATCCGCAAGTGAAGATGTTACGCAGATATTGTGGACATAACTGCACGCCTCTAGACATAGCATTACATATCCTCCCTTTCCGGGTTGTTATATGTTACAGAGATATGTTACAGCGTGTGTGAACCTAAGCCATCTCACCTTGCTCGGGAGCGACCTCTGGCAGGTATGTGGCTGTCCGTTTGGAGCCCTTCTCTGTGAGGAACTCTATCCGGATGCCATGGATGCCGATCTCCCAGTCCAGGTAATCTGTGCCATCCTCAAAGTGCCGTAGGATGGAGACGGACACGTGCAGCTTGCTGAACTCCTCCCGTGTGATGGGGCTGAAGCGGCTGTCCTTGAAAGCACTGCACGTGTGGCACACATGAAGTGGATTCCTCTTTTTATCCTTAATCCTGTGACGGGGGACGTACCTGGTGACTGCATACTCGCGAAGACCCGAGTGAAGGTTCATCGCATTGAAGGTTCCGATGCAGCCTCGCAATCTTTTGTCTTTCCCGATGTTCCATGTGACAAACAGCGGGCTTGAGAGGGGAAAGAAAGTCCCAGGTTTGCATTAAGACCCACAAAACAAACAAAACTAGGCTCTAAAAAAGAACTGGGACCAAAGAAAGGCGAGGCTGGAATCTGAGAAAGAAACAAAAGGTTACAGTGAATAGGCCCATTCAGACAACTAAAGACCAACAAATCAGCGCGCTAAATGCGGTCACCTAAAACTGTTTAAATTATAATTAAACGTCATCGCGAAGGTACGAATTAGGCCAGTGCGGTGATGAGCCCTAGTAACAGCTGGTTGCGAGGGCGGTTCTTTCTTTCTTTCTTTTTGTTTGTTTTGCGAGCAGAAGGAGTGCAATAAGCGTAGCTGCCTAACGACACCCATTGAAAATTGGGAGCACTTACTAGCATTCGTTGGGGAAATTCGGTGTCTTTGGGGGCTCGAACTGGTTCAGGTGGCAATAGAGCACATCGAAGCAAAAAAAGCACATCTCCACGCAGACGACCATATTGTTTTTGTATATACTGGGCTGCATATGATTGGGATGAACAATCGTCCCATTGCAGCAGGGAGTAGAGTTATTGTTGTTCATTTTCTGCTTCTTTGTTCCACAACAGCCCGCCGCCATAGCGTCTCCTCCAGCCTCCTCACCACCACATTGCAGCACCACAGAAGCACGTTTCCTACCCACACTGCCTTCTGCGCGTGACGTCATGTCCTCGGCAGAGGAGGAGGTGGTCTTGCCAGTCTTGCTGCTCTCCATTCTACACACCGTCGCCACCACCACGCAAACTTCCACTTTGTCGCTGTCGTCTTCTTCGCAAACGATGTGGCTCGCGAGGAACCAAGTGGGAAAACATAGCGCAAAAACTTCAAAAGCGTGAATTCTTTCCACAAACACCCAAGTACGGGAGAAATATTTGTAACCGTGCGCCGCCCAGTGGAATCTCAAAGAACGTTTATAAATTCCGCGAAATCAGAACCGACTCTTTACCCATTTGACGAAAATAACTTGGTATATCGATGTGCATGTGAGTTTTGTTGCACGTCCGCCACGAAAGTCGAGACGTATTCTCTACTGGAACTACAGCACTGGGATATATTTATATATTCGCTCAAAAGTACAGCAATCGTGCAAAAATCTCCATGCTCGCGGGTCAGAAATTCTCCTGCCAGTCGGCGCGTCAAGTGAGTCTACCCAATCACCCAGTAGTGAGGCACGTGCGCCTTCCTTTTTCTTTTCGCGGTTGCATTTCGCGCAGCCCGTCCAACGTCTCGACTGATCGCTTTCGCTAGCAGACCATTCTCGGCAGCCAATGAGAAGAGCTGACGGACTTGACGTCACCACATGCAGGGAACAGCATGGGGGTGATCGCCGCCGCTGCGCGCACTCTTGCAAACTAATTATCTAAGGAAATTCGCGCTACCCAAAGGAAATATCTTGCGTGACGACTCCTGGAGGTATATCACGCGGTAAAGTATGCACTGTAGATATATGGAGTAGTTGGTAACGTAAATGTATGTTCAAGTGCTGTGTTCAATGTTAATTTTGATGCAAGCAATTGAATGCCTCTCTGCAATAATGATATGAACCAATTTGCATCACTTTCAAGAGAAATCTCTAGAAGTAAAAAACATGTGCACTGCTGCATTTGAAAATAGGTGCAGTAATTTCCAGCTTTAAAAAAAGTTATTATGTCCAGTTTTTCTAATTTCTCCAAACCAATTATTTTTATAATTTCTGACGTAGGCTCAAACATCACCCCTTTTATTTTTATTTTATTCGCGTTACATTAATTTTTTTAAATGCTGCGAGAGCAGCACTGATGCCATTTTTTGCGGACGGGTTATGTGGCCAGGCCGACATCCCGTGAGGAAGAGCACTACTGGGCGACAAATTATACATAATATTCATTAATTTTTTTAATTGGACTTTTTTGTGAAAATGGGAAACAGCAGAATTGGAGGAAATCATTATATTTGAACCCGCCCTCTTTCTTAAAAATCCTGAGACGTGCACAAACTTTGAAATATAAATTGCCAAACTTTGGTATGCAAATGAGGCGAAATCAGAACTACGCAATTCTCGAGCGCAGAAACAATATCGCTTCGGCTTATCTGGGCCGAAAAGTGGTCTACCTGGCCAACAGATCAGCGTTTATTCCAATCAGCTCGATCTCTACAAAACACGTAGCCCGCAAACACCCTTTCCCTCTTTTTTGGGCTCGAGAAGTGTGTGGTTTTAGCTTAGCAAAATTTTGCGATTTGTATCTTGAAGCACGTGCTCACATCAGGATACTGTATTTAAAATAGATTGATATTTTAAAAAAAGGAAAAAATGGCTGGCTCTGATTCTACTACTTATCTCACAATTCCCCCAAAACACTTAATGAATTTTTAAGTAGCTCCATGCTCTTTCCCACAGGATGTCTGCACAACCCACCTATGAAAACCACATCTAGGTAGCTCACACAGCCCTATTCTGAAAATTCTGAAAAGGATTAAAAAAAATGCCCTGTACACAGGGATAATTTCTACTATGGCATCATGGATGAGGAAAGCAGTGACATTTTTGCAGCATGTATTGTACAAGAGTTTTATTGGCAAAGAAGCAACATGACATGTCCTTCGCAATATCACACTTTTAGGCTCTGCAGTTCCTGAAGTAATTCCTGTTCCTTCTTGAGCTTCTCCAACTGAAATGTTGCCACACGATTATCATCATCCCTTTGAAAATTGTCCTAATTACCTGATTGGCTTCTAGGGTGACCCCTTTCTGTAGCTGTTCCTTAAGGATTGTGATCTGCTGCAACTTCTGAAAAATAAGGTCCTCTGGTGATTTTTTTTCAAAGGCATTTTCAGGGCTACCTTCTTGATATTCTTCATCTTTCTTTCTCTGTTGACTTCTGGAGGTTTCTCTTGTTTCTCTTCTTTCCTGGCCCCTGGAGGCCTGTACACCTGCTTTGATGCTGCAAGACAATCATAGTTGTATGTCCTTCAAGTTCAGATGCGCAAGAACGCGACTCGCTGCTCCATCTCACAGATGTGATGGTAACTGTGCATTGATGGGCCACGACCAACGACGAAAGAAGGTGTGCTTTTGCAAACGTTATTACCATAATACACAGTTTGAGGGCACCTTTAAGTTGCAAGCTGTCATCTGCAATGGCCATATTCTGCACTTTCAAAGTTCAAACTCCAACTGTCCAACCTTGATGAAGTACATCGTGGGACCCCACAGGAGTACGAGATTGTGACATCAAGTACGTTGTGGGAGAGACTGCCATTTGCAGTTTATGCAAAGAATAACTATATATGCTGTCACCAATGTTGTCACCAGTGGATCCTTCTGTTCAGCTTGCAGTAAAAAACTTTAATGACTGGAGGACACTTCCTGGAGGTATCCAGTCAAGTATTTGTTGCTCTATAGCATTTTCAGGAGTATCTATGTTTCGTTAGAACACCAGTCAAACAGACCCTGAGGCTGGGACGACTGTATTCCAGCTACTGGAACGTAAGTGATGGGTTTGGCCTCGAAACTGCCTCCTGGCTGCCACTGGGCATCCCACAGCTCCTCGTTTGCTGGCCACATGTATTCGTGTTGAAGACTGCCCGTGTAGTGCCACACCTTCATCCTGCCAAAGAAGACACTTATATGATGTGCTGGTACTCTACTGAGAACCTAGTTCAATCACTGCTAATACTGTCAATGCTTCTTTCGAAATGGACGAGACAAAAATACACAGGACAGAACCAATGCCACCTCGGTTAAATAGGGCCAGATCTCTTATTGATGTGACATAGGAGCCATGTCCCAAACAGGACTCTTTCAATCATAGCCATAGTGACAAGCCACTATCAGCCACATAAGCAGCCACTGTATAGCCACAAGCTTTGTGCGTTTAAAATTTGGGATGATGATTGGCTGAAGCGGATAGCATCGGGACTTTATATGTCCATGTAGTGAAGGGTGGATGGCAAGCATTGAACAGGCCTCCTTTATACTAGGAGCTAGTGACAGAGGTGTCCAACATACTGTTGACATCACTTTCTGACTTCAAGGTGAGTTATTTCAGCACACCATATGTCACTCACTGACCCGTTAGCCACCCTGAGCCTCGGTGCTGTGGTAGCCGTCAGATAATGCTCTCCATCGGGGCTCCACTCCAAAAGGGTGGAATCAGACGCTTGACTCTTGGACACGAGTTTCTGCGCCTTAACGTCCCACACTTCCACGTTTCCTCGCAGGTTGCCGAAACCAGCAAGGATCAGCAGTGCACACAAGGTCAAGGATCCGCAACGGTGTTCTGGTATGGGTGAAGTGCTACGTTTCTGCATTTTTTTCTTTTCTTAGCACAAATCCCACAGTAATACCTAAGTTGTATAATTATTATTATTATTATTTTTTTTTTTTATATGCTAGCAGGCCCTGCATCCTTCAGGTCAGCAGTCTTTGGCACAGTTCGAAATGGGCTATTGAGTTACAGCTGAGGTCTGGCTTTCCTGGGTAAAAGATCACTCCAACAGGTAACAGTCAGGTTAAACCTGATTTCCTCCTGAATTGTCTTTTTACTTTACAACTAGCAAACAACCAAAAGCATAAAATCATAGCAGACAGCCGCATCATCTGCAACACAGGTACAACTACAACTGATCAGTGCACAACTAATCCTACTATCGCTGCGGAGCAGCTCTAGAGTAAAAATAAAATAAAAATAAATTAAACTAAATTACAAAACCAACTTATACATGAGGCCATAGAAACAGCCATAATGTTGGTGGAGCCGTTCCATGAAGCCTGAAACAATATGAGCACAACTCAATTATGTGACCTTCCTCTGGTAAAAGGATATGGCTTCCATGGGGGTTGTAGTAGACGCTGTTGCGTGGCCCCGTGCCCATTTCAAAGATGAGGTCGCAATTGAGGTTGAAAAGTGCAGCCTTTGCAGGCATGACTAGCCATGTGTTAGGGACCTTTTTCCAGAGACACAAACATTCCTGTACAAAACTTGTACATCACTGCCACATTCGGATTGGTTCTTTCCTAACTTCAGGGGTTAAAGGAGCACAGAAAGCGCTTCAGTCACAACAATTTTTTCAAACCAAGCCGTTAACCCGAATGCTAAAACGCACCATGCGAAGTGATTCGCTCGACAGATGCATACATATCACGGAATTCGCGGATTTTGAAAATCGCAACCGGACGCAACGGTGGCAATGCCCGCAACTAGCAGCCAGAGTCGTCTTGACGTCATCGCGGTGCAGCCCGCTAGCTGGTTTGCTTGTTTGGAGAAGCGTCGTCTGCTACACACAGAGAGAACTGGGAGTAGAAACTAAAAAGAAAAAAAGTGCGAAAAGCACCAGCCCTGATTGGAGCGCGGTCTCTCTTGTAACCCTGATGACATCACAATCCTCCTCCTCCTCCTCTTCGTTTTGGCCTGCAGAGCGAGTCGAGCGGAACGCGCGCGTCGATGTTCGGGGGCGTTTTATTCCAAGAAAAATACTGCGTACAGAGAATTTTTTTGTGTTAATTGTCACGTCAAGTTACGTCCTTTCGTAATTCGCCAGAAACAGAAAATCTTTTGGATGGCTTTCTGGGCTCCTTTAAAGGAAGGAGCAAGGAAGTGATAGGATGTAGGATAGCTCCTTTTGAGTCACCAGGCTGTTTACCAAAACCAACTATGCAAAACATTTTTTTCTGGATGGTATCAATCTCTGCACAATTCAGCTTGAAGGAGCATTGAGGTGACACCCACATTTTTGTTCTTTTTCAGCGCGGAGTGTTCTGCAACGAATAAAACGAGCTCCTGCAAAAAAACGATGGGCGTAGGTTACCGACAGAGGGCGCGCATTAGGTCTCTGTTCCGCACACCCTTAAAAAATCCTCTCCTCGTGAAAAGAGCGCATCCCAGGACGAGAGAACGTCGTGACATAACATGCTCCCACATTTTGTGTTGTCAGATAGAGACAGAAACATAGAGCTTGTGCTCCTGCAAACTATAGGTTGACGACTATGTTTCCCCACTCTCATGCAAGAATGCATTTATATTTGCCATATATTGCAGCGCAACCAAAAACAGGAGGTTTGTGGACGGCACTTCTCTTCTCCAAGGATACATCCGTAGACGACGCAGAAGTGGTCACACTGGGGACTCCAAGCCACACTATAGATGGGTCCCTCCTTGTCTGGAAAAGAAAGCCCCTCTTGACACGCAAGAATAATTGGGAACGGAAGGTGGGGTCTCACTTCTTTTGACGATGGCTGTGTCTCCAGTTGTCCTGAGAAAGTGAAGCCCTTGATCTCCATAATAGGAGGCACCTGTCTTGTCTACATCTGTACTTGTCAGCAGCAGTAAACCCTTGCCTGAATCCGAGCATAATACTAAACAATGGCCCCCTTTCCCCCAATAGAAGCTGGGAGAGACAAGGCTCACAAACACCGATGCATAGTTGCCAAAATGTTTGTTCTAATCAAGTCCACTAAAGTAATCAATATCATTGATTGACACACAAAAAAAAATCACCTTTCTTGTTCCAAAAGAAATCAACCCTGTCTGCCTTGTAGAAGCTCTTGTTGGCAACCCCAGCATTGGGCCCATCAAAATGCGGATGACAGAAGACACGTACGAAAGACGGCTGGCCCTGAAAAGAGAACCCATATCATGACACGAGCAACAGAGAGGAAAGGCAAGAAACGATTACCTTGCTGCCTGGCACCAGACAAGCCATGTGGTAGGGCTTCCCTCCAGGGGCGAGGCTGAATTCTGACATTTTCTGCAGGTGGAGCTTGGTGGATGGCTTTTCTGCAACAATCCTAATAATATAATACCTGTGCCGCATGAGCAGAACAAATGACATTATCGTGCCGTTCAGGTCGCGAATGGCAGTATCCACGAAGGTTGTGCCACACGTCAGTCCGCAGGGTCTGTAATGACATTAAACCCCATAATGTCGATGCCACCCGCTCACGAGCCAACTAAAATTTATGCCCATTTAAAAATTTAAAGGCTGTTAAACAGGTTGGAAGTGCATGTAATATTCTGGAATTTAACGATGGTAACTTTTCTTTCTTCATGCACATAATATATATATTGTCAGGGGCTCTGTAGGCCCGACAAAGGTTACGTGACTTTCTGCTGCGTTATGCCTTAAAAACCGTCCTCGGGAAATGGGATAGTATTCACGCCAGATAGAAATTAAGTTTGGTGAAGAACTCACCAAAAGCATTGTTTTCGAACACCAGGACTTCATTATTTACACCTCTGGCACATATTTCTTCGTCTTCGCTCCACTGGGGCTGCCTGCAATTGTTCAGACATGGTCTTCAATGGGCAGGCTCACAATTATACACTGTCTGTCGTTAATTTAAAGAAGTTTAAAACACCTCCAAATGTGTAGAAAGACTTTGCATCCATCATGTCACGAATGGAAGCGAGCATCCCCGCATTATCCTTTAGAAAAATGCGCCAAAATATTTTAAAATTGCAGTAATATGGGAGCTGGGTGTCTACTGCCGACTGTCAATGCCACAGTATCACACAGATGAAAAGCGTCCTACATAACTGCCACCATTTAAAGCACCACCCTGGGCTAAATTACGTCCTACCAAATTCTGGATTCCCACCTAATTTGTGGCACTGAAACTGATGCGTGTCATATTGTACTTTTGCAAAGCACTGTTTCTCAATGTGATGTGGAAGATTTATCGAATTAATTTCCGATTTTAACAAATGTGACGTAAATATGCGCATGATTTGGCTCTCGCTTGGCAACACTGTAGCTCCGTGAGGACCATCACCCCCGAGGCCACCTTCCGTTGGTGATCACCGTGCTGCACGTGTCAGCTACTGCCAGGGAAACCAATGCTCATGTGTGTTATCATCACGTATATTACGCGACACCCAAACTTGCCCCAGTCCGTCCAAAAATTGATAGAAATACATAATGTTCACTGATATCATTTATATTTCATGTACTTTGTTCTTTTAGACATTCACTACACTACAAAACTACTACTTTTACTAGACATTCTTTTGAGATACAAAATAAAATATAATCTTTAGCCCAGACGGGTCCCTAAAAACATGAAGGAAAAACCACCATCCCGCTTGTTTGCAACAGTATGGAGTTGGTTGCGCCTGTGCCATGGGCGAATCCAGGGGGCACATTTTCCTGATGAGATTTTCCTTTTTGCTCAAAAACTGCGCGACAGCTATGACATACACTAGCAGACTCCTTATGATTTCTATGGCCGACGTACGCTTCATTGCCTTATCAAGGACAAAGACTCGGGCGCAGAGGAGGAGGAGGAATCACAAGCACCTCCTCAGTGTGCGAACCCAAAAATCAACTCCGCAATCCTCAGAGTCCTGCTCCAAGACGACTCCCTGCCAGTCCTGCCAAATAGCAATTCCACCGCATGCCTTGTTTGTCTCCTTAGAACTATTTTGACTATCGTTGTCTCACTAATCTGCTGGCCTTTAGAATTACAAAAAAGCCCTTGAGTTAAACCTATTCTATTAGGCTTCGCAACAAGTAAGTCAGTACATAAAATTCGAGACGTACCGTAGAGCCTCCAACAACGTGCGAACTGCAAATGCAGTAGTCCGCCGTGTTACATCCCCCCCCACATACACACACGAGAAGCTTCCCTGGACCTTCCCCTGACCTCCGCTCACCAGTCAGACTGCTTCTTGTGGACAAAAGATGCGAGCGTCCGTCCGTCCTTGGTGTCCAGGAGGTGGAGGTTCTCCTTTTGTGCTGCCAACAAACAACCATAACTCTTTTTCCTTCCCTTATTAGAAGAAGGGTACCACACCAGTGTAGAGCTGCCACAGTGCTAGAACGGTCCCTTTCGGAGAGAAGGCCATCGCTTGCGTTCGAGGCAGGTCCACCTCCAAGCGCTTTTCCAGGGATGGCAGAGAGACCACGTACACCCTGAAGATCAGAATGAATCAGTGCTCGAAACGATGGTGTAAGTGCTTACTTTTCTTGGGTGTTCCAGGCGAAGAGTTTGCCATCCTTACTGAATGCTATGCACCTACAGCTATTGCTGCTGTCCCTGCACATACGATTGATTGATTGATTGATTAGACGCCACCAAATCAATATCGGCTCTCAGCGACCACATAGGTATAGTCCACCCTCGTTTATGGCCATTTCCAGAGAAAACATCCGGATAAACGCGGGACAAACAGGGGGTCTCGAAGTGAACAGATTTCATCACTCGGTGGAATATCTGTAGTGGACTGGTTATTGTGCAGTGCACGGGTACAATGGGAAAATTCCTCAAGCTTGTCGCCCCCACTTGACGAAATGTAGATCGTCTCTGATTCAACACTAGACGACTGATATGGCAGACATTGATTATTTTCCTCAGTGGTTCCGTGGAAATTTTTGTCCAGATCCGGAAACTAAAGCCTGGATAAATGAAGGCATGTGGCACGGGCTGAAATCTGTACCCATGTTTCTCAGTTGGATAGCACAGAATCCGGAGAAGTGTAGCCCAGATAAACGGAGATTGACTGTACACACACGTGGAAGAGCTCACCTGCACTCGCTGCTGCTCAAGTCACCTTCATAAAGGGACACCCCGGTGCTGCCGCGTACTGAAATTGAACACAACTGCTGGATACACTTCAACACAAAAAATTATCTCAAACAGTAAAGTGAAACTTACACCACAATTTTTTTGCACAGCGTAAGTGGAGTTTTTAATTGTAACGTAAATGCAGAGGTTGAACAAACAATTAGGAAGAACGCAACGTTTTTATTTATTTTTATATTTATTTTCCACACGGCACCCCCTCTGGCGTGCTCAGGGGAGGCAATTTCCCCCCCCCCCCCCCCCACTCAGACTGGTTCACGCTCTCTACAAGGCCTCCAGATGAACCCCTAGATTATAAATAAACGTGTTCGTCGTGTTCGTAAGATGCCCCTTTAATTTAGTAAAAACACATTTCCAGCAACTTTAGCATGCAGAACCAACCAGACAAGTTTTCACCCTTTTTATCCCTACACTCCTTGTGTGAATGCTTCCAGGCTCAAGTCACGACTTCACGTTGTTCAGTTTAGTTCATTAAATTAAGTCAATTAATTAAGGTAATTAATTTAGTTCACTCGGGTGTCGATTCGATCTTTTAAGTTGTTTTTTTTTTTTTTCTTCAGACATCCAACATCATGGATAGAAGGACAAACAACACTATGGAATGTGGACTAAAACGTTGTCTTCCGTTCGTTAAAATTGCGCTAGACCTTCTTTTCAGGTGAATGTGTGCTGCCAGCTGAGGTTGCCACAATGCGGAATTAAAGCAAAATGTGATTTAGCGGGGGATTTGGCAATGATTCTATCGTACGGAGAAAGGTAACCCGAAATGAGGAAAGGTTCTCACAAGACAGTCACATACTGAATACGAGGAAGAGTTCGAGAAAAAGACATACATACCTCCAATCAAAGGCATGGGGGACGATGATGATGATGATGATGATGATCGTGTTGGCCGTTCCCTTTATACCGGGCGGACAGCGTTCTGCGGGGGCAGTGCGCGTCCTAGCCTAAAAACACAGTTCCTCAGTCTTTTTCACCAGTTGTGGTCCTGTTATTGTTCCTGTGGGTTTTCTCCCACCACATACTCAGACGTCGTTTGACTGCATCGACGTATTTTCCTGTGCCGAATCCAAGCGCTTCCTCTAGAGATGGCGCTTCTATCGTAGGTGTCAGCTTCGTACATTCCACTACGATGTGTGATATCGATTCTCGGATTTCTCCACAGGCGGCGCAGTTGAGGTCCATATCTGTTCCGTCCGGCTGTGGCTTTGATTCAGGATCCGGCTCTGGCTGCGTGGTTTCCCATCCGTGACCGCGCCGAACCTTCATCCACCATTCTCGTGTTCGTAGTACTCCTGCGCGTGCTTCAAATAACAGTGAGCTTCCAATGGAGTTGTCGTAGATCTTCTCGGTGTTGATTTCGTTTTTCCCTTTCACGTATGTTTGTAGTGCCGATTTCAGTTGTGCGCCCTTTAGCCAATTAGAGGTTTCCCAGTAGTGAACCTGCTCACGGATCTCCCGTCCGCTGAGTATCGTCTCGTCGGATAGTGTCATTTGCGCTATGCCTACTTCGCTCATCAGTGTTCTTGTCTTTTTCCTCCAGGCAGTGGGGGTGTCCATGTAGATAAGGTGTCGGTATATCTGGTTAACAAGGTCAGATTCAGGTGCTGTTCGTAATCTTCCTTCATAGGAGATTTTCGCGACCGCTTCTCTGGCTTGGAAGCTAGACCATCCGAGGTCACCCTGGATGGCAGCGTTTGGTGCAGATCTACGTGTTCCTAAAGCCGTTCTGCCTGTCTCAGTCTGCTTCTTCTCGAGGAAACGGGTCGTGGTTATTGCTATACAGAGAACTGCGTTGCCGTATGTGAGGCTTGGAACCGCCACTGTTTTCCAGAGTTCACGTAGCACTTCGCACGCCATCTTTCGTGATGACGATGACGATCATGTGAAAACGGTTAGGATGAGGCAACGTTGGGATGAGGGTACATATTTTCAGAGGGAATTTCCATTGCAAGCACGAACACTTCGGATATTCCCTCAAACGATTATAATTTTGTGTATAAATTATGAATTTTCTAAAATTAACAATACTGCCAGCATCAATGATCCATGACAAAACCCAGATACTTCGACACAACATATATTTGTTTCCCCATGAGTAATTTGTCACAACACAACTTCTTCAGCCCCATCAAATTCCCTTCATGCTTCCTAGTTTCGTACAGACGCACACAGTCTACATCCCAATAAGTACTCAAAAGCTTTCCTTCAAGCTGAACTGGGGAAGACCATATGCATAGTTTGGAAACCGCTGGAATGACAATAACTGTAGTGTAATCATGGCATTACATAACACATGCTCCTTTCGAGGTAAGAAAAGCAAAATTGCCAGTAATAAGCCGATACATTACCCTGGGGACAAACGCCCGTATACTGAAAGTTATTGAATTAAAATTGCTTTTGAACAGCGATAACTGTGAAGACTGAAGAGATAATATCAATGAATGTTGTTAGGTGGCAGAGCAAGGCTCGACAGGAGAACATTTATTCGTGAATGGGCAATAGGTGCATGACTTCGTCATCATTACAATATCTCATTTCACATATTTCCATCGTTGCTCGTCGGGAGCAGAAAATATTGAAACTGCAAACCGAAATACTTTGTCCACGTCTTCTTACAATAACCTATACATTATCTTAACCATGAAATGCCATTTTTTATTTTTCCAGCATCGGGAAATGGAATAAATGAGAACTGTACAATGTGATTTAATGTTTGCTCTTCTTGCTTTTGTGGCTCTTTCGAGATGGAGGGGACTGGGATCGCCGTCTGTGAGGAGAGCGAGATCGACGCAATGTTTTCCTTGGGCTTCGACTTCTCGACCTGAAAGTAGGAGGACAGTAGCATTGAAAACTCCCCCCACACCTTAGTCTTAACGAGTCAGTTTTTGCTAATCTAGGTTGCTCTTGTTCATTCAGTGACTAGCAAATTTTGCTTTCCAGGTTTTACCTGACATGCTACAAAATTCTATCTCTGCATTTACAAACACAAATTTTAGACACCGACATACGTGCAGGTGTCAACTTGTTTTGTGGAAGTAAAAAAAAAAAGAAACAAACACACACAAAAAAACAGACTTCAATCGAAACAGGAAGGGAGTTGAAGAAGAACAGTCTCTGTTCGAAATATTGGCGGCCTCTGTCCTAAACAACTCCCTTCCTACATCTCTACCAGTTCGCTGGATTTCTACCCATCTTCAATCGAAACAGTTCGCTATGGCCATACACTTCCCAATTCATGAAGAACAATGCTATTATCGATAAAAACCCCAGTGGAGGACAACACTTAAGAGACAACACTGACACAGCACTGTATTGACAAACCAGGCTATCTGTGTAGTCTTTTAAATGTTGCCCTGCACCGGGTTTTTAAAAATCAATTTTAATGCCGCACCAATGAGTCAGTCTCTTAACACTTTTAAATATAAAAATGCGAATTTGCTCTGTTCAAGCACAATCAGCAAAATTAGCCCAATCAATGCTGACATGCAAACTATCACAGTGTGTGGCAAAAAAACTTTTCACAGTGTCCCTCAGGAGGTTGCAAATTTATATTTTTGAGAAAGAAAGAAAAAAAAACAAAACACTTTCAGCCTGAAATAACAGCCTGTTCTGACATTGCTGTGTTCAGATGTGTGACAAGAGTGGTTCGCCGATGAGGCAAGAAGGAGGCCAGTCTGTCGGAACAACTCAATTCTGTAAACAAGGAAAGGCTTGCCTTCTCCTTCGAGGAGACTTGGACCGATGGCAGCGTGAGGAGCGAGGTGATCGGGAACGGGAACGTCGACTTCGAGCGTCGGAAGAACGAACAGGGGAGCGTCCCCGTAAGACCAAGGGACTGGTGATGGGAGAGGGTGACCTCGATGGGGAACCCTTCCCCTTTTTTGAAACTGAGCTGCTGCCACTGGTGGACTTTTCCTGGTCCTGCGCAGGATTGAAATGCAACAAACATTTTTATCCACAGAGATGTACCCGCACTCACGTCCATTTGGAACGTGGTCAAGTTCACAGTGAATTTCCGTGGTTGATTTGGAGCGTTTGTTTCCCCAATCGTCTTGGATCAACTGGCAACGAAGCCCTCTTTCTTGCTTTGCCCCGGATTTGGCTACAACTGCAATCGGGCACCATTAACGCCCCTAGCCATTTTCCCTACTGTTTTCCCGTAAAGTGGGATTTACAAATCCGCAGAATTCCTCGGGCGAGAGAAAACGAGCAAAAAAATAATAATAATAATTTCCGAGCGCTGGGCCATGTTGCCATGAAATGACCACCCGAATTTGCCATTAAAAAGTGCCTATACGTGTCTGCTTCGCAGAGCAAACGCTCAACATTATATCGTGGCATATTTCAGTTAGTGTATTATTGTACACGTTAATTACTGTAGTCATCGCAGCAAGGATTGCTGCCGTTGACGGGGGTTGCATCAACGACATCCACGACGACGCTGATGTTAACGCTGCTGAAGCATCAAACATTAACAAAACCCTGCTTATCTCAATTTTTTTTTCCTGATTTTCAAAACTCGGAGTTCACGGGAGTACAGCTTGGGACAAAAGTTTACGGAACACACGGCACTGGTGTATTTCTTCATCGCGGCGGCCTCCTGCTACCTGTCAGGGAGAGGTCGAATAAGAAACGGGTGATTCAATCCATCTCTCAGTATCTGTGGCAACTCCCGTCCCCTTCTAGGGTGTCGCTCCAATGAAGAAATGCGACACCACGGTGTTCCATAAGCTTTTGTCCCAAGCTGTACAACGATTTTGTCAGAAAAACGGGAAAGTCCGAATTTTTAAAGTTCAAATTATCGGTCGGTGACTGTAAATACGACCCAACTGTGTCTCGTGTGTAGCGTTGAGGGGCAACAAAGGGTCACCTTTCTGATAAGCTTCTGCCGGTACTGTTCAACTTGCTCGGAGATGGAGAGTCCAGGTTTGCGAGGACGCTTCCCACCTTCCAGCTCGTCTTGAAATTTCATCACTTTCACCTGTAGAAGAAAAAAAAGAAATGAAAAAGGCTTTCAATTGTGGCCATAAGCAGTTCACAGATGAAGGACAGGTGGAGAGACGAAAGAGTGAGAGACCAGGCAGACTTCAGGGGAAATTATCCCTTTGGAAAGCCTGCCAGGAAACAAGGAGATAACCTTAGACAGCACAACTAGTGGTAGAATTTGAACCCGGCACCTCCCAGTTTTCAGCCTTGGTGGCAGAAATACGACCAACTCGTATTTACTGATGAAAATGCAATTAGGCTGCCACTTTATGATAAAAAGATGCAGGAGGTTGTGAGGCTACCTTAAACCCACGACTAGATCCCCCTAGCTTTCCCCGAATCCTGCTGTTTCCCTCAGAATCATGCATTTTTGAAAAAATTATTCAGTATCTCATAAAATTATGCAAGGATTTCAATCAATCTGCGACATTTTCGTGGATTAAACCTGGTCAGTCATGGCTACACCGCCCGACGTGACTGATACTGCTGACACTAACATGGCTGAACATGCTGCAACTGAAGAAAATATAATCGCAGGATCACCCAGAAAGTAACTGTCAGAGCTGAGTCTAGTTTTCTTTGCGTACTGAAATTCCAAAAAGCGTGCGGGACGAGTCGGTAAGCAATCTTGAGAGAATGCTGCAACATTTTTTTGTTGAGCCTCGTCCTGTTTCGTTGCTGTTTTCCGTCCTCGTCGGCCCTCCTCGAGCTCAAGGAAATGTTGCCTTCTACATCTTCACACCAGCTCACTTACCTCCTTGGGTTATGTTCAACATTTTTTTGTGTTTTCTCTTACCCGCGGAATCCTTCGGATTTGTAAATCCCACCTCGCGGAAATGTTAATTTTCTACCGCAGAAAGCTAGGCGTCTTACCCATGACCTATCCAAATGACACGTTAATTGTGCTACGAGTGAGTTAGTAAGGCATCCATAAGAGGACAAGCTCACCTCAATTTCCCTCAACTTTGCCCTCCTTTCTTCCCCAGTATCGGGCTTGAGTGAATCGATGGTCGACTCACGTGAGCACTCTGGAGACATCGGTGAGCTTTCTTCGAAGGGTCTGGTGCGAAACAAACATGTGATGTAATGCTGTTGAATAGTACGAGTGCCAGGATGAAAAATAGAGTTTTTTGAGAGTTACGTGTACAGTCAAACCTCGTAACAGCGAAGTGCCGCGGGAACTACGAAAATGTTCGTTATATCCGATTTTCGTCGTAACGGTGCGATACAAAAAACTGTAAGCACTGCTAACGGATTCCAGAATATGACACCAGCCGTATCGGCAATTAATATGACGCAGCCAAGACACAGTAAGGTCTAATGGAGCTAATACAAAACCTGCAGTGAACTTGCTGTTGCCCTACTTACCGCCCGTCAATGTCCTCATCCTCCATAGCTTCCCCTTGCTCAAGGAGATCCCACTTGGAGGTGGTGACAGCTAAAGGTTGAGAACAATGGAAAGCAATAATGGATCCCTTTGATATTTACACGAACAGTCATAGCAGGCTTCTATCATTACCTAAAGTATTATAGGTTGTGTGTGGCAAGTGATAATCGCAGTAATATTTGGGTGACTATGTCGCGAGATAACTACAATGTCGCCGGTGCACAGATTAATTTTGCAGATTCTTTGACGCGCACCAAGATCTCAACACCCCCTGTTTAACATTAATATCAATGTTGCCAACCTATCCACGTCAGGCACACAGACATAGAAGAATATCCGCCCCTTTTTCGGGCTCAATGTTCAATATTACCTTGCTGTTGAACGGTCTCTGGGTCCACAGTTTCCCACTTGGAAGGAAGAAATTTAGGCTTAATGTCTTCGACCAAGGGCTGGCCATCGATGTCCAGGGGAATTCCATCAATGTCATCCCTGACCAGGGGGATCCCATCCAGTTCCTCCATGGGCTGCAAGGGGATCCCATCTATAGGATCCTCCTCTTCTTTCACTTCTTCCTCTTCAGGCTCACATTTCTGAAAATAGTCGTGACACAAATGTATTAAATACGAGCTAGTCCACACTGAAAAGTAATAGGCCATAATCCCTGTGGAAGTTAAAACGTGTATGCGTAAGAAAAAAAAAAAAAAGAACAAGAAAACCCCTGCCCCTAACGTTAGAAAAAGAGTGTTGTTTTGCATGAAGTTGTGACAAACAGCACAAAGTACTGACACATTAGTATAACGTTACACACCAAAAAAAGTGCCAGTCTGGCCAGTGGCTTCGCCCGTGATCACAGCACAGCACGGAAGTGGCATAATCAGTTTATCAAATGCAAGCGAAATAGTGATATGTACTAGTATTACTGATACTGATAAGGAGAAGACATCACATGCATCTTTGGGCAGCAGAAGTAACCAGCTTCACGGATCTGAAAGACAGTTCATCTGCTGACTCAGAAAATGCAAACTTACAATGGTCGGAACAAGTCCAAGAAAGACATTCTGGAGACGTATGAGGAAATCGCTCGGGTAGATGGCCCAATCCTCCCAGGCACGGAAGCATGACATCACCCGTTGCTGTCAAGACACACATAAACAGGTTTTCCATTGCTACGCAGAAAAATTGACAGGCCTTTCATGCATCAAGCAGGAGCTCAAAAGGACAAAATTGAGCCCCATTTTGGCTGATAGAAGAAGGGCCACTGTTTCGATTAGCCTACTGAGCACAAACATAAATAAAACAACATTCTAATACCATGACTAAAGACCATACAAAATATAGAGTGATCCATCTCTACAGCAATTAAGGCACGCAATTACACGGACGACTCCCTCTGGCTTCTTTTGGTGATGTTCCGACCTACTGAGGCGTTCACAACTCCACAGGATTGTGGACTCCCAATTGCAGGTTGGATAAAAGATAGAAATTATTTTGCCAGGCATATCCGAGAGCAACATACTGGCATGTACGGATAAGCAGCAAACATTGCAAAGGCAGAAGGCTCAATCAAATTCCAACGTTGAGTGAGCGAAGAAGCTTCACAAAAAAGAACGAGAGTAGCATTTTGCCTAGCATCTACTGTCTAGCTAAGACGAAGGAAAATCTGAGGAACATAAAACTCACTTTGAACTGCTCAGCTTTCAACCTGCCTTCGATGGCATTAAAGCAGTCGTGGACATCTTTGAAGATGTCAGGAAGCCGTGCTTGAAATCTGTAACGAGGCGTGCTTTTACTCGTGCCATGGAATTCTTTGCAAATCATCGCAACATTGCGGTACTCAGAGATTTACGTCCTACAACCAGTTTCACTCCAAAGGTGAGCTTGTAGTCCACGCGTGAAGAAACCGGGACCACAATTGCAGCTCATAGTCATCATACTCAGTACATCATACTGGGTACAGATTGTATAAAATTAAAAGTCTGCCACTGTACACCACCGATGCCATGCCAATTTCTTACACCCACGACAACGGAAAACAGACGGTGCTTTCATGCAACCCATTCACAAGGGGCATGTCTCCTCCAATTGTGTGCGCTTCAGGTTTTGCTGGGTGCTACACCAGAACAACCTCCCAGAATAAACGAGGCCTACTTGACGCCACCTCTTGCTCCTGTGTCCAATTGCCACGGGAGATTAAGAAAATAGAACTCGTGCTGTTACAACAAGACCATGGCCCGTCCCAATGACCGAATCGTGTTTGAGCAGCAACGAGGCCTCGTTTAATCTAGGTCACAACAACTGGTTCGCCCCACCAACCATGCACAAAACTTCCTTCTCGTGCTTGAAAACATTGTCGCTACCAACAGCTGTAACGTTTTTGGTGGAACTGACCCTTTCCTGAAGAAGGATGCATTTGCCACTCTTACACTGCAATTGTGAAGGATGTCGGAGATGAGGTACAATCGAGCAACCTGAAAGGAAACATTACTGCCTCTTAACATCCTTCAAAAAGTTTTTTTTTTTTCATTGGAGGGAACTGTACCTTCTTGTGGAGTGGCGTCTGCGCAATGGACAGGGACTCCCCAATGCAGTCCACTATCTCTTCCGCCGCCTCTGCATGTTCGATGCAGTAGATCATTACCTCCGCAATGGCTGACCGCTCCGGAGTCAGGTTGCGCAGTAGGTCTTCTAATTTGTCCCTTTGGCTGCAACACATTCCTCATTACAAGAAGAAGAAGAAGAAAAAAAAAAAAAAGGAAAGAGAGAAGAGCTCACTTGTCAGAGAGGGCACCTTTCCTTGGATCTTCCCTGACAGGCGAACTGACTGCCTTTTCCACCAGTTCTTCGGGCATTCCCTGCAGGTATGGGTTCATTGGGGGCGGCTTCCACAAGGAACCCCCCTTGAACATGCGGAACTCCTGCGTCCGCCACCTGTTTGGGTGGTCACCCTGGAACCCCACAGATTATCATTACTAGTGTCACAGACTCATTTGCCAACTGTACGGTAGACATTATACGGCAGGTTTCAGTTAATACGGTTCAATTATGCAAAGATTCGAAGAATGGATTAACTAGCTCAAGTCAAATGCTGGTTACCTGTAGAATAGAGAAGAGCCTCCAACGATAGTAGACGTGGGCGGGACTCTGATTTTCGAAAAGGAACCTGAAAAGGTGTCGTCACTCAGCACTGGTGGGTCAGAACTTGTGAGTGGCTCTTACCTGAACATGGGGTTGTTAAGCTCACGATTCATAATCATGGCCTCAAACATGGGACCCTCACGCACCACAAACTCAATCATTCGATGGATTAGGCTCAGCAGATTCCTGAAACGGGGATCCCAGAAACACCCATGCAAACACATTTGCTAAAGCTATGCTAGAAAATGTGTTCCCCCACATATCTCATCCTGTCACCTTGGAATTCACATCGTTAAAACACCCATGTACATACTAGTATTAAAAATTTGGGCCATTCAATCCAACTGTGCGATCGACCAGGGATGGGCAGAATTTAAAGACGCTGTATTTAAAATAGAAATACAACCATTTACTTCCTGCACTTAAGCTCAACTTCCAAAATTTTACCTACATTTAAACAGTATTTTGGGGTATTTATTCTCTTAACAGGCGGCTTAAAACGGATATAACAGGCATAAGAACGGCACTCGTGGCAAAGGAGAACGCTACTTCTGTCCCGCATTTTTTATCACCCTAGTCGACACCTTTTGGACAGAACAAGGCCTGATCCAATTGTACAACACCTGCAGCGGCCCTGCTATGAAACCAAGCCACCTTCAGCCAGATAGGAAGCCACAGGAAGCCACTGCAGGCTGTGACAGGCAGACAAGACAAAAGTTTTCCACGATAATCAAATCGAAGAAGGAGAGGAGGCCTTCTTTGGTCTAAATGGTGTCGACCTTACCCGTGGGTTCGGATCTCGCGTCTATAGCTTTTATTGTGACAGATTCCTTTCAAGTAACTCAGTCGTTCCCACAACAAAATGTCCACAGAATGTCCACAGAATGTCCTCCTGTGGCAGGCTGAGAAATGTGAGGGAACATCTGTGCTACGGTGACATGAATTTCTGAAGCCGCCAGTCTAATAGGAGAGCAGGAAAGGCAAGTCTTTATCGCAGCCAATTTTGTTCAACAAAGTACAGCTCCGGTCAACCTTAATAACAACACTGGAAAAAATGTGGTATCGTTCCCGAGCGCGATTACAGCAACCCTTGCGGCCATGCGGAAATCTTAACTGAAAAAATTATGCCGTTACTTTAATGCGAGGATTTTGTTCACTTAACATTCCCCCAGTGCCCTCAGGGTGGTTGTTATCGCGCTGGAAAATGAGACCGGATTTTTTCCAGCGTCATTATTAAGGTTGACCGGAGCTGTACCTTTCAGACTTCCAGGAGCTATAGTACACTGCAGCTATAGGCTACATTCTCAAAAAAAAAAAAAAAAAAGTGAGACATCATTGCACTGTGGCTCCAAACGTGTCCCTATCTGCTTTGCGTGCTAGACTGTGATAACTCAGTTTGAAGAATCTTTATGGCCTACTTCAAGAGACACTAATGAGTATGCTTTTGGCAGCAACAACGAGCAGAAAACTGTGCCAAAAACTTGGGCTTCAGGTGCATCAACAGGCTCACGGAACTTGCGTATATGAGAATTTTGCTTTTCCCCAATTTGTAAATGCATTAGCACGGTTCCCACCAATGCTTAAAGGATCCACGAAAGCTCAGCTCAAAGATGAGCACCTGTAGCGGTCACACCCGCTGCCGCTGCAATACCATTGGAGGATGAGCTGCTGATGCCACTGAAAATTCTTCTGCTATGAACACAGCGTTTTTCACTTGTGCGAAATGACAGATCCGACCACCTTGGCAGAGCCAGGGAGTGACCTAACCCTCTTTCGCTTTCCGAAGGAATGGATTTTTGGGCGCAAGCTGATAAAAAAACGTCTCCTCTATCATATTTTGTCGTACGACCAAAAGCAGAAAATATATGAAGGGGGCTTGCGCTGCTCCTTTAACGACAGTACTATAATAGTACTTGCCAATTTTTTGTTTCATCTCAAATTAGAATGGCTCAAGAAATAAACCATGCTGAATGTAAATATCATACTTGCAATGAGGACTGGCAGGCGATCCACTGAAAAGGAACAGACGTTAGCCAGGAAAGAAACCACATTAGTGAGAGGACCTGATTCTTTAAGGTTCATTCAGGGGGGATAAAAACAAAAGAACTGTGCCAAGGTATAATGGGTTCCAAGGCAAGGGGTAGTTTATAATAGTACATATTAAAATTCGGCAAATACATTATAAGCGTGTGAGTTGGAATTCTTGGCCTGTGAGTGATAAGGGAAGGACTCCAAGTATACATAAGCTACACATTTCAAGTGTGGGTGCCTTTTGCTTTGTGTCTAGTGGACTGACATGCGGGTCAGTGATGTATCATGTCGGGTTGCCCTTCATCTTGTATTTGCTAAATTTTAACATGGTACGACTTTTGTTGGTTGAGACACAACGTAGAAGGGAGTTTGAAAGGCAAGCAAGCACTCAAGAGGAACAAGCTCGCAAAAGCTGCGGTAAAAAGGAAGCTCCGCATCGACCTCAGACTTTTTACAAATACTATGCAGACGCTCTGATGTTGCGACGCACATTATAATAGCTCGTCAGTCTACTTTAGAAGATTATCTGTCCAGGTAACACAAGCATTCGGAGCTGCCAACGAAGGACTTGTAAATACTGCGTAGTCTCCGTGCAGTGAGGCCTTCAGTCTTTAAAGGCGGTTGTGTACTTTCAATGCTATTTCGCATACAGACAGCTACAATAGCAGGTATTGCCTCCGTGCAAGTCTCAAAAGACCGTCGTCTGCTGGGAGGTTCGACGCAGCCGTTACCAGCTCCAGCGGAGCTCTACCTGAAAAAATCGGGCCCTAATGTCGACACTGGTATCTCGTACGTTTTAAACTTCAGATTGCCACCACAAACATAAACTCGGATTCCACTGATATGAGAGGAGTACGAATGAAGTCAAACAAAGCACATTACGAGGTCTGCACGAAATCTTGACCCGTGAGGGAGCCCTCACTGTTTCTGTTCTGCTTTGGGAATAACGTGACATGCCGCGGAAACCCTTCCAACGTGGACATTGCTGCATGCTTTGTATTTATGCGGGAGATTTCCGCTCCTCCAAAAAGGGCACTGGAACGGCTCTGTGCAAACTGTCCACCCAAAAATTTGTGCGCTCTCAACAACTCGACTACAATTTATAGAAAGAAATATACAAAAAGAGATTTTAACTATTTTACTCTTGCACTGTTAGGCATTATGCTGTGCAGTATGGTGACATTGTGTGTGACTTTTCTACTTCTCTAAGCGCAAGCTTGCCTGATACAGCGAAACTGATACATAATTCAAAAAAGAAAAAAAATTAACGGTTAATAAGTGGAGATACGGGCGTAAAAATAGAAACAAGAGTACAACCATCGACCAGTTTTTCAACTTCTGAGAGACACAAAAGTTCAACGAGTTCGAGTTGTCTATCGAAAGCCTAGCCAAAAAAAGTTGCGTCACCGGCCTTAAGGGTACATAAATAAAAAAAATAGAAAGTAAGAATTCGCTTTATGCCCAAATTTATTTAAAATGGCTATAGTGGCCACAATAAATGCGCGTCCGCTTTATGGCATGAATGCGGCAGATTTCTGCAAGTATTACTGCGGTACACATGACAAGCATGTCCACAGAGGCACTGTAGTTGATGGGCGAGCTCCCTTAGCTTGTATCACCCACATCCACTGACACAGCAGTTCCCATTTAAAGTTGAGGAGTTGAGCACGTAACCTTCCCTTCTGCCCCCTTCGCTTTTGCCTCACCACTGCATCGGTGCAGCCACTAGCAAAGCAGTCCAAAAATCGAGCGTGTCCTACCAAAAATATGAGACGTTGAGCCACTCCTCAGAGTCAAAAGTATAGGCAGTTGACGCGCGATTGGTTCTACATTCAGTTTAAAGGTGCCAATGGTTTGGCCCAAAAAATCTCAGTTTGAACTTTTTGGACTCTGGGGAAAATCAGTTAGCGACTGTATTAATGATAGTCATAGGAAGGTACTCGGAATATCTTAATAAAAGAATACAATACATATTTGTGTCACAGTGTATCATTTAAATGAGCACACTTTCGCTCGAACAAACCCAATGTCCAGCACCACGATGTCCCGATCAACCGACATGGGGGAGGGGCTCTAAGGACCTGGGCAAGCCGTAGTCGAAAGTGTTGTGATAAAAAAATGAAGCTTGCCTTTCCTTTCACTAGTGGCACAATTAAAGAGAAGTTTGAAAATGAAAAATTTGCAGTACCTTTCAGTAGGGATTACCACTTTGACTACAGCGTTGGTTAAAATCTGCAGGAAACAGCATCGCATCCAACATGGGATAGATGAGATACTCATTATTATTCAGAAATTCATTTACCACAGAGAAAAATGTCCCCTCCCTCCCCGAGAGAATGTGCCAATGCACGACCACTAACCTTTTCAAACTCAGGTGTGTGGGAAGGCGGCAGGGCACGTCCACTCTCCTTAGGCTGGGCATTGAAAGGCAGACCTGATGGTGGGGGCGGGAGGGTCAGTTCCACCATGGCAGGCGGGATGTACACTGGGTGCGGAGGGATGGGCACGGCCTTGCCCCAACCCATCTTCATCTCGAAGCCCATCACTTCAGTACCTGAGGAGAGCAGTGTTGGTGACATATAAGGAATACAGCTGTCGACAGTTGTCTTCGACTTCTAGGTGTCACAAAACGGGTCTCAAATATAGAGCACTCCGAATTTTTTGTCAAGGGTAAAAGCTCACATTTTTTCTAACATCTTTGTACAAAAAGCTAAAGAGGCTTTAGGAACTATCAACGTAAACCCTGATCTGGTGTGAACCAACACGAGAAGACGCTTATGGCAAATTGTTGCTATTGTAGCTCCATTGAGGCACATGGTAATAGAGTAAATCTCAGTTATAAGAAACTCGTCATGTATCGTCATGTGCAATGTGTTTCTAATATCTCAAGTTTGTTACATGTGGAGATGGCAAGAAATGGTAGCTAGGTCGAAACTGTGGACAGGAAGTGAGATTCTGTCTTTGTTAATGGTATTTTGTTATTTCAGTTCACTTTTATGTAGTGGCAGCGATTATACCATTATCTAAACTGTCCATGTGGGCCATGTCAAGCACCTTTGCGTCCACAAAATTACGAAGCAAAGCAATACAGCTCAGTGCCTCTGCTGTTGTGATACTGGGTGGAGGTGATGGCAATGTCTCTGGCAAAATCCGTCATCTACTAATGCGTGCCGTACCTCGGCACTTCATCGCTTAATTCAGCTACCCCTCGTGCATTATCACCATGATGATATAATTGATATCATTACACGATTCCACGATGATAAAAGCCCAAGATCGGGAGACGGACACCGACTGTCAATCGCACGCGAATGTAAGCTTCAAGATTGATGTCAAGTTTGCCAGTGAAGAAGAAGATTCTTCGAGCTTCATACTTACACGCATCTGACCCAAATGCAGTGAGAAATTAAGATTCCCAAAATGGTGCCTCCATCAAATTTTCAAATTATTAAGGTAGTGAAATTTACCGCTTGTATAACCCGCTTACCATTGAGGCTTTTGATGGCCCGTTCTCCGTCCTTGCGGTTCATGAAGGCAACAAAGCCACAGTTCCTTCTCCTGAGCCGTTCCTCCTGAGATCGGGGCCACATGATCTTCACACTGGCCAGGGGGCCAAAACGGCCAAACTCTTCACACAACTCTTGCTCAGTCATCTTAGGGTTCAGGTTACCCAGGTAGATGTTAGTAGTGTTTGGGTCGCCCGTATCAAAGGAACCGGGGCTTGGGTACCGGTATTCATCCGCTGCACGAGACTCACATTAATCACTCCAAGAGACAGGCTTCCCCAAATAAGTTAGAAGCAAAACTCAAAGACACCTACGCATATATTCGTACCTTTGCTAAAGCTTTGTCACTATCGAGCAATTGACGCCATTTTCATGCTGCCATTATATAAATACTGGTAGAACATTTTGCCACCAAACACAAGTGTCAGGGATGAGACCTCTCTCATACACCTTATTTATCCTATTCTAATGCACTGTTTTCTTCACAAAAAATTTGCCTCAAAACGGCACTGTTTGCTTCTGCATTGTGCAACAGCAAACGCAGGTGTACAAGTATGTTCACCAGGTTCTCACTGACACATACGCAAAATGCAGAACTGGACAATGTGGCAGATCATTCAAAATCTAGATGGCACCACAACCCTTCTTCACACCGTACACGCGGCTTCCAGAATGCAGGCAATTGCATTTTTGAAATCCAGTCGTTTGTGAAACATGTCGGCCTGTAGAGCACTAGAACTTGTGTCACGTATATATCAGAAAAGGCCGTGTGACCAAAAGATGTAAGACGTCCCTATTGGCTAATCAACACGTTCACGTGCAGGTGTCCTGATTGGTACATTTTGAGGCTCTACGGTAGATGATACAACACCGAAGAATGAAGTCACCTAAGCGTAACTGGCTTTCCGTCGGTTCCCCTGGTTTCTTGATCTGATCCTTGAGAACATTCTTCAACTTGTACCTTTCTTCCCGCTCTTCTTGAATTCTACGGATTTAAGTACAAATATGAGAAGCAGCGGGAAAGATGATGTGCACCGAACAAGAAAAATTAAGGTACTAAGTATTTCTTACATTTTAAGTTCTTCCTTGAAAAGTTCCAAGTTGCTCTTTTTCTTTTCTTTCTTCTTTGCCTGAAAGTACGAACTGATCAGTCATCGCTGCCGGCGACTGCAGCGTCGAAACAACTCACCAACTTGTCCGCCTTAGCAGCAGCAGACAGTTGCTCTTCTGGTTTTCTGACAATTTCCGTAACTTTGGGAGGCTTGTACAACTTTCCGGTCTGTGTCGTCGTCTTCTCCTCTGAAGCAGGAAAACATGAAACTTTATTTTCTTGTTCTTAGAAGGTGGAAGCTTAAGTGTAGTGTTTGTCGATCTGTGTGTGCCAGCCTGAGCATAGTTACTACAGCATAGTTACATATGTTTACAGCACCTACCTTATTGTGTCTATGGGTCTTCCTTTATTACTTTTGGCTTCTCACTTTTACATAACACCGCGCATATTTTCAGGAGGGCTCAGCAATTTAAGAAGAAATAAAAAGCTAAATCAGTTTGAACATGTTTACAGCTTCAACACATCGAGTGCATCTGTTTGTGCAGGTTCTTTCTGCATAGCCATATTGCTTACATTTTTGCAATATTGATAAGAAATCCCGTTTTTTTACGTCGTGAGAAAACTACCATGACGAGCCCAAGTAAGAGTTCTTTAACGTGCACTAAAATTTGACCACACCCCACGATTAACGTACTCAAGAATATTCCTAGGCTACTCTCTTGTCTTTGGACGAGTTTCAAATGTGAAAACTTGTTATCAATAGATCCGGATATTTCTATGTGCCCTCACCTCCAGAGCCGGCATTGATGACGCTACCACGCACAAACACCTTGCCATGCTTTGCGGGTTCCTCGAAAGAGGCTAAAAATTCCTCATAGGCTTCGGCTGCAGCTTTGTCTTCTTCCTGGAAGGCAAGGAAGTTCAAAAGTTGCCCACCGTTTTCGAGGCACAAAGCAGGTACCTCCTTGCGGAACTTGTCTTTGAGTGGTACTTTCTTTGCCACAGGGGCTATGTTGAAGGCCTTCACCTTTGGCCCACTCTGAAAGAAAGAAAGAAAAAAAAAGAAGAAGGTTTATTCCGTGACAATCTTCTCCATTCTCTCCAGCGGTGTTTGGAGATCCATGGAGTGACTGGAGTGACAGCCATCTCGTTGGACTACTGCCATCTATAGACTTTATTCACTGACGTCACTCCTCCAGAGGGCACTGGCTTCGGAAAGGCGAGATCGCCGCCATCATGGAGGTCCCTCGAAGCTTGGTTCCAGTTTTCATTCATGCCATGTGCTATTTAGAGGACTATTAACGTCGAAAACATGGAAATTACTTGGATTGTGGCACAAATAATATTCACGCGGTAAAGAAACCTTGAAACATCAAATGTACGGTTAATGTGCTGCCGGTAAAAGGCTGGACAGTCAAGCTAAAGAACTACGTCATGGCAACAAATCTGATAGCGACAGTGGTGCTCTCCTGCGGATGACGTCAGTCAGAAAGCCCCTACCCAAAAAATGTGTACATTTTGCTGCATATATAAAGGTCAATTGCGAATGACATGTTCTTAACAAGGAATCTGGATCTCATTCCTAATACTGTATGCACATCCTTGGAAGCACGTGCCACCGATGCACTTCGCCTGCGAGCCACTGAGAGCGATGCATTGGAAACTGTGTTTCAAGATTGGATATCTTCCAAATATACAGGTTTCTACTCAATGCTGGCGACAAAGGGTGACTACATTGGGACACCTCCGGCCAATCCCTCAAAACACACACTGCTCTGGTCAATCAACTCAAATGGAAATTCGGGAAATCTAGTAAGAAGCTTCCAACATGTGTGGCTTGCGGGTAAATCCCCTGTTCGTAACTACTTTTTAAGTGATCAACCTCAAGGGATATGCCCTCTGAGAATGTCTGGATGTTTATCATGTTGTATGTTCGGTAGCTACATAAGTTACTGTATACAACTAAGTGTACTCGCTCGTACTAAGATAAATGAGTGCTCCAAAACTTTGAAATGTTGGGAGTATTCGCAAAATTTTGTTTGCTATGCATTTACCGGGCCATGGTACGGCAATGTACCGGGAAATCAGTCGCTACGAGCTTCTCTGGTGAACCTCCAAGCAGCGGCAAGTACACCGGCGATCCAGGCAGCAAAGGCATGGAAGCATGTTCGTCCCATGTGTTTCATTCATGTCGCGATTTGTTCCTTTTCTTCGCGTATGGCACGAAAGCAGCAGATAAATGACGGTTTACACAACACATCTTTAAGCCTAAGTGTGGGAATCACTCTCACCACGACATAGCATTTTTGGCATTGAATGTGCAGATTCACATGCCGGCCTCTTCAACTTACCGATCCGCTCATCGTGTTGCCGTCTTCCTTTTTTTCACATACCTACGCAGATTGAAATAACATTGTAAACACGATCCGTAGAGGCATCTCGCACATAGCGCATACTATAAAACATGCTGGGAACGAGGAGGTGCGCGCACTGAGCTCCTATGGTATCGAGAGTACAGCGCTCTTCGAAACCGAAACTGCAGTGCCGAAACTATACCTACTCCTACGCTTTCTTATTTCTTCTTCTTCTTCTTCCTCTTCTTCTTTTTTTTTTTTTTGTGTGTGTGTAATGCTTGCACATAGGATAACGTGAAAAACACACACACGCACAAAATAAAATTTGTCGTCCAAAAATGAAGCCCTGAAGTTGACTCAGAACTGCGCTGAACACACGAACACACCGACCGGAGACAGACTTTACCAAAAACGAACACCCGTGATGACGTCACCAACCTCTGTTTGAAATGGAAACTTGGGAAGGATGGTCTGTTCTTTGCAAAGTTACCAGAACTACACAACAACCATAGAAAACATTTTTAATTCGTGCATTGAGACTTTGAGTGACGTTGATTTTTAATACGAAATAAAACAGTATTACTGCGAGTCACCAACAGCGTGGCCGTGTGGATGCGCTGGTTGGCTGACCTTCAAGGTCATGGCTGGGAGGTCACGCGCGATCAAATCTCACCAGTTTTCGCCTGCATTTTCCCTAGACCTTCCGAACAGATGTCGGCCTCCCTAAAGTCGGGCACGCTAACCCTCTTCTCTCCATCTGTCCCCGTCCAGCCGTTGGTTGAAGAAACCAGACAGATGTATGGCATAAGCAGTGTTTATTTCTGTTCTTCGAAAAAGAGGAATTACCATAGAGGACAAAAGGCACTTGCGAATTTGCCGGGAGTCGTCTTTAAGTCTCTTCCGGTTCAATCTACGGTGAAAATACGGCTTCATTGAAAAACGCGGCATACAGGGCATCGTTCGCGTTACAACAGCGATAAACTTTCGATATTCTTTTAAATACAGGGTTTCCCAATGGTGAAGTACTACATTTTCTTCCGCACTGTAAAAAGTACCACTCTAAAAACAATAGTATATTCTTAAATTCCCCAAAAATCGCTCGAAAAAATTTGGAGGCTATAGATTTGTTTCTGTAAATTAAGACGAGTTAGAAATTGCTCACTCCTCTCCAGTATGAATAGCCCATGCCGCCATTTTCTTGAATTCGGAAGGCATATTTACTAAACGTGAACTAAAAAAACGTGGACGTTATGTTTCAAACTCGTAAAAAAAGGAAAAAAGGGAAAGCATGTATGTTGGAGATTAAATCCCAACCGTTTTTCTCAGTACTCTACATTTTGGGAAACCCCGCATTTTTAGTTGCGATTTCTTTTCTTCTCGGTGTCCCCGGAAGCCCGTGTTTTAGACTCCCTGTATTTACAGGAAAGCTTTTCTACATCGGATGAACGCTGTGAAAGTCGCCACTTGAGCAAATTCCGACAAAAAGAAAGATTATCCGAATACGTGAGCAAACTTATACGAGGGACTCGAGTCGAGAGTAGCTCCACTGGCTAAGGAAAAAAGGCACTCTCAGCAGGGTTGCAGAAAAAATGCAGTCTCTCATTCTGCTGCGCGCGCGTTCGTTGCTGGCGGTACTTTGAACTCGTATGCAAAGTCTTCGGGCCAATTTGTAGAACAATTCGTGTCGATGGTTACTCGTTGTGCAAGGGCACTTGTAGTGGGGAAACAACAACGACACAACAACAACAAAAATGGGCCTCTGTCCTAATTGCTTGTGCGCGTGGCTCCTACAGCCTCGGAGGCGGGGAGGAACATTTTGTGCGCGCTAAACAGATGGCGCTTTGCGCAGCCGATTCACGCGGACTCGAGTCGGTAGCGTACAAGCCTTGGAGGCAAGAAGAAAAGAGAGAAGAGAAAAGCGGAGTCCGGGGTAAGTGGAATAAGGGAGACGCTTCACGTTTCCTGAGATGGCTTTGCACGTGCCAGTTTGGGGGCCATTGTGACACACCAACCGCGTGTCTATCAAATAATTCTGAAACTACTCTTTCAACAACTATGCACACAACAGTAAAACCGAAACCGAAAGTCGCACGTCACATGGCTCGTTCCCAATTTCAGCTTCCACTTTCCGCCTCCTCTCGATCCTTCTTCTACACTTCTACATGAGCTCGTTTCTGGCGTGCGCCAAGAATAGTTCGCTGAAGAGCCACTAGGGGGCGACAAGATTAGGAAAAAGGTCCATTCCTCGCTGACACATCGACGGTAACATACAACGGCACGTACTTTTTTGGTGTCACAACGCTATCTTGCCGAAGTTAAACAAAAAAGCCACCCAGGGGCAACTCGGCTTGAAAACGAAACTTGCACAGAAAGAGACCGCATCAAGAACTTGACACACACGGATTGATAGCGTCAGTACTATCGCGTGCTCAGAAAGGACGTCACAGTTGACAGACGTGAGGTTTCGACACCTGCTATAACATTGTCTTGTCCAGCTTAGGAAGAATGGTACCAACGGGACTGTGCAATGCACGATTGCTACTCCGACATGACTTAGGAGTCGCTCCAATCACAACCAGGCTCTCCGAGGCGGAAGGAATAGAAACGATAATGTAACCTCTACCGAGTACGCAGCGGCTGTGTTGTCGGACTCTATGAGGCAAATGTCGGTTCCCTGTCAAGTCTACCCAGGACGCCTCTACAATAAAATGACACAACCAACGAAGTCGTTCGGAATGGGCGATTACCTAAAGCGGGCCTCTTTAGCCTTTGGCGTTAACGTTTCCCCACATTTTCAAGTTGGCTCCCGCCTTGGCTCTGTACGACACGAAACGGTTTCCCCGTCCTGTTTGTCCTTCCTATTGGCATCTTCGACTGGCAGCCACCGATATATATTCGACTGGTCAAAACTGAGTGTTCTGACAACGGCAGATTGTTTCTTTCTTCCTCCCGTTCGGAGCGCTTTGGCTTCCAGCATTGGTATCGCCAGTCGAAGATACCGTAAGTAATGTGTACGGCAGGGCCATACGACTTCTTTTTTTTTTTATCCCCTTCGTTCGCCAAGGCCACAAGAACGCTTTTACGCTTACGCGGCTCGATGTCGCGATGATGCAGCGACGTAGAACATGAGTGGAAATTCCTGATTGGAATAGCCTTTCCAATATTTAGAAGATATGGGAACTTTCACGTGGTTAACTTTTAGAATGAATTAACAATGGCTTCACTCGGGTGAGCTACTTGGAAATATACCATAATATTGACACCCCATGACGTTTTTCTTGACAAGAATCGCCTCGTCGCTATAGTGTTTGTTCCGTTAGGGAATCTTTTTTTCTGGCACGGTTTCGGGGTGGCTGGCGTCCGCATGAACAGTTGGAAGATATTCCGTCAGAAAACGGAGGAAAATAACCGTCTATGTCATGGCTGGTCATGGAACGTTGGCAGAGCTGTTGGCACATTTTAAGGAACTCCGCTCGACAGGCTGGTGTTGCTGCCGGCCATGCTGATGCGACTCGTGGCACATCCTCCGGAATCTGAGAAACAACTTTTACTGTTAGGTGCAGTCATTTGGCGGACTACTGGAGCCTCTAAGCACATTACCTTGGCTGCTAATGGAAGGCGAAGAGGGCCGAGGAGCGAGGTAAGCAGCTGGAACCCAACCATCGCGGTCACCACAGCGGACGTACCACCATCCCGCACAACCAACCCTGAGCACGTGGACGCGCTGGCCTTCGTGCAACGTCACCTCGCCCACGTCCACAGCTTCGTAATCGCCCAGGGCAACGTAGTAACGGCCCACCTGCAAATACATAGTTCTGTAAGAGAGGGGAGCAAAGAGGCGCCATGAATCGATCGGACGCGGACATGGTGGCAAGCTGGTCAAGATTCATATCAGAAGAAGAACCTTGAGGAACGCACACAACAAGTCTTTTCCTTCCAAGTTCTTACGCAGCTTTTTTAGCGTTTTTTCCTATGGCACGTCAGTCCAACGTACGGAAGTCTTCCCGCGTCGACATGTCATGGCAATTACTCAATGCAGATGGAACATTGTGTTGTCTACAGCTGGTCATTGCAGTGTAGAAAAAGTACGCTGCACTGACCCGAGCGTGCATGTCACACGGGTCCTGCAATCCATCGTGTACTATCGCGTTTCATTCGTCCTTCTGTTCGCTCTTGGTTCGTTTCTAGGCTGAACCCACACTAGTACACTACACTGCGCTGCACGGAAAGGACCAGCTGGTTGGACCGAGAAAAGGAACATGCACTCACATGCACGTCACTCTTACACAACCCTTTGAGGTGCACATGGCGGAATTGTGGTGGAAACTATTTGAGAAATTTTCAGCTCGCCTCAGAAGTGAGAAAAATGTCCGCTTCGTCATCCGTCGACCAACCATCTTCGTGTTCGACGTAGCTTCTGAGTGCGGGCAATGTGGCTCGTCGGCCGAGAGGGACCTCGTTGTGGCTTTCCCACACCATCCCACTGATCGTGTGCCGTACCCTACAAGGTACGAAGGTGTTTGGAAAGACAAAACGACAAAGTCGCATATCTGAATTAACGCACCTGGGCGACCCGTTGAAGCGTTGCTGCTCTTGAGAATGTTGGCGTCGATTAACGTCTGAAAGTGGGCCTCGTTTAATGTCCGTGTCCACATTGTGTCACACACTCACCTTTCATCTGTTCGAACTGTTGCAGTAAGACTTGCTTGATGTGCTTCACCCATAGTTCCTTCGATTCAAGAGAGGGCGCCTGCAACGGTGACCTTGGATCTTGCACACATGGACAGAACGGGGTACCTGGACCTACCTGGATTACGAACACTTGCGTCCGTCCGTGGAGCCACACTTCGAATTTTCTCTTGTCGCCCCTTGACCCTTTCACGTTTTCCGTGAGGCCAATTTGAGACGTCTGCAAGGAATTCTTCCTTGTCATATGGGGGAAGATAATCAGTCATCATATACCCACAGGGGTTGACCTATATTTATGCGCGTTCAAAATTAAATTACTCAACTGCTGCGTTGTATACCAAATAAATATTCTTCGGGAATACAATGCGTATTAGATTTCAATTACATAAATTATGTAGTATTCTGACGACACGAGATTTGGTCCGAATTAGTCGTCATCGAGCAACCAAGATTTCGTTCTTGTTTGATCATTTTGTAAGGCAGTATTCGACTGCTTCTATTTGATTATCCTCCTTTCCCTAGTGAGAGAGATAGCCTGGATCAAGTATGGAACCAGCCTGGAGAGGTCATCCCAAGCTGGAGCTGGACTGGCCAAGGCTGTTTTCATGCTGACTGTAGATCAGCTTTAATTTCCATTCTGAAACTACGCAACCTCCATTAGGAAACCATAGGATGATATCCTGCTGCAGCCTATAGCTGGAAATGGGACGTTCCAGTCAGAAAGCTGGGCTTATAAATAGCAGAAAATGGCAATTACGGAGGGTGGTGTTTTTTTATTCGACACATACTTTTTAACAAAAAAAAAAAAAAAAAAAACTATAAGTGCTGCATAAACTTCGTTTTACATTCACACTCAACTCAACTTTCGTTTTCGCAAGTGGTTTATACGGCCAGGCGGACATCCTGTAGGACAGCGTGTGCAACTACTGGACCGCTAATTAGCTAATATTCATTAATTAACTTATTAATCAGATGTTTTCTGTGAAATGCGAGATAGCAGAATTGGAGCCAGTCATTATTCAAATCTACCGCCCTTATTAAACAACCTGAGAAGCGAACGTACCTTGAGATATAAATTTCCCAATTTTGCTATGCGGATGAGTCGCAACCAAAACTACGCACCTCTGCGGTATATTGGCGCCTGCTCCAATCAGCTCCATCGCTCCAAAGCCGTGGCCCTCTCACGTGGAATTCCTGTCGCTCTTTCTGCGCTCGAGAGTGTGTAGTTCTGGTTTCGGTTCATTTGTATATTCCAAGGTGCTTCTCAGGATGTTTAATAAGGATGATGGATTTGAATAATGACTAGCTCGAATTCTGCTAACTCGCACTTCCCAGAAGACGTCTAATTAATAGGGCAATTAATGAAGTTTGGCTAATTAGTCGTCCAGTAGTTGCATACGCTGTCCTACAGGATATTCGCTAGCCGTTTTTACCCAGCTGCGAAAACGAAATTTACGCAGCTCTAATAGTTTTCTTAATTAAAAAATATGTGTCGAATAAAAAAGCACCCTCTTGTTCGTGACTTTACGACGTGCGTTGTAAGCTTTCGCTGTCTTCAATTAGTTTGAAACCGAAACTTTATTGCTCTCATCGTCATGTCTGACCCAGCGCCATCGGCATCACCTCCGAATATTTTTCGAATGTTTTGAACTTCGAAATTTCTGTAGGCGTCGATGTTTCCTCCTACCCCTTAACTGCTCAAGCCGTGTAAAAATGTGAATATGTGTGTGTCGTGAGGTGCTGTGTTATGCGCAGTGTCTTGTCTTCGAACCTGTGAACCAGCTGAATTATGAGAAAGGACAAGCGGCGCGTGTTCCTGAAGTCCGAAATCCGAACTAAGGTGGGTAGTAGCACGTGGTAGTAGTAACACGATGTTTATCTGAACTGCCTTTCTGACGTGTCATTGTTTTGCGCCTGACAGACTTACTTTGTCGAAGCATGCTCCTGTCAAAGAGGCAGCGACTGCTTCTTTGTACATGTTGCGGTACAATAAACCGCTTATAAATTATTGTTGTCCTGTCAGTTGCAGCGCAGATCACATCTAAGGCCATGTTCAAGTCATTTAGTTCATATTCAGTCAATACGTTCCAAGTTGCAGTGCTACAGCCAAATCGCTTCTACACATATGAGCAGGGCCGGCGATAGGGGGAGGGGGGGGGGGCGAGTAAGGCGACCTCCTTAAGCCCCGCGCACGAAGCCCTCAACCAGGGATTACTTTTTTTTTTAATATCAAGTATGCACTTAATCGTGTGAGACAGGCCCTGCGATGCGCCTTTGCCTCAGTCCCCGCACACCCCTAGCACCGGCCTGCATATGAGCGAGTGTTTCCTTCTACCTTGCAGAGTGGGATGTGGCAGAAGGCAACATCAGCTCATATGGAACCAGGTAGTACTGGCCAAGCAGGGTGGGTTCCGGTTGGAACTATAGGTTTCACAGCCAGCCATGTTCCAGCATGCGTACATTGTGATTCTAGACCACTCTTCCTGGTGCTGGAAGCAGCCGGTTTCCAGGCTAGAGCCACCTAAATTCAAGGCTGGAACCAGTACAATGATCTAGCCTGGAAATTCTGGCTGGAATTTGTGCTAGGCATAAAATTGTATGTCAGAATAATGTCGAAGAAACCAAAAATTATTTTTCGTAGCTGGAGACACATAAGCTGTCGTATGAACTTGTGATAGATGGTATGAACGATGTTCGTTTTTGATACCTTGAGTGCATTTTTGAAGGCATACACCGGGTTGTCGTCCCTTCCATACTTCTTGGTGAAGAGGATGAGTTGCTCGTAAAGGAAAATATATCTCTGGCTGGGCTTGAAGCGAAGCTCTTTTTTCTTCTTCTCCAGCCACACGTTGAACATGCCTTGCAACAGCAGCCTTCCATAGTCTGCGAGGCTACCCTAAGACATGGGAATGGGAAGAAAAGCCAGAAAAAATGAGGCTCTCTCAGCGTGGAAAGCCGTCATGATAGGCTCCGCTTACTCATGCACTTTCTATGGAAGAGGAGATTTCGAGAGAGCGTCCTACAGGTACGATCATTGTTCTCTCACGCATTTTACAATTTATGGAGCGGGCTGTTGTTCCTTTGAGGAGTTGATAGTCTCTGTAAAGCTGGTGCTCAACTCACATGAAAACCTGTTATGGAAACTTGGTGCATGCTATCGTTGACATGTTTGAGGACCTGAAGCATCGTCTCAACAGCTTCTTGCAGCTCACTTTGCTCTCCGCAACCTTCGGAATACTTGAGCAAATCCTGTTAAAGGGTGTGCATCTGTAAGCACATCTGTTTGATGCGCTCTTTGTAACATTCATCATCATCATCATCATCATCAGTAGTAGTAGGCTCCGTATTCAGTATGCAAAAGCCCTACTTGTCCCCTGGTCACAGAGCTCAATATGTGCAGCATGGTGCCAAATGGGCAGGAGCAGCCAGTCACCATGGCAACAGATTAGCACTTTCCCATCCAGACTCTGTTGATTTCTCCAATATATACAATGTACTTTTTTATGATTTACGGTATTTTTATAATAAAACAATAAGAGCTTCCTATAGATGAGATTTTCAGAGGTGGTTTATGGAGGCCAGACGGACATCCTGTCGGAAAGCGTATGTAACTAAAATCATTAATTAAGTTATCAATTAAATGTTTTCGGTGAAATCCGAGATAGCAGAATTGGAGCCAGTCGTTACTTAAATCCACCCTCTTTTTTAAATATCCTGAAAGGAGTCTGTACTTTGAGATATAAATAGCCAAGCTTTGGTATGCAACTGAGCCGAAACCGAAACCACGCACTTCTCGAGCGCAAAAAAGAGGGGGCGTTCGCGTCGGAGGGTAATGTGTTTTGCAGCGATGGAGCTGATTGGAGTAGGCGCTGCCTTGATGGCCATATTTACCGTTTTCCGGCCGAGATAAACCGAAGCGATGTCGTTTCTGCGCTCGAGAAGTGCGTAGTTCTGGTTTCGCCTCATCTGCATACCAATGTTTGACGATTTATATCTCATAATACGTGCTCGTTTCAGGATTTTCAAGAGAGAGGTTGGATTCAAATAATGATTCCTTCCAGTTCTGCTGGCATTTTTCCGAACACATCGAATTAAAAAGTTAATTAATGAATGTTGCGTGTGCTTTCCCACGGGGTGTCCGTGTAACCTGCCCGCAAAACACCCTGTATAATACGCATTATGTGAAAATATTCACCGGAAGGTAGAGAAGAGTTGCCTACCTTGAGCAACAATTGATACTTGGTTATCCTCTGTACAGGTTTCAGCAGGTAGGCATCGAGAGGAAGCTTATGGTTCAGTCTCCTCTGGCATTCCTACGATTTAAATAGAATTCGATGGGACCAAATTAAACCAAGAAAAAGGTGTAGACGCGAAACACCGAAACATGACTAGTAGGTTTGACATCCTTCAGTGTGGAGCGCACATGAGGAGAGATTTGCAACTCTGATAATGTGCCCTGCCCCCCCCCCCCCCCCCAAAAAAAAGGGGTCACTTGTTTTTAATAAAAGAGAAAGGTAACATTTTAATTTACCAGTAAATCATAAGTTTAAGACTCTCCTCATGTGTGATTCCTTGACTTCAATCCCGTTCGCCGTGTGAGACAGCCCGTTATTGGCCTACCTTAAAGAAGGCGTTGTTACTGGCACACTCGAGACGAAGTGCTTCCGACTTGGGTTTGTTCATACAGTACGTGCTATATAACTTGTGGAAGCTCTCTTTCTGTAAGAAAACGTCCCCAGTGACCGTGGGAAGCGCATCCGGGGCTCACTTACTCTGTGAACGAAGCAACTACCCACCAGCTGGGGTGTACTGCGGCAGTTCTCCAGATCTTGTAGGAAGACGCTTCGGCAACATTTATGGAACAGTTTTGATTAGTACTTTTTGTTCTTGGACTCTCTGCCATTGGACATTTATGAGAGATGATTTCAGCTGTCCTTCAGAGAACGTGCTTTGCAAAATATAGTACAATCGAGCCCGCTTATTACGATCTTCGATATAACGTTACCTCCGATTTTACGATAAAATTGCTGGTTCCCGTCAGCCCTTCCATAAAGTACATGAAAACAAGACATCGATATACGATCGCCGTGGAAGCGTTTGCCCCCGATAGCTATCAGAAGAATCAGAATCAGAAATCTGGGATTAGATGCGCGTATTGCAAGGCCCGCGGCTTCAAAGGGGATCGATGCAAAAATATTCCAGAAGCCAGGAGAAGTCATGATAGAAAACAACGAAATTGCACACGTTGCATTGTTATTTGTTGCGTCAAGCCGGTGTGCAATTTCGTTGTTTTCTATCAAAGGGGATCGCTAGAAGTAGAGGTTGCTCGCTCCCTTTCCACATTGTTCTCTCGCCCTCAATATTTCTTCTACTTTGCTGCGTGCGTACAGTGAGTAACTACGCGTCTGCCTTCGTGAGTTGGCAAAACGTTGCGTGCAGTTCCGATTATGTGAGTGATGATGACAACGGCACTGGATGACCAGCAATGGACGAAGTCGTCGATTTTAAAAGGTGCGGAGCCTCACGTGGAATCGGCGGTTATGCTGTCCTTGGGACATGCTTTCGGCACAAAGCTTTTGACAACAACAAACGTGCATGCTCAACGGCGTTCTACTTGTACCGTTCTATTTCGTTGACGCGATCCCGACAGACGATTTCGCGAGAGCTCGTGTATAACGAATCACTCTGTTTTTACCGATAACTCCGATATGATGATCGGATTTCGCGTTCCCGTCAATATCGTTACAAACGGGCTCGACTGTCAGAAATGGCGGTTGTCTAAACAACAATATGCTACGTCCCCCAGATGTCCCCCGCACATCTCGCTTTGCGTATTGAGAAATACACTCGAGAAAGACACTTAAAATGTAACTTTAGGGAGGGGTAGAGGAATTCTTTTGTCACAAATATGTCCTTACGTGTCGTGAAAGTGATGAAGGCTCTCCATGTTTCCAAAGAGTATGTCACCTTTGCCACGAAGAGAGTGTGGAACGAGGTCCTTCATGTCCGGGCTGCACATTGCTTTCTTGTAGCCCTGGAATCCCGGGGCTCAAATCAAGGAACCTTGGCGGTACAATCGAGCCCATACCTGAATAATGCTGTGCAACTCAGACACGTAGGATTTTTCGGTTTCAATCAGCTCTGTCATAACGTGGCTGAAATGACACACAGAAAAAACAAAAATCTCTTTCGCTATTTTGCCAGCTATTTTACAAATGAGACCCGGCTTTATTATTGCTACTCGCACATAAGCTTTAGGCGTTCCTCCATAAGGACAAACGAATATTTCCTGGATCTCCCATAGACATCTGCAGGCATAGGATCTGCAGGCTGCCTGTCATGGGACATTCAAACATCCAGTGCGCGATATCCTTCCAACATACCAGGAACATCTCTTTACTGGAGTAAACCCGAAACGCAATAAAATTGTGCGATATCCCATAAATATCCTATGGATATCGAGATATTCAGGACGTTCGCGACCTTGTAGGGACGTCCTAGGGATATTAATGGTTTGCTTGGCAATCACAACTCCGATTTTGTGCGGGCAGCCACTCGTAGCTACTGGTTAATCTACGTTTATGGCGATTGGTCAAAGCAAATGACAGTGCGACACTGCGTACCCACGTCAGTGAAAGAAGGAGAGGAGGGTTTCTTTAGTACACCACCTAGATACAAGGTTTATTCTTTTCATCTGCACTGCCTGCACATCCTGAACTAGTTCAAGGAGTGCAACCCTCTCGCATTCTTTATATCATAGACCTCGCGTGTACTTAAGAACTGGTGCAGCACTTTCGTCCGAAAAGAAAGAGGGGCTTTATGTGGCTACCAGTGGCTGCCCATGCGGATCGTGTCTACAGCTCCTGAATCATCATTGGCGGCCTCTTAATTGTCAACTACGTCACGTTGTTCAAGCGATCAGGCTCTTTTCTTTATGCGGTGTTGCCTTTACTCACCTTCTCTTATCCTGGAGTGACTGACCGTTGTTCATATCAATCTGAAGTAGAAGACACAATCTGATAAAGCTATTCTAAATTGTCTACAACGTTGTATAGAAAACCTGCTGCCCAGAGATACTAAGCAATAACAACTTCATAATGATGATTCGAGAGTTTAATCGCTAGAGGCGGCACTCGACTCCATTTCTTGTGGGTATGTGGTGAAGTATAATAATGAGTCATAGTGAGGACCCAAGTCTCCAGTGCACCTGTGACATTGAAGGCTCCATGGAACATTCTCTCTGCACTCGCCAAATGGACAATTTATGCATCCGTTTCATGCAGTACACCTCTCAGAGTATTATGCATGCATGCAGGAGGGTTTTTGTTTGGTGTCCGACAAAGAGGGAGGCTGTATCCAAATATTGTTCTCCTGTAGCATTCATATTTCGTGAAATGAGTGATGTTTTCTTGCATGAAATAAAGCATGTGCTCCGTGACGTTATATGTCCATCACGAGAGAAAGCATTGGCTATTGGCTCTATGCTGCTGTGATGTCACAGATACGAGATGCCCATCTTTCTGTGTTTTTTTAATCTTTCTGCGTTTTTTTAATCTTTCAATGTACTTATAAAAAAAATATGTACTACTCTCGCTCTCTCTATATATATATTCAAAGTTTTTACTGATACCATATAAGCCCCCGCACTTTTATTGCCCTCCAGGAGCTAATAACGTTCTTCCTATTACATAAAACACGTCAAAGCATGCATTTATATGCAGAAAACAGAAACCAAACCTCGGCAACATAGTTGTGCTTCAAAATACACATATCGAGCGAACATTCCAAATCAGAGATACGAGCAAAACTTTACGCGCTTCCAGCATGATATCTTGTTCATGCAAACACCAAGCAGTGAAGAGGAGAATGTGTAAACATTGCAAGGAAAATAAAAGAGAAAACAAAATCTGTACCAATAAATATTTATTTACATCATCTAACAGATCAGAATGCAAATGAAACCAAGTGTAAAAGCTTAGCAAATACGTGTAACCTACTAAAACTTGAAAAATAACGAAAAGTAAATTTCCATGCACTATAACAGCTACCGAGATTGCACCTTGGTGTTGGGCTTTTTTGCATTATAAGATCCAAGAGTTGCGCTGTCATGATGAGGCACCAAAGGTGGACGGACCGCGAGGGTTTGGAAGCAGCTCTGACGTTTCTCACAAGTCACCTTCACATCTTCTATCCTTTTTAATACCTGCACATACACACACACACAAAGAAGCAATGCTTACTCTGTAAGAATCACACGCAACGACCAAAGAAAATTCAAAATAGAGGAGTATATGGAAAAAAGCATAATGGGAGTAAAGAGGACATAGGGCATGGAAGTGGAGCATAATAGAGACAGGTAGAATGAAAGCAAAAGGTAACACGGGGAGATAAAATGAGAGTAAACGTCAACAAGGGAAGGCAAAACGAAAGTAAAGGGCAACATATGCACGTTGAACAAAAGTGAAAGACAATGGGGAGGTAGAACCATATTCTCTACCCCAGGACAGGATTCTACCCTATCCTCTGCCTTTGCTGTGACAAGTAGTATCAAAGGGCAGTGTCTGTAACACATGCGTTTGGATGTACTATTCCCACATGTACTTATCTCACCTGCTGTAACATAGGCTTCATGTCTCCACTGACAAAGTCCTTGAAGAAGCGATGAAACTCTCGGGGATCCTCCAGACGAAATTCACGGGAACTGTTTAGAAAAGTTGCCAACTGCTGGACAGCACTCAATGCAAACTCTGGTGATGTGCACAGGTCGACGTCCAGGGTAGCCAGCAGTTCAACCCCTTGACTACACCACTTGTTTGCCTTTTAAAACAACGAATTATTCTAGGTCTAACATTAAAAAGGCTACGATCAAAAAGATAAAGATAAATTGCAAAATAGAAGGGTGTTACCTTGTCTATGCGTTCCTGTAGATCGCGGAAGCGGTGCAGGACATCCAACCGTTGCCTTAGGAGCTCCTGGAAACGGTTACACATGCACTCCAGCTCCAGGCACTTGGGCTCCATGCAGTCTACGGCATAATGGCCCTCTGCGATCAGTTGCTTCCCGGTTCTTCGCAGCTCCTCTGCCTTTTCTAAGTCGTCTTCCGTTAGCCTGACAAACTCTTGCAGTTGCTGCAAGAGGGCGTCCACCTGACTGACAGAGTCCCCCAGGGATTGCATAGATGCCAACTCGCGTTCATTGGCTTCCATGTTGGCCTGGAGCTCCCGGAAGTCTTGCTCAAATCGCCTCAACTCCAAGCACTCTTCCAGCTTCTTTCTATGGCTACTCCAGAAACTGTCCACTTCCTTCTCTGTGCTGTTCAACTGACCCAGCAACCTGAAAGAAACATACGACGTGAAACACCCGCCTCGAGCTTCCACCAAGATTATCTCGTGGTAAGGGAACAGAAACGGAAATTAAAATAATTACGGTAATAATTTGGGCGCTGCAGGACTCGAATTATTACTGCGTTTTATCGCGTCATTTGGGGTGTACCGAAAACCAAAATGGAAACACAACAGAAACAAAAACAGCAATGATAGTGACAAAACAGAAACAAATATGTACAAGTAACGGAGTTCCATTTCCACTTCCAATGGAGTTCCAAATTTCCATTTACTTTTCCTCGTGGTAATTATGTATACATGGCGTACAATAGTAAATTTTCCGCATTTCTATAGTTTTCACCTAGAGTTAGTGGCAATCACCAGTTATTGGAAAGGCAGTCCCCCTGAAGTGAAAGTCCACTACAGTCCATTTTTTATCACTTGCTCCTTTGCTCTTGGTCAGCAAGCTCAAGGATAGTCCAAAGCACCTGTACAATATTTGCCAAATCTTGTTCACTTTTTATAGAAAAACACTCCCGTATAGAGAGAGCGGTACATACCTGTCGAGCGAGCAGACATTAATGAGCCTATCGTGCAGGTGTGTCCCGTTGGGTCGGACGTGGCTCAGCAGTTGGTGGCCCCTCTGAGCAACTTGGAGCAGTCGGTCCTTGAGCTCCTGATATTCCCTGCCCTGATCTCGTAGCAGCTCCAGAGTCGACTGGACGTCGTTGGGCATGTCGGCCAGTCGCAGGTTCTCCCTTACTTCCAAAGCAGACCCCAAGACCTCCTTCAGGCTGCTTGAGAACTTTTCTATTGCCTAAAGGGCACATAATGCTTTCTTTTACCAAATTAATGCGCTACGGACATGGACGACACAAACACCTACGCTTCAACATCCGAGAAACATTGAAAGCATCGTTGATCGGAAATCGGGGGATTCTAGATTCGATTCCTGGCATATCGGCACTTTTTTCATTATTCCTATTATACGTTCAACCGGCACTTTAGAACCAATAGATAGAAATATACCATTCTTTCTTCTATCCACTGGTTATTATCATAGGGAATGATGCCTCCCAGATCTTGCGTCAGCTGGCCAGGATCCACATATTCGTGTAACTCTTCCAATGTGCTGCACATGACTAGCTGGAAGTAAACAACGCAAACAAACATGTTTTACCGAACCAAAGAAAAAAACGTCCTCCGACAACATTTGAGACTAGTTGGACAGTCTTTCATGCGTAACATTAGAACAAGGCCACTATCATACTATCCGACTGAACAAACTATAAAGTTAGACTGTTTCACACAGCAGTAACAAATGGACAACTAAAAAAAAAAAAGAAAATGCACGTTTCCATGCATTTCCGTGCAGCGTATCACTGTCGGAGCCTTACCCTAAAACTAAAATCTTCCTTAAAAAGTTTGTTGCTAACTTCAGACAGGGCCTTCTGTAAAAATCCCACGGGCTTCAAGACAAAGACCACTCTTATGATGCCCGGGAAAAAAACCTGCAATGAGAGAACAGTAAGAAATGTTCCTAGTGAGACCCAACTAACGTAACTTGAACACTCAATATAGGCTCGTCAATCTTTGTCATTTAAAAATGTTCTTGTTTCGGGGTACTTCCTGGGTTGGTTTGCAGGAGGGATCGAGCAAAGACTGCCCCTGGATTGAGAAACTTACAGATATCTTGAGCAATATCGACTTGACGGACGTCCACTTGTCATTTCGACGGTCCACCACCAACACGAAGCCGAGCTTGACATCTTGGCTTCTGACAAAGTACACCAATGTAAATGAAATGATGCGAAAGCAGCTTATAGGGGCAACATACTGAGGCAAGCTAGTCAAGTAGTGCATCACTTTTCTGAAGTCTTGGTCAGAGAGCAACGTGCCGGTGTCGGGAAAAGTGAGGAGGGTGTACCCTTCGCAGGTTCTTCCTCCTGTCAAGATGGCCGACTTCCCTTTCAGGATTCTTGCCACATCGGTCACATCCATCCTCTCATCTGAAACACGAGTTGAGATCCACCACGACCATGAGCTACGGTCCACCTGAGGGCTCTTTAACGTGAAAGCTCAACGCATGGCCCCCCCATTTAATGTCCTACACAGAGCACGATGTGTCTGAGCAGCTTGTACCCTACTCCAAACATTGGAGAGCACAAAAAAAGAAAGAAAGGAAAAATAGCTGACGACACGCACATGATCTGTCTGCTGGTTTTTGTGCTCTCCCCTTTTTTTGGAATATGGACGCATACCCGCACGACCGTCTTTCAGTTCTCAGCTTGTACTCTGCCATACCAAGTCGCTGGCGCCTGGGTTCGAACCCGCAACCTTGGAATCGCGGACACGTACGTTGGTTGATGCAGAATGATATGGGCATTCGAAACTTCGGAAGCGAAGGAATTTTCGTCAAATGAACGATTTTTTTTTGCGCACAAGTCGGGAAGCAGCGTTACAATCATCAAATTTTTTCATCCGTAGTTGTCAACTTAGTATGAACGCACCAGCGTTAACGCACATATACGCGATCATCAAGACTTGTATCCATAGTTTACGTATACAACACACAATCTTCCGACACCACATGCAATATGGCTTGGCGTGTTGCAAACATGTCGAGACAGATACTCGCTGAGAAGAAAAAATGGTCGGGCTCAAATACTGCACAGACTTTGATGCATCACGGATGAATTACCATGCAGACGACGATTATTTCTCATTTGCAGACATGTCATTCGTTTCCAACAGGGCGATGCCTCGATGTAGTCACTGCAAGAAAATTATAGGCCCCTAAAACGCAGACGCAGAACAGTTAACACACGACGGCCACAGGTGGGAGGAGAACCTGCTGGACAGGTGCGAAAGGATGTGACGTCACCTCGGTAGCCGTGCCGTCGTGCGTTGCGCCGTGAAAAACGTGCAAAAGGGGTCGACGAGCGCTCCAGCGCAAAACGCGCTTTACGCAATACACACTGTCCACTATTCCACGTCTTTGTGTTCCCAAGGCGAAAGAAAATGCTGTCTGTGTAGTTCATTATGGACAAAGCTAGCAGGTGCACCTTGAGTTTGCAGCAAACAAGAAGACAGACACACATACGAGTGCCCCGTTCACTTCGTAGTATTTTTCATCTTGTTTGCCTAAACTCGAGGGAAAAAAAAAAACATTTTTCGCATGGTTATTTATAGTTGAGCAAAAACAAATTACGTAAGCAACATTTTTGCGAGTCTCCCAGGGACGAAGCAACCACATATTTACGTTTGCAAATGTTTACTTTATTACGTACGTCATAGCTGGTTCGAGTCTTGTGTCGACGGCTTCGTTTGTTTTACAGATACAGAAATGATGCAGACGTTGCGCGGACGGAAAAAAAAAAGAAAGAAAAATAGTCTGTCTGCACCCCCTCTTAATTTAATGGCGAATTATCACAAAATATAGGTTCGATATACAGCGAACAACTTCTATTGCTAATCACTGCAGAGTAAAAGGGGGGATCATCCATACCACTGATAGAATTTTAAACTTTTGTCTCTTCTTATTCCGAGTGCTCATAGAGTTCGTATTTCAAAGAATTAACTTTGACCAAAAGTCGACGAAGGAAATGCCCTTCCAGGTAATCAACTTTTACGTATTTTGTTCGTGTGTGTGTGAACAGAAAGGAGTGATTAATTACCATTGCAATGAGGTGGTGTGCTGCGAACACTGAAGGAGGTGGAGGAAGATTTCCTCCACCACTCCATTACACAAACTGAAAGAAAAAGAAAATCATTGACGTATAAATAAGGGAACGACATATACGCGGACGGAAACTTAAAGAAGACAGTCCTGTCGCGTTACCCTTTTCGTTGACTACGTAAAATGTCACCCCAGTGACCGAGCAGAAAAGCATCGGCACAAAAACGCGGTATGGAAAGCTGGTGACGCCTTACATTTCCACTTTGTCATCTTGGGTAACGCGACAAGTTTGGTATTAATTTCGGAACAGCAATCTCCGTTCTCGATCAGCACCTCTTAGTGTTGATATTAGAAGCAATTAATAATAGCAGCAAAGAAGCACGAACGAAGTAATGTGTTCCACGTGGATGACGATAAATAATGGCATTTTTACAGGCTCCGCTTCAAATATCCACATTCATTTTATTCATCTAATACTGCATGTCCAGCCGTTCGGCTAAAGTTTTTGTGAGATGCACCCGACTCATCTGTAACGAATTAAATGCTACTGGCGGAATCATAAAAGAAATCGCATTCGACGAAATGCAAATTTTTCGATGAAACGCCTTCGATGAAATGTCCCGAAACCATTTTGCTTTCTTTTGCTTCGAATCATTCGCGGTAAATAGGGACAAGAAAAAGATTCCATCGATCATTTCTTGAGCTGAGCTCTTCTCTCAAGTCGTACATGTTCGTCGGCAAAAAGGTGACATAAAAAGACAGTGATCTTCACGTGTCTGCTAAATGTAGTGCCTTTCAGCCAGCGTGCCGTGCATAGACAACATATCTTCAAGCCCTGTGGGTTGACTCACCTGACGACTCTGGGCCATTGCGGTGAAGCTACCCCACCGGGGGTGAATTTCTTCTTCCGAGGCAGCGCAATGGCCGGGAGGATCGATTTTTTGCCCATCGACGGTGGCGACGCCTTTCAAAGGATGCTCAAATTCCTTGTCCGAAGGCTTATTAGCGAGGTCGGAAGAAGACGTTCCCCGTTGCTTTTCTCCAAGGGGAACTCTAAACCAAGTTGACCACATTTCTTACTATGGATTTTTTATGCGGTTTCTATTGTGGCGCACTTGGATATCTGATGCGAGGATAACGTCATTTGGAATCTCTTCCGAACAAAACTAGAGGTCATTTATATCCTCAAGAAGCCTGACATCTACAGACATAAGACAACGCACCAACAAACCTTTTCACTTTCGATTGAGCGTTATTCATCGCGAAGCAACTGTATGGCTATGAGCGGTGTAGAGATGGAGGTAGGACAGCGGAAAGGAGTGGGAGGGGATTAATATGCGTCCTAGGCCAACTTCAGAGGGCCGACATCGCTCTTGAAAGTTACTCTGGGGTACCTCAGATAGGAGATCGCTGGTGGGTGTTCTGAGAGGTGATGAAAAAGAAAACATTAAATAAATAGAAACCCCGATAAATTGAAAAGAGAAAAAAAATCTGGTTTCGTCCGTCTTTTCCTCGACGTCAGAAAAATTTCCGGAAATTTTGCATCTAGATGCGTCGCTTCCAGCCTTTAGTGAAACTTTGTAATCAGAACTACCACTGCTTGCCGGTTGAAGCTAGCGATGAATGGTGGGCGGGTGTAATATTTGACGCCAGTGCGATTTGCCGGTCGGGTAGAAAGTTTTTCTGAAAGGGAATATAAAACACTGCACGTCATCTTGTCCGAAGAATCTCCAATTTCGAAATGAAGACCAGCATGCACTCAGCTTGTGAGCTGAGAGCGCTCCCTCACTCCTAAGTCGTACCCATCACGGCCCCACCTGAGTTTTTCTTGTTCTTTATGGGGTAGGAAAGGTTAGCCTTCCTGTTGGAGGCTTGCTCGCTACTCACTACTCTATTTCTTCCTATATCGCCGGGTCGGGAGAAAAAATTCCGACCCGCGCAGGATCCTATACAATATATCCCAGGCTAACCTCTCCTACAACCAATAACCCTCACCAATAACCCTCACCTCTTCTCCTGGAGACGGACGCTGCGAACTGTGCGGGTGTTCAGAGGTTCGTATTATCATGACGACCTATGACTAAAGAGCTCACAAGTGACCTTGGAACTACAGGAGGGAGCACGTCCCCCGCCCCTTCCCTCTCGGTACGCCCATGAGCCAGAAGGGGGGGGGGGGGATCGTACCTTTTGTGGTGCATTGGGGAGATGCAAAAGTGGGTGGAATCCTCTCCCTTACGTAAAGCTTCCACAGAACCCCTCCTGAAGCACACCAATTTTCGGTGGTCAACAGGTGCCTCTACCACTTCCGGTCCCACGTTTCCGCTTCAGAGAGCGTCAGCTAGTGAACACCATATATCCCTGAGACATACCAGGAAAGTCGCAAACGTCACGTCTTCAAGACGTTGCACGGAACGTGATAGCCACCCGTAGCTCTAGGCGGTCCCTTGGAATGAGAGCAGAGTTTCCGTGGCCTTGATCGCATACATAAATGCGTCGTCGTGCGCCACCGAAAGTGAGCACGGTAGGGGGGCGGTAAACCCGTGCGGGGGAGTACTTGATCCGCACACACCCTCCATGTCAGTTGAATGCCGGCAAAACGCGCGAAACCTGACGGAATTACGTCACTGCATTTCCGTTTCGGTCGTTTAGTGGATATAGGAATGACTCTTGACTCTGGAGTAGATGCTTAACGCACCCAATGAGAGCTTTCCAGGAAGCCCCGATGCTCGTCTGCTGACGTCATGCGAGGACATCGGGCCAGACTGATGGCTGCTTTCTTAGGGTGTTTTTATAAATTCGATTGACAATACACCATACACCTGAAATATTGTGCATGGTGGCTCATGGTAGACTGCTTGATGAATGAAACAGTTTTCGGCTATGTTAAATGTGTCTTCCTTGCTTCTTTGATGTTACTTTGATTTGATCATTTTCATTTTCCCTGCCAAAAAAAAAAGAGGAAAAGAAAAAAGAACAGTCAGTGGAGTAATGGCCATATGCGTAAACGATCCTCGACTCAACACCCTCGACTTGAGTAAGTGGAGTAAAGAACTGCTCCTACTCTTGAGGAGCCATTGGGCTTCACAGAAACACCGGCGCAAACATGTACTTGAGGAAAGTGCGAAGGATTTCCTTCACTCTGAGGGCGTTTTGAGTCAGTGTTGATTTATGAGGCACAAAGCTGGGCTCAACGAGCAACTGGAGTGGAGGGTCAAGTCCAGGATCATTTAAGGATACGGCTTTAACGACCAGCAGCAAATTCCCAGGTGAAACCCACAATAAAGAGGACGACACAATCCTCATTGTTTTATATCTTCGTTTGCCCAGACACGATCTGTTAAATCTTTTTACAATTTGCTCACACTATCTTAATTTGTTCTTCGATTTATTTCAGACTGAAAGCAGTTATAAACATATCTTTGTCCAACAACGTGTTGTGGGTCAATTGGCGATGAGCTATTTCTCATGAAAGCTTACATAGCGAAAATATATTAGCGCACTAAAAATGGGTTAATTTCAAAGCTCTTATAGAAGCATGTACTACTAATGTAAGGCACTGATGAAACGTGTATGGTTAAAACTCTCCTAAAACACGAGTCTCCTAGGCAATGCTCTTCTTGGGGACTCTCTCAAATGCCTTCTTCAATCTCTTCCGTAGCTCACTGGGAAACTTCTCATAGCAGCGTTTGCACACCGGCTTCAAGTCAACTTCAAAGAACTTAGTCCTGCAAAGAAAGATAAATAAAAGGAAATTTAAGATAACAGTTTCTCTGACAACACCACACCTCGCGCGTTCCATTATATGGTACAATATTATGGTTCTGCCTGCTGCACAATACAGTGCAATCCCTTTAATTTCAACTCAAAGGGGACAGAAGGTTTGTTCTAATAAAGTGCGGTTCGAACTAAAGGGAGCTGTTCAGACGTTACTTATTGAGCGAACACAAAACAAGGCAACGAGAGGCCACTCACTTCTGGCTCATTTTCTGGTCACATACGGAGCAGGCAAAATGGTGAACACACCAGGCCTTGTTGAGGGCTGTGAAAACTGCAGAAAGAAACCTTTTCTAGATTTTCTGTAGCAAGTACTACACATCCTTACCATCACTCGCTATGACACTATTACAGATGTAGCACAGGTTGCCGAACAGCTGGTGATAATGAGTCTCGCAGTAGGCCAGACCTTTCTTCTCATAATGGCGGTGACCCAGGAACGGCTTCTCACACTTTGCACACACAAAGTGCTAAAACAAAAATAATCACTGTAGTCTTTGGCGCACTGCCAAACGCGCGTACCAAATGCGATAGCACTGCAGCAGACGAGGGACTCTGGCGCACTGCCAAACGCGTGCGACATGCGATAGCACTGCAGCAGACGAGGGACTCTGGCGCACTGCCAAACGCGTGCGAAATGCGATAGCACTGCAGCAGACGAGGGACTCTGGCGCACTGCCAAACGCGTGCGAAATGCGATAGCACTGCAGCAGACGAGGGACTCTGGCGCACTGCCAAACGCGTGCGAAATGCGATAGCACTGCAGCAGACGAGGGACTCTGGCGCACTGCCAAATGCGTGCGAAATGCGATAGCACTGCAGAAGACGAGGGACTCTGGCGCACTGCCAAACGCGTGCGAAATGCGATAGCACTGCAGCAGACGAGGGACTCTGGCGCACTGTCAAACGCGTGCGAAATGCGATAGCACTGCAGCAGACGAGGGACTCTGGCGCACTGCCAAACGCGTGCGAAATGCGATAGCACTGCAGAAGACGAGGGACTCTGGCGCACTGCCAAACGCGTGCGAAATGCGATAGCACTGCAGAAGACGAGGGACTCTGGCGCACTGCCAAACGCGTGCGAAATGCGATAGCACTGCAGCAGACGAGGGACTCTGGCGCACTGCCAAACGCGTGCGAAATGCGATAGCACTGCAGAAGACGAGGGACTCTGGCGCACTGTCAAACGCGTGCGAAATGCGATAGCACTGCAGAAGACGAGGGACTCTGGCGCACTGTCAAACGCGTGCGAAATGCGATAGCACTGCAGCAGACAAGGGACTCTGGCGCACTGCCAAACGCGTGCGAAATGCGATAGCACTGCAGAAGACGAGGGACTCTGGCGCACTGCCAAACGCGTGCGAAATGCGATAGCACTGCAGAAGACGAGGGACTCTGGCGCACTGCCAAACGCGTGCGAAATGCGATAGCACTGCAGCAGACGAGGGACTCTGGCGCACTGCCAAACGCGTGCGAAATGCGATAGCACTGCAGAAGACGAGGGACTCTGGCGCACTGCCAAACGCGTGCGAAATGCGATAGCACTGCAGCAGACGAGGGACTCTGGCGCACTGCCAAACGCGTGCGGAATGCGATAGCACTGCAGCAGACGAGGGACTCTGGCGCACTGCCAAACGCGTGCGAAATGCGATAGCACTGCAGCAGACGAGGGACTCTGGCGCACTGCCAAACGCGTGCGAAATGCGATAGCACTGCAGCAGACGAGGGACTCTGGCGCACTGCCAAACGCGTGCGAAATGCGATAGCACTGCAGCAGACGAGGGACTCTGGCGCACTGCCAAACGCGTGCGAAATGCGATAGCACTGCAGCAGACGAGGGACTCCGGCGCACTGCCAAACGCGTGCGAAATGCGATAGCGCTGCTGCAGACGAGGGACTCTGGCGCACTGTCAAACGCGTGCGAAATGCGATAGCGCTGCAGCAGACGAGGGACTCTGGCGCACTGCCAAACGCGTGCGAAATGCGATAGCACTGCAGCAGACGAGGGACTCTGGCGCACTGCCAAACGCGTGCGAAATGCGATAGCACTGCAGCAGACGAGGGACTCTGGCGCACTGCCAAACGCGTGCGAAATGCGATAGCACTGCAGCAGACGAGGGACTCTGGCGCACTGCCAAACGCGTGCGAAATGCGATAGCACTGCAGCAGACGAGGGACTCTGGCGCACTGCCAAACGCGTGCGAAATGCGATAGCACTGCAGCAGACGAGGGACTCTGGCGCACTGCCAAACGCGTGCGAAATGCGATAGCACTGCAGCAGACGAGGGACTCTGGCGCACTGCCAAACGCGTGCGAAATGCGATAGCACTGCAGCAGACGAGGGACTCCGGCGCACTGCCAAACGCGTGCGAAATGCGATAGCACTGCTGCAGACGAGGGACTCTGGCGCACTGTCAAACGCGTGCGAAATGCGATAGCGCTGCAGCAGACGAGGGACTCTGGCGCACTGCCAAACGCGTGCGAAATGCGATAGCACTGCAGCAGACGAGGGACTCTGGCGCACTGCCAAACGCGTGCGGAATGCGATAGCACTGCAGCAGACGAGGGACTCTGGCGCACTGCCAAACGCGTGCGAAATGCGATAGCACTGCAGCAGACGAGGGACTCTGGCGCACTGCCAAACGCGTGCGGAATGCGATAGCACTGCAGCAGACGAGGGACTCTGGCGCACTGCCAAACGCGTGCGAAATGCGATAGCACTGCAGCAGACGAGGGACTCTGGCGCACTGCCAAACGCGTGCGAAATGCGATAGCACTGCAGCAGACGAGGGACTCTGGCGCACTGCCAAACGCGTGCGAAATGCGATAGCACTGCAGCAGACGAGGGACTCCGGCGCACTGCCAAACGCGTGCGAAATGCGATAGCACTGCTGCAGACGAGGGACTCTGGCGCACTGTCAAACGCGTGCGAAATGCGATAGCGCTGCAGCAGACGAGGGACTCTGGCGCACTGCCAAACGCGTGCGAAATGCGATAGCACTGCAGCAGACGAGGGACTCTGGCGCACTGCCAAACGCGTGCGAAATGCGATAGCACTGCAGCAGACGAGGGACCCTGGCGCACTGCCAAACGCGTGCGAAATGCGATAGCACTGCAGCAGGCGAAGGGCAGTGCTTGCCCTTTGACAGTATATGATTTGCGTGCGGTGCAACGGCATACCCAACCGTAGGTTGACATGGGCCTCGTGCAGAAACACGGATGCGGTGCGCGTTGTCGTACACTATTGACCACATAACAAAGGAAGGTGGCATCATGCAAATGTTGATACATTCGCACCATACGCTATTACAGCGCTCATCGCCATTTTGCATTCCCTATCATGTACAGCAAATGTGCGCAGGGACAAGCATGCTTTACAAGGCATGGGTACAGGCATATAGCAAGTTTCATGAATGGTATAGCAGCAAAGACGCTGCTAACCTCTTGTTATGACTCCTAGGGATGAAACCTACCTCCACATGCCAGTTCTTCCCAAGAGCAGTGACAACCCTCTCTTCGATGGGACGTCTGCAGGCACCGCAAATGGGGATGCCCATCTTGTCGTGGCAACGCAGACAGTACAGTTCTCCTTTCACTTCTCGAGCTTCGGCAGTCAGTTCCACACTATTGCACATTTATTTCAACTCTCAGTGGTTCTCCGCTTTTTGAAGCTTACCTGCAGGTGGTGCAGTTGAAGTGGTAAGGGTGGTAGGGCTCGGCCCGGAACTTGAGGGGCTGGTCATCTATTATGCCACTGTGGAGAGAGGCAAATATGCCACCTACTCAAGCTGAATATGGTGAACACAGGGCCATGCAAGATGCCTAATTTGGTTAATCAAGCATCGTCACAGCAGGGATTCATCTCAACGTTTGGGGCTGAAGATAGACTTAAACCCATATTTACTTTCCAAATGGATTCTCGTCCGAATAAAGCAAAATCCAATTTTCTTTGTGGAATCGCCTTCCGAATTTGCAAGTTTTGCGCACCACAATGTGTGCCTGAACATCTCTGTACAACAGGTTCCAGAAGGGAACTCAAGACATGGATGCTTTCCTCCATACAGTGTTGTTGTATAGCATAGTGCCATATTGACGAGAAGCTTTCTTTTATTTCAATACATGTGCCACATAAGCAGAACAAATGACATTATCGTCTCACGCCATTAGGGTCCCGAATGGCATTATCCATGATGGTCGTGCCACACGTCAGATTGCAATGACATTAAACGCCACGATGTCGATATTTTGGGCCGTCACACGTTCTTTTGCTTTTGTTGGTGAAAATTTGAGAAAGCTCCTGCTTTTATTTAATCAAAGAATACTCGTCTAGCCTCAAATTATGAAATAATCGTGTCCTTCACAGAACAAAGTGGTTTTGTGGAAGAATAAAATTGTTACTCTGCACAGACAATGGGAGTAAGAGTAGGCATTCCATTGGCGAACGAGTTGTGGCGATCTCATTAGGCAGAAAGTGTCATTAAGACAAATGTCAGTGTGGCACTGCACTAATGACTGAAATGTCATAAGGCATTAAGCACTTAGGCATTTTTTTTGCCCATGTCACAGGGGAAAAAAAAAAGAAAAAAAGACTCTATAACACCCAAATGTGTGCCCAATTTCACGCAAGACATTCTGGATTAATTCCACTGTTCCGAGTGGGGCAAGATCTACTCACTGGCACTTGTAACAGATGTACTTTCCAATGCCTGCAGCCTTCTCTTTTGCATTGCACTCGTGGCACAGAGCCCTGAAACAGAGTGAAAGCAGTCAAGAGGGTGTTGGGGTGAGTGTAAAGCAGCCACACCTTCCAGCGTTCTTGATGAAGCCCTGGTCCGCCAGGGGGAGCTGGCACAGCTGGCAGCGGAAACACTCCGGGTGCCAGTTGTTGTTCATGGCTTTGATGACACGGCCGATGATGAACTCTCCACACTTGCCACAGCAGGGGGCAAACAGCACGTGGAAGTCATGCTCGCAGTACTTACGTCCCTCAAACTGGAAAGAGTTACACATTCGAGCTTCAGTTTTCATCGGCTCTCAGTCTGTCACATCAGTGCACCCCAAACTGTGTGTGTGTGGGGGGGGGGGGGGGGGGGGGGGGGGGGGGGTCGTGAAGCAGCTCAGACACTTGGAAAAAGGGACAGCAAGTGATATCCTTAGACCATGCTCTGCCCATTATTGTGTGTCACAAAAAAGCTCGCGGTAGCGTACCCCAAGGTCTAACCAGGGGCGTATCCAGGATTTTTCTGAGGAGGGGTTCCAGCCATGGACAGCATGCTAGACAGGCGATCTAGGGTCAATTAAACACTATACGAACACAGAAATTAAGGAGGGGGTCAGGACATCTGGTCCCCCCCCTCTAGATCCGCTCATAGGTCTAACAAACAAGCTCACTAGTGAATAGGAACAGCCATTCCTGCTGGAACCCACTTTTTTGTGATGGTTCCTAGCCCAGCTGGCTCACTAGTGAATAGGAACAGCCATTCCTGCTGGAACCCACTTTTTTGTGATGTTTCCTAGCCCAGCTGGTTCACGCTGACTATATTGAGTGCCAAATGAAAACTCCTTGTCAATGTTGTGTATTACAGTTCTGCACTAAAGTTGAAAAGTTTGTGGCATAGCAAAAGTGCGGGGGGGAATTTCAATTCGGAGGATCTGAGAAGCACCACCATGGGGCTGTCAAAGTAATCAAATTTATTGATCTCAGGGTTGTCATAGATGTACCAAGGACAAATGTAAAGAGAAAGAGTACCTCGTAAAAGATGCCATCAGGAAAAGAACAGAAGCATTGAGCACATCTGGAAGAAACAAGAAAGTTGTACAGCCAGCAATACCCCGAGTACATTTCCTAAATGTCCATTATACAAGTAGAGAACCAAGACCAAGGGCCCACCCACGCATCACTAAACACCTCCAAATATCCCATTTTCAGATACAAATACGAGTGTTTGAGGAAAAGCAAAGGGCAATCAGACTGCGATCAAATTCGAGTAACATTTCTTGCAGATCTCATCAACCAATGAGAGACTGTTTCTGGTTTAATACATTGTTAGTACAGTCTTCTAGTAAAAATGGTAGTGTACAGTTCATTTCCGTGGTATTAGTAAAAATGGTCACGTCTGACAGCAGCTCTTCACATGTGTAGTCCTTCACAACCACATTTTAGGTTGGGCGTTACGAGTCATTCTATGCTCTGTTCAAAATGAACACTTCGTATGTCAACAACTTTCTTACACAAAGCAGGACTGGTGCCAAACTTCCCCGTGAGAGTTGACAATTTTCTCGTGGGGTTCAAAGCCGTCTCCACAGCGAGTGCATGCCATCGCGTCCAGAGACATCAGGAAGCTCGGCTGTCTGTACAAAATAAAATTTCACACTTAGAACAGACTCACGATTGCCTGCAAGATGGTCCTTCATATTCTACACGCTGCCTCTTTCTGTTCTAGCTTTTCTTTTTTTTCAAAAACTTGCAAGCTCTCACTGTTCAACCTGGTAATGTGGTCCATTTTACAGGATGGATTTCTTTGACAACGGTAATCAATCAATCAGTTTCTTAACGGTTAACATCAAGTGCCCTGAACTCATCCATCACTTTTAGTGCAGCCATAGGCACAAACTTTTTCCTGGAACCTCTTCAATCTGTCCTACATTTCCGGTCATGTTATCCTAGAAGTATTGGCGTTATTTCGAAGACACGACCAGCTTATAAGTGAACATAATATGTGCATTCGTAGCCTAATACTTTGAAGGCGTCCGAAGCAGAAGGCCACTTTAGTACGTACTCAACGTGATCGGTGTCAACTGTAGAGGGTGACCCTGTTGGAGCATTATCATAATCCGCTGGCTGCTCACAAATGTTCAATTGTCGCATTCGTTCATTTACGTGTCGTCTTCGGTATAACGGACTCGAGTTAATTTCCAATTTCATGCCCGGCGTTGTTAAAGACATTGCATCGGGCAGTCAACGCCACGAGATTTTGGAAAACACGTCGTCTGTCACACACACGGTGGCCACACACCAGTCAGTCGTCACCACACCACCACCCTTCGACACAAAGGAAGCCGCATAACTTTGGGGCGGGTGGCGATTGGTCGAAGATATTCGTGACGTCTACCACAAGTGAACTTCCGATTTGTATCTTTCTATCCCCGCTTTTTTGTTTGAATGAGCTTGAATATCTCTGATATCTGTGAAACATAAACACATTGTTCCCGTCCTCGAGGTGCAAAGTGTCAAAATAAATGCGGGAAATCAACCGTATTTACATGCGTTCATACAAGGGGGATCATTCCAGGGACATTTGGGTGTTACGGGAAGGCGGGGCCTAGGTTTCCGGTTACATGAACTGACATACAGAACCTAATTGAAATTGGAAAAAGACAGAGAAACTAATCATGACATCTACAGGAAGCACACGTTTTGTGGCAATCCGAGTCGCGAGAGCAATGATCAAAGGCCGCCCACTCAATCAATAATATATGACGGCAGAGTACGGGTACAGGTTTGACATACATGGCAACACGCCCGTGTGGGCAGAGTTTCACTTCTGTTTCTGTTTCATTTTACAGCATATTTTTTAACAAACAGAAACTGGTGAGACATTAAAATGGACATGCATTTCTGGGAATGTGTCGCGTCAGGGGCAACTTGATTGCAACAAGATTGTTGCTCACAACAATCTCATTTTAATCAGTTAACGCCGTTCTGGCACACTCTTTTCTGAAATGGGAGCTGTTCCTAAACTCTGTAAAACACATCGTCGCTACACTGACCGCAGACAATGGATTAATATGAAAGATGCGCCTAGATAGTGGTCACAGTTGTCATGCGCTTGTAATAACGAAACCGGAATCTAACATTACCTGATCTGTTTCTCCAATTAATACACTCCTTCCAGGCACGGCATGCACAAACCTTGTTTAGATATCAGCCCTTGCACCGCTTCTTTGCTGTTTCTGTAATAGGTCGTTAACAAGATCGCACGTTCTTCGTCCTTCAAGTCCAACTACAAATTTGGTTATAATTCGCGAACTCCCCAAGGACGAGCACCGCAGATCAGGGTAGGAGGGCGTGTAGGGCAATAAAATAATAAATGAGCGGCTCAATTTATATTTCATTCTAAAATATGCTACTGAAAAAATACGAAGTTAAAAATGTGTAGTATGTTGCAAAGCACGTTTTGGCGTACTTCTCAATCTTATTCTGTGCGGGCTATGAAAACATATGATTTTGAAGAAGCCGGAGGAGTTGGCATCCAAGTTCGCAGAATCAACTCGGTTAACGTCAATGCGTTGTGGTTTTCAATTTGGTCAGTAATGTTTCCAGTCCCACGCTGGTACCACGGTTCCGTGACGCGCACATAATAACGTGTGTAAAGAAAGGTGTTTGCAATGGTGCTTCGCGTGACGAATAAGATGGCCGTCTACAAGGCAGTCGGCATCCTTTCATGTGTCGCCGTGTGCCGGGCAAGTGCCCCCATCGATATTAAAATGGACGAAAAAGCCCGACTTCTACATCGAGTGGATACAGTCAACATACTAGTGTACACATTTCTGTTGATCCTCACCGTGTGCATCATCTGGTTGTTTAAACGGCGCCGAGCGAGGTTTCTCCACGAGACAGGACTGGCTATTATATTTGGTGAGTGTCTTTTCTGAGTGCCCTGGCAGTAGAAAAACTTGACGAGTAAAAAACTCATCGAGTTCATGAGCTTCCTCTGAAGTCGCTTATAGCAGAAACACGACACAACGCGCAGGCTTTCCTCTGCAAATCAAACTTTAGTGATTGACATTATTTCATTGGCAACGACGATACATCGACGTTAACGTTCATGGGCACAATTGTGTTACAATTCTATATACGACGTTGGTTGTCGGGTAGATATGGAGTTTATCTTATCGTGCTGTACAGGTCATAAAATCTGATTAGCACGATTGTGCTCGATTGTACGTTGAGCTTTGGTTGTTGTTGAAGTCATTTAATGTGAGTTGTTCGCTAAGGGCAGATTTATACGATTGATTGACTTTCGTGACCATACGTCAGCGCCTGCTAACAAAGTTTCTTTGTCAAAGAGCACTGCACTGCGCACGGAAAAGCATCCTCTTTATCTGGCAAGAGATAAGATTAATACGCACAATGTCTCGTGCACAAACGAATTGACATCGTTAGATAAGATCCATTCTCTTTTAGTATTGTCTTATGTATTGTATTGCCACAGGCAAACTTGGGTTGTTTACGGGCACTGTGAAACTAGAAATTCAATTGAATTGTGAATGAAGCATGGATCCTGTGGCTGTAAATTCATGTTGATAGCACTTTGCCCTAACCACGCTTACTTTACCTTCTCCAGGCCTGCTGGTAGGATCAATAATACGTTACGCGAGTGAGGAGACGGAGGTCTCTCACCTACGAGTGCTGCCCGTGAAGGGCAGCAACTACAGTGACAGCTTCCCTCCAGACAACGTCTTTGTCGTGCTGGAGATCAGCAAGCCAGACCTGGGCAGGAAGGAAAACAAGACGTATGCCTACAACTTCAGAGGGGAGCTCACGGATGTCGAGGGCAGGAAACTCAATCAAAAGGTCACCTTAAATGTGCCTGTTGATAAATTAATTGATGAATTATTTTTTCTAATTTCAATTCCCACGTTTTCATAGCTGCCGTAGAAGCTATATCAATATGGGTTGTTGTAATGGATGAGGGACTTTTTTCCATTTCTTCAACTGCCATCAATCAGTACGAGTATCACAATAATCGGTAGCTTAGTCCTAGATCTGATGGGGTGGCTAAAAAGGCATCGGCAAGTCGGGATGGTCCCCCCTTTCATGCATGGGGCGCCTGGACCTTTGTCTCGATTGATTGATTGGAAAAAGAAAAAAAGTGGAGATGTTAGTCCCAAAACAGTTGGGACTAGGTACTCCAGGACACATTAGTTAGGGCTCACTATATATAGAAGAGCACTTTGCACACTATACTTGGTTCTTATGGGGCAGATAGTTACAGGATTTGCACGTTCACTTATATGAATTTTGTTTACTGCAGCTCATTTTTTCCGTTAAATTCCGTTCCTTTGCATCATCCGTAGAACTCGTTCTGAAATATTCTTCTGGCTACGTTACTGCGTCACCATGTAGGATGTTGTAGTTAGCTATTGCAGCCAATAGGAAAAGACATAGAGCAGGGAGAAAACATGCCATTCTTAGGTTGGACATAGCTGTCCTATGTATTATGTTATGTTGCTTAGAAAATGCCCTTTCACCTTACTTGCACAATTTTGTATTTCCTCTCTTCCAGGCGACGTTTGACCCAGAAGTATTCTTCAACATCATTTTACCCCCAATCATTTTCAATGCCGGTTACAGTTTGAAACGGGTAGGCGCTCAACGCGTGTGTGTCACAGTGTTCTCATATTTTGATCTTGCTGCTTTCAGAAATTCTTCTTTAGAAATTTGGGCACGATCATGACTTATGCCTTCGTTGGAACAACCATATCCTGCTTCGTTGTTGGGTCAGTGAACATATATTTAGTCAGTGTTTATTTATTTATGACATCAAGTAGGGAACTCCATGGGCCAGATAAGATCACAATCAATAAAATTTTACCTACAAACTAGTAAGGGCACAGCATCTACAATGCTCAAGATGCTGCCTCTCTGTTAAAATTCACTTTCACATTGTTTGATCGTTCATGCCTGTTGCATGCACGAAAACCATCACTATACGTAATACATATAGTGAGGTTATAGTTAATTAGAATGGGTCAGCAGTTATAGCTTTGCAGTATTCTAAAGTTCCCAGATGCAGGTCAACGAAAGTACATTTATATTAACTTGTCCTGCACCCCCAGCGACAACCTACCTGCAGTACGGTGTGGATGTGAGTAGGTACAGAGCTCACATGCGAAACAAATAGGTACACGAAATGCGTAACACCATGCTAGATAAAACCCCATGTCCTGTAACAATGTACAGTAAACGACCGACATTCACCTACGTGTGATGATATCGTCCTGACTCCGAAAAGTGCTGGTGCACTGAAAGGCACGGCGCGGACTTGCCCATTCATGCTTGCAGACGTTGTGGCACCACCTAGAGGTACAGTTCTGAAGTTTTAGAGCAGTCTCACCTAGGATTCCAATTACAAATTCAATCCAAGTGCACAATCTAAAATGGCGGTTTCGAAGTTGCCACCGTAGTGCCAAAAATAGTCGTATTGGTGCTTGTCCGCAACGAATCTGGACTTTGGACTTGGATCTGACTGGAAAAATGGTAGCAAAAATGTGTTAATCCTGTGGCGAATGTCACGGTTCCCTGCGGGACTTGGAAGTACCGAGCGAATCAGAATAATCGATGGTCAAAAAATCAGTCTGTTACTGTAATTACGTGAAATGCTAGTCCACCGAAGGCAAGGCTCATCTCAGCTCAGAGCCCCACATGCAGAGAATACATGTTTGTCTGATTACAGGTAAAGGTAGACTCCCATGAAAGCAGTGTATGTCTCTCTGTATATGTTAGACACACTGAATATGATGCATTTTCATTTCAGAGTCATCCTATACGCATTCCTTCTCTTGATGCCTCATCTAGAGTTTACATTTAATAACTGCCTATTCTTTGGTGCCATCATTTCGGCCACCGACCCAGGTACCATTCGTTGACTGCAGGTTTCCCCGAATACATAAAGTTCTTCCATTGCAGTGACAGTGCTGGCTATCTTTCACGACCTGCATGTGGATGTCAATCTGTACGCCCTGGTCTTTGGGGAGGCAATCCTCAACGACGCAGTCGCCATAGGGCTCGTGTCGTGAGTAGCCCAGATTAGAAAAGGGCCCCATCTATCTTATTCAGGGCCGGTGCTAGGGGTGTGCGGGGCCTGAGGCAAAGGCACATCGCGTGGCCTGTTTCACGCAAGCAGTAATGAAAAGTAATGAAGACAAACAGTAATGAAAAGATAAGAAATGATAAGATTTTCGCAGTGGGAGATTTTAGCAGTACGGGAAATGGCAGCAGGAGAGAAGGGTGTGAAATCCTCTGTGTAGCTTGCAGTGTTGGCGGATTTTACTTAAAAGTGGGGCTTTTTCTTGTCACATGACGGAATGGCACATAACACATTCTTTAAGCACACCATACATGTGTGCAGTGAATCATCCTTGAATATCACAGGGCCATATCCAGTTACGAAGAAAACAACAATGAGGGCAAGGAATTTGAAGTGGCCGCAGCTTTCAAGGCATTTGGGAACTTCGTCTACATCTTTCTTTGTTCTTTCATGATTGGATCTGTGACTGGCTGTGTCACAGCACTCATATCCTTTTCCCCATTATCTATCCACTACTTCCTGGAAAGTGATGTCGTCACCAGAGGCCAATTGCAGCCGTGTATTATGCATTCTTGCACAGCGGTGAAAATTGAGAACCCCTTGAGGTTGAGGCCGTCCCTTGTGCACGTTTAACTGTAGGACACTCCTCTTGAAATTTCTTACTCGGAAAGTTAAACCTTTCGTGGTTAAATTTCTGGGAAACGCAAAGAACTACTACTTTATTATTTCACAATCAACGTGAAAAGATATACGTAAAATAGCAATTGCCACATTTCTATCCCAAATATTTCAGTCCATGTTTGTGGGAAGCATACTTCCCGCTGTCCCTTGCGCGGACCACTTTCCCGGAGCAATTTTCCTGTATCATATCAAAGAACACAGCGAAAACATGTAAAAAGAGTTTGTCATTCGAGGAATGCAGAATAATTACCTTTGCGAACACTTGAGTTGGGACGTGCGACAAAACCAAAACTGAAACTTCTCCGGGTCATGCAATTGGCGAGAAAAACAGAGCGCCGTCTGATGGAAGACTTTTGATTCATCGTGGTTTAGTGCAAAGTGCCAGTAAGAGATGGAGCTGCACTCTGAGGCAGGAATTATACTTCCCAGTGGACATTCTTTGGTGATTTTTTTCCTGGGAAGTGTGCTTCCCACTGACCACGACTTCCCCTTTAAGGCAGCTGTTGGCAAAAATATGTGCCTTAACTATTTTGTACATCACCAAGTTCACCAAGCTGTGTGACTTTCCCTTACTGGAAAGCTGCCTGTTTGTACTCATGTCGTACACTTCGTTCCTGATAGCGGAAGCCCTCGACTTGACGGGTGAGACGCGCAGTGTTTCGCGCCTTGCACAATGTTTACGTTTCCGCGTTGTCGTTGAAGGTATTGTGGCAGTCCTCTTCTGTGGCATCTGCCAGGCCCACTACACATACAACAACCTCTCCGTAGAGTCTAGGCAGAGAACAAAACAGGTTGGTAGACGTAATGGTCCGCTGGTCCTGTTACTAATTCTGTTTCCTTGCAGCTCTTTGAGCTGTTGAACTTCCTAGCAGAAAATTTCATCTTCAGTTACATAGGAGTGTCAATGTTCACATACAAGAAGCACAGATGGGATGCAGGGTTTATCCTTGTCGCTTTCGTATCCTTTTCTTCGGTAAGGGGGGCCATCGTTCCTGTCAATCTCTTGGTAGAGCCCCTAGCTTTCCGTGAAGCCGCGAAATTTTGGCCATGCCTCGCAGAACCTGCTGTTTCCCTCAGAATTGTCTGTTTTTCGTGGAATATTGGATATCTTACATAATTATGTAAGGATTTCAATCGACCTGCAACATCAGTCATGATCAGTCATGACTGCAATGCCTGACACCACGGATAATGCTGGCACATACACGACTGAATGTGTCATGATGAAAGGAAATTTAACGACAAACGTCCGGAGAGAGATTGACAGAGTAGAGTCAAATTTTTTTGTGCTACTGACAAGTTACAAAAGGCTGGAAAAGCGCGCAGAATGAGTCTGTGTGCGATCTTGGAAGAACGCTGCAAGAATGCTTGTTTTCTCTTGTCCGCGAAACCCCACAGACTTGTAAATCCCACTTTGCGGAAAAGTAAAGTTTCCACAGCGGGAAGCTAGGGGCTTTATTCCCAGGCAATGCCAATGAATTTGTCATGCAAGGTGTTGAGGATAGTAGACTTCAATGAATGTGCTTGCCTCTTTGACTGTCTCGATGCAGCTAGCCATTGCTGTTGGTAGAGCCATTTACATTTATCCGTTGACATTCCTCCTGAACCTCGGGAGGACAAACAAGATTCCTATGGCGTTCCAGCATGTGCTCTTTTTTTCAGGTAAGCTTCATTTCCTAATTAAAGGGACATTAAAGTGCAAAAATTTATCCTCGCGGAGTGAAAGGTGCCATTATCTTGATACCAACACAAAAGGAACGAGACTCATTGGTTGCGTTGTTGCAAAAGAAACTCCAATTTACGCTTTCCCTCTTCTTCTCCTTCCCAAGAAGGCCGTCAATGCGGAGCAGGCTCTCAATTGGTCAAGAACTTGTCCAATCATTGCGGCAGATGGTTTGAGGAAACCGGTTCTTTGTCTTTCCCTTTCCACATTGTCGCGCTTCTTGAGAAGGAAAGCCTAAATTGTGGTTTCTTTTACTCATAAATCACGCTACAAGACGGAAATGGCGACGACTGCAAGCAGACAACAGCGCGGTCACGACGTCACCCACGTTGGAGCTGCTCCGATTTCTCCTCAGAGCATTTGAGTTTTGGTTTGCTGTTGTGATCATTTACGAATTCATTACTCCTGCAAAATGAACAGGAAGGCTGCATTAGGTATCAAGGGGGCGATTTGTGTTCGGTACGACATTCACTCGATTTTTCTGATTGTCCCCCCTCCCTCTGGAGCTCCAAGGTCACTTGTCGAAATTGCCCTCTTTAGGTTGTCATGATTTATACTCAGATGTCGTCATAATATAGTCTGAGCCCTACCGTCCAGGTCCGCTGTATAGAGGTTTTGATTGTCGTAATTCTATTATCTAGTGTCTATTGGTTGAACACTTTGTCCCCCCCCCACTTCCCCCAGGAAGAAACCCTGGGAATGCCTATGGTAGCTAGCATGGCACGCCCGCAACTCAGATGTTCTTTGTTTAAGTTCAACTGAGAGTGTTCACTTTCATTAACTGCTGTTCTTTAATCCTTGCAGGCAGTGTTTAGTTAAAGTGTGACCATTTTACAGGGCTACGCGGTGCCATGGCTTTTGCACTGGCCATAAGGAACACGCTGTCTGAACAGCGGCACCTCATGCTCACGACGACGTCGCTCATCGCTATTGTCACTGTGATTGTTTGTGGGGGATTCTCTACTCAGCTGCTAGCATGGCTCAACATTCCGTACGTATTTGTTGAATGGTGACCTTTGAGATTTCTCCAACAAAAATGTGCAGTCCAATGTCACACCATCATCGTGTGATGTCAAGCTCCTGAAAGTTTGCCTGTTTCTATGGTTTTACGCTTTTCAATCAATCAATTCAATTGCTCCAGAAAATGCCCTCATTAATCGTTTTAATGAGAGGACATTCCCACAGGTTATGGCAGGTGTTATGCCAGGCTCACTTATACATTCTCCCATTTTAGGTAACCTTGCACAGATGTTTCCATTATATTTTTTATATTTTGTAATAATATTAATTTTTATTTATTTGCCTAGAGCCAAGTAGTGGTGCAGGGCAGTCATCATCTTTTTTTCTCAGGGGGGACAAGTGGGCAATTCCCCCCCTCCCCATTGTAACTGTGCCATTTAACCCAAACGTAATTTTTAGTTTCAATGACTTTCAGAGTTGGCATCGAAGAAGAGCATGAAATGCTGCAGTTCACTGGAGTGAGGCCCGTAAGTAGCCGTTCTATAATACTGCAGAGGCTTTATTTTGCACACCTGGTTGTATCCCTATTGCGGAGAAACTGAATTTGAATTAGGCTCCTCGCCATCTCCATAGCTGTTGAATTCTTCGTGGAATGTTGAGGCAGCAGCATCAGGTTTTAACCTGATAAGTTTCGTCACCTTTTTTCTGAGCCTCGTTGTAAAGTGAGCTGTGCAGTGATAGGACATCGTCGAGTGGGAACAGTTTCCGTGATTGGCTCATACAGGCAGCTAGCCCAATGAAGCAGAGTTAAGAGCCCCAAATGTGCTTTTCATGCTCCCTTAAGGGGAATTATATGAAACTACAGCTATTGCATGAGTGCATGTTTACCTTTCAGAACTATGAAGCAGCTCCAAATGGGGCGGCGGTAAGGAACATTTCACTGTCAGTGCACTGCACCGTACATTGCACCTGCGTCAAGCAGGGTGTCTAACGCCTCATAAAGTCCCCACTTTTTGTTATTAATAATTCTCGCACTATTTCTTGGCATTATGAGCCATATAAGGTCCACTTTCACATGTCCTGTAAGTGTCCACCCAGTCTTCACCCACGTCCACCAAGAATGTAGCTTTCAGTTCTTCCAGTTCTGCACCCTAGTATAACGAGGAGCCTCCCTAATAAAGTTACCAGCGGAAAAGGACTTGACGGGCACAACCATTTGCCTCACGCTGACTACCTTCACCGCCTGGCTTTCTCATAGGGGCATCGTGGCAGGACACACTGATGCTTATATTTGAGATGGTTTTGAGTATTTTACCTCTCATGTGTTGAGCCACTGACCTTTTGAAGCATTTGGGAGCCATTATTTGTTTTGGGTGGAAAACCATTGGTAAGGAGGTTACCTCTTGTTCTGGACAAACAATGTGTTCTAGGTAAATGTCAACAAATGAAGCACTGTAAAATTGTTTGTTACTCAGATGTGGGGCCTGTCAGTTGCGCAGATCGGGCCTGCTGCAGATGTCATAATGATGACGAAATAGTTGCCCTGGTGCTCCTGTGGGAATGATTGAGTAACAAATGGTTGTACTATGTGCAGCCAATGAGCTTCCGCTTGCATATCTTGATTCAGTAGCCGTGTAGACTGCACAGGAGCTGTGGGTGCTACTGGTGTGATCTGAGTGAAGTGTCCTTTTTTCCCCTTTCAAGACTCCCCCAGTGCAGACACCACCTGAACTGCGTAGCCCAGAGAACAAGACCCCTTATGAGAAGGCTTGGCTGGTGCGCAAGTGGTACAACTTTGATGTCAAGTATCCTTTTTGTGTTTCACATAATTTACGCATTTTAGCGTGCGTTTTTACATGCAGGAGATTACACAATATGTATTACAGGTATCCAAACTGCATATTATTCGCCTGTTTAGCCGGTTTGACATATTTTTCTGAAGCCTCAAACGTGGTATCTCCTTAACTGCATTTGCTTAAGATTCATGAAGCCCCTGCTGACTCACAGTAGGCCGACACTGTTGGACACATTGCCAGCGTGTTGCCTGCCCTTAGCTCACGTGCTCACTTCCACGGAGCAGCTAACACAGGTCAGTCAGTCCAAATCCCTTCTCGAAAAGTCATGCGGAATACCTGCCTTTGGCAATGGGCCGTTTTCAACTCAAGTGCATTGAGTCACGTCCTAGAATGGTTGAAAAAGAACTCGTGGGACCAGCTGGGCACAACGTAAGTGAGTGCGCTTGTTCGGCTTCCATCGGGCATTGCACAGTGTGCTCAAGCAGAGGATGAGGATAAGCTGTTTGCCATCTGCATCCTGTCCGAACACAGAAAATGTGCCCTGCGGATGTAATACTCGCAATGCACCCGCAGTGTGCATGTAGATTATGCTAATTAATTAATTATCGCAGAATGTTACAATAATGTACAGCCATGCAATGCGATCATGCTGGAGATTTAGTCCAGTAGCATACTTGGGTGGATGGTGGCACTGGTGGTGTTTGACGCTCCGTACAAGCAACATAGAATGGTGAATTTTGAAGCCTCGTGTGGCTTGTTGGTGATCCTACATGTAGTCAAGTATTTAGTTCATGTTGACGCACATCGATGCTAAGCTGCTTGACAAGGGCCATCACCACGGTAGCATTCCAATTGCGGTCGAATTTTGTACGTAGAGCTTTCCTTCTGTTACTGTCGAGATTCTGAATAAAATATAGATTAAATGGAAGGGAGCTATATTCCTAATTCCTCCGTGACCTTCTATGGTTTGCCTTTGAAGTGGTGGCATGGCATTCTCATGGCATGGCCCATCCTCAAGGAATCGTTACTAGAACTACCATCCTAATTGTCGGATCGTGTCGACCATCGAAAGAAGATTAAGACTGTAAAAAGCAAGACGAGTTGCACATTATCACTCATTTCTACCATCTACTGTTAAAGAGTGGAATGACCTGCCTCCTTCAGTCATAAATATTAATAACGCTGCACATTTTTCGTAGTGCAGTATGCGCATATACGCTGTAAAATTTATTTATTTAGTCCTTCCTCTGTTGGTCTTATCACGGTTTTTGATAGTGCTGTTTACATGTTATTATTATTGATCGAATCTATTACGTTAACATTATCTTTACTGTTTTTTTTCCCTTTCTTTGCAATCAACCTGTTATTGTTAGCTTACGTATGTGTTATCGTGCCCAATCCCCTCTGTAATGCTCCCCAGAGCCTCGAGGGTTGCTATATATAAATAAATAAATTAAATGGTTTCAGTCAGTCATCAGTCACAAGCGGTACAGAGTGCGCTAGACTTGCCACTTCGGTCTTTAGGGTCATGCGAGGACAGACGGACGATTTTTGAGTATGGCAGACGTCTCCTCGGGAAGCGAGAAATTACGAGTAACGCTCTTCTCTCTTGCGTTTTTGCAGTATGTGCGCTACAGTGGGGACCAGGAATTGTTGGAAGTGCTTGCATGATTCAAAAGTGAGGGATTTCCCGAGGGCCTCGTTTGAGGCTGCCGCCACGCTCGTCTTCTGCGAAAGAACGGGCTGCTCGCAAATTACCTAAATGTCAATAAATATGTCCTGCGTCCACATTGCATGAAACAATTGTCACATGTCCACCTTTTGTGCATCTCTTATGTCATGACCCTCCCCAGGATGATGCAGGACGGCGCAGGGACGAGGACTCTGACACAGACCTCTGCCTGGACGAAGACTTCCAAGTTCCGGAGCGCAACAGTGCCTCACTGCGGGGATCTCTGTCCAGGGTAAACAGCCCTACTTTCACTCCAAACGTGTTTGTCATTGAAGACAACCCCACAAAGTGTGTCTGGCAACATGCGGACAGTTAGTACCACGGTCTCTGTACCAGTCTCGAAGCTGGTACTGAGCTGCCGTAGTGGCTCTGCGGTCTGATTGACAACCCACGTTGAAGCTTGCTAGAGCTTTTGCCACGTCGTCGATAATTCGGCCGTTTCCCCTTTGTGTGTGATGCATTATTTATTAGACCCACGACCATTCAACTCAATGGTCGGCGTTTGAGACACGCGGGGCTTTGCTGATTGTCCGCGGTAGATGAACGAATATGGCAAAGTCCGGATTGTATGAGCAGGGTGTAGTGACATTTGCAAATAAATTATTTTTATTGAGGAAATTCTGGACTGAACTTTCTTTGCTCTCATTTTCGAGTCACTCGTAAAATTTTATAGCTTGAGAGTTGGGATAATGATCAAAGTATGCATGGAACATCTATCCGGGGTCTCCTTAGCAGACTCTAGAGGATCTAATTAATATTCACGCAGTGCAATAATTTGTATTAAATTTGCTAATTTGTGTCAGTTAAAACAAAACAGACAAGCTTTGTTTCATGTTTCACACTGTAGCAAGCTGCTCATATCAAAGGTTTGATGCCTTTGATTGTTGTTGAAGGTATTATTCAGGGATCAAGATAGGGTAAATCACCAAGTTTGGCTCGAAGGTGCCATGCACGTCTTATTTGATTCACACGTCTTGTTTGCCTGTTGCCGCACCATAAGAAAAAGGGGCCATGTGTGCACTCCCATGGGAAAGTGAGTGGCTTGATGTGGTCAGCGCACATATGGCAGTGATTTTTAACTTAATCTCCATTTGCTCCCCAAGGGACATTTAAGAATACCCGATCCCTTAAGGGACCTCCTTCCTGGTGACTGGCTTTTGCCACACAATCAAGCCGTCTTCAGCTGTGCAGGCAGCCACTCGTAGCCTTCGTGTCTTAGAAATCCTGCATGGTGATTGGCTGAAATGGACTGTCGCTTTATATGTCCACATAGTAAGTGAGCGAGTAGGCATAGCATGGAGCAGGCCTATTTTTAGTGCATTTTTCACTCGGCGCAGCAGAAGTCACTTTGACTCTCGTCGACTTTCGGGTATTCGTGCTAGAGGTGCAAAAATATCGGAGTTTCGAATAATGATAAATATCGCTCTCGATACTTTATCGATACCATACTTTATCAAAAAAGTCACTTAGGGTGACTGTTTGTTGCTTCTCCCACCAGAGATTATTGTGGAAATAAAGTAGTTTATTTACTCGTACATCGAGATATTTCATCAGTGCATATCGATATCCGTGAGAAAAATATTGTATTATATTGTGATTCGATAGAATGTCGACAGTTTTGAAACATTGATTAGGAAAAATATTGACATCCTTCTGTGTATACCTAAATCTTGCTGCTATTGTCCCTTGCATTCCTTTGCAACCATTTGTTAAACACGTATTGTGATGCTCCATGCTTGATAGCGCACATGATATGCAATTTGATATCACATGCACATACCATGCATCCCAGGCTGTTTATGAAAGTGCCTGTATGTAGTGGATGTGGTGCTTTGCTCAACTGGCAGTATGCTTTCTCCAGTGAAACCGATACCAGATAGAATGCTCTTACATACCACATTGATAAGTAATGGTTCAGGGTAGGTGCAATAAGCTCGAGAGCTCATTATAAACCAACCATTGTATCACTTCCTGTGAGATGTTTCGAGATGGCATCGCAGATAATTCTGTCTTGGTACACACAACTCAATGATCAATTGTTGACTTATTGTTGTGAAAGACTGTGTGCAACACCATGTCACCATTAAAGGAGCAGTGAAGACCATAAATTTCTCCTTTTGCTTTCGTCGAGTTAGGAAAAGTAATATGCGTATTTACGCAAGAGCAATGACCTTTAGCATGAAAGAGAGGAAGTTGCTCTGTGCAACCCTCTGAAACTGCTTCCACTCGTTCCTTGATTTCGTAATAGAGAGTGAGTGACACTGACATTGCACCATCATGCCAGGTCTCGATGACAGCCAGACAAATTTTCGGTGACAAGTGAGAGCTACGGCGCCGCTACATCACAGTGTCATCACAATGCCATCTGTGTTCTTTGTAAATGGGATTGAGGGGATGAAATATTTTCCTCTCCTCATCAGGTTACTCCTGATAGATGGCTTGATGAGTTGAGGAGGGTTTCCAGTAATCCCTTAGTTTTGTGTTGTTAGTAGTGTTTTTCATTGCTCCTCTAAATATGTATATGCATCACGAGAGCCGTGTTAGGCGGTACGAAATATTCCGTAATGTGGAAGATGTACTGCTTGCAAGTGTTTGCAGTCTCATTCTCTCGCTTGTGGGGCATGCTTTGCTACTATTGTGTGTCTCTAGTGTCCTTCTCTCAGCATGACCTTGGCCTTTGTTCATTCTGTGGAGTTCATTTGCTCTGTAATGCTACTTGTGCACTGGAGCATTTACTATTTGCATAGATGTACTATAACTGCATGTCTGATACGTATACCCATGAGCGATGGGATGCAATGAAAGGCGTCGACTTATAGCTGGAGCAGTCTGGTGGAATGTTACTGATTGTGAACAGTTTTAGTTGGGTGGGATGACAATGTCTGTGCATGTGTCTTGATTCGGTTCTTTCTTTTTAAAGGCCAATGTGAATGTTATTGGAGATGCAGCGCAACAACCAGGCAGTTTCATGTAATGATGATGGATTCAAGTCTTGTGAGCATGGTTTGTGCCTTGTCTTTCCTTGACCTCTCCGGGCATTTTTACAACACTCGCTATTTTAAGAGAAGTCCCATTCTGGGTGAAAACGATACTCTTTCCCAGGCGTGGTTCATAATGCATCAGCCCATAAGACTCTTGGGAGAATGTGGCTCATATCAGAGGGTGGAGAATAACACTCCAACCTGTGAAGCTCTTAAAAGGGCTGTGACACTTTAATAGATGTACGTGGTGCATTACGTGGTGCACACAACGTGCTCCACCCCAGTCATAGTAGTCGCTAGAGGAGTGGCAGACAGGGCACAGTTCCCCATGAAGTTGGCCCAGGATAAATACTAACCCCCCCCCCACTCCTTCCCTTCCCTTCCCCTTCCCTTCCTGCTGTCCTTTGTCATTCTGTCCACGTCTATGTCACTCATAGCCGCAGTGGCAACGTGGCACTAACACGGAACTAAAAAAAGGGTAATTCCTATTGGCTCTCGTAAGCATGTTACTGCATTACTGATGAGTTCCAGAATTCATGGTGTTCACAATCTGTGCGTCTGTTACCCCTTCTGCTGTAAAACTTGGAATGCAGGTTCTTATCAATGGCAACAACTGCATTTATCCAGCGTAGATCGGGACAGAGTGTCACAACCCCCTTAAGGGAGTAAGACCCATCAGTAATGAAAGAACCATAAAGTACCATCATGAGGAAAACTTACACACACTGGCTTAACGCAGCAATGAAACAAAATGTAATATGACGTTTCGGTGCCTGTTCGGGCATCATCATCATCAGAATGAAACAAGAACAGTACGCCATCAGAGTTCTGCTTATAGCTTAGTCATGATCTTGTAGCAATCGGGTAGCGGCCCTTTGTGACTGTTACGTGCGTTATCATCATGTTTTGTTGTTTTGTGATTCCTGTTGTGCAGTCTATGCTTTGGGCACATAGAAGCGCTAGTTGATGTTATGCGATAAACGTCGTAGGTAGGACATTGCTCCTCTCTCAAAGGTGGTGACAAAAGCTATAATTTGTCCTTGCAGAATGACTCTGTGGAAGATTTGGGTCTCTGTGGTAGAACTGGCACACGTGTACGTTTGGCAGGATTTCGAGGGGAAGCTCTGTAGACGAGGAAGGACCGGATTCCCCCTGTGGCTGCCGCTGCATGTTGCTGCATGACTCATGTCTCTCTTCATCTTGCTTGCTTCTCTTGTGTTGGACGTGTTGAAGGGATCATCGGTTTTGCGTCACAAAAAACACTATGGGTTAACTCTGCGGATTGGACGATTAGTCCCTGTCCATCACCAAAGATACCCACGCTGTATATATATGCTGAGTGAATAATATTGGCCTTTCTGGTGCAGCACTGTGATTTGGGTTGCACGAAGGAATATTGCGTGTTTTACATATTTCAGGACGGAATGCTTTCCTAAGTTAATCGAGGAGGACGAATGTCCCTATTTGTGACACATGGGAGTTTCATGCTAAGTCACTGCTCACTGCTGTTGTTGTCTGAGAATGCCTTCTTATAATGAGCTCTGGGTTTGTCTCTTGTGGTAGATATACCTACTGTCGAGAGCATTTTGCATTAGCCCGTTTCTTCACGTATGTGATAATGAGCCGTATATTTTCTGACTGAAATGTCACATATGTTAGCCCCGCAATCAATTTGTGTCCGCAACGTGCCATTTGAGAGCAGTTGTCCCCCGATATAAACAATTAGAAATGTGCTTTACTGTAATGGAGTCCCGTGCAACTGTTTAACCTCAATTCCTTTGAAAGCTTTGAACTTTTAAATGTGGACACAACCAAGGCCCATCCTTGTTGCAGCAACAAAGTGTAGTATGAACTCAACTAATTATGCACTGAAGAACTGTAAAAAAATAACACTGAAGCTTTCTAAATATGTACAAGCTTTTGCATGGGGCACCACACACTTAAAACAGAACTTCACCACATAGCTCGGTGAAGGCAAACCATTGCACATAATGATGCATTTATCACTCCTGATTTGTGGAAAGCGTGGGGCATACACCTTTTTGGACAGTTAACATAACTACGTAAGCGTCACACAAAGGCGTGCACCTCACATTTTTAGCCAATCAGGGGGATAGAACTGTGTCATTGGGGATGGTGGTTGGAAGAGTTGAAGAATGTAGAGGGTTGGGTCAAGGTCCACTTGGAAGAAGTAACAGCAAAAATATAAAACACTGAAGCTTGGTTGGCTAAGAGCACGCTATGCAGTGAAGTTCTGTTTTAATAGTGTGGGCTGACTAATGGTAACTGCAACAAAACTGCCTTTTTCAATACAGAAGGAACGCGTCTGTTCCAAACTCCCAAACATACTCTGTGTCCACCATATGTGGTGTACCTTTTCACTGACGAGTCGAATGATCAAGACAAAGGAGAGTGTATTGAGCCAGAACCTCCGACATAGGGCTGACATATGCGGCTGATTGGTGTCTCAAGAAAATCCCTTATGCATTACATATGTTTGATGTGTGTGGATGCTTTCCATCACAACGAGTAAAGAGTATGTCTGCATGCGAGTCTAGTCACCTTGGGTTTTTAATGGACGGGGAGGTTGCGAAAGCGAGAAATAAAAGTATTTATTCCAGAAATGTTACTGAGTGGAAAATATTTTCTCTACTCGAGGTTATGAATTTTGGAGAAAATAAAGTCTTTGGGATTTTCTAGCATAATTAGCCCCCCAATGGTCAAAATGTGTTATGTCAGTAAGTGAGTGTTTCTTGTTAGAATGGTGAGGAGCAGTAGCACCACTAAAATCCTAGAGCTGATTGTGTCATCCCCGGATGATGAGCTTTCTTCTCTCATGGGAAAGCAGACGATAAATATGCATAGGGGGTGGGGGAGCTTAATACAATATTCCCCACTCCTCACTTGTGAATGTGATCAAAAGGGAGCGCACATGGCAGTCTCTGAGCAGTTGCTGAACTGGTTTCAGTCCGAGGTGGGACGAACTTTGGCGATCAATCACCACATGTGATGAAATGTGGATGCAGCATATAGAATGGCTTCCTCGCTGCCAAGGAAAAGCGAGATGCAGCCGTCCGCGGGGAAGTCCATGAGAACTGTCTTCTGGAGCCTGCCGGGTGTCATCCATATGGATTTCTGGGTGCAAGGGGTCAGTGCAGAGTACTACTCCACGTTGATAAGTAACACAGTACGAAACGCGAAACCTGCAGCTATTTTCCGTGCACGCACTGGCAGGTTTTGGGAGGGAGGAGGGTTGTAATATGTTGTAGTGGATGATGCAGTGGGTGGTTGCAAGATCTTTCGAGAGGGGTATTGGGAAGTGGGGTGGTGGTGTTGGAAAACTTCCTACTATTGACTGAAAAAAGTGGCCAAGTCGAGTTAGAATTACTCGTTTGTACTCCGCATTATCTCCGTTTTAATTAAAACGCAAATCTGGGATGCACCTTCGGGTTTGGCCCTACACACACCACCGACCAGCGTTGAGATGGCCAGCATCACAGTAAATTATCGAGTCTTCTCCCACGTAGCCTTTCTGGGATGTTCCATGTAAGAGGATTTGTGGACTACGATCGTTGAGGTTTATATGTCTGTGTCGACGTCCATATGGAATTTTCATGTGCGGCCAGGCTACCCAGATAACACAAGCCTGTCCCAGGGACGTCTATGGGACGTCCATCTTCGGACTGCGCGGACATCCCTGGGACTGCGTCATTTCGTTCGATACCAGTCCGTATGAACTCCCAGTGAAACTCCGAAGTATGTTTTATGGAGGTTCCAGGGACGTCATTTGGGATCATATCGGGAGCAAACAAGGACTTGCAATGGATGTCTCGCACCTTCTTTTATACCCCCACGAATACTTTTTTCCTTTTTTTTCCGGCTCCTATACATCTTTAGGTTGGGAAAGGATATGCTGTAAACGTGTCATACGGCCCGTAAAATATATGTATTTTTTGCGCTTCCAAGTCAGAAAATTCTGTCCCACGTATGTCCATCGGATGTACTTTCACGGAGGTGTGAATATCTGCAGAATAATGTCGAAATTCCTCCAGCGGGTATGCTACTAGATCCACTTGGCCGGGCTTCGAACTTCCCACCAACTTCCACCTTGCAGACATAACCAGGAGATACGGACGTAAGCAGGAGCTCTCTGGGACGCAGCGTGTATGTCGAGTAATTATGTTTTTTAATTGTTCAGAAGTCAGTGGTTGGGTTACTCCGGAACCAGGATATGGCAGAAGAATAACCAACACAGAAGCAAGACGTGCAAACGGTTTAATGATCACAAACACACGTGACATTCTGAAACCATATCCAGAATGTGTTGCTGCTCGCTACAAACCTTCTGGCGGACATCTCATTATGTTCCCATGTCGGCCATCCATTAACTCAAAACTCGGATCGATTTTCATTCATCGATTTCATTTTCATTTTCGGACCTCCTCATTTCCTACATTCTAAAAATAGAACTTCTCAAGGTAACACGTATCCCATTTTCAGCAAATTACGGAAGAGGACGATATCGTCGTTCTGAATTATGGTTAAGGCCCGGGTTTTCCGCGGATTCCGCGACATATCGCGGAATCCTTCGTTTGGCACGGGATTTCACGGAATCTATCTTTAGGAGTGTGCGGATATTCGAGTTCTCAAATTCGAATCAAATATCAATCACTCGAAGTATTTCATTCGCGAATCGAATACCCAATATTAGGATTTCCGAATATCCGACTATCCGCCGAGTATGAACGACACCTCCCGAGAGTGGGCTTCACCTGACGCTTCCCTGCATGAGGTGAAGCCTGCTTTACGAACTTGCCCATGCTGCAGGATCAACACAGACAGATTGTAGTTTAGCTTAAGATAATGTTAGCCCAAGTTCATTGTGCATACTTCGCCTGAGGAAGGGGCGGTGTCCCTCCCGTGTGCACTTTAGCGGTGGCAGTATGGGATTTTGATTTGATGTCCGGGAATTTCTTAAATAATGCCTACGGCCCAGAAACAAAACGGATGTCCTGTAGACGTAACTTCCACAGGACATGTATTGTAAGCTCCTTTATAATCTTCCTATAAAGTTCCCATAAACTCTGTAGATGCTGAAAGATGTTTCAGCAGGTATAAAGATTGCAGGTGACAGACGGCATTCTTTGTAAGAGGAGAACACAAAATATCATATGCTGAGCCACTACAGTGCTTTGAATCTGCAATTTTATAATTTTTGTTTGTTCCCGCATTATCTAAGAAAATAAAGTATTTCCCGTTTCAAATCGCGGAATTTACAAGACGGTGCTGCAGAATTTTGAATTTGTCGCAGCAGAAAACCAGGGGTCTTAATTATGGTTGGCTAGCGTGTTTTGTGGTGAAGCACTGCTTTTAGAGTGTGTCAGAGTTTCTTGTAACTTTCTTTATTACGACATAAAACGCAAAAGACCATCCATGTTTGAGGAAACAACAAAAATCTTTCGTACTTCCATTGCGTGCACGTAAAACGAAGCAACATGACTGCATTGTGCATGACATAAAATGAACAATACAGAAACTCTTTGGAGCTGCAGCTGGCAACAGTCAGCTTACTTGACGGTCATACGATTGATCCGCTTTATTGCAGTCTCTAAGGGAAGCTATCACGAATAAAAAGACGACGAATATTTACGAAGGAATGTTTCGAACCAAACTGCGATTTATCCACGACTATACGGTATAACGTACAGAGCTCAGTGAGATGTCCTTATACACACTATACCACTTATTTTGGGTATACACATAGATTGATACGCTACTGCCGCATTCTATCCAGAAGTCCCGAAACTTCAATTCGAAAGATTCTGCCGGTAACTGCGAAACCAAAGCAATAAATCTAGACTGTAACGTCGTATATGGCTATACCCCCGATAAGCCATTTCTTCCTCCGCGTGACACTCCGTTTATTTCGGCTGCACTCGTTGCACTATGTGGAAAGTTCCGCCATGCCGTGCCGTGAGCCGGTACTAGCTTCGATACTAGCTCTCCGAGCTCGTTTCCAAAGCAGATGAGTAAGCACAGAGACCAGTTGTCGTCCGACGCTCCCGTTCAGCTCTTTGTGCTCGCGCAGTTTTCCAGTGCTTGTCTTTCGTCGAATATACCGTTGCAAAAATTTTGCAAACGACCATGCACTCCTAAAAATGAACTTCACCGCATAGCCAGGGCCGGCGATAGGGTAAGGCGATTAAGGCGACCGCCCTAGGCCCCGCGCTTGCATAGGCCCCGCGTACGAAGCCCTCAACCACGGGTTACTTTTTTTTAAATATCAAGCATGCACTTAATCGCACGCGGGATGTTCGACTAAAACAGGAATGAGACAAGAATATGTTATGTGCCATTCCATCATGTGATGAGAAAAAGTCCCACTTTTAAGAAAAATCCGCCAACCCTGCAAGCTATATACCGAGGATTTCGCACCCTTCTCTCCTGCTGCCATTTCCCATACTGCTAAAGTCTCCCACTGCGAAAATCTTATCATTTCTTATCTTTTCATTACTGTTTGTGTGAAACAGGCCCCGCGATGTGCCTCTGTCTCAGGCCCTGCGCATAGCACGCTCTGTGCCAACCATTGTAACGAATGATATCGTTATCTGCCATGATTTGTTGAAAACGGGAGGCGTACGCCTTTTTTGTGACACTTATGCTGTTCATAATTGTCACAAAAAAGGCGTACACCTCCCGTTTTCAACAAATCAGAGCAGATAACGATATCATTCGTGGCAATGGTTGGCACAGAGCGTGCTATGCGGTGAAGTTCATTTTTAAGAGTGTAATGTCGTTTTCTACGCCGCGTGTTCTGCGTAATATCATTCTTGCTGCAGCTCCTACCCAGAAAGTACACGCTTAAAAATGAACTTCACCGTAGAGCACACTCCTAGCCAACCATCATCTCGAATGATATCGTTATCTGTCCTGATTTGTTGAAACCGGGAGGCGTACACCTTTTTTGTGACAATTATGATGTAGGCGTATGCCTTTTTTGTGACAATTATGAACTGCATAGGTGTCACAAAAAGGCGTGTGCCTCCCGTTTTCAACATATCAGGGCAGATAACGATATCATTCGAGATGGCGGTTGGCTAGGAGCGTGCTATGCGGTGAAGTTCATTTTTAAGAGTGTACAGACCGGCCGTGCACTCATCCAGAACTATAGACATAGACATAGACTTTTGAATGAATACGAAAGTGCTTCACTGCTTGAAGTCGTGCAGCGAGTGCAGCCAAATGGAGGAGAAGTCCACCAGGAAAGGTATCAGGTGGGACTTGATACAAAGTAAGCGAGTGGTACAGTGTGATGGTGCAAGAAGAGAGCTTCCAGTGCTTCTTGAGAGACAGCTCTGAGCAGGGGCAGAGTCAACAGCGTCTTACCAAATCTGGCTGGGCAGTGGGGTCTGGTCTGTGACATGTATTGGCCAAGCGTCAACTGCGCTTGCTCCAACATACAGTCCACCTGCAGAGCAGCCACTAAGTCCCGCTTGCAATCTGCACAAAAAGCACGCGTTTATTTTTCTGGGTGAGAAGGTCCGCAACAATAAAAACAAAAATAAAAATCTGTGACTAGAGACTTCCGTACTCTCGGCTTTTCCTAAGCCACCCCCAAGCAGTGTCCGGTGGCTAGTCACCATCTTATTTTGGTTAACGTCATAGGTAACATATGATTGTGAGGTCACCTGTACAGGTATCAGTGTGGATCACTGTGGTAGCTTCAACACGCCGTGTGGTGGTAGGTATAGTGCCGGAAGAGCTCGTCGTTGTCGGCCTCACAGAGGATGGGCAACGTCACGACTAACGCTCTGGGGTGAATGCGAGGGTGAGTGCGAGGGCCAATCGCGAGGTTTAATAAAAATCGCGGCCTACCAAAACAGTTTTCACGTGCCGACGCGTGACGTTTGAGGCACGCCAACTTTTAAAATAAAGATAATGCTTGCTCTGAGTTCAAGATCGGGGCCCAGGTCACGACATTGGGTCATGTAATATGATTCTGAGGTCATGTGACTGTGGCATCATGACTAGATGGGCGTGTAGTGTACTGCTTTGTGCCGCGCTTCTTGCTCTTCAAGGTAGCTTGTTGCCCCCGAAGTCTTATGTTGAATTCCAATGGCAGAGTCGGAGCAAGTGGCAGACTCCGCAATGGAGCGGCTTCATCAGGCCTGGAGCAAGTGATCCGAATACCAACCTCGAGACACCCTACTCGATCTCTGTGGGTGCGAGGGGGGGGGGGGGGGAGTCATGCCCCTCGAGGATCGAAAACTATCCACCTATGCCGAGAACATAACACAACTGACCTCTTCTGCAAAGGACGATGGTTTCAAGCAGACTCCTTTCGACGTGGTCGAGGGCTAGAGCTTGGCACTGTAGCACTGCATGCTGCAAGTGGCGGAAAGTGGAACGCTGCAGCTCCGTCTGTGGTACGTTTTCTGCGTAAGTGTCACGCAACAGCCATGGCAGGAACTTACCTTTGGCTGAACGACGGTCAAGAGATCGATGGGCCAGTAGGCGATCTGGAGGACAAAAAGCTCCGGCCACACTTCTTCCAATATGGCCATTTGGTCGACTTGGGGAAGCGTCCGAAAGGGCTCGTTGCACTTGGCTTTCCGCAGGGCTGTCAGTAACACGTGCAGAGCCACTTCTTGCACCAGTTCTGAGTCCGTCTCTTTTGAAGAAGGCATGACTCGCCGAAACGCGCTCGGAGGTTGACGCTGCTGCACGTCGGTCCTGGCACAACCCGCCTTCTTGCGGGGTCCCCTTTCTTCCTGCACGGCTGAAAGTTGTGCCATGTAGACATTGGTTACGATCCTTGGAGCAGAGGTAACTGACATAAGAAGTACATGCACGAGGTGCGCAAAATAGCGCGATTTATTACCGTCACCAGTAAGACACGCCATTGCATGGACCACACCGTCTGGCTTGAATTAACTGCCGCCATCAGAACAGACTCCCAAGCGCAGGTTGGAAAAACGATTCGAGGCTCATCATTCCCAAGAATCTGGGGCAAACACGCACGTACGACTACTCCCATAGGTGCCGGTGATAAACAATTTCAAAACGCTCTTAATATATTCGGCTGGTATCGCTCTCCACTTGTACGATAGTGACACAAGGGGCATTACTTGACAGAGAGGTTTGACGTACTGCAACTTGTCAGAATAGGCAAGAAATAAACGAGTAAAAAACACAAATGCAAAACCTGGCACGTTTTGCCAGTTAACGTGTTACTGGTGTTCTACCTGTTGTGTTATCATTATTACTCCTTCCATAAAGTGTGTTGATGTTTCATCAACTCGCCCAAATTTCCTGTGACGAAATTTCCATGGAAATTTGTGCGAGAAGGAGTAACAATGATAGTGATAATACAACAGGCAGGACACAATCAACACCCTAACTGCTAATGTGCACATCGTACAAGTGACAAACACGAAAGGGGCTGGGGTCCGAAAACCCGTTCCGAAATGTAAAGCAAGCTTCACCTTATTCAGCGAGGCGTTAGGTGAAGCCCACCCTTGACCTATCCATATAGGCGCCATATAAGTATCCCGCACACTACTTGACGCACAAGTCGATTTTTCCACGCGAGTAATAACTGTGAGATTTCCGAGATAGGCTATAAAATAGACTCGCTCATGAAATTAGCAGCCGCTCTACGAATAGTTGCTCTATACTGGACTGTTACCGCTCCAACGGACACGCGAGAAAAGAGAGACAAACGCGCACGGAATCTACGTAGAGATGCGCGTGGAAACAAATAACTGCGCAGTATAATACATCTATGTGTGTAGGTATTAAAACGCAGAGAACATTTTGAACAATTCAACTATTACGGTATATTGAAGTGCTCGAAATTGAAACTTGGGAGTTGCCCTGATGTTTGGACAAAGTGGATACAACGCACCGAGGTCTGAAGATACGACGGAGACAGACAAAGGCGTATTACAAGAATCAGTTGAAAAGTTGGTTAACGCTACGAGAAAACTGAGCTCTTCCCTTCATCCTTGGTTGAATGGAATTCTTTTGCCATCCTATATTTATGCTCCCCGAGAGCCGTCTAAAGTGCGCTGACACTTGAGCGCCGACACAAAGACCAGCGATCGAAGAGCGTCAATCAGGGTCACGTGGCTTCCGCCATTGTCACGACGGGAGCACTAATGGTTCGCACAAAAAAGCCACTCTGTTCATGGACTGCTCTTCTATAGAAGCTTTCGTCAGGTGCAGCATCCTTAACACCCGCTACTCTTGTAGGAATGAGATCATATATCTGAATAAGGTAGGCGTCAAAAAATGCACTTGCTGATAATCGGTCAAGTGCACTAATCGTTACACCATTCTTTCTTTCGTTTCATTCATTAATTTCGACGAATGAACTTTTAATTATGCGAGTTAAGCGCAATGACAGCGTCTGCTGCTTTTGAGATGCCGATGTCGTTTTCGGGAAAAAGAAAACGGCAGATTTGGAGGCCATTTTCTCCTTCGCGACGGAGAACGAGAGATTTTCTCCAATCATACTTTTGGCTGCCAATTTTGTGTGCGAAAATCTTACGGAAAACCCTGTGATGTTGATTGAGTAGCGTGTCGTGGCTCCCGAATTCGCGAAGAAACTTTTGTTCGCACTAACGAAATTGGCTCAATTAATGCGCGACGTATGTGAAACGTGTGTGGCAAAAACCTATAATAGTTGCGTCGCTCTATTTGGAGCCCATCAGCAGCGCGTTCTATGCTCGTATGGTAACGGTTATGTTACAATAAGGAAGCGCTTCTTTCTTCCCCGTATATATTAGAACCTGTAGATGAATTGGTTTTCATCTACACGAGTTGTGGATGGAGTAGCGTTCAATTTTCAAAAGTTGTCTCGCCTGTTAATAGATTTCCGCCCGACGTCCCGAAGGCGCCCTTCTGTCCCCTTCGAGTACGCACAGATTCCGTTCGGACTACGCGAACGTTCCAACAATGTATCGGCATTGACCAGGTTCTGCGCAACGTTGTGTCTGCCTGTCTCGACGACTCTCGACGACATTCTTGACACCATCTCCTGCGGCAATTACCCTTATAAAATCCCCCATCTTCTTGGGCCATACCTGCTGGCATCCTCCGGGACGAGGACCTCATCCTCCCAGACATCCTCCGGACGTCTGGGACGAGAATGTTGTCATTCGGAATGATGGTTGGCTAGGAGCGTGCTATGTGGTGAAACTCATTTTTAAGAGTGTGGGGGACAGGCGGGGGGGGGGGGGGGGTTAGTATGCGTCCTGGGCCGACTTTAGGGGGAACTGTGCCGACATTCGTCTGGAAAGTCTTCGGAAAACCCAGGGAAAACCTCAGACAGCTCAGCCGGTGGTAAGATTGGAACCCGCGTCACATCCCAGTCTCGGCGCAGAACCTAATACATCACCCTGTACGTTCTTTTGGGGCCGAATCCGGGTGGAACGAAACGTTCCGGATCAAATACGAAAATGCACTGTGGATGCGGTTTTTGATAGCACGATGTCAAAACTTTTATCCGCGCAGAGCTGCCCAAGTGTGGCTCATCTGCCTTATTGCGAATCTCAAGCCGGTGAATTACCGTTCTGATTCATGCCGACGGCGAAGCATTTTGTGAGTCTGCAGGAAGGGCACCAGTTCCTTCTGGCTTTGTCCACCGGGCATCCACCCCTGGCTGCGATGCAGCTATAAGCGATGCCCCGCCGGATGCTGCGCTTGAAGAAGCAACTGCAACCGTCGCAGCAGTACACGCCATAGTGCTTGCCGTACGAACGGTCGCCGCACACCTGACACGACACTGGAACCGGCAACGTTCGACCTGGAATATCATAGAATTAACGCAGTATAATTTCCGCAGAGAAGGAGAACGACTCACTCAAGATGCGCCTCTCGAAAACTCTGATTGAAATTGCTGGAGATAACGTGAAAAGGTTGTTAGGCAGAGTTAGGCGAAAGTTGCAAAACGGATTCGTGGAAAAAAAATTGAAATCCGGGTAGAAGGACAGCAAGTGCTGGCGACATCATCTCCTTGGACCCGAGAGTCGACGAAGGAAAGACGCTCTGTTTAGAGTGGGTGACTTTCAAAAGGAAAGAAGCAGCGTGGCCACGGAATTTTGGGATCTCAAATTTCGAAGGCAAAGATCAAGAATATGACTGGACCTAAGCAAAGACTACTTGACTGAACTTGGAGGAAGCCTCGAAGGACGACACAAGCGTTGTGTACTGAAAGTCGAGTGCAATAGGGGTGGACGGTACGTATCTTATCAATGTTCTTTAGTTTCACCAGTCTCTTCAAGGCCTTCCACCTATACCCGTCCACCCCTATTGTACTCGGCTTTCAGTACATTGTGCTGCTTGGGCGAGGGATCTGCGCATATGCGTGATTTTGTGAGGGTGTCCGTAGTCTACTTCTATAACTTAAAATAAATGACTCCGCTATTTTGAAATGAAACTTTTACAGCTGAGTTTCTGTAATATTCAGGAACGAAATGTTATTTCAGAATCGTCTGTCCCTTTAAAGGTTTTGAACACTTCGTGTCGGAAGTATATCCGCGGCAGTTTAAAGGCGCTTCTGTCACGAATGTTAAGCTACGAGCGAATGAAAGCGCCCTGGGACGGTTGGTGTCGTATACCTCCTAAACAACTGACAATTTTCTCGCCTGTCCTCACTTTTAAAAATTAACTTCACCGCATAGTCACCGCTCCTGGTCAGCCATCATCTCGAATGATATCGTTATCTTCAATGACTCGTTGAAAACGGGAGGCGTACGCCTTTTTTGTGAAATTATGATAGCATAAGTGTCACAAAAAAGGCGTACGCCTCCCGTTTCCAACAAATCAGGGCAGGTAACGATATCATTCGAGGTTATAGTTGGCTAGGAGCGTGCTATGCGGTGAAGTTCATTTTTAAGAGTGTAGGAGCCTGCTATGCGGTGAAGTTCATTTCCAAGAGTGCTGGCGAGGAAATTGTATTGCGTTTCTGCTAGTAGCGACAGAAAAGACGACGGACTGTTTATCACTTTCATCCGAGAGACAAACCGTATAGATGGAAGAAAACGCACTTACCCATGGATGAGATGAGGCAGGAAAAAGGCGCCTTCCGAATATGGTCGGCTCCACCCCTGACGGGAGACCGCCCAGTTAGAGAACGCCCGCCTCCCGTTTTAGGGATCGCGAATCAAACGTTCCCTGCTTTGTGGATTGGAGCCTATGCATTTATCGATTAACTCCAGACACGACCTATGGATGGCCATCATGGAGTCTTTCTATATTCTGCTTTCTTTATTCCGTTGGCAAAGAAAAGCGCGGACCTCTTGTCGATTGCTGAAAAGGAATTGAGAAGAAAAGGAATCGCGTATGGTAGCTGTGTGTAGTTTAGTATAAAGCAACCGGGAGCACGGTTGGCTACCGCGAACAGCCGCAGCCAATCAACAGATACGATTCTGAGTCACGCACGCGGTTCACGTACGGTTCCTGTTCACGCACGGTTCCTGTGGGTGCAGTAACTTGACGGCGACGTTATGAACGATATGCTAAAACTCGCTATCGTGCGAGCGAATTAGGTGCAATTCCTATAGGTGTTGATTCTTATCGACCACTTTCCTCATCTGTCTTCAACCTGGCCCTCTCAATGTGGCCTCCGTTTTCTGTGACTGTCCACGTTGCTGGTGGTCGGCAGTCGGCACAAGCAACAACTTTCTTTTGATGACCTGCATCTTTTTCTTATTCCGCCCACTTTTCCGAACAGTATGGACTTCTACAGGTCCTATAATATGCCCGAAGTCCTGGCAGCTTCTGCTTCGAGACATATAGCTCTCTATTGGTCTGCTCGACACTGTCAAAGCAGAGCTCGTTACGTAACACTAACCGTCACTCAGAATAATATCGTTTTGCCTCCTGGATCGGTTAAACACGAACGCAAAAAAGGTCTGAAAAGGTGTTGGACAAGAACGGGAAGACGACGTGACCCCGCTGCTCGCAGATAACCGGTGACGGTAGACGCGGTGGCCCTGCTGACGTCACTATTTAGTCAGTCGAAATGTTACGAGATGTCGTAGGATCGCAACAGCAGTTGACTTCGGCAAGTCAGAGGCTTAATTATTAGGGCTTTATCGCAACGGGCTCAGTTAAGAGTTCGTGGATGGTAGTGACTCGTCGACGCTGCCCGGTGAACTCCACAGGGCTTGAGCGGCGCTTGATGTTGGGTCTGCGGAGGTGATGGCAATGAAGCTGCCGCTGACAAAGGCGTCCCATTTTCACCGAATCACGAGAGAGAGCGCTACAGTGCAGGAAAAAAATCCAGTGCGCACGAAGATAGAAAGAAAAAGACATCCACAGGTGCATGGACCTTCTTTCCCTATTTATTTATTTATTTATGGATGTTTTTGCCGCGTGAACCCTTTATCTCGTTGGAGTCTGTCAGTGGTTTTTTGGTGGTTCTTTGGTGGATCTATTAGTTGCTCAGGCATTTTTGAGACAAAATAATGTATGCACAGCTCTCCGTGAAGTCGGTCTAGGACGCATGCCAGTCGACAGTCGTTATGTTGCCCGCCTTTCGTCTCGTTTCGATATTCTTTCCGTATGAATCTTCTTTCTCGGTTTCGTTTTGATCCTGTCTAACTGTTGTGGGGACGTGCTAAATTGACGGATTGCTACATACAGAGAGGTCACTCACTTCCAGTAATAAAGAGTCAATTACCGAAAAGCAATCGAGATAACGATGGAATTGTTTACAAAGTCTGCTGTGAAACATCCACCGCCAACAGAATTGCAATGATCGTATACTTGCAATATGGGGAATATAATATAATAATATATAACAAAATAAAATAATGTAATATAATATAATATAATGTAATATAATAATATATAATATAGTATGGGGAATACGGGAATATAACACAGACTTGCTATTGGATTGCAAACTGTTCAACTGAAATGAAAGGCCTTCGGAATACGAATCGAGAAAGGGGCAGTCGCGTCCAGAGTAACATTTATAAAACCTTGAGCTGCTGTCACCAAATTGAACGGGACTAGAGAAGGGCTATACATATACAGCCCGCTGCATAGTGAGAAGCACCACCACGAATGCGACACAAATATCCAAGTCGCTCTTGGTCTCCGTTTATATCTATTCTCCCGCTTTCATTCAGAATGATGCTTGGAATGATGGTAATCTCGTACGATTCACATATTCGTTTTCCCGGCGTCACATTCTCGAAAATATCGACAATAAAACATAACCAATCGAGGCAATCAACGGCTATATAGGGGCGGGTACAAATGCACTCTTAAAAATGAACTTCACCGCATAGCACGCTCCTAACCAACCATAATCTCAAATGATATCGTTATCTGCACTGATTTGTTAAAAACGGGAGGCGTACGCCTTCACAAAACGCCTGTCGTACGCCTGTCACAAAAAAGGCGTACGCCTCCCTTTTCAACAAATACGATCAGATAACGATATCATTCGAGATGATGGTTAGGCGTGCTATGCGGTGAAGTTCATTTTTAAGAGTGTAGCCGTAGGACGAATGGAAATGAGTATAGTATAGTATTCGTCCGGGGCCGACTTCGTGGGGTGCTATAGGGAATATTGGAAAAGGGGAGCGAAGGGAATATACTAGATGGCATAGGGAATGGGGAAGCAAGTGTACCACGTACGGAACCTTTGTCACGCATTACTTGAAGCCTTTAATGAAAGCAGACCTAAATAAGGTTCCCACGAAAACGTTATTATTTCGAATATTTTTGGTGGTGGTGGTGGTGCTTTTGAAAGGGCTCGAATATTTTTATCTGCGGTACAACCTGATGATAAGCCAGTGATTTCTAAGAGGAAGATTTCTCGAGCCAGTGGTGATCGATTGGTTCCAGCGGTGCATTTTTAATGGATCTTTCGACTCCCGTTGAATAAGAGATGGGACGAGACCACCTGGCGTGATGGCAAACAGCGGAACCCCCCCGTTTGAGTGCTCCAAGGTTGCACGAGGATAGGGTTACTTTCCATTCGCTATTGAATAACTAAGAGAGACTCACTCACGCGCGAATGACGTTGCTTGCCTTTTCATGTGTCAACAATTTCTTCGTAATAATAATAATCCAGAAGATGGAAGGAGGACGCGAGCTAGCTGGTATAAGTGTGAGCAAGCCAGTGGTTTATCGAGAATTAAAAACACGTGTTGCAAAAAATTGGTGGTGGTGGGGACCATACAGTTGTAACAGCTTGATGTATCGTTGCTGATTAATCTGTCCCCCCTTCTAGGGGATGTGCTAGGGGGTGACGCCTAACATTTTGGGGTTGTTAGGAGGCGTAATGGGGTTGGATAAATCTCTGGACCAAGGTGTAGCACCTCCTTCGGTGTGAGGAGGAACGGTACGACAACAAGTACAAAGGCGAAAGACATTAATCATTTTCAGGGTTTCACATCGCGACGCCTCGGATCTCCACCTGTGGATTAATTCGTGAAATGTGGACAAGAGGCATGCTCCTAGAATGACCTGCAAGTTACGTGTGCACCGTTGTTCTCTCTCGGTTTGTGCTTACCGAGTGATCCACATATACCACTCGCTCGAATTGTGCGTCTTGGGCCTCACAGGGAGCACTCAGAGTCTCGAAGCGTCTCCTGGGGAGAACCCTGAGAAACCACACAGATAAACATAGCTGGTGCCGGGATTCGAACCCGGATCACCTTGCTCCCACGCTGGAGTGACAGTCGTTCCCAGCCCTTACAAAAATCTTACCGGGAACAATATCAGACCGACCGACGGGGAGATGTGCCACAATGTGCCACACGGACATAATGTGTGCGGACAATGTGGACACTTGGACACGGACAATGTGCACGAACAACGGTGTCAATGCACATTCGTTGCTAACTGTCAATTGTAAATTAGAAACATCGTGAAAACGACAATCATTGAGTTTGAAAACGCACAGAAGGTCAGGTGTGGTACTTCTTCTATTTTCATAACTGTGTGTCTCACTTTGTCGCCTCTGCTATGTGGCCGATAGTGATTATACCGCGCTTGCATAGGAGCCTTCCTCTACCTGCCGCTAGAAACCGGGCGCAGCGACTATTTTGGCTGGTAATCAACAACAAAGCCTGGCTGCATGCAGAAAACTTCATCCATTCATCTGATTCTGAACGGTCTTGTTCTCCACTATATTTTGGAGGAAGGCCCGTTGCAAAAGATTTTGGCATGTGGAGGGCGATTTCGTTGAAAGCTGCGGTAATCGCGCGCGTCATCTAGGGTCCGGTATCGAAATCGAAACTACCGCTCGCTGCAGCAGACGGAGCAGACGACAGGGGGTGGCGCTCCTAGTCGCAATCGCATTCCTTGTACGATCTGAATTTACAAGTTCACTTACATGCTATGTTTAGTACGTGCTAGTATTCGTTTTTTTCACTGTTATGGACATGTGTTGACATACAAACACATGTTTCGCTTTGTTCCAGCTGTACAATCGTATCACGTGATTGTCGTCTGCCGGTTTTCACTCTCCTTGCAGACGACACCGAAAGTCGTTTCTATGATTGTCATATACGAATTTCCTCAGTGTTTTTTAGTTATATTCGTGCTCAAATCAGTGCATACCTTCTTGCTTCACATCTCTGAAGAGTTTTTCGTCACCACATCTGCAAGACGTTGACGTAAGCTGTTATTCCTTCATTTGGTTTGCCGTTCCTATAACGAAGCGCAAATCCTTCCGTGTATTGTGGTAAGCTGTGTGTTGCTTATGTCAGATTATAGTTGTGCTTGAAAAAATATGTTTGGAACTACAAATGGGGCACGATACACCTGATCGTAGAGCGATATGTTCAGTTGTGAAGTTGTGAATATCACGCGCGAGGATACGCTGGCTCTATCTATATATTCTTCTACGTGATAGAGTGAGCCATGAGTCGTGCCAGTCCACAGATTCTATTACATCATATTTGTGTTCTTCAGCCACCGTATACGGCTTTTGTGTTGCGCTATTTGGTCAATTCCGCACCGTGCAACACGATTGGGAAACCGAATGCTGTCTGCGTGGGGAAACCAAGTTAATCCTTCTTTACATACAGCTTATTCTACTAAAATACATATCAAGTTGTTAAGCGTATTTTTTTTTCTGTTTGTATTGGTCATTTCCACATCACAGAAGAGTTATTTTCTTGTTCTGTACTTTTGCCCACCCCAATGTAATTTTCTTGCAGTCAGCTTTTGCTTTTTTACTATGCAACGTATATATGCACAAAAAAAAAAAAAAGAAAAGAAAAGGACGCGGAAATATATTGATAGATATAAATTCTTTATCAAACGAAAAGCATAAACAGAACTGCAAATGTGTGTTCTGACCAGCGCAAGCCGTAGCAGACGACAAGGCTTGGCCAAGCCTTGTCGTCTGCCACGGCTTTCGCTTTCGAAAGGGATGAGCTTAGCGTGCAGACGCTAAGCACATCTCTTTCGAAAGCTGTAGTTGACTTGGGAGAAAATGCTAGTGGTTTCATTTTTATTAACACGTGTAACATTTTACTGAAACTTTACTGAAGTTTTCAGAAGATATTTTTGCTCGTGACGCAGCATAGTTACGTCACGTGACTGTCGTCTGCTAGCATTTGTTTCTCATCGCAGACGACATGAAAGGAAGAGCAAAATACGAATGTCTTCGTCGCATTTGCGCTATGTTTCGCTAAAATCAGTGCACACTTCGTGATTTTGTGTTTCCGAAGACGATTTCATCACTGCGTGCGGAGATGATACAATGTAAGCTGAATGGCGGTAATTCATTATTTGCTTCCGGACTTCCTTCTTGCAGAGCGACTTTTACGCCTTTACTTTTGCCGTGCGCGGAATTTCTAACTGCTAATTTTCATGGATACGTTTGCTAGTATTTTTTTTTACGCGCTTTGGGTACACTCATTCCAAAATCCGCAGTGGTCTGTGTCTGATCGACAAGGGCAAGACAGAATAGATATAGTTGTTGTAGGCAGGTTGAAATAACTGCCCTAGAGTGACTATAGAGACTGTTGTATGTGTGTCTCGCAATTTTCATTCGATTTCTACACTGAAATCTTGAGAAAACAAAATGGGACTGAAAAAAAAATACACGGAAATATATTGACAGATATAAATAATTTATCCAACGAAAAGCATAAACAGAACTGCAAATGCCCGTTCCGTAGCAGACGACAAGGCTTGGCTGCTCCAAGCTGCTATAGCACACGCTAAGCACATCTCCTTCGAAATTGTAGTTGACTTGGGAGAAAATGCTAGTGGTTTCATTTTTATTAACACGTGTAACGTTTTACTGAAACTTTACTGAAGTTTTCAGAAGATATTTTTGCTCGTGACGCAGCATAGTTACGTCACGTGACTGTCGTCTGCTAGCATTTGTTTCTCATCGCAGACGACATGAAAGGAAGAGCAAAATACGAATGTCTTCGTCGCATTTGCGCTATGTTTCGCTAAAATCAGTGCACACTTCGTGATTTTGTGTTTACGAAGACGATTTCATCACTGCGTGCGGAGATGATACAATGTAAGCTGAATGGCGGTAATTCATTATTTGCTTCCGGACTTCCTTCTTGCAGAGCGACTTTTACGCCTTTACTTTTGCCGTGCGCGGAATTTCTAACTGCTAATTTTCATGGATACGTCTGCTAGTATTTTTTTTTTACGCGCTTTGGGTACACTCATTCCAAAATCCGCAGTGGCCTGTGTCTGATAGACAAGGGCAAGACAGAATAGATGTAGTTGCTATAGGCAGGTTGAAATAACTGCCCTAGAATGACTATAGAGACTGTTGTATGTGTGTCTCGCAAATTTTTATTCGATTTCTACACTGAAATCTCGAGTGAAACAAAATGGGATAGAAAACAATTTCTGCGCCGTGGTGAAAAATATATGCGTTCGTACTGCGGACCATCCTATGAAGTGGTCCGCAATGGCATAGAGGTTTAATTTGTGGGCGACCTCTTTGTGGCGAGCGTTACATGCTTCAGTCGGGCTTTGGACATTGTTGATCTCAAATATGTTTTGATGCGACGGAGGCAGGAGAACGATCTTTCTGACGGCACGACGTCAGTGGAATGGTTAGTTTGATTTTTAAGAGTTCTGTCAATTCCGATATAAGGTCTCTCTTATATGGCTGTCGACATCACCCCGAGAAGTGTCCTATAACATATCTTGCAATGTTTTCAAGGGCACGACGCAACGTCGCGTAGCAATATATCGATGGCCATGTCCCGGTGTAACTCAAGACGTCCAGCATCAAAATATGCACAGTAGAATTTAGAGATGAAAGTGATGGTGATTGTCATCCAAACACTCGATAGTACAATCGATGGTTCAGATGACTACTCATTTGAGTATCGGCTCGTTCCATCACTCTCAAAAATGACCTTCACCGCATACCACACTCCTAGCCAACCATCACCTCGAATAATATCGTTATCTGCCCTGATTTGTAGAAAACGGGAGGCGTACGCCTTTTTTGTGACAATTATGAACAGCATAAGTGTCACAAGAAATGCGTACGCATCCCGTTTTTAACAAACCAGGGCAGATAACGGTATCATTCGAGATTATGGTTGGCTACACTCTTAAAAATGAACTTCACCGCATAGCACGCTCCTAGCCAACCATAATCTCGAACGATATCGTTATCTTCACTGATTTGTTGAAAACGGGAGGCGTACGCCTTTTTTGTGACAATTATGAACAGCATAAGTGTCACAAGAAATGCGTACGCATCACGTTTTTAACAAACCAGGGCAGATAACGGTATCATTCGAGATTATGGTTGGCTACACTCTTAAAAATGAACTTCACCGCATAGCACGCTCCTAGCCAACCATAATCTCGAATGATATCGTTATCTTCACTGATTTGTTGAAAACGGGAGGCGTACGCCTTTTTTGTGACAATTATGAACAGCATAAGTGTCACAAGAAATGCGTACGCATCCCTTTTTTAACAAACCAGGGCAGATAACGGTATCATTCGAGATTATGGTTGGCTACACTCTTAAAAATGAACTTCACCGCATAGCACGCTCCTAGCCAACCATAATCTCGAATGTATCGTTATCTTCACTGATTTGTTGAAAACGGGAGGCGTACGCCTTTTTTGTGACAATTATGAACAGCATAAGTGTCACAAGAAATGCGTACGCATCCCGTTTTTAACAAACCAGGGCAGATAACGGTATCATTCGAGATTATGGTTGGCTACACTCTTAAAAATGAACTTCACCGCATAGCACGCTCCTAGCCAACCATAATCTCGAATAATATCGTTATCTTCACTGATTTGTTGAAAACGGGAGGCGTACGCCTTTTTTGTGACAATTATGAACAGCATAAGTGTCACAAGAAATGCGTACGCATCCCGTTTTTAACAAACCTGGGCAGATAACGGTATCATTCGAGATTATGGTTGGCTACACTCTTAAAAATGAACTTCACCGCATAGCACGCTCCTAGCCAACCATAATCTCGAATGATATCGTTATCTTCACTGATTTGTTGAAAACGGGAGGCGTACGCCTTTTTTGTGACAATTATGAACAGCATAAGTGTCACAAGAAATGCGTACGCATCCCGTTTTTAACAAACCAGGGCAGATAACGGTATCATTCGAGATTATGGTTGGCTACACTCTTAAAAATGAACTTCACCGCATAGCACGCTCCTAGCCAACCATAATCTCGAATGATATCGTTATCTTCACTGATTTGTAGAAAACGGGAGGCGTACGCCTTTTTTGTGACAATTATGAACAGCATAAGTGTCACAAGAAATGCGTACGCATCCCGTTTTTAACAAACCTGGGCAGATAACGGTATCATTCGAGATTATGGTTGGCTACACTCTTAAAAATGAACTTCACCGCATAGCACGCTCCTAGCCAACCATAATCTCGAATGATATCGTTATCTTCACTGATTTGTTGAAAACGGGAGGCGTACGCCTTTTTTGTGACAATTATGAACAGCACAAGTGTCACAAGAAATGCGTACGCATCCCGTTTTTAACAAACCAGGGCAGATAACGGTATCATTCGAGATTATGGTTGGCTACACTCTTAAAAATGAACTTCACCGCATAGCACGCTCCTAGCCAACCATAATCTCGAATGATATCGTTATCTTCACTGATTTGTTGAAAACGGGAGGCGTACGCCTTTTTTGTGACAATTATGAACAGCATAAGTGTCACAAGAAATGCGTACGCATCCCGTTTTTAACAAACCTGGGCAGATAACGGTATCATTCGAGATTATGGTTGGCTACACTCTTAAAAATGAACTTCACCGCATAGCACGCTCCTAGCCAACCATAATCTCGAATGATATCGTTATCTTCACTGATTTGTTGAAAACGGGAGGCGTACGCCTTTTTTGTGACAATTATGAACAGCATAAGTGTCACAAGAAATGCGTACGCATCCCGTTTTTAACAAACCTGGGCAGATAACGGTAGCATTCGAGATTATGGTTGGCTACACTCTTAAAAATGAACTTCACCGCATAGCACGCTCCTAGCCAACCATAATCTCGAATGATATCGTTATCTTCACTGATTTGTTGAAAACGGGAGGCGTACGCCTTTTTTGTGACAATTATGAACAGCATAAGTGTCACAAGAAATGCGTACGCATCCCGTTTTTAACAAACCAGGGCAGATAACGGTATCATTCGAGATTATGGTTGGCTACACTCTTAAAAATGAACTTCACCGCATAGCACGCTCCTAGCCAACCATAATCTCGAATGATATCGTTATCTTCACTGATTTGTTGAAAACGGGAGGCGTACGCCTTTTTTGTGACAATTATGAACAGCATAAGTGTCACAAGAAATGCGTACGCATCCCGTTTTTAACAAACCTGGGCAGATAACGGTATCATTCGAGATTATGGTTGGCTACACTCTTAAAAATGAACTTCACCGCATAGCACGCTCCTAGCCAACCATAATCTCGAATGATATCGTTATCTTCACTGATTTGTTGAAAACGGGAGGCGTACGCCTTTTTTGTGACAATTATGAACAGCATAAGTGTCACAAGAAATGCGTACGCATCCCGTTTTTAACAAACCAGGGCAGATAACGGTATCATTCGAGATTATGGTTGGCTACACTCTTAAAAATGAACTTCACCGCATAGCACGCTCCTAGCCAACCATAATCTCGAATGATATCGTTATCTTCACTGATTTGTTGAAAACGGGAGGCGTACGCCTTTTTTGTGACAATTATGAACAGCATAAGTGTCACAAGAAATGCGTACGCATCCCGTTTTTAACAAACCAGGGCAGATAACGGTATCATTCGAGATTATGGTTGGCTACACTCTTAAAAATGAACTTCACCGCATAGCACGCTCCTAGCCAACCATAATCTCGAATGATATCGTTATCTTCACTGATTTGTAGAAAACGGGAGGCGTACGCCTTTTTTGTGACAATTATGAACAGCATAAGTGTCACAAGAAATGCGTACGCATCCCGTTTTTAACAAACCTGGGCAGATAACGGTATCATTCGAGATTATGGTTGGCTACACTCTTAAAAATGAACTTCACCGCATAGCACGCTCCTAGCCAACCATAATCTCGAATGATATCGTTATCTTCACTGATTTGTTGAAAACGGGAGGCGTACGCCTTTTTTGTGACAATTATGAACAGCACAAGTGTCACAAGAAATGCGTACGCATCCCGTTTTTAACAAACCAGGGCAGATAACGGTATCATTCGAGATTATGGTTGGCTACACTCTTAAAAATGAACTTCACCGCATAGCACGCTCCTAGCCAACCATAATCTCGAATGATATCGTTATCTTCACTGATTTGTTGAAAACGGGAGGCGTACGCCTTTTTTGTGACAATTATGAACAGCATAAGTGTCACAAGAAATGCGTACGCATCCCGTTTTTAACAAACCTGGGCAGATAACGGTATCATTCGAGATTATGGTTGGCTACACTCTTAAAAATGAACTTCACCGCATAGCACGCTCCTAGCCAACCATAATCTCGAATGATATCGTTATCTTCACTGATTTGTTGAAAACGGGAGGCGTACGCCTTTTTTGTGACAATTATGAACAGCATAAGTGTCACAAGAAATGCGTACGCATCCCGTTTTTAACAAACCTGGGCAGATAACGGTATCATTCGAGATTATGGTTGGCTACACTCTTAAAAATGAACTTCACCGCATAGCACGCTCCTAGCCAACCATAATCTCGAATGATATCGTTATCTTCACTGATTTGTTGAAAACGGGAGGCGTACGCCTTTTTTGTGACAATTATGAACAGCATAAGTGTCACAAGAAATGCGTACGCATCCCGTTTTTAACAAACCAGGGCAGATAACGGTATCATTCGAGATTATGGTTGGCTACACTCTTAAAAATGAACTTCACCGCATAGCACGCTCCTAGCCAACCATAATCTCGAATGATATCGTTATCTTCACTGATTTGTTGAAAACGGGAGGCGTACGCCTTTTTTGTGACAATTATGAACAGCATAAGTGTCACAAGAAATGCGTACGCATCCCGTTTTTAACAAACCTGGGCAGATAACGGTATCATTCGAGATTATGGTTGGCTACACTCTTAAAAATGAACTTCACCGCATAGCACGCTCCTAGCCAACCATAATCTCGAATGATATCGTTATCTTCACTGATTTGTTGAAAACGGGAGGCGTACGCCTTTTTTGTGACAATTATGAACAGCATAAGTGTCACAAGAAATGCGTACGCATCCCGTTTTTAACAAACCAGGGCAGATAACGGTATCATTCGAGATTATGGTTGGCTACACTCTTAAAAATGAACTTCACCGCATAGCACGCTCCTAGCCAACCATCATCTCAGATGATATCGTTATCGTCCCTGATTTGCTGAAAACGGGAGGCGTACGCCTTTTTTGCGACAATTATGAACAGCATAAGTGTCACAAAAAGGCGTACGCCTCCCGTTTTCAGCAAATCAGGGCAGATGACGATATCATTCGAGATTATGGTTGGCTAGGAGCGTGCTATGCGGCGAAGTTCATTTTTAAGAGTGTAGTACCTCTAGTTTGCAGAAATAAAATATATCGAGGGTGTTTTTCCTTGTTACACTCTTAAAAATGAACTTCACCGCATAGCACCCTCCTAGCCAACCATTAATCTCGAATGATATCGTTATCTGCCCTGATTTGCTGAAAACGGGAGGCGTACGCCTTTTTGTGACACTTATGCTGTTCATAATTGTCACAAAAAAGGCGTACGCCTCCCGTTTTCAGCAAATCAGGGACGATAACGATATCATCTGAGACGATGGTTGGCTAGGAGCGTGCTATGCGGTGAAGTTCATTTTTAAGAGTGTAGGAACATACAATTTTTTGAAATAGAGCGGTGTAGTATCTATGCCGCACGTGCGGTTTCTGGGTCCTGGGCCGCCTACGCCCCCAGCATACTACCCGACCTACGGCGCCTTCACCCCTGTGTTCCGTGTTAGAGCACCGCACGGGCCCGGGCTTACCCGAAAGCCCGAGCCCGATCCGGCCCGCGGGCCGGGCCGGGCTAGAGTTTTAGTCACCGGGTCCGGGATTGAACACGCTGGCCGGTCGGGCTTGTATGCGAGCAAATTCAACGGGACTGGACAGCTGAATTTTGATGTCACTTTTTTCCATTGGTTATGGGATATCATGGTATTCTCATCTAGAACTATCACTTTTTTATACAGGGTACGTCACGTAACGACCCATTTGTCATTGTAAAAAAAAAAAAAAAAGGCTCAACAGAAAAATACGGGGTAAGTGGCTGCCTTCCACCACCACTCAATTTCACACCTACTAAAAATAATTTCGACGACTAATAATTGAAATGGATCGAATTTTTGAATTGAACTCGGAAATTTGCCTAGTCAATGTAACGTTTTTCTTGCTCAGTCCGATAGACCGTGGTTGAATTAGCCAAACCCACCGCAAAATACGATTCGTAGTACGGTGGTTATGTCCAGAAAAGTAGTCCTAAAATTGAGGTTTAGTTGCGCATCTTTCAGCTGGCAAAGGCGAAAATAAAAACCTCAGTTTTCGGACGACTTTCTCGCATATAACAGCCGTACAATACCTAACGTATTTTGCAGTGGGATTGGTTAATTCAACCACGGTCTATCTCATTTAGCAGGAAAAACGTTACATTGGCTAGACAAATTTCCGAGTTCAGTTCAAAAAATTCAATTCATTTCAATTAGAAGTCGTTGAAAGTAATTTTAGTAGGTGGAAAATTCAATGGCCGGAAGGTAGCCGCTTACCCCATATTTTTCCGTTGAGCCGTTTTCTTGTCAAATCACGCGTTGCGTGACCAACCCTGTATGTGATCATGATTATTTCGTGTAATGGGTCTGCTAGATTTCGCACGTGCACTCACACACATTTGGGGACGATTGGTGTGGCGGGCGTGCTGAGTGTCCGGCACGAGGGTCAGTTAGGTTAGGTGTTCTGACATATTTCGTTCGCGGGAGTGTACGAGAAAGGGGAACTAGCACCGGTGCGTGCGCAATAGAGCGGAGATGAGTCTCGCTTGAACCGCAAGGTACAAACATATCGCCCACGCGCCGTTCCGCGCTGCCTTCCCAAGCAAAAGCAAGCAAGCAAGCACCAAGCACAGAGCGACTTGCCGGCAGAGAAACACAGCCGTTCCGTTCGAGTGTACCTCATCACTCTCCCTACATTCCTAAAAATGAACTTCACCGCATAGCACGCTCCTAGCCAACCATAATCACGAATGATCTCGTTATCTTCCCTGATTTGTTGAAAACGGGAGGCGTACGCCTTTTTGTGACAATTATGAACAGCATAAGTGTCACAAAAAGGCGTACGCCTCCCGTTTTCAACAAATCAGGGCAGACAACGATATCATTCGAGACGATGGTTGGCTAGGAGCGTGCTATGCGGTGAAGTTCATTTTTAAGAGTGTACCAGTTAGCTGCGTCCTTTTCCTCCCTGGGCTTTGCTCTTTAGTAAATGTAAATAGAAACACGCGTCTCCGGGCCTCGAGAACACATAGAGCAGAGGCGGGCTGGGACGGGGCCTCAGCATGGAAACAGTTGGGTTCAGGCTGGGCCCGGGCCGGTGGAGTCGGCTATGGGCCGGGAAAGGACTGGAAATCTAGACGATGTCGGGCCCGGACTGGGTGCGGGCCGTAACAGCCCGGCCTGGGCCCTACACGGGCCTGAAAATTATGCCCGTGCAGTTCTCTATTCCATGTTAAGCTGGGTTACAGTAACACGGCGCTGTGCAGAGCTTGCCACATCCTAGCTACAATCCTTCATATCATCGAAGACTGTGAGCGGTACACGTGTGAACGCTGGGTGTTTCGATGCCAACTTGAGCTCCTTTCCATTTCTTTATAAGAATATTTCCCCCAAAGTACTTGGCCCATGGAGTTCCCCTCTGCATCAGTGTCGGGCTGTTCGCTCCATTTTTGCTTTCATGCAAGCCACTGGGCGTCTGGATGTGCTCTAAACGGAACTCCGACCTGTCGTCGCTTCGCGTTCATCATAATTCATCCTCTCATGTTAACCGCTGTGAAGTGGGGTAGGGTCCTGTTGCTACCTTGGGGTAATATCCCATGCATGTCATCATAACTTCTCCCTCATTTATTGTTGTTGTTGTTCTTCTTCTCATACTACGATTTCTTTCAAGGAATAGTTGCTGCCCCGGACCAATGGACAAGTCAAGGTGGAAATAAGGGTCTCACCTCCACCATAGAGACAGCCGCGTGGCAGCTTCACCCATAGCACAACGGAATACCTACACCAAAGCGGACTACTGGCGGAGCTGCGCCACTGGTGTCATTGGTGTATTTGTTGTTAGGACTGTAGATTACTTTTAGAAAGCCAGCCAGACAGCCAGCCATGTGCATACATGTGACTGTTACTTTGTTGCATGATTTTCTGCGTTGCTTGGTTTCCCACTGATTGCTTGTAAGTTTCTTTCAAGGAATAGTTGCTGCCCCGGACCAATGGACAAGACAAGGTGGAAATAAGGGTCTCACCCCCACCACAGAGACAGCCGGGAGCTTCACCCACAGCACAACGGAATACCTACACCAAAGCGAACTACTGGCGGAGCTGCGCCACTGGTGTCATTGGTGTATTTGTTGTTAGAACTGTAGATTACTTTTAGAAAGCCAGCCAGACAGCCATGTGCATTCATGTGACTGTTACTTTGTTGCATGATTTGCTGCGTTGCTTGGTTTCCCACTGATTGCTTGCAAGTTTCTTTCAAGGAATAGTTGCTGCCCCGGACCAATGGACAAGACAAGGTGGAAATAAGGGTCTCACCTCCACCACAGAGACAGCCGGGAGCTTCACCCACAGCACAACGGAATACCTACACCAAAGCGAACTACTGGCGGAGCTGCGCCACTGGTGTCATTGGTGTATTTGTTGTTAGAACTGTAGATTACTTTTAGAAAGCCAGCCAGACAGCCATGTGCATTCATGTGACTGTTACTTTGTTGCATGATTTTCTGCGTTGCTTGGTTTCCCACTGATTGCTTGCAAGTTTCTTTCAAGGAATAGTTGCTGCCCCGGACCAATGGACAAGACAAGGAGGAAATAAGGGTCTCACCTCCACCACAGAGACAGCCGGGAGCTTCACCCACAGCACAACGGAATACCTACACCAAAGCGAACTACTGGCGGAGCTGCGCCACTGGTGTCATTGGTGTATTTGTTGTTAGAACTGTAGATTACTTTTAGAAAGCCAGCCAGACAGCCATGTGCATTCATGTGACTGTTACTTTGCTGCATGATTTTCTGCGTTGCTTGGTTTCCCACTGATTGCTTGCAAGTTTCTTTCAAGGAATAGTTGCTGCCCCGGACCAATGGACAAGACAAGATGGAAATAAGGGTCTCACCTCCACCACAGAGACAGCCGGGAGCTTCACCCACAGCACAACGGAATACCTACACCAAAGCGAACTACTGGCGGAGCTGCGCCACTGGTGTCATTGGTGTATTTGTTGTTAGGACTGTAGATTACTTTTAGAAAGCCAGCCAGACAGCCAGCCATGTGCATACATGTGACTGTTACTTTGTTGCATAATTTTCTGCGTTGCTTGGTTTCCCACTGATTGCTTGTAAGTTTCTTTCAAGGAATAGTTGCTGCCCCGGACTAATGGACAAGACAAGGTGGAAATAAGGGTCTCATCTCCACCACAGAGACAGCCGGGAGCTTCACCCACAGCACAACGGAATACCTACACCAAAGCGAACTTCTGGCGGAGCTGCGCCGCTGGTGTCATTGGTGTATTTGTTGTTAGAACTGTAGATTACGTTTAGAAAGCCAGCCAGCCAGCCGTGTGCATTCATGTGACTGTTACTTTGTTGCATGATTTTCTGCGTTGCTCGGTTTGCCACTGATTGCTTGTAAGTTTCTTTCAAGGAATAGTTGCTGCCCCGGACCAATGGACAAGACAAGGTGGAAATAAGGGTCTCATCTCCACCACAGAGACAGCCGGGAGCTTCACCCACAGCACAACGGAATACCTACACCAAAGCGGACTACTGGCGGAGCTGCGCCGCTGGTGTCATTGGTGTATTTGTTGTTAGAACTGTAGATTACTTTTAGAAAGCCAGCCAGCCAGCCATGTGCATTCATGTGACTGTTACTTTGTTGCATGATTTTCTGCGTTGCTCGGTTTGCCACTTGTTGCTTGTAAGTTTCTTTCAAGGAATAGTTGCTGCCCCGGACCAATGGACAAGACAAGGTGGAAATAAGGGTCTCATCTCCACCACAGAGACAGCCGGGAGCTTCACCCACAGCACAACGGAATACCTACACCAAAGCGAACTTCTGGCGGAGCTGCGCCACTGGTGTCATTGGTGTATTTGTTGTTACACTCTTAAAAATGAACTTCACCACATAGCACGCTCCAAGCCAACCATCATCCCGAGTGACATCGTTCTCTGACATGATTTGTTGGAAACGGGAGGCGTACGCCTTTTTGTGACAATTAACATTTCTGCATAAGTGTCACAAAAAGGCGTACGCCTCCCGTTTTCAACAAATCAAGGGAGAGAACGATGTCACTCGGGATGATGGTTGGCTACGAGCGTGCTATGTGGTGAAGTTCATTTTTAAGAGTGTAGGACTGTAGATTACTTTTAGAAAGCCAGCCAGCCAGCCAGCCATGTGCATACATGTGACTGTTACTTTGTTGCATGATTTTCTGCGTTGCTTGGTTTCCCACTGATTGCTTGTAAGTTTCTTTCAAGGAATAGTTGCTGCCCCGGACCAATGGGCCAGACAAGGTGGAAATAAGGGTCTCACCTCCACCACAGAGACAGCCGGGAGCTTCACCCACAGCACAACGGAATACCTACACCAAAGGGGACTACTGGCGGAGCTGCGCCGCTGGTGTCATTGGTGTATGTGTTGTTAGAACTGTAGATTACGTTTAGAAAGCCAGCCAGCCAGCCATGTGCATTCATGTGACTGTTACTTTGTTGCATGATTTTCTGCGTTGCTCGGTTTGCCACTGATTGCTTGTAAGTTTCTTTCAAGGAATAGTTGCTGCCCCGGACCAATGGACAAGACAAGGTGGAAATAAGGGTCTCATCTCCACCACAGAGACAGCCGGGAGCTTCACCCACAGCACAACGGAATACCTACACCAAAGGGGACTACTGGCGGAGCTGCGCCGCTGGTGTCATTGGTGTATGTGTTGTTAGAACTGTAGATTACGTTTAGAAAGCCAGCCAGCCGGCCATGTGCATTCATGTGACTGTTACTTTGTTGCATGATTTTCTGCGTTGCTCGGTTTGCCACTGATTGCTTGTAAGTTTCTTTCAAGGAATAGTTGCTGCCCCGGACCAATGGACAAGACAAGGTGGAAATAAGGGTCTCATCTCCACCACAGAGACAGCCGGGAGCTTCACCCACAGCACAACGGAATACCTACACCAAAGGGGACTACTGGCGGAGCTGCGCCGCTGGTGTCATTGGTGCATTTGTTGTTAGGACTGTAGATTACTTTTAGAAAGCCAGCCAGCCAGCCAGCCATGTGCATACATGTGACTGTTACTTTGTTGCATGATTTTCTGCGTTGCTTGGTTTCCCACTGATTGCTTGTAAGTTTCTTTCAAGGAATAGTTGCTGCCCCGGACCAATGGACAAGACAAGGTGGAAATAAGGGTCTCACCTCCACCACAGAGACAGCCGGGAGCTTCACCCACAGCACAACGGAATACCTACACCAAAGCGAACTACTGGCGGAGCTGCGCCACTGGTGTCATTGGTGTATTTGTTGTTAGGACTGTAGATTACTTTTAGAAAGCCAGCCAGCCAGCCAGCCATGTGCATACATGTGACTGTTACTTTGTTGCATGATTTTCTGCGTTGCTTGGTTTCCCACTGATTGCTTGTAAGTTTCTTTCAAGGAATAGTTGCTGCCCCGGACCAATGGACAAGACAAGGTGGAAATAAGGGTCTCATCTCCCCCACAGAGACAGACGGGAGCTTCACCCACAGCACAACGGAATACCTACACCAAAGCGGACTACTGGCGGAGCTGCGCCGCTGGTGTCATTGGTGTATTTGTTGTTAGGACTGTAGATTACTTTTAGAAAGCCAGCCAGCCAGCCATGTGCATTCATGTGACTGTTACTTTGTTGCATGATTTTCTGCGTTGCTCGGTTTGCCACTGATTGCTTGTAAGTTTCTTTCAAGGAATAGTTGCTGCCCCGGACCAATGGACAAGACAAGGTGGAAATAAGGGTCTCATCTCCACCACAGAGACAGCCGGGAGCTTCACCCACAGCACAACGGAATACCTACACCAAAGGGGACTACTGGCGGAGCTGCGCCGCTGGTGTCATTGGTGTATGTGTTGTTAGAACTGTAGATTACGTTTAGAAAGCCAGCCAGCCAGCCGTGTGCATTCATGTGACTGTTACTTTGTTGCATGATTTTCTGCGTTGCTCGGTTTGCCACTGATTGCTTGTAAGTTTCTTTCAAGGAATAGTTGCTGCCCCGGACCAATGGACAAGACAAGGTGGAAATAAGGGTCTCATCTCCACCACGGAGACAGCCGGGAGCTTCACCCACAGCACAACGGAATACCTACACCAAAGCGGACTACTGGCGGAGCTGCGCCGCTGGTGTCATTGGTGTATTTGTTGTTAGAACTGTAGATTACTTTTAGAAAGCCAGCCAGCCAGCCAGCCATGTGCATACATGTGACTGTTACTTTGTTGCATGATTTTCTGCGTTGCTCGGTTTGCCACTGATTGCTTGTAAGTTTCTTTCAAGGAATAGTTGCTGCCCTGGACCAATGGACAAGACAAGGTGGAAATAAGGGTCTCATCTCCACCACGGAGACAGCCGGGAGCTTCACCCACAGCACAACGGAATACCTACACCAAAGCGGACTACTGGCGGAGCTGCGCCGCTGGTGTCATTGGTGTATTTGTTGTTAGAACTGTAGATTACTTTTAGAAAGCCAGCCAGCCAGCCAGCCATGTGCATACATGTGACTGTTACTTTGTTGCATGATTTTCTGCGTTGCTTGGTTTCCCACTGATTGCTTGTAAGTTTCTTTCAAGGAATAGTTGCTGCCCCGGACCAATGGACAAGACAAGGTGGAAATAAGGGTCTCACCTCCACCACAGAGACAGCCGGGAGCTTCACCCACAGCACAACGGAATACCTACACCAAAGCGAACTACTGGCGGAGCTGCGCCACTGGTGTCATTGGTGTATTTGTTGTTAGGACTGTAGATTACTTTTAGAAAGCCAGCCAGACAGCCAGCCATGTGCATACATGTGACTGTTACTTTGTTGCATGATTTTCTGCGTTGCTTGGTTTCCCACTGATTGCTTGTAAGTTTCTTTCAAGGAATAGTTGCTGCCCCGGACCAATGGACAAGACAAGGTGGAAATAAGGGTCTCATCTCCACCACAGAGACAGCCGGGAGCTTCACCCACAGCACAACGGAATACCTACACCAAAGCGGACTACTGGCGGAGCTGCGCCGCTGGTGTCATTGGTGTATTTGTTGTTAGAACTGTAGATTACTTTTAGAAAGCCAGCCAGCCAGCCGTGTGCATTCATGTGACTGTTACTTTGTTGCATGATTTTCTGCGTTGCTCGGTTTGCCACTGATTGCTTGTAAGTTTCTTTCAAGGAATAGTTGCTGCCCCGGACCAATGGACAAGACAAGGTGGAAATAAGGGTCTCATCTCCACCACAGAGACAGCCGGGAGCTTCACCCACAGCACAACGGAATACCTACACCAAAGCGGACTACTGGCGGAGCTGCGCCGCTGGTGTCATTGGTGTATTTGTTGTTAGAACTGTAGATTACGTTTAGAAAGCCAGCCAGCCAGCCGTGTGCATTCATGTGACTGTTACTTTGTTGCATGATTTTCTGCGTTGCTCGGTTTGCCACTGATTGCTTGTAAGTTTCTTTCAAGGAATAGTTGCTGCCCCGGACCAATGGACAAGACAAGGTGGAAATAAGGGTCTCACCTCCACCACAGAGACAGCCGGGAGCTTCACCCACAGCACAACGGAATACCTACACCAAAGCGAACTACTGGCGGAGCTGCGCCACTGGTGTCATTGGTGTATTTGTTGTTAGGACTGTAGATTACTTTTAGAAAGCCAGCCAGCCAGCCAGCCATGTGCATACATGTGACTGTTACTTTGTTGCATGATTTTCTGCGTTGCTTGGTTTCCCACTGATTGCTTGTAAGTTTCTTTCAAGGAATAGTTGCTGCCCCGGACCAATGGACAAGACAAGGTGGAAATAAGGGTCTCATCTCCCCCACAGAGACAGACGGGAGCTTCACCCACAGCACAACGGAATACCTACACCAAAGCGGACTACTGGCGGAGCTGCGCCGCTGGTGTCATTGGTGTATTTGTTGTTAGGACTGTAGATTACTTTTAGAAAGCCAGCCAGCCAGCCATGTGCATTCATGTGACTGTTACTTTGTTGCATGATTTTCTGCGTTGCTCGGTTTGCCACTGATTGCTTGTAAGTTTCTTTCAAGGAATAGTTGCTGCCCCGGACCAATGGACAAGACAAGGTGGAAATAAGGGTCTCATCTCCACCACAGAGACAGCCGGGAGCTTCACCCACAGCACAACGGAATACCTACACCAAAGGGGACTACTGGCGGAGCTGCGCCGCTGGTGTCATTGGTGCATTTGTTGTTAGGACTGTAGATTACTTTTAGAAAGCCAGCCAGCCAGCCAGCCATGTGCATACATGTGACTGTTACTTTGTTGCATGATTTTCTGCGTTGCTTGGTTTCCCACTGATTGCTTGTAAGTTTCTTTCAAGGAATAGTTGCTGCCCCGGACCAATGGACAAGACAAGGTGGAAATAAGGGTCTCACCTCCACCACAGAGACAGCCGGGAGCTTCACCCACAGCACAACGCAATACCTACACCAAAGCGAACTACTGGCGGAGCTGCGCCACTGGTGTCATTGGTGTATTTGTTGTTAGGACTGTAGATTACTTTTAGAAAGCCAGCCAGCCAGCCAGCCATGTGCATACATGTGACTGTTACTTTGTTGCATGATTTTCTGCGTTGCTTGGTTTCCCACTGATTGCTTGTAAGTTTCTTTCAAGGAATAGTTGCTGCCCCGGACCAATGGACAAGACAAGGTGGAAATAAGGGTCTCATCTCCCCCACAGAGACAGACGGGAGCTTCACCCACAGCACAACGGAATACCTACACCAAAGCGGACTACTGGCGGAGCTGCGCCGCTGGTGTCATTGGTGTATTTGTTGTTAGGACTGTAGATTACTTTTAGAAAGCCAGCCAGCCAGCCATGTGCATTCATGTGACTGTTACTTTGTTGCATGATTTTCTGCGTTGCTCGGTTTGCCACTGATTGCTTGTAAGTTTCTTTCAAGGAATAGTTGCTGCCCCGGACCAATGGACAAGACAAGGTGGAAATAAGGGTCTCATCTCCACCACAGAGACAGCCGGGAGCTTCACCCACAGCACAACGGAATACCTACACCAAAGGGACTACTGGCGGAGCTGCGCCGCTGGTGTCATTGGTGTATGTGTTGTTAGAACTGTAGATTACGTTTAGAAAGCCAGCCAGCCAGCCGTGTGCATTCATGTGACTGTTACTTTGTTGCATGATTTTCTGCGTTGCTCGGTTTGCCACTGATTGCTTGTAAGTTTCTTTCAAGGAATAGTTGCTGCCCCGGACCAATGGACAAGACAAGGTGGAAATAAGGGTCTCATCTCCACCACGGAGACAGCCGGGAGCTTCACCCACAGCACAACGGAATACCTACACCAAAGCGGACTACTGGCGGAGCTGCGCCGCTGGTGTCATTGGTGTATTTGTTGTTAGAACTGTAGATTACTTTTAGAAAGCCAGCCAGCCAGCCAGCCATGTGCATACATGTGACTGTTACTTTGTTGCATGATTTTCTGCGTTGCTCGGTTTGCCACTGATTGCTTGTAAGTTTCTTTCAAGGAATAGTTGCTGCCCTGGACCAATGGACAAGACAAGGTGGAAATAAGGGTCTCATCTCCACCACGGAGACAGCCGGGAGCTTCACCCACAGCACAACGGAATACCTACACCAAAGCGACTACTGGCGGAGCTGCGCCGCTGGTGTCATTGGTGTATTTGTTGTTAGAACTGTAGATTACTTTTAGAAAGCCAGCCAGCCAGCCAGCCATGTGCATACATGTGACTGTTACTTTGTTGCATGATTTTCTGCGTTGCTTGGTTTCCCACTGATTGCTTGTAAGTTTCTTTCAAGGAATAGTTGCTGCCCCGGACCAATGGACAAGACAAGGTGGAAATAAGGGTCTCACCTCCACCACAGAGACAGCCGGGAGCTTCACCCACAGCACAACGGAATACCTACACCAAAGCGAACTACTGGCGGAGCTGCGCCACTGGTGTCATTGGTGTATTTGTTGTTAGGACTGTAGATTACTTTTAGAAAGCCAGCCAGACAGCCAGCCATGTGCATACATGTGACTGTTACTTTGTTGCATGATTTTCTGCGTTGCTTGGTTTCCCACTGATTGCTTGTAAGTTTCTTTCAAGGAATAGTTGCTGCCCCGGACCAATGGACAAGACAAGGTGGAAATAAGGGTCTCATCTCCACCACAGAGACAGCCGGGAGCTTCACCCACAGCACAACGGAATACCTACACCAAAGCGGACTACTGGCGGAGCTGCGCCGCTGGTGTCATTGGTGTATTTGTTGTTAGAACTGTAGATTACTTTTAGAAAGCCAGCCAGCCAGCCGTGTGCATTCATGTGACTGTTACTTTGTTGCATGATTTTCTGCGTTGCTCGGTTTGCCACTGATTGCTTGTAAGTTTCTTTCAAGGAATAGTTGCTGCCCCGGACCAATGGACAAGACAAGGTGGAAATAAGGGTCTCATCTCCACCACAGAGACAGCCGGGAGCTTCACCCACAGCACAACGGAATACCTACACCAAAGCGGACTACTGGCGGAGCTGCGCCGCTGGTGTCATTGGTGTATTTGTTGTTAGAACTGTAGATTACGTTTAGAAAGCCAGCCAGCCAGCCGTGTGCATTCATGTGACTGTTACTTTGTTGCATGATTTTCTGCGTTGCTCGGTTTGCCACTGATTGCTTGTAAGTTTCTTTCAAGGAATAGTTGCTGCCCCGGACCAATGGACAAGACAAGGTGGAAATAAGGGTCTCATCTCCACCACAGAGACAGCCGGGAGCTTCACCCACAGCACAACGGAATACCTACACCAAAGCGGACTACTGGCGGAGCTGCGCCGCTGGTGTCATTGGTGTATTTGTTGTTAGGACTGTAGATTACTTTTAGAAAGCCAGCCAGCCAGCCAGCCATGTGCATACATGTGACTGTTACTTTGTTGCATGATTTTCTGCGTTGCTTGGTTTCCCACTGATTGCTTGTAAGTTTCTTTCAAGGAATAGTTGCTGCCCCGGACCAATGGACAAGACAAGGTGGAAATAAGGGTCTCACCTCCACCACAGAGACAGCCGGGAGCTTCACCCACAGCACAACGGAATACCTACACCAAAGCGGACTACTGGCGGAGCTGCGCCGCTGGTGTCATTGGTGTATTTGTTGTTAGGACTGTAGATTACTTTTAGAAAGCCAGCCAGCCAGCCAGCCATGTGCATACATGTGACTGTTACTTTGTTGCATGATTTTCTGCGTTGCTTGGTTTCCCACTGATTGCTTGTAAGTTTCTTTCAAGGAATAGTTGCTGCCCCGGACCAATGGACAAGACAAGGTGGAAATAAGGGTCTCACCTCCACCACAGAGACAGCCGGGAGCTTCACCCACAGCACAACGGAATACCTACACCAAAGCGGACTACTGGCGGAGCTGCGCCGCTGGTGTCATTGGTGTATTTGTTGTTAGAACTGTAGATTACTTTTAGAAAGCCAGCCAGCCAGCCGTGTGCATTCATGTGACTGTTACTTTGTTGCATGATTTTCTGCGTTGCTCGGTTTGCCACTGATTGCTTGTAAGTTTCTTTCAAGGAATAGTTGCTGCCCCGGACCAATGGACAAGACAAGGTGGAAATAAGGGTCTCATCTCCACCACAGAGACAGCCGGGAGCTTCACCCACAGCACAACGGAATACCTACACCAAAGCGGACTACTGGCGGAGCTGCGCCGCTGGTGTCATTGGTGTATTTGTTGTTAGAACTGTAGATTACGTTTAGAAAGCCAGCCAGCCAGCCGTGTGCATTCATGTGACTGTTACTTTGTTGCATGATTTTCTGCGTTGCTCGGTTTGCCACTGATTGCTTGTAAGTTTCTTTCAAGGAATAGTTGCTGCCCCGGACCAATGGACAAGACAAGGTGGAAATAAGGGTCTCATCTCCACCACAGAGACAGCCGGGAGCTTCACCCACAGCACAACGGAATACCTACACCAAAGCGGACTACTGGCGGAGCTGCGCCGCTGGTGTCATTGGTGTATTTGTTGTTAGAACTGTAGATTACTTTTAGAAAGCCAGCCAGCCAGCCATGTGCATTCATGTGACTGTTACTTTGTTGCATGATTTTCTGCGTTGCTCGGTTTGCCACTGGTTGCTTGTAAGTTTCTTTCAAGGAATAGTTGCTGCCCCGGACCAATGGACAAGACAAGGTGGAAATAAGGGTCTCATCTCCACTACAGAGACAGCCGGGAGCTTCACCCACAGCACAACGGAATACCTACACCAAAGCGAACTACTGGCGGAGCTGCGCCACTGGTGTCATTGGTGTATTTGTTGTTAGGACTGTAGATTACTTTTAGAAAGCCAGCCAGACAGCTAGCTATGTGCATACATGTGACTGTTACTTTGTTGCATGATTTTCTGCGTTGCTTGGTTTCCCACTGATTGCTTGTAAGTTTCTTTCAAGGAATAGTTGCTGCCCCGGACCAATGGACAAGACAAGGTGGAAATAAGGGTCTCATCTCCACCACAGAGACAGCCGGGAGCTTCACCCACAGCACAACGGAATACCTACACCAAAGCGGACTACTGGCGGAGCTGCGCCGCTGGTGTCATTGGTGTATTTGTTGTTAGAACTGTAGATTACTTTTAGAAAGCCAGCCAGCCAGCCGTGTGCATTCATGTGACTGTTACTTTGTTGCATGATTTTCTGCGTTGCTCGGTTTGCCACTGATTGCTTGTAAGTTTCTTTCAAGGAATAGTTGCTGCCCCGGACCAATGGACAAGACAAGGTGGAAATAAGGGTCTCATCTCCACCACAGAGACAGCCGGGAGCTTCACCCACAGCACAACGGAATACCTACACCAAAGCGGACTACTGGCGGAGCTGCGCCGCTGGTGTCATTGGTGTATTTGTTGTTAGAACTGTAGATTACGTTTAGAAAGCCAGCCAGCCAGCCGTGTGCATTCATGTGACTGTTACTTTGTTGCATGATTTTCTGCGTTGCTCGGTTTGCCACTGATTGCTTGTAAGTTTCTTTCAAGGAATAGTTGCTGCCCCGGACCAATGGACAAGACAAGGTGGAAATAAGGGTCTCATCTCCACCACAGAGACAGCCGGGAGCTTCACCCACAGCACAACGGAATACCTACACCAAAGCGGACTACTGGCGGAGCTGCGCCGCTGGTGTCATTGGTGTATTTGTTGTTAGAACTGTAGATTACTTTTAGAAAGCCAGCCAGCCAGCCATGTGCATTCATGTGACTGTTACTTTGTTGCATGATTTTCTGCGTTGCTCGGTTTGCCACTGATTGCTTGTAAGTTTCTTTCAAGGAATAGTTGCTGCCCCGGACCAATGGACAAAACAAGGTGGAAATAAGGGTCTCATCTCCACCACAGAGACAGCCGGGAGCTTCACCCACAGCACAACGGAATACCTACACCAAAGGGGACTACTGGCGGAGCTGCGCCGCTGGTGTCATTGGTGTATGTGTTGTTAGAACTGTAGATTACGTTTAGAAAGCCAGCCAGCCAGCCGTGTGCATTCATGTGACTGTTACTTTGTTGCATGATTTTCTGCGTTGCTCGGTTTGCCACTGATTGCTTGTAAGTTTCTTTCAAGGAATAGTTGCTGCCCCGGACCAATGGACAAGACAAGGTGGAAATAAGGGTCTCACCTCCACCACAGAGACAGCCGGGAGCTTCACCCACAGCACAACGGAATACCTACACCAAAGCGGACTACTGGCGGAGCTGCGCCGCTGGTGTCATTGGTGTATTTGTTGTTAGAACTGTAGATTACTTTTAGAAAGCCAGCCAGACAGCTAGCTATGTGCATACATGTGACTGTTACTTTGTTGCATGATTTTCTGCGTTGCTTGGTTTCCCACTGATTGCTTGTAAGTTTCTTTCAAGGAATAGTTGCTGCCCCGGACCAATGGACAAGACAAGGTGGAAATAAGGGTCTCATCTCCACCACAGAGACAGCCGGGAGCTTCACCCACAGCACAACGGAATACCTACACCAAAGCGGACTACTGGCGGAGCTGCGCCGCTGGTGTCATTGGTGTATTTGTTGTTAGAACTGTAGATTACTTTTAGAAAGCCAGCCAGCCAGCCGTGTGCATTCATGTGACTGTTACTTTGTTGCATGATTTTCTGCGTTGCTCGGTTTGCCACTGATTGCTTGTAAGTTTCTTTCAAGGAATAGTTGCTGCCCCGGACCAATGGACAAGACAAGGTGGAAATAAGGGTCTCATCTCCACCACAGAGACAGCCGGGAGCTTCACCCACAGCACAACGGAATACCTACACCAAAGCGGACTACTGGCGGAGCTGCGCCGCTGGTGTCATTGGTGTATCTGTTGTTAGAACTGTAGATTACGTTTAGAAAGCCAGCCAGCCAGCCGTGTGCATTCATGTGACTGTTACTTTGTTGCATGATTTTCTGCGTTGCTCGGTTTGCCACTGATTGCTTGTAAGTTTCTTTCAAGGAATAGTTGCTGCCCCGGACCAATGGACAAGACAAGGTGGAAATAAGGGTCTCATCTCCACCACAGAGACAGCCGGGAGCTTCACCCACAGCACAACGGAATACCTACACCAAAGCGGACTACTGGCGGAGCTGCGCCGCTGGTGTCATTGGTGTATTTGTTGTTAGAACTGTAGATTACTTTTAGAAAGCCAGCCAGCCAGCCATGTGCATTCATGTGACTGTTACTTTGTTGCATGATTTTCTGCGTTGCTCGGTTTGCCACTGGTTGCTTGTAAGTTTCTTTCAAGGAATAGTTGCTGCCCCGGACCAATGGACAAGACAAGGTGGAAATAAGGGTCTCATCTCCACCACAGAGACAGCCGGGAGCTTCACCCACAGCACAACGGAATACCTACACCAAAGGGGACTACTGGCGGAGCTGCGCCGCTGGTGTCATTGGTGTATGTGTTGTTAGAACTGTAGATTACGTTTAGAAAGCCAGCCAGCCAGCCGTGTGCATTCATGTGACTGTTACTTTGTTGCATGATTTTCTGCGTTGCTCGGTTTGCCACTGATTGCTTGTAAGTTTCTTTCAAGGAATAGTTGCTGCCCCGGACCAATGGACAAGACAACGTGGAAATAAGGGTCTCATCTCCACCACAGAGACAGCCGGGAGCTTCACCCACAGCACAACGGAATACCTACACCAAAGCGGACTACTGGCGGAGCTGCGCCGCTGGTGTCATTGGTGTATTTGTTGTTAGAACTGTAGATTACGTTTAGAAAGCCAGCCAGCCAGCCGTGTGCATTCATGTGACTGTTACTTTGTTGCATGATTTTCTGCGTTGCTCGGTTTGCCACTGATTGCTTGTAAGTTTCTTTCAAGGAATAGTTGCTGCCCCGGACCAATGGACAAGACAAGGTGGAAATAAGGGTCTCATCTCCACCACAGAGACAGCCGGGAGCTTCACCCACAGCACAACGGAATACCTACACCAAAGCGGACTACTGGCGGAGCTGCGCCGCTGGTGTCATTGGTGTATTTGTTGTTAGAACTGTAGATTACTTTTAGAAAACCAGCCAGCCAGCCATGTGCATTCATGTGACTGTTACTTTGTTGCATGATTTTCTGCGTTGCTCGGTTTGCCACTGGTTGCTTGTAAGTTTCTTTCAAGGAATAGTTGCTGCCCCGGACCAATGGACAAGACAAGGTGGAAATAAGGGTCTCATCTCCACCACAGAGACAGCCGGGAGCTTCACCCACAGCACAACGGAATACCTACACCAAAGGGGACTACTGGCGGAGCTGCGCCGCTGGTGTCATTGGTGTATGTGTTGTTAGAACTGTAGATTACGTTTAGAAAGCCAGCCAGCCAGCCGTGTGCATTCATGTGACTGTTACTTTGTTGCATGATTTTCTGCGTTGCTCGGTTTGCCACTGATTGCTTGTAAGTTTCTTTCAAGGAATAGTTGCTGCCCCGGACCAATGGACAAGACAAGGTGGAAATAAGGGTCTCATCTCCACCACAGAGACAGCCGGGAGCTTCACCCACAGCACAACGGAATACCTACACCAAAGGGGACTACTGGCGGAGCTGCGCCGCTGGTGTCATTGGTGTATGTGTTGTTAGAACTGTAGATTACGTTTTGAAAGCCAGCCAGCCAGCCGTGTGCATTCATGTGACTGTTACTTTGTTGCATGATTTTCTGCGTTGCTCGGTTTGCCACTGATTGCTTGTAAGTTTCTTTCAAGGAATAGTTGCTGCCCCGGACCAATAGACAAGACAAAGTGGAAATAAGGGTCTCATCTCCACCACAGAGACAGCCGGGAGCTTCACCCACAGCACAACGGAATACCTACACCAAAGGGGACTACTGGCGGAGCTGCGCCGCTGGTGTCATTGGTGTATGTGTTGTTAGAACTGTAGATTACGTTTAGAAAGCCAGCCAGCCAGCCGTGTGCATTCATGTGACTGTTACTTTGTTGCATGATTTTCTGCGTTGCTCGGTTTGCCACTGATTGCTTGTAAGTTTCTTTCAAGGAATAGTTGCTGCCCCGGACCAATGGACAAGACAAGGTGGAAATAAGGGTCTCATCTCCACCACAGAGACAGCCGGGAGCTTCACCCACAGCACAACGGAATACCTACACCAAAGGGGACTACTGGCGGAGCTGCGCCGCTGGTGTCATTGGTGTATGTGTTGTTAGAACTGTAGATTACGTTTAGAAAGCCAGCCAGCCAGCCGTGTGCATTCATGTGACTGTTACTTTGTTGCATGATTTTCTGCGTTGCTCGGTTTGCCACTGATTGCTTGTAAGTTTCTTTCAAGGAATAGTTGCTGCCCCGGACCAATGGACAAGACAAGGTGGAAATAAGGGTCTCATCTCCACCACAGAGACAGCCGGGAGCTTCACCCACAGCACAACGGAATACCTACACCAAAGGGGACTACTGGCGGAGCTGCGCCGCTGGTGTCATTGGTGTATGTGTTGTTAGAACTGTAGATTACGTTTAGAAAGGCAGCCAGACAGCCGTGTGCATTCATGTGACTGTTACTTTGTTGCATGATTTTCTGCGTTGCTCGGTTTGCCACTGATTGCTTGTAAGTTTCTTTCAAGGAATAGTTGCTGCCCCGGACCAATGGACAAGACAAGGTGGAAATAAGGGTCTCATCTCCACCACAGAGACAGCCGGGAGCTTCACCCACAGCACAACGGAATACCTACACCAAAGGGGACTACTGGCGGAGCTGCGCCGCTGGTGTCATTGGTGTATGTGTTGTTAGAACTGTAGATTACGTTTAGAAAGCCAGCCAGCCAGCCGTGTGCATTCATGTGACTGTTACTTTGTTGCATGATTTTCTGCGTTGCTCGGTTTGCCACTGATTGCTTGTAAGTTTCTTTCAAGGAATAGTTGCTGCCCCGGACCAATGGACAAGACAAGGTGGAAATAAGGGTCTCATCTCCACCACAGAGACAGCCGGGAGCTTCACCCACAGCACAACGGAATACCTACACCAAAGGGGACTACTGGCGGAGCTGCGCCGCTGGTGTCATTGGTGTATGTGTTGTTAGAACTGTAGATTACGTTTAGAAAGCCAGCCAGCCAGCCGTGTGCATTCATGTGACTGTTACTTTGTTGCATGATTTTCTGCGTTGCTCGGTTTGCCACTGATTGCTTGTAAGTTTCTTTCAAGGAATAGTTGCTGCCCCGGACCAATGGACAAGACAAGGTGGAAATAAGGGTCTCATCTCCACCACAGAGACAGCCGGGAGCTTCACCCACAGCACAACGGAATACCTACACCAAAGGGGACTACTGGCGGAGCTGCGCCGCTGGTGTCATTGGTGTATGTGTTGTTAGAACTGTAGATTACGTTTAGAAAGCCAGCCAGCCAGCCGTGTGCATTCATGTGACTGTTACTTTGTTGCATGATTTTCTGCGTTGCTCGGTTTGCCACTGATTGCTTGTAAGTTTCTTTCAAGGAATAGTTGCTGCCCCGGACCAATGGACAAGACAAGGTGGAAATAAGGGTCTCATCTCCACCACAGAGACAGCC